>NC_136334.1:4046283-4771283 GCF_964198595.1 Lampetra fluviatilis | reverse complement strand
GCGTTGGGTCCGTGCGTTGGGTCCGTGCGTTGGGTCGGTGCGTTGGGTCCGTGCGTTGGGTCGGTGCGTTGGGTCCGTGCGTTGGGTGCGTGCGTTGGGTGCGTGCGTTGGGTGCGTGCGTTGGGTCCGTGCGTTGGGTCGGTGCGTTGGGTCCGTGCGTTGGGTCGGTGCGTTGGGTGCGTGCGTTGGGTCGGTGCGTTGGGTCTGTGCGTTGGGTCCGTGCGCTGGGTGCGTGCGTTGGGTGCGTGCGTTGGGTGCGTGCGTTGGGTCCGTGCGTTGGGTCCGTGCGTTGGGTCCGTGCGTTGGGTGCGTGCGTTGGGTCGGTGCGTTGGGTGCGTGCGTTGGGTCGGTGCATTGGGTGCGTGCGTTGGGTGCGTGCGTTGGGTCGGTGCGTTGGGTCCGTGCGTTGGGTCGGTGCGTTGGGTGCGTGCGTTGGGTGCGTGCGTTGGGTGCGTGCGTTGGGTGCGTGCGTTGGGTGCGTGCGTTGGGTGCGTGCGTTGGGTGCGTGCATTGGGTGCGTGCATTGGGTGCGTGCGTTGGGTGCGTGCGTTGGGTGCGTGCGTTGGGTGCGTGCGTTGGGTCGGTGCGTTGGGTCCGTGCGTTGGGTCGGTGCGTTGGGTGCGTGCGTTGGGTGCGTGCGTTGGGTGCGTGCGTTGGGTCGGTGCGTTGGGTGCGTGCGTTGGTCCGTGCGTTGGGTCGGTGCGTTGGGTCCGTGCGTTGGGTGCGTGCGTTGGGTGCGTGCGTTGGGTCCGTGCGTTGGGTCCGTGCGTTGGGTCCGTGCGTTGGGTCGGTGCGTTGGGTGCGTGCGTTGGGTCCGTGCGTTGGGTGCGTGCGTTGGGTCGGTGCGTTGGGTCCGTGCGTTGGGTCCGTGCGTTGGGTCCGTGCGTTGGGTGCGTGTGTTGGGTCGGTGCGTTGGGTCGGTGCGTTGGGTGCGTGCGTTGGGTCCGTGCGTTGGGTGCGTGCGTTGGGTGCGTGCGTTGGGTCGGTGCGTTGGGTCCGTGCGTTGGGTCGGTGCGTTGGGTGCGTGCGTTGGGTGCGTGCGTTGGGTGCGTGTGTTGGGTCGGTGCGTTGGGTGCGTGCGTTGGGTGCGTGCGTTGGGTGCGTGCGTTGGGTGCGTGCGTTGGGTCGGTGCGTTGGGTGCGTGCGTTGGGTGCGTGCGTTGGGTGTGTGCGTTGGGTGCGTGCGTTGGGTGCGTGCGTTGGGTGCGTGCGTTGGGTGCGTGCGTTGGGTGCGTGCGTTGGGTTCGTGCGTTGGGTGCGTGCGTTGGGTCGGTGCGTTGGGTCCGTGCGTTGGGTCGGTGCGTTGGGTGCGTGCGTTGGGTGCGTGCGTTGGGTGTGTGCGTTGGGTGCGTGCGTTGGGTGCGTGCATTGGGTGCGTGCGTTGGGTGCGTGCGTTGGGTCCGTGCGTTGGGTGCGTGCGTTGGGTCGGTGCGTTGGGTCCGTGCGTTGGGTCGGTGCGTTGGGTGCGTGCGTTGGGTGCGTGCGTTGGGTGCGTGCGTTGGGTCGGTGCGTTGGGTGCGTGCGTTGGGTGCGTGCGTTGGGTGCGTGCGTTGGGTCGGTGCGTTGGGTGCGTGCGTTGGGTGCGTGCGTTGGGTGCGTGCGTTGGGTGCGTGCGTTGGGTGCGTGCGTTGGGTGCGTGCGTTGGGTCCGTGCGTTGGGTCCGTGCGTTGGGTGCGTGCGTTGGGTGCGTGCGTTGGGTGCGTGCGTTGGGTCCGTGCGTTGGGTCCGTGCGTTGGGTGCGTGCGTTGGGTCGGTGCATTGGAGTCGTGCGTTGGGTGCGTGCGTTGGGTGCGTGCGTTGGGTGCGTGCGTTGGGTCCGTGCGTTGGGTGCGTGCGTTGGGTCGGTGCGTTGGGGTCGTGCGTTGGGTCCGTGCGTTGGGTCCGTGCGTTGGGTGCGTGCGTTGGGTCGGTGCGTTGGGGTCGTGCGTTGGGTCGTGCGTTGGGTGCGTGCGTTGGGTGCGTGCGTTGGGTGCGTGCGTTGTGTGCGTGCGTTGGGTGCGTGCGTTGGGTGCGTGCGTTGGGTCGGTGCGTTGGGGTCGTGCGTTGGGTGCGTGCGTTGGGTGCGTGCGTTGGGTCCGTGCGTTGGGTCCGTGCGTTGGGTCCGTGCGTTGGGTGCGTGCGTTGGGTGCGTGAGTTGGGTCGGTGCGTTGGGTCCGTGCGTTGGGTGCGTGCGTTGGGTGCGTGCGTTGGGTGCGTGCGTTGGGTGCGTGCGTTGGGTCCGTGCGTTGGGTCCGTGCGTTGGGTGCGTGCGTTGGGTCGGTGCGTTGGGGTCGTGCGTTGGGTGCGTGCGTTGGGTGCGTGCGTTGGGTGCGTGCGTTGGGGTCGTGCGTTGGGTGCGTGCGTTGGGTCCGTGCGTTGGGTCCGTGCGTTGGGTGCGTGCGTTGGGGTCGTGCGTTGGGTGCGTGCGTTGGGTCCGTGCGTTGGGTCCGTGCGTTGGGTCCGTGCGTTGGGTCGGTGCGTTGGGTGCGTGCGTTGGGTCCGTGCGTTGGGGTCGTGCGTTGGGTGCGTGCGTTGGGTGCGTGCGTTGGGTCCGTGCGTTGGGTCGGTGCGTTGGGTCGGTGCGTTGGGTGCGTGCGTTGGGTGCGTGCGTTGGGTGCGTGCGTTGGGTCCGTGCGTTGGGTCGGTGCGTTGGGGTCGTGCGTTGGGTGCGTGCGTTGGGTGCGTGCGTTGGGTGAGTGCGTTGGGTGCGTGCGTTGGGTGCGTGCGTTGGGTGCGTGCGTTGGGTGCGTGCGTTGGGTGCGTGCGTTGGGTGCGTGCGTTGGGTGCGTGCGTTGGGTGCGTGCGTTGGGTGCGTGCGTTGGGTGCGTGCGTTGGGTGCGTGCGTTGGGTGCGTGCGTTGGGTGCGTGCGTTGGGTCCGTGCGTTGGGTCCGTGCGTTGGGTCCGTGCGTTGGTCCGTGCGTTGGTCCGTGCGTTGGTCCGTACGTACGCGTGCACGCACGGCGATTTTGATGGCAAACGAAAAACGCCACGCTTGTGAATGTTTCACAGCAACTTGGCCACTGGCCCTGGGGTTGACTTCCCATGTCGTCAACAACAACGACTCAGAACTATTTCTACTTCACCGGGTAAGGACCCACCTAGCCACGTGGCTGTCGCAAACGATAGCCCAACGAAGTGGCCGAAATCATCGTCGTCGTCGTCGTCGTGTGGAAGTTTACAGCACGCACGTCGATCCTAAATGTGGAGGGGAATAACCGGAAGGACCCGGAGAAAAATCCAGGCGACAACCGGGAGAGAGAGAGACACGCAAACTCCAAAGATACAGCAGCAGGCGTCAGGGTCGAGATCTAACCCACGACCTCCTGTAGACCAGGCGAGGTAGTTAATATCTCCTAGCCACAGTGATGATGATGAGAGAGAGAGAGACACGCAAACTCCAAATATACAGCAGCAGGCGTCAGGGTCGGGATCGAACCCACGACCTCCTGCACACCAGGCGAGGTAGTTAACATCTCCACGCCACCGTGATGATGATGAGAGAGAAAGAGAGAGACACGCAAACTCCAAATATACAGCAGGCGTCAGGTTCGGCATCAAACCCACGACCTCCTGCATACCAGGCGAGGCAGTTAACATCTCCTAGCCACCGTGATGATGATGAGAGAGAGAGACACGCAAACTCCAAATTTACAGCAGCAGGTGTCAGGGTCGGGATTGAACCCACGACCTCCTGCACACCGGGCGAGGCAGTTAACATCTCCTAGCCACCGTGATGATGATGAGAGAGAGAGACACACAAACTCCAAATTTACAGCAGCAGGCGTCAGGGGGGGGGATGATGGAACTTTTTTTTTCTGCCCAAATACGAAAAGCTCTGTTCTGTCACCCCCCCCACCCCTCCTTTGTGTCGCCTCTCTCCCCCAAGAAGAGTCCTTCATTTCCTGCCATTCCCGCAAGGCGTAGCCACCTCATTGTTGCAGGAGGGGACGCAATAATATTTTAATAGCAATAACTGCGGTTGGCTCGCTCGCCGGCGAGACATTTAATTCTCACAACTGCTCCATCACGTCTGGAGGAAATTGCTAAAACCGTGGCTTCTGTTGTGAAAGGGATAATAGGAGGGGGATGGAGGAGGCAAGGCAACTGTGTTCCTGGCAATTTTAAATAATAATAATCATCGTAATTTTTGGCGCACTTGGTATCACACCGTGCTTGTGTAGCGAGGCTATCATCGCGAAACGAAAGGCGCTGTTGCACGGACACCCGAGTGCGGAGGTTTTTTGAGACGGGGGTGCTACGTTGCCGATACGTTGCCGATACGTTGCCGCCACGGTGCCGCTACGTTTGCCGCTACGGTGCGGTGCCAAAGCGAGTAATTTGCTGAGTGATATTTTCCGATTCGACGAATTTGGACAGCGGCGGCGCCAGCGCTCGGGATGGCACACACAGGCACACACGATGACACACACGATGACACACACAGGCACACGCGATGGTACTAACGATGGCACACACAGGCACACGCGATGGCACACACAGGCACACACAGGCACACACGATGACACACACGATGACACACACAGGCACACGCGATGGTACTAATGATGGCACACACAGGCACACGCGATGGCACACACAGGCACACACAGGCACACACGATGACACACACAGGCACACGCGATGGTACTAACGATGGCACACACAGGCACACGCGATGGCACACACAGGCACACACAGGCACACACAGGCACACACGATGGTACTAACGATGGCACACACAGGCACACACCATGACACACACCATGACACACACGATGGCACACACGATGACCACGGTGGCTAGGAGATGTTAACTACCTCGCCTGGTATTCAGGAGGTCGTGGGTTTGATCCCGACCCTGACGCCTGCTGCTGTATATTTGGTGTTTGCGTGTCTCTCTCTCTCATCATCGTCACGGTGAGTACGAGATGTTAACTACCTCGCCTGCGATACAGGAGGGGGTGGGTTTGATCCCGACCCGGACGATGACTGTATAATTGGTGTTTGTGTGTCTCTCTCTCTCTCTCTCATCATTGTCACGGTGAGTACGAGATGTTAACTACCTCGCCTGCGATACAGGAGGGGGTGGGTTTGATCCCGACCCGGACGATGACTGTATAATTGGTGTTTGTGTGTCTCTCTCTCCCTCCCGGTGGTCTTGTGGATGTATCCCCAGGTCCTCCGGTTTTTCCCTTCGCATTTAGGAATCAACCTCACGCTTTTTAAGAGTATTTGGCTGCTCGAAATGTCCAAGAATGGAAACATGCGAAATTAACTGACTAACACGGATACCCACTGCAATGGTAGTCAATGTCCTTCACCTTGAAACGATCTGACAGGCTCCACCTCATGCTCAGTGAGGCGCCACGGTTGTGAGGTGTCAGCTACCTCGCCTGGTATACAGGAGGTCGTGGGTTCGATCCCGACCCTGACAATGCCTGCTGTATATTTGGAGTTTGTGTGTCTCTCTCTCATCATCATCACGGTGGCTAGGAGATGTTAACTACCTCGCCTGGTATACAGGAGGTCATGGGTTCGATCCTGACCCTGACGACACCTGCTGTCTATTTGGAGTTTGCGTGTCTCTCTCTCTCCCTCATCATCATCATCACAGTGGCTAGGAGATGTTGACTACCTCGCCTGGTGTACAGGAGGTCGTGAGTTCGATCCCGACCCTGACGACGCCTGCTGCTGTATATTTGGAGTTGGCGTGTCTCTCTCCCCGTGGCAGCGTAAATTTTTCTCCGGCTCCTCCGCTTTTTCTGCCTCCACATTTAGAATCAACGCCACGTGTTTAGAGCAATTGGCCGCTACAAATGTCCACGTGATCATGACGATGACGACGATGATACGCCACCTAATTGGGCCATCGTTCGTGGCCATGTCGCTTCTGGAAAAAAAGAAAAAAAAACCTACACAGCTGGTAAAAATAAAAAATAAACAGTCGAGTTTCAGCTTCGTTTTCCCCGCAAAAGCGGTAATGCATATCAATAGGCTCTCATCGTAGGCCACCGAATTAAACGTCACCGAATGAAAAGGCTGATAATAGCGCTCGCTGTTCCGAGTGCACTCGTAGCAAGCTGCGTGGCATTGAGCTCCAAACCTCCATTGACCATTCAGCGATGAAAAGCGCTAACCCCCCCTTCACAGATGATGAATGAGCGGTGATGGGAAATTAATCCATTAACATGATTTTAAGAGCACCACTTAACAAACAAGCTGTGTGGGTGTGCGGGCGTGCAGGCAGGTGTCTAGGTTGGTGGGGGTGTGGGTGTGTGGGTGGGTGTGTGGGTTGTTGTGTGGGTTGTTGTGTGGGTGGGTTGTTGGATGGGTGTGTGGGTGGGTGTGTGGGCGTGTGGGTCGGTGAGTTGGTGGGTTGGGTGGAGCGGTGGGTGTAGCGGTTAGCGCGCTGTGCTACGAACCCGGCGACCCGAGTTCGATTACCGCTCACGGCCACCAACACCGGTGACGATTATCTGAACCGGTCCTGAGCCTACCCTAGGTCGACTCAGCCTCAAATGAGTACCTGGTGAGGTGTGTAAGCATCACCACTAGTGAGACAAAGGCGGCCGGGGGTGGTGCATACTATCCTTACCTCCATGTGCCATCCCGGCCTTCATAAGTGCTACTCGCTAACAGACCTTGCGCCAAAAGTCTGTTGAGGCTATACGGGGGATCTTTATCTTTGTTTTGTGTAGGTGGGTGGGTGAGTGGGTGTGTGGATATGTGGGTGGTGAGGTGGGTGGTGAGGTGGGTGGGTGGTGAGATGGGTGGTTGGATGGGTGTGTGGGTGGGTGTGTGGGTGGGTCGGTGGGTGGGTGTGTGGGTGGGTCGGTGGGTGGGTCGGTGGGTGGGTCGGTGGGTGGTTGGGTGTTTGGGTGGTTGGGTGGGCGGTTGGGTGGGTGGGTGGGTGTGTGGGTGTATGGGTGGGTGGGCGGGGGTGTGCGGGTGGGTGGGTGTGTGGGTGTGTGGGTGGGTGGGTGGGTGTGTGGGTGTGTGGGTGGGTGGGTGGGTGTGTGGGTGGGTGGGTGGTTGGGCGGTTGGGCGGTTGGGCGGGTGGGCAGTTGGGTGTGTGGGCGGTTGGGTGTGTGGGTGGGTGGTTGGGTGTGTGGGTGGGTGGTTGGGTGTGTGGGTGGGTAGTTGGGTGTGTGGGTGGGTGTGTGGGTGGTTGGGTGGGTGTGTGGGTGTGTGTGTGGGTGTGTGTGTGGGTGTGTGGGTGGGTGTGTGGGTGGGTGTGTGGGTGGGTGGGTGGGTGTGAGGGTGTGTGGGTGGTTGGGTGGATGTGTGGGTGGGTGGTTGGGTGTGTGGGTGGGTGGTTGGGTGTGTGGGTGGGTGGGTGTGTAGGTGGGTGGTTGGGTGTGTGGGTGGGTGGTTGGGTGTGTGGGTGGGTGGGTGGGTGGTTGGGTGTGTGGGTGTGTGGGAGGTTGGGTGTGTGGGTGTGAGGATGTGTGGGTGTGTGGTTGGGTGTGTGGGTGGGTGTGTGGGTGGGTGGGTGTGTGGGTGTGGGGGTGGTGAGGTGGGTGGGTGTGTGGGTGGGCGGGTGTGTGGGTGTGTGGGTGGTTGGGTGTGTGGGTGTGTGGGTGGTTGGGTGTGTGGGTGGGTGGTTGGGTGGGCGGGTGTGTGGGTGTGTGGTTGGGTGTGTGGGTGGGTGTGTGGGTGGGTGTGTGGGTGGGTGTGTGGGTGGTGAGGTGGGTGGGTGTGTGGGTGGGCGGGTGTGTGGGTGGGTGTGTGGGTGGTTGGGTGTGTGGGTGTGTGGGTGGGTGGTTGGGTTTGTGGGTGGGTGTGTGGGTGGGTGGTTGGGTGTGTGGTTGGGTGTGTGGGTGGGTGGGTGGTTGGGTGTGTGGATGTGAGGGTGTGTGGGTGTGTAGGTGGGTGGGTGTGTGGGTGGGCGGGTGTGTGGGTGTGTGGTTGGGCGGGTGGGTGTGTGGGTGGTTGGGTGTGTGGGTGTGAGGGTGTGTGGGTGTGTGGGTGTGTAGGTGGGTGGGTGTGTGGGTGGGCGGGTGTGTGGGTGTGTGGTTGGGTGTGTGGGTGGGTGTGTGGGTGTGTGGGTGTGTGGGTGTGTGGGTGGTTGGGTGTGTGGGTGTGTGGGTGTGTGGGTGGGTGTGTGGGTGGGTGGTTGGGTGTGTGGTTGGGTGTGTGGGTGGGTGGGTGTGTGGGTGTGTGGGTGGTTGGGTGGGTGGGTGTGTAGGTGGGTGGGTGTGTGGGTGTGTGGGTGGGTGTGTGGGTGTGTGGGTGTGTAGGTGGGTGGGTGTGCGGGTGTGCGGGTGTGTGGTTGGGTGTGTGGGTGTGTGGGTGTGTGGGTGGTTGGGTGTGTGGGTGTGAGGGTGTGTGGGTGTGTGGGTGTGTAGGTGGGTGGGTGTGTGGGTGGGCGGGTGTGTGGGTGTGTGGTTGGGTGTGTGGGTGGGTGTGTGGGTGTGTGGGTGTGTGGGTGGTTGGGTGTGTGGGTGTGTGGGTGGTTGGGTGTGTGGGTGGGTGTGTGGGTGGGTGGTTGGGTGTGTGGGTGGGTGGGTGTGTGGGTGTGTGGGTGGTTGGGTGGGTGGGTGTGTAGGTGGGTGGGTGTGTGGGTAGGTGGGTGGGTGTGTGGGTGTGTGGGTGGGTGTGTGGGTGTGTGGGTGTGTAGGTGGGTGGGTGTGCGGGTGTGTGGGTGTGTGGGTGTGTGGTTGGGTGGGTGTGTGGGTGGGTGGGTGTGTGGGTGTGTGGGTGTGTGGGTGGTTGGGTGGGTGTGTGGGTGGGTGGGTGTGTGGGTGTGTGGGTGTGTGGGTGGTTGGGTGGGTGGGTGTGTAGGTGGGTGGGTGTGTGGGTGTGTGGGTGGGTGTGTGGGTGTGTGGGTGGTTGGGTGGGTGGGTGTGTAGGTGGGTGGGTGTGTGGGTGTGTGGGTGGGTGTGTGGGTGTGTGGGTGGGTGGGTGTGCGGGTGTGCGGGTGTGTGGGTGTGTGGTTGGGTGGGTGTGTGGGTGGGTGGGTGTGTGGGTGTGTGGGTGGTTGGGTGGGTGTGTGGGTGGGTGGGTGTGTGGGTGTGTGGGTGGTTGGGTGGGTGGGTGTGTAGGTGGGTGGGTGTGTGGGTGTGTGGGTGGGTGTGTGGGTGTGTGGGTGGTTGGGTGGGTGGGTGTGTAGGTGGGTGGGTGTGTGGGTGTGTGGGTGGGTGTGTGGGTGTGTGGGTGGGTGGGTGTGCGGGTGTGCGGGTGTGTGGGTGTGTGGGTGTGTAGGTGGGTGGGTGTGTGGGTGTGTAGGTGGGTGGGTGTGTGGGTGTGTGGGTGGTTGGGTGGGTGGGTGTGTAGGTGGGTGGGTGTGTAGGTGGGTGGGTGTGTAGGTGGGTGGGTGTGTGGGTGTGTGGGTGGTTGGGTGGGTGGGTGTGTAGGTGGGTGGGTGTGTAGGTGGGTGGGTGTGTAGGTGGGTGGGTGTGTAGGTGGGTGGGTGTGTGGGTGTGTGGGTGGTTGGGTGGGTGGGTGTGTAGGTGGGTGGGTGTGTAGGTGGGTGGGTGTGTAGGTGGGTGGGTGTGTAGGTGGGTGGGTGTGTGGGTGTGTGGGTGGTTGGGTGGGTGGGTGTGTAGGTGGGTGGGTGTGTAGGTGGGTGGGTGTGTAGGTGGGTGGGTGTGTAGGTGGGTGGGTGTGTGGGTGTGTGGGTGGTTGGGTGGGTGGGTGTGTAGGTGGGTGGGTGTGTAGGTGGGTGGGTGTGTGGGTGTGTGGGTGGTTGGGTGGGTGGGTGTGTAGGTGGGTGGGTGTGTAGGTGGGTGGGTGTGTAGGTGGGTGGGTGTGTAGGTGGGTGGGTGTGTAGGTGGGTGGGTGTGTGGGTGGGTGGATCGGTCAGTGCTCGTAATCGACATCCGCTCACGGCCAACATCGGGTGATGCACACCGTGGATGCATTTAAAACGGTACTAGGCCTCCCCTAGGTCGACTTAGCCTCAAATGAGTACCTGCTGCAGTGTGTAAAAACATCAACGCTAGGGAGACAAAGGCGGCCGGGCGTGGTGTTGGCCACCCACCCCCTCGTGTGCAGTGCCGGCCTTCATAGGTGCTACTCGCTAACAGCACTTGCCCCTACAGTCTGTTCAGGCTACACGGGGGATCTTTTGTGTTCGCACGTGCATATTTGCATTTACATTAATCGGCAACTGCTAACACAGCAGGCTCAAACAGATGATGTGTCCAAACGGGGATTTCAATGGAGCTCGCTGTGATGATTGGCACCACAATGCAGAGATACGCAACGTGTCTATCCGAGCAGGCCGGGTTTCAACGGAAAGCCACCCGTGCCAGCACGAGGCACAAGGCAGAGGTCGCAAACGGGTTTTGATTCCATACCCGTACCCGTACCCGGCCGCACCAGGGTCGCAAACAGCTACCCGTACCCGTACCCGACCGGGTACGGGTAGCCGGGTATTGGGTAGGGTACGGGTATCGGGTACCCGGTTGCGACCTCTGGTACAAGCTGGTATCAAAGCGGGGTTCGGACCTTCACGAGAAAGCCCAGCCTCACTGGTGTGGCAGTGCACTAAAGTACAAATTCACCACTTGCTGAAACGAAAGTGTCCACAATTGTTGCGGGCGGGCAGGCAGGTGTCTAGGTTGGTGGGGGTGTGTGTGGGTGGGTGGATGTGTGGGTGGGTGTGTGGGTGGGTGTGTGGATGGGTGTGTGGGTGGGTGTGTGGGTGGGTGTGTGGGTTGCTGTGTGGGTTGCTGTGTGGGTGGGTGTGTGGGTGGGTGTGTGGGTTGTTGTGTGGGTTGTTGTGTGGGTTGGTGTGTGGGTGGGTGGGTGTGTGGGTGGGTGTGTGGGTTGTTGTGTGGGTTGGTGTGTGGGTGGGTGTGTGGGTTGCTATGTGGGTTGTTGTGTGGGTTGGTGTGTGGGTGGGTTGTTGGATGGGTGTGTGGGTGGGTGTGTGGGTTGCTATGTGGGTTGTTGTGTGGGTTGGTGTGTGGGTGGGTTGTTGGATGGGTGTGTGGCTGGGTGTGTGGGCGTGTGGGTCAGTGACTTAATTTTGGTGGCGGGAGATTGCCACGATTGTTGAGATGTTGAACTCCAAATATACAGCAGCAGGCGTCAGGGTCGGGATCAAACCCACGACCTCCTGTATACCAGGCGAGGTAGTTAACATCTCCTAGCCACCGTGACGATGAGACTTAATTTTGGTGGCGGGAGATTGCCACGGTTGTTGAGATGTTGAACTCCAAATATACAGCAGCAGGCGTCAGGGTCGGGATCAAACCCACGACCTCCTGTATACCAGGCGAGGTAGTTAACATCTCCTAGCCACCGTGACGATGAGACTTAATTTTGGTGGCGGGAGATTGCCACGGTTGTTGAGATGTTGAACTCCAAATATACAGCAGCAGGCGTCAGGGTCGGGATCAAACCCACGACCTCCTGTATACCAGGCGAGGTGGTTAACATCTCCTAGCCACCGTGACGATGAGAATTAATTTTGGTGGCGGGAGATTGCCACGGTTGTTGAGATGTTGACTACCTCGCCTGGTATGCAGGAGGTCGCAAAAGTTCGATCCCGACCCCTGAGGCCTGCTGTATATTTGAAGCGTGCATGCTCTCGCCGTGGTACAGCGTGAATTTCTCACCCGGGCCCTCCGCTTCTTCCCCTCCAAACAATTTGGAATCGCCGTGCGTGCGAATTTGGCTGCCGTAGAAACATTTCCACACGATGGATCACTCCGTAGTAGCCGCATCTGAAAAGGAGCTCACAGGGGGTGGGCCTTACTTGGAAAAAAAAAAGAAATGTACAAATTGGCATCGAGCAAGGTTTGCACCTTCACAAGAAACACCCAGACGAAAATTAAATAACGTAACGTGGCGGCGGTGCGGCGTTTCACCAAAAAAAAAAATACATCACCAATCGACGAAATGAAAGCGCCCAAAATTGCTGACATGCGGCGGATGTGTTATACAGCGGTGCGAGCGCGTGTGTTTTATGGCGGGTGTTCGCCCCCCCCCCCCACGCACCAACCCCTACCCCCCCGAGAGACTTAATTGCCATGTGCTGATGTCTCTATCCCGAAAAAAGGTAAGGCAGAGAGAGAGAGGAGCCTTGTCCCACCGTGGCAAACGGAAAAGAACGGCAACAGCCGATGGCGTTGAAGGGCCCAATTGCTCGTTTGTTACACGGCAGCGCACGCTGCTTGCACGCACGTGTGCGCGATGAACTTCTTTCGCACCGTACGTAGCCAAACGTGCTAATCGGAGGTGCAGTGTTGAGTCTATGGGCAGTGTTGAGTCTATGGATAGTGTTGAATCTATGGGTAGTGTTGAGAATGTGGGTAGTGTTGAGTCAATGGGCAGTGTTGAGTCAATGGGCAGTGTTGAGTCAATGGGCAGTGTTGAGTCTATGGGTAGTGTTGAGTCTATGGGTAGTGTTGAGTCAATGGGCAGTGTTGAGTCAATGGGCAGTGTTGAGTCTATGGGTAGTGTTGAGTATGTGGGCAGTGTTGAGTCTATGGGTAGTGTTAGTCTATGGGCAGTGTTGAGTCTATGGGTAGTGTTAGTCTATGGGTAGTGTTGAGTCTATGGGCAGTGTTGAGTCTATGGGCAGTGTTGAGTCTATGGGTAGTGTTGAGTCTATGGGCAGTGTTGAGTCTATGGGCAGTGTTGAGTCTATGGGCAGTGTTGAGTCTATGGGTAGTGTTGAGTCTATGGGCAGTGTTGAGTCTATGGGCAGTGTTGAGTCTATGGGTAGTGTTGAGTCTATGGGTAGTGTTGAGTCTATGGGCAGTGTTGAGTCTATGGGCAGTGTTGAGTCTATGGGTACTGTTGAGTCTATGGGCAGTGTTGAGTCTATGGGCAGTGTTGAGTCTATGGGTACTGTTGAGTCTATGGGCAGTGTTGAGTCTAAGGACAGTGTTGAGTCTATGGGTAGTGTTGAGTCTATGGGCAGTGTTGAGTCTATGGGCAGTGTTGAGTCTATGGGCAGTGTTGAGTCTATGGGCAGTGTTGAGTCTATGGGTAGTGTTGAGTCTATGGGCAGTGTTGAGTCTATGGGTAGTGTTGAGTCTATGGGCAGTGTTGAGTCTATGGGTAGTGTTGAGTCTATGGGCAGTGTTGAGTCTATGGGTAGTGTTGAGTCTATGGGCAGTGTTGAGTCTATGGGCAGTGTTGAGTCTATGGGCAGTGTTGAGTCTATGGGTAGTGTTGAGTCTATGGGTAGTGGTGAGTCTATGGGCAGTGTTGAGTCTATGGGCAGTGTTGAGTCTATGGGCTGTATGTTGAACTTCTTTCGCACCTTACTTAGCCAACCGTGATAATCTTAGAGGTGCGTGAGGTGGGGGGCAGAGAAGGTCAACAAAATCTAGATTTAAAAGTGCACAGCTCCAGTGGCTTCCTAACTATAAGTCACTGGGGCCAGTCACGGGAATCGAACCTTTGCCTCAACACAAAAATTAATGACGTGATCGGTAATCTTGGTGTTCGTGCCGTTCTCATGCGTTGCGATGTTATAACGCGACAGGAGATGACGAACCACGAGATGTTAACTACCTCGCCTGGTGTACAGGAGGTAGTGGGTTCGAACTCGACCCTGACGCCTGCTGTATATTTGGAGTTTGCGTGTCTCTCTCTCTCATCATCATCACGGTGACTAGGAGATGTTAACTACCTCGCCTGGTGTGCAGGAGGTTGTGGGTTCGAACTCGACCCTGACGCCTGCTGTATATTTGGAGTTTGCGTGTCTCTCTCTCTCTCATCATCATCACGGTGACTAGGAGATGTTAACTACCTCGCCTGCTATACAGGAGGTCGTGGGTTCGAACCCGACCCTGACGCCTGCTGCTGTATATTTGGAGTTTGCGTGTCTCTCTCCCTGTGGTCGCGTGGATTTTTCTCCGGGTGCCTCTGGTTATTCCCCCCCCCTGACACATTTGGAATCAAAATCACGCGTTCTTCGGAGTATTTCGCCGCTTTAAATTTCCGAGCACGAAGATAAGCCACTAACTTCGTCTAGCTATATCATTTGCAATAGCCAGCTCGCGTCCGAGAATGCGCTACAACGCAGCAGAGGTCGCAAACGGGTTTTGATTCCTTACCCGTACCCGTACCCGGCCGTACCTGTACCCTACCCGTACCTGGCCGGGTACGGGTAGGGTACCTGATTGCGACCTCTGGGATGAAGCCATGTTGCAGGCGCGGGTGGGTTGATTCTAGGAACTTGAATTGTGAGAAGAGACAAGACGTTGGGAAATGAGTGACAAACGGTGACTCACCAGTGACTCACGGCCTACCCGTACCCGGCCGCACCAGGGTCGTAAACGGGTACCCGTACCCGGCCGGGTACGGGTAGCCGGGTTTCGGGTAGGGTACGGGTATCGGGTACCCGGTTGCTACCTCTACTACGCAGCGACTCGGCGCATGTCTTTCCCTGTAAAATATTTTAATCGCAAGAGACAAGAAGCGGTTAAATTTCGATTTAAAGCTTTCGTGACTGCAGCAGGGATTCATCTTCTTGGTTCTTTCGGTAAAGTCACGTAGAAGGGAAATAATAAAATAATAAAAATAAAACATAATAAAATACAATTCTCACGACGTTTCGGCCACAACGCAAGCAGCCGTCCTCAGGTGAAGAACAGGTCTGTCGGAAGTCCTGAGATGGGCCGAAACGTCATAAGAATTATTTTATTTTTATTATTTTATTATTTCCCTTCTACGTGACTTTACCGAAAGAACCAAGAAGATGAATCCCTGCAGTCACGAAAGCTTCAAATCGAAATATCATTATGTTTTATTTTTATTATTTTATTATCTCCCTTCTACGTGACTTTACCGAAAGAACCAAGAAGAAGAAGCAGCAGCGGTTAGCCGGAGTGACGCCGGACCCAACCGGGGCCACGGGAGGGCAAGTGTGCTGCGTCGATGAGTCTCGTCCCCCGCTCTCACCGCGTCTCAGATCAACGCGAGATGTGGGCGAGTGGCTTGCGGGAGCGCTGAGATGGGCCAACGTGAAGTCGGCTGTTGTTTCCCGCGGAGCAACGGCGACCTCTGCTGTAGACGAGACGATACCGCTCGTACGAGGAGCCCTTTGCGGGAGATTGGAGGGGGACAATTTGACGATTACTCGTTTTTGCGAGTGGAGTGTGAAGCAGATGTCGCAAACGGGTTTCGATTCCTTACCCGTACCCGTACCCGGCCGTACCAGAGTCGCAAACGGCTACCCGTACCCGTACCTGGCCGGGTACGGGTAGCCGGGTATTGGGTAGGGTACGGGTATCGGGTACCCGGTTGCAACCTCTGGTGTGAAGTGCCTACCGCCTCGCTCCCATCTCGCTCCCTCCCCCGCTCCGAGGCTCATGCGGCAGTAACCTCATCTTCCTTCGATGGCCCTGGAAGGGCGGTGGAAATTCCACGTTCTGGTGGCAGGGTCCAGTGATGTGGTACCGCAATCTACGCTTATCCTGGAGAAATCCGGTGAGCTACCAAACTCGTTGTCACAGACCTCGCAGTATTCACAGGTGTCCACTCATCGCGTCGACCCTGGCAGGTGCTGGTATCGATCCTGACAGCTGCTGGTATCGACTCTGGCAGCTGCTGGTATCGATCCTGGCAGGTGCAGGTATCCACCCTGGCAGGTGCTGGTATCGATCCTGGCAGCTGCTGGTATCGACTCTGGCAGCTGCTGGTATCGATCCTGGCAGCTGCTGGTATCGACTCTGGCAGCTGCTGGTATCGATCCTGGCAGGTGCAGGTATCCACCCTGGCAGGTGCTGGTATTGACTCTGACAGCTGCTGGTATTGACTCTGACAGCTGCTGGTATCGACTCTGGCAGCTGCTGGTATCGATCCTGGCAGGTGCAGGTATCCACCCTGGCAGGTGCTGGTATCGATCCTGGCAGCTGCTGGTATCGACTCTGGCAGCTGCTGGTATCGATTCTGGCAGCTGCTGGTATCGATCCTGGCAGCTGCTGGTATCGATCCTGGCAGGTGCTGGTATCGACCCTGACAGGTGCAGGTATCGATCCTGGCAGGTGCTGGTATCGACCCTGGCAGGTGCTGGTATCGATCCTGGCAGGTGCTGGTATCGACCCTGGCAGGTGCTGGTATCGACCCTGACAGGTGCTGGTATCGATCCTGGCAGGTGCTGGTATCGACCCTGACAGGTGCTGGTATCGACCCTGGCAGGTGCTGGTATCGACCCTGGCAGGTGCTGGTATCGATCCTGGCAGGTGCTGGTATCGACCCTGACAGGTGCTGGTATCGATCCTGGAAGCTGCTGGTATCGACCCTGGCAGGTGCTGGTATCGACGCTGGCAGGTACGACGGACTGCAATGACCATGGCCTCAGCTTGGAACTCACCGCCCTCCGGTTAGCGAGACGGTGGCTCTCTGGACACGGCGTCACCGGCACGAGACAGGCGAAGGGCTCGAAGTCCCGCACGAGAATGAAACCGAGACCCACGCGCCTTTGCCCACTTCACTCGTCCGTCAACAAAAACGACGACGACAGCCGCCGTTCGTCAGCAAGCAGGTGCCAGCGTCACCACGGCGCTCGTGCCAGGCTAGGTGCGGTCCGACGACAACCGAGCTGCTGGCAGGGGGTCACGGGACAATTGGCCAGAACAGGAGGTGTCTTAATAATTACCAATACCCCCTTCCAACCCAGCTTAAATATACGCTCCAAGCATGGTGCTGTTTCATTCAGACGCTGTCTCCCCGACAGACCTGTTCTTCACCTGAGGACGGCTGCTTGCGTTGTGGCCGAAACGTCGTGAGAATTAGTTTAATATGTTTTATTTTTATTATTTTATTACTTCCCTTCTACGTGACTTTACCGAAAGAACCAAGAAGATGAATCCCTGCAGTCACGAAAGCTTTAAATCGAAATTTTATTATGTTTTATTTTTATTATTTTATTATTTCCACTCTACGTGACTTTACCGAAAGAAAGAACCAAGAAGATGAATCCCTGCAGTCACGAAAGCTTTACATCGAAGCCTCCCACTCGTTCGCCACCGCCGTTGTCAACGTAAGCCTGGAATCTTCTCCAGGTGGTCCAGAGCCCCCCCCCCTCCCCCCCCCGGGGAGGCGAATTTATCGTGGTTTTGTTGTTGCAAATTCTCACAAGCTTTCACGTTTCTTAGTTTGTTTGGAAGCGCCACGTACACGTATCTACGCATATCGAGGCTCAAAACCTGCTTGGCTCCTGGGATCGGGCGCTTTCCTGGCGGCGTGCATACGAACGGCGCAGCCGTGCATTTGACGGATCACAGCGGCAAACTAAATTACATCCCAAGACCAGACTAACAACGCGAGACATTTTTATCGGGGCCGGCTCAAGGCTACGATTAAAGCGGAGAACGGCTCGGAGAATTAATGGCGGCGTTGGTGGCGGAGGTGCCCCGTGACTGATACGACACATCCCCCCCCCCGACCCCCCCTCCTTCGACGCCAGCGGCTTCGAGACGTCAAAATTCACCGGAGAAACGTCGATCAGCTCGCGACGCCCCGAGAGAGACGCTCTTCGCCCCCCTACCCTGCCCCCCGTGCCCCAGAAGTCGCAACCGGGTACCCGATAGCCGTACCCTACCCGATATACGGCTACCGTGAGTCACTGGTGAGTCACCGTTTGTCACTCATTTCCCAACGTCTTGTCTCTTCTCACAATTCAAGTTCCTAGAATCAACCCACCCGCGCCTGCAACGTGGCTTCATCCCAGAGGTCGCAATCGGGTACCCGATACTCGTACCCTACCCGATACCTGGCCGGGTACGGGTAGGGTACGGCCGGGTAGGGGTACCCGTTTGCGACCCTGGTGTGGCCGGGTACGGGTACGGGTAAGGAATCAAAACCCGTTTGCGACCTCTGCCATTCCCCCCACGCCCCCTCCCCGCCACCGTCCACCACACGAATACGAAATTCCAAATTCAACAAAATCCTCCGGCCGCGCTCTTCAACGCAGGGCGCAACCGCTCGGCGCTTCCCCCCCCCCCCGAAGTAAAAACGAAATGGGAAAAAGAAAAGAAAAGATCAAGCGCTCGCCCGTCGCTACTTCAACGTGCGCGCGAGAGGTGGAAACCTGTTTCCGCTCGGTTGCCCGGGGTCCAGGCCGGATCGCCTACCGAGGCCTGCGCAGTTCGTGCGCGCGCATAGAGAGCCCGGATTCACCGTGCCGTGGCGTTACGCACGCACGCCCGGCGGCTTTGGTGGAGCAATTAAATCCCGGGGCCAGATGGCACCGCGATGAAGAGTGCTGCGCCAACAAGAGAGAAGGCGAGCGCGAATCGTGTCGTGGGTGCGTTCCCGACCATGACGCCTGCTGTATATTTGCCTTCTTCTTGGTTCTTTCGGTAAAGTCACGTAGAAGGGAAGTAATAAAATAATAAAAATAAAACGTAATAAAATTTCGATTTAAAGCTTTCGTGACTGCAGGGATTCATCTTCTTGGTTCTTTCGGTAAAGTCACCACGTAGAAGGGAAGTAATCAAATAATAGAAATAAAACATAATAAAATTATTCTCACGACGTTTCGGCTACAACGCAAGCAGCCGTCCTCAGGTGAAGAATGAGACACTGCCAAGCTAGGAGCTTATATATAAGCTGGGTTGGAGGGGGGAAGAAGAAGAGCGCCTTAACAAAAAGAATGTGCATATCAAGAGGAATTTAGCATATTCATGGGAAATGCGTAGGAGGTGGGCGGGGGGGTTTCAAAGTCATTAAATGCGTTTGGTATTACCTTAGAGTCGCAGCATCTCTTCAGAAAGGTGAGAGACTCGATTAGCTGAGCCTTCTTATCACGGAGCTTGTTGAAGGATCTCAAAGTTTTGTGGAATCCCTCCCCGTAGAGGCGGTTAAATTTCGATTTAAAGCTTTCGTGACTGCAGGGATTCATATTATTGGTTCCTTCGGTAAAGTCACGTAGAAGGGAAGTAATAAAATAATAAAAATAAAACATAATAAAATAATAAAAATATTTGCCGTTTGTATGTTTTTCCTCCCCACAGTCGTGTGGATTTTTTTCTCGGAGTCCTCCGGTTTTTCCTCCCTCCGCCTTCAGAAGCATGCGCTTCAAAGGTATTTGGCTGCTAAAGATTGCCACGTGATAAGCCGCTTCTCGTTGGGCTATCGTTTGCGGCCAGATCGCTTCCTGGAAAACAGCTACATCGCTCAACGGGCCTTTCCTGGTAAAATAAAAAAAATTAACCCGTAAAAACAAAGTTTTTCACTATAAATCCTTCATATGCGTGGCATCGGGGCGTCTAGAGTCCTCTCGTCCTCTGGCTTGAGATGGCTGCCACCTATGGGTCAGATGATTGCCTGCCACCATTAAGCACACCCTCGCCACTCCGTCCTCTGCCCAAGCCCACTTCGCGTTATTAGCGGTCAATACGGAGTCTTCGACATGCCCGTGTGCTCCAATCCTTTCATTCCTCTCCCCGCCATCCGCGCTAATTCCCAGCAAGCCGAGTCACGGAACTCGTCATCTGCGGCCCCATTCCCTCGGCTCGACAAATGCGCACGCGCGGAGATAACCGTCTTGCGCGACGCGTCCCACAGAGAAACGCGGCGGCTTTCTATCCCTTTAATCTCGACGAAGCGTGGCGAGTGTTCGTTGGGTTTCACTTGCTTCGCGGACACAACGGTGAAAAGAAAATTTTAAATATGTATTTCACCAGGTAAGGCCCACTGAGCTATGTAAACTATTTTTCGGGAAGTAACAACAGGTTCCACACTGCCCACCAGGGAGTATGTGTCTGTCTGTCGTGCACGAATGCGCTGTCCAAGCAAGTTCCTGCCTGCCCACTCCGAAGGAGCGTGTTTCAGGACACATTTACACATTTATGTACAATTCCTTTTCTGGCTCCGCACACTTACCCTTGGGTGGGGCAACCCAGGCACAGGATTACCACCTTCTCACATTGACATGCTAATCTCTCACATTTACATTTACGTACTAATTCCTTTTCAACCTCCGCACGCTTACCATTGGGTTGAGCCCACCAAAATACGATATGAACTCTTGTTGCAGCAGCTCTTTCTCCTACGTCAGCAGCTCTCCTGCTGTGTCTGTTCCAGCCGGTGACGGTCGCTTGTGATGCGATCGAAACGTCGTGATTTTATTTATTTTATTTCATACCTACCGAAAGAAACAAAGAGTATTTTTCAGGAGCGACCTGGCCACAAATGGCAACTCATCACCGTGTGGAAATTTACAGCGGTAGCCAAATAATCTCAACGCGTGACGCTTATTGTAAATGTGGTGGGGGAAAAAAACCGGAGGACCCGGAGAAAAATCCACGCGACCACGGGGAGAGAAACATGTAAACTCCGAATATACAGCAGGCATCGTCAGGGTCGTGATCGAACCCACGACATCCTGCACACCAGGCGAGGTAGATAACATCTCCTAGCCACCATGGTGATGATGAGAGAGAGAGACACGCAAACTCCGAATATAAAGCAGGCATCATCAGGGTCGTGATCGAACCCACGACCTTCTGTATACCAGGCGAGGTAGTTAACATTTCCTAGCCACTGTGGTGATGATGAGAGAGAGAGACACGCAAACTCCAAATATACAGCAGGCGTCGTCAGGGTCATGATCGAACCCACGACCTCCTGTATAACAGGCGAGGTAGATAACATCTCCTAGCCACCATGGTGATGATGAGAGAGAGAGACACGCAAACTCTGAATATAAAGCAGGCATCATCAGGGTCGTGATCGAACCCACGACCTTCTGTGTACCAGGCGAGGTAGTTAACATCTCCTAGCCACCGTGGTGATGATGAGAGAGAGAGACACAAACTCAAAATATACAGCAGGCGTCATCAGGGTCGCGATCGAACCCACGACATCCTGCACACCAGGCGAGGTAGTTAACATCTCCTAGCCACTGTGGTGATGATGAGAGAGAGAGACACGCAAACTCCGAATATAAAGCAGGCATCATCAGGGTCGTGATCGAACCCACGACCTTCTGTGTACCAGGCGAGGTAGTTAACATCTCCTAGCCACCGTGATGATGATGAGAGAGAGAGAGAGACACGCAAACTCCAAATATACAGCAGGCATCGTCAGGGTCGGGATCGAACCCACGACCTCCTGCATACCAGGCGAGGTAGTTAACATCTCCTAGCCACCGTGATGATGATGAGAGAGAGAGAGAGAGACACGCAAACTCCAAATATACAGCAGGTGTCAGGGTCGGGATCGAACCCACGACCTTCTGTATACCAGGCGAGGTAGTTAACATCTCCTAGCCACCGTGATGATGATGAGAGAGAGAGAGAGAGACACGCAAACTCCAAATATACAGCAGGTGTCAGGGTCGGGATCGAACCCACGACCTCCTGTATACCAGGCGAGGTAGTTAACATCTCCTAGCCACCGTGGTGATGATGAGAGAGAGAGAGACACGCAAACTCCAAATATACAGCAGGCATCGTCAGGGTCATGATCGAACCCACGACATTCTGTATACCAGGCGAGGTAGTTAACATCTCCTAGCCACCGTGATGATGATGAGAGAGAGAGAGACACGCAAACTTCAAATATACAGCAGGCATCGTCAGGGTCGGCATCGAACCCACGACCTCCTGTATACCAGACGAGGTAGTTATCATCTCATAGCCACCGTGGTGATGATGAGAGAGAGACACGCAAACTCCAAATATACAGCAGGCATCGCCAGGGTCGGGATCGAACCCACGACCTCCTCCATATCAGGGGAGGTAGTTCACATCTCGCCAGAGGCTCCCTGTCCAGCGCCGCACACCAAAGCTGCACCCCGAGCTCACGTCAAGCCCAGCTTCAAGCGGTGGGGGGATTAGCACGCTTGGCTACGCACGGTGCGAAAGATGTCCAACATGCACACGTACGTACAAACGCACGTTCAAATAGCAGCAGAGAGCGGACCCTCCCGGCTACGACATTCATTCATCATTCCATCAGCAGCCCTGTGGCCGAGTTATTATTCAGGACGATTTTGAATTATTCATAATTTTTCAGGAGGCCGAGTGCGTTAGACATCGTCTGCAAGTATGCCCCTTGCAGCGCTACAGCATATAAATTAAAAAGTTAGAGATATTATTTTTTCCCTCTCGAAGCCTTTTCATGAGCAATTGCCTTCTCTCGCCGAGTTTAAATGCAGCATCTCTCTCGCTCGAACCCGCATTGAAGCCACCACATCCGCACACCCCTCTGCACGTTGCGTTTATGGGTCACAGCGAGCGCGGCAAATCACGCGGTTTTTTTTTTCCCCCTTCGTAATATTCCACTAAAAGCTACTTTCGCTAAGCGGAACCCCTTGTTGTTCTTTGGAACACGTAACAGTCCGATGCTTTCGGTACTTTTACAAGGGCACTTGCCATTTATTTATTTCACGACGGACGCTTGTTCGTTCGGGCGGGGGGGGGGGGAGATGCGCGGTGAGAGGGAAGAGGGAGGGCAGGAGGGGAGGGCAGAAGGGGGGGGGCAAGGGGGGGGGGGCAGGGGGGGGGGTCAAGAAGGGGGGGCAAGGGGTGGGGGCGCCCTGCCTTTACAACGACCCCCTTAGCCGCGAAGAGGAGACCAAGCCGACGAGCGCCCTCACCTCCCCGCCCCCCGCACATTGACGGCCACGACGCCGGCGAGAGATTTCAAACGACGCCGTGCCGACCGCGTGCCGTCTGTCGTCACGTGACCGGGGGGGGGGAGGGGGGGGGGGGGGGGGGCACGCGAACTCCGGCGGCTCACCGCAGAAGGAAACGGCCCCCCGGCTGCGGTTGTACACGTCGCGATTTAGAGCGTCACAGCGCACGGCGTTCTTATCTCAGAACTTTACGCAGAACCCTCTCCGCCCCCCGCCTCTCTCTCTTTCTCGCGCTTCACTCCGTCTCTTTTCTAACTCGACTGATTTAACCCCCGACCCGCCCGTCCGCCCGTCCGCCCGTCCGTCCGCCTGTCCGTCCGCCCCCCTTTTGTCTTCCGCTTACAAGGGAATGTAAAAGCCGTCTGCAGCACAGCTGCCTGGACGGAGCGTGTGGGGGGGGGGGGGTCACGACCTCCAGAGGCTGCCCCCTCAAAGTGGGCAGGGGCTGCCACGGACCGGCAACGCAGAAAAGCTCGTCTCCCCCCCCCCCGCTCCACCCCGCCAGGCCGCCTAGAAGCCTCTCTCGACGGACGCGACGGCTTTGAATACCGCTGGACGGTTTTACTTAACTTGACCCCGTTGTTCGTCGTGGTCAAATCGTGTAATCAAAAGTTAGTCGACTTCCTGTTGTCCAATCGATTTCACATTTTTGCCCACGTGCTCAGATCCGGTGACACAATGCGTGCCCCGTATCAAAATCGGCATCAATTAATCAAACACATTCCTGCGGAGGGAGCTGGTAGGAACGTTGGGTTGCTCGGTCAATGGCCAGGGTCAACAGCGGCGTGGTGTATTCCGCAAATATGCCCGACTGTGAGGGCGGGCACAAGCCGGCGTGAGTAGGTTAAACGTTGAGTTTTATAAGGGCACCACGGGGTGACCAGCCCCTCCCCACCCAGCCACTCCCCTCCCACCCCTCCCCACCCAGCCCCACCCTCCACACCCAGCCCCTCCCCACCCTCCCCTCCCCTCCCAGCCCCCACACTCAGCCCCACCCTCCCCACCCAGGCCCTCCCCACCCTCCCCTCCCCATCCAGCCCCTCCCCACCCAGCCCCACCCCTCCCACTCCCCACCCAGCCCCACCCTCCCCACCCAGCCCTCCCCAACCAGCCCCTCCCCACCCTCCCCACCCAGCCCCACCCTCCCCACCCAGCCCCACCCAGCCCCTCCCCACCCAGCCCCACCCTCCCCACCCAGCCCCGCCCCTCCCACCCCCACCCAGCCCCACCCTCCCCTCCCCACCCTCCCCTCCCCACCCAGCCCCACCCAGCCCCTCCCTCCCCACCCAGCCCTTCCCTGCACGACGGACGGACGGACGGACACAATAATCCCCTGTGGGCTGGTGGAACCAGTGGGTTCCTACCAATATTAGTTGGCTCTTTTAAAGCAATTAACATTTTGTATGGACGGCTTATTTATTACATATTTATTTGGGTAGGTTTCAGTTTCATTCATGAGGTATAACCCTGTGAGCCATGCGACTCTTGACTCAATCGCAACAAAACAAAAACACGAACAAGAAACATCTTATAGTGACTGCACGCCAGAGGTCGCAACCGGGTACCCGATACCCGTACCCTACCCGATACCCGGCTACTACTACCCGGCCGGGTACGGGTACGCGTTTGCGACCCTGGTACGGCCGGGTACAGGTACGGGTAGACCGTGAGTCACTGGTGAGTAAGCGTTTGTCACTCATTTCCCAACGTCTTGTCTCTTCTCACAATTCAAGATCCTAGAACCAACTCACCCGCGCCTGCAACATGGCTTCATCCCAGAGGTCGCAATCAGGTACCCGATACCCGTACCCTACCCGTACCCGGCCGGGTACGGGTAGGGTACGGGTACGGCCGGGTACGGGTACCCGTTTGCGACCCTGGTGCGGCCGGGTACGGGTAAGGAATCAAAACCCGTTTGCGACCTCTGCGTCACGCAACAGAAAAATCCGGGAAAAAACAGCAAAGTCTTCCGGAAAAAAACACCGTATTTCAACGCTGTGTGTAAAAATCCCTGTGGGATGCAAGTCACGTCAACAACGCCGCGTCTCCCTAAACTCTGGAATCGCCTTTCCCAAGAAGCAGGCGCCATGTTGTGGTCAAACCTTGCAATCAACATGTCGTCCACTCCCCATTGTCAAATCGAGTTCTTTACTTTTCAGTGCACTCTAAAAATAAAACCGTTATATTCTTGGTTCTTTCGGTAAAGTCACGTAGAAGGGAAATAATAAAGTAATAAAAATATATAAAACAATTAAATTCTCACGACGTTTCGACTGCAAAACAAGCAAATCATCAGGTGTGAAATCCACAGCAAGAACATTTTCTTGCTGTGGATTTCACACCTGATTTTTTTTATTTATTTCCCTTCTACGTGACTTTGCCGAAAGAACTAAGAATATGAATCCCTGCAGTCACGAAAGCTTTAAATCAAATATGTTTTACAGTTTGGACTCGGGGACAAAATGTATTTGAATCTAGATTTGAAGTTTTCGTGACTGCAGGGATCCATATTCTTTGGTTCTTTCGGTAAAGTCACGTAGAAGGGAAATAATAAAATAATAAAAATATAAAACAATAAAATTCTCACGACGTTTCGACTGCAACACAAGCAATCGTCATCAGGTGCGAAATCCACGGCAAGAAAATTTGAAAAAAGTGGCGGTTTTTTCTTAACGGTCAGCACCACGGACAGCGATTTGGCAGTTGGTCAGATGGACGAGTCCATCTATGTTCGGAAGTTTTTTTGTTCCTGCTGCTCTCGCTGCAAAGGAGACGTGGTCGACATATAGAGCCAGTCGCTCGGTCAGCGATGTTTAACTGCTTCCAACGAAAACCATCGGTAACTAAAAGGCGTCGTTTAAACGAATATAACAAGTTTAACACGTAGGTTTGAAGTGTTCGTGACTGCAGGGATCCATACCCTTTGGTTCTTTCGGTAAAGTCACGTAGGTAAGAAAAATAAAATTAAAATAAATAAATTAAATCACGACGTTTCGGGCGCCACACAAGCGTCCGTCGTCAGCTGGGACAACCACAGCAAGAAACAGCTGCTGTACTTCAGCAATTGAGCTATCATCTGTGTGCCGGTCCCCACCTAAAATAAGTATAACCCGTAAAAACTATAAATCCTTTATATGCGTGGCAGCGAACTTAATATAAAGGATTTAAAAATATATTCGCCTGTGGAGGACGCGGGGATCGATCCCGCGACCTTTGGCATGGGAAGCGAGGGCGCTACCAACTGCGCTACTCCGCCACGGCCTGTGGAGGGGTTACGCTCTGGGCTCTTACACTCTGACGTTCAGCCAAAGCCATGAATGAGTTCTATTTGAATATATGTAAAATACATTTTTTTTTGCCTAAAAAGTGTAAAATTTTGGGAATTTTTTTTCACGAACATTAATTGTCTCGCACAACGAGTCTGTGTGCAAAATGTCAGCTCGATTGGATCACGGGAAGTGGGTTAAAAAACGACCGAAAGATTTGCACGGTCGTAAGCAAGCAAGCACGCAAGCAAGCACGCAAGCAAGCAAGCATGCGAACTTAATATTAAGGATTTAAAAATAAAAACTTGCAGCTGCGACCATTTTTTAAAGTTCACTTGCTTGCTTGCTTGCGCGCTTACGACCGTGCAAATCTTTCGGTCGTTTTTTAACCCACTTCCCGTGATCCAATCGAGCTGACATTTTGCACACAGACTCGTTGTGCGTGACAATTTATTTTCGTGAAAAATTTTTCCCAAAATTTTCCACTTTTAGGAAAAAAAAAATTCATATTTAATTTAAAACACCAATGTGATAAAAAAAGAAACTCTTACTCAAGAAAAACATAAATGAATAATAAAATAAAACCGATGCCACGCATATAAAGGATTTATAGTGAAAAACTTTGTTTTTACGGGTTAATTTTTGTGGGTTCCGGCAATTCGAATGATCATTTTGTACGAGCGGCGTTTAGAGAGATAATTGAATGTGTTTTGTCGCCAGGGGCGAGAGGCACTGGGTGGTCCGTCGAGTGGTCAGCGGTGAGAAGAAAAAGATGACAAAGAAGATGAACAGGAGGAGGAAAAAGAAGTTCAAGTTGAAGTTCATGTATTAGGTATAGCCCTGTGAGCCATTCGGCTCTTGAATCGGGTGCAAACGCAACAAACAAAAAACTAAAACATGAACAAAAAAACATCTTAAAGTGAATATGTGACTAAGTGCAAACAGAAAATCCAGGAAAAAAAAACAGCAAAAATTCCAGAAAAAAATCACCGTACACCAACGCTGTGTGCAAAAATCCCAGTGGGATGCAAGTCAAACAACAACAACAACAACAACCACAAGACAACTTGGATCAAGGCCATCAGTCTAACTCCATACTACAACAAACAAACATGTCCAAACCAAAAAACATTTTCGAAATCACCAAAATAAAGCCGGAAGAAGAATAAGATGACCGACGAAAGGGGATTGATCATTTTGACTCGGAGTAACCGACCCTGTTGGCTGACGTTACTAGGCACGAGTTAAAAAAAAAACCTAAACCCCACTCCATGATTACCCTAACGATCACCCACGCATTGAAGCGCGCAAATAAAAAGAAAAACACAGTGGAACGGCACCCGGGCGAATAAATTACATCAAAGGTGGAGGTGAACCTTGATGGCGGCGGGGGAGGGGAGAGGCCCTCGCCAATCAAACGCGCAAGCGTCTTCGAAGGCAGCGGCGAGTGACTGTCTCCTAAGCAAAATTACAAAGAAACCCGCCCTGACCCTAACCCTCACGCCACGCCACGCACTGCTCCCCCGCCCCTCTCACCTCCCACACCCCGTCCACTCTCACCCTGCTCACACCCCTCTCTCTCCCCACCACCATCTCCCCCTGACGCGTCTCGCAACCCACGTCTCTCCCCTGGCCTCTCTGCACGTGAATTTCAACTGCCCCCACCACCCCAAACCCCGCCACCAAAAGCTCACCGTGCCACACTCACTCGTCCAAGCTGACTCTCATGCCATCACCCTAACCCAGCGTTCTTCAAATGCCATCATCGTCGTAATCAACCCGGTGAGCTTCCGGTCAACACAGCAGTAGCAACCGACCCATCCCACCCTCACTCCTCACTCCCCAATCACCGGAGTGTAAATTGGCAATAGCCTTGACAAGGCCCACTTCGCCGAGTGAGAAATCACGACGCATGCCATCATCGTCGACGTGACGACCATCGACCATCGATCTCCCGGTCTCCAGCGGGACAACCGATCCACCGTGCTCTCACTCTTCACCCATCCAGCGGAGTGAATTAATGCGGCAGCCTGCACAAGCCCCGCTGTGCCGAGTGAGAAATCACGGCAAACGCCATCATCATCGACCCGGTGACCACTAAACATCAATCAACGATCTTCCGCTCTCCACAGCAACAGCAACCGATTCATCCACCCTCACCGCTCAGCCATCCACCGAAGCGGAAGATGGTAGAAGCCTTGACAAGGCCCAATGTGCCGAGTGAGAAGTCACGGCAAATGCCATCATCATCGACCCAGCGACCAGGAAACATCGATCAACGATCTCCAGATTTCCAACACGACAACAACTGACCCAACTCACTCCTCACCCTCACTTCTCACCCATCCACCGGAGTGATTTCATGCAGCAGGCTTGATAAGGCCCAATGTGCCGCAGTGAGAAATCACGGCAAACGCCATAATCATCGACCTGGCGACCACCGACCATCGATCAACGATCTTACGGTCTCCACAGCAACAGCAACCGATTCATCCACCCTCACCGCTCAGCCATCCACCGAAGCGGAAGATGGTAGAAGCCTTGACAAGGCCCCACTGTGCCGAGTGAGAAATCACTGCAAACGCCATAATCATCGACCCGGCGACCACCGACCATCGATCAACGATCTTCCGGTCTCCACAGCAACAGCAACCGATTCATCCACCCTCACCGCTCAGCCATCCACCGAAGTGGAAGATGGTAGAAGCCTTGACAAGGCCCCACTGTGCCGCAGTGAGAAGTCATGGCAAACGCCACCATCGTCGACTGACGCGACAACAACTCGCTCACCCTGTAACCCAAGCTCACTTCCTGCCTGCACAGAGCCGTGCTCCTGCCTGCACACGGGAGCTGTGGTGGCCTTGGTGGGGGAGAGGGGGGGGGTCTCACCTTGTCCACCTTTCCCCGCGTGATCTCCTCCGGCAGGAACTTGTCCCCGATGGTGCGCAGATCGCCCTGGGAAAAGCGCGGAGGGCAACACTGAGCCTGACGTTCACCGTCGAGCGGCCGGGCGACGGTTCTCAACCAGTTCACGGAGCGCGCAGGCTTCGGCGTGTATACCGTGCAGGAAACATTTTAAATGTGTGGGTTGAGGGGGGGAGCACGTCAGCGCCACGAAAGAAGTTCAATGTACATACAACACCACTACTACCACCACCAACACCACACCACCACTACAACCACCACCAACACCACACCACCACTACTACCACCACACCACCACTACTACCACCAACACTACTACCACCACCAACACCACACCACCACTACTAACACCACACCACCACTACTACCACCAACACCACTACTACCACCAACACCACCCCACCACTACTACCACCAACACCACACCACCACTACTACCACCAACACCACCCACCACTACTACATCTACTATGACTACCATCATCTCACCACCACTACCACTACTACCACCAACACCACCCCACCACTACTACCACCAACACCACAACACCACTACCACTACTACTACCAACACCACACCACCACTACGACCACCAACACCACACCACCACTACCACTACTACCACCAACACCACACCACCACTACTACCACCAACACCACTACCACTACTACCACCAACACCACACCACCACTACCACTACCAACACCACAACACCACTACCACTACTACTACCAACACCACCACCACTACCACCAACACCACAACACCACTACTACCACTACCAACACCACACCACCACTACTACCACCAACACCACTACCACTACTACATCTACTATCACTACCATCATCTCACCACCACCACCACTACTACGACCACCAACACCACACCACCACTACCACTACCAACACCACACCACCACCACCACCACTACCACCAACACCACTACCACTACTACATCCACTATTCCCGCACCTCCGATTAGCAACGGTTGGCTACGTATGGCGCGCAAGAAGTTCAATGTACATACAACACCACTACTACCACCAACACCACACCACCACTACTACCATCAACACCACACCACCACTACTACCACCAACACCACACCACCACTACTACCACCAACACCACCCACCACTACTACATCTACTATGACTACCATCATCTCACCACCACTACCACTACTACCACCAACACCACCCCACCACTACTACCACCAAAACCACACCACCACTACGACCACCAACACCACACCACCACTATGACCACCAACACCACACCACCACTACTACCAACACCACACCACCACTACCACCACCAACACCACAGCACCACTACTACCACCAACACCACACCACCACCACTACCACACCACCACCACTACCACCACCACCACACCACCACTACTACCACCAACACCACACCACCACTACTACCACCAACACCACACCACCACTACTACCACCAACACCACACCACCACTACTACCAACACCACACCACCACTACCACCACCAACACCACAGCACCACTACTACCACCAACACCACACCACCACCACTACCACCAACACCACACCACCACTACTACCACCAACACCACACCACCACTACTACCACCAACACCACACCACCACTACTACCACCAACACCACACCACTACTACTACCACCAACACCACACCACCACTACTACCACCAACACCACACCACCACTACTACCACCAACACCACACCACCACTACTACCACCAACACCACCACACCACCACTACCACCAACACCACACCACCACTACCACCAACACCACACCACCACTACAACCACCAACACCACACCACCACTACTACCACCAACACCACACCACCACTACGACCACCAACACCACCACACTACTACTACCACCAACACCACACCACCACTACTACCACCAACACCACACAACCACTACTACCACCAACACCACCCCACCACTACTACCACCAACACCACACCACCACTACGACCACCAACACCACCACACTACTACTACCACCAACACCACACCACCACTACTACCACCAACACCACACCACCACTACTACCACCAACACCACACCACCACTACTACCACCAACACCACCACACCACTACTACATCTACTATCACTACCATCATCTCACCACCATCATCTCACCACCACCACCACAACGACCACCAACACCACCCCACCACAACGACCACCAACACCACACCACTGCTACATCTACTATCACTACCATCATCTCACCACCATCATCTCACCACCAACACCACTACTACCACCAACACCACACCACTACTACATCTACTATCACTACCATCATCTCACCACCACTACTACTACCACCATCAACACCACACCACCACTACTACCACCACTACCACAACTACATCCACTATTCCCGAACACACGATCAGCAACGGTTGGCTACGTACGGCGCGAAACAAGTTCAACGTACGTACAACACATACATGCAATGTGCGGGGGGGGGAGAGGCTTGTGCTTACATTGAGGGCAACTTTGACGATGGAGTCCGTGTCCACGCCGGGAGATAGCCCCTTACATTCTTCAATCCCCTTTTCCGACAGATGCCTGCGGGCGAAACACCGGGGGCGGTGGGGCGGTGGGTCAGAGACGCAGAGGTCAGCCGCGCGAGACGCGGGCGGGGAAGTTGGGGGGTCCGCTCCACGCGGCCGGTTTGCGAGCGTCAGGGGTGGCGGCAACGTGGGAAGAGTGTCGCACTCGTCGAATGTAAAACCCTAAAGCGGCCCCGACACAGACCAAGGCGCGCTTGCCAACGGTACGAGCCCGCATCGGTGTCCAACGCTGACGGGATGTCAGAGATTCACATTCTTGGTTCTTTCGGTAAAGTCAAGTAGAAGGGAAATAATAAAATAATATTAAACATTAAAAACACATTTCGATTTAAAGCTTTCGTGACTGCAGGGATTCATCTTCTTGGTTCTTTCGGAAAAGTCACGTAGAAGGGAAATAATAAAATAATATTAAACAATAAAAAAAACATTTTGGTTTAAAGCTTTCGTTACTGCAGGGATTCATCTTCTTGGTTCTTTCGGTAAAGTCACGTATTTTATTATGTTTTATTTGTATTATTTTATTACTTCCCTTCTACGTGACTTCACCGAAAGAACCAAGAAGAAAAATTAAAAACATACTAATAAGGTTTTTCCCCTTTTTTTCTGGCAACAAAACTGACACCTTTTGCAATGAATCATGTTTACATTAACCACAATACTTGCAGTCAAATGCAAACAAAAAACAACACTCTGATAATTTATGCATTTCGATTTAAAGCTTTCGTAACTGCAGGGATTCATCTTCTTGGTTCTTTCGGTAAAGTCACGTAGAATGGAAATAATAAAATAATAAAAACAAAACATAATAAAATAATTCTCACGACGTTTCGGCCACAACGCAAGCAGCCGTCCACAGGTGAAGAACAGGTCTTATTTTATTATTTCCATTCTACGTGACTTTACCGAAAGAACCAATAAGATGAATTTATGCATTGTCCTTGAAACGGATTGGTCCACACCAGAGACAGCTTTCTTTAGAGCCTAGTCTCATATGGTGTTCGACCAGATGACGCCAAAAGGCGCACAGTTCAAAGACAACGCACCACCAGAGTAATGAGAGCTCAGGGTTAAGCAGCTACATCATGGGACCTCCTTTGCCAGTACCAACATATACTAATAGGGGTTTTCCCCTTTTTTCTGGCAACAAAACAGACACCGTTTGCAAGGAATCATGTTTACATTAACCACAATACTTGCAGTCAAATGCAAACAAAAAACAATACTCTGATAACTTATGCATTGTCTTTGAAACTGATTGATCCACACCAGAGACAGCTTTCTTTAGAGCCTAGTCTCGTATGGTGTTCGACCAGATGACGCCAAAAGGCGCACAGTTCTAAGACAACGCACTACCAGAGTAATGAGAGCTCGGGGTTGAGCAGCTACATCGTGGGACCTCCTTTGCCAGTACCAACATATACTAAACCCTATTAGTATATTTCGGTAGTGGCAAAGGAGGTCCTATGAAATAAAAAAAATGTCAGAAATGTTCGTTATTTTCGCTCCGTGCCTATCGCTCTTGAGCGGTTTCATCGAAAATCCCGCTGTGTTCTTTTGACACCGGAGCGAAAGGACCAAGAGAAAAAAGTTTAGATGGAAGCATATTATATAATTCTTTGGTTCTTTTCGGTTAAGTCACGTCTAAAAATAAAATAATAAATTAAAATAACATATTACGACGTTTCGAATGCAACACAAGCAATCATCATCAGGTATAAAAGAAATAGCAACAAAAATCTAACTAGAAAACTATAGACAGACATAGAAGCAGACACAACGGCACACAAAGAGAGGACACAAATCGGCACAAAGAGAGGGGTCGTTTCTGTGACGGTCCCTTAAAAATTATTATATAATTTTTACGACGTAGAATTGTAATGTATTACTTACTGTTAGTAACTCAGCTTATTGTAGAGTATAGTTAGTATACTGATGATACTATGTAGTTTATACTTTAGTTGTTTACGTGGTGGTTTTAGTTAATCCAGCTACATACTATTAACACTCCTTCCCTTCATTAATGCTACCCCTATCCCCTCCCGTTGATGCTGCTAATCCTGCATAATGCACGGGCATAATTAGTACTATTCACATTCCTGCATTTCCCATAAATATGCTAAATTCCTCTTGATATGTAAATTATTTTGTCAAGGCGCCCTTTCCCCCCCCTCCCAACCCAGCTTAAATATACGCTCCAAGCACGTGTGCTGTTTCATTCAGATGCTGTCTCCCCGACAGACCTGGTTTTCACCTGAGGACGGCTGCTTGCGTTGTGGCCGAAACGTCGTGAGAATTATTTTATTATGTTTTATTTTTATTATTTTATTATTTCCCTTCTACGTGACTTTACCGAAAGAACCAAGAAGAGGACCAAGTACATTCGAAAAGACTCGGAGAAGTCAAGAAAACGGAACGTTTCTGTTTGAAACCAGAGGAAATATTTTGCCGACCAATCTCCATCCCCGATTTGCACCGGGTCGTACGTATGTCCGATCATACGGATGCTGAACTTCTTTCGCACCCTACGTAGCCAACCGTCTTAATCGGAGGTGCGGGGGATGGATAACAAAACTTATAACCAAAAGCAGTTTTAAAGGATAATCTAGAAATACCATGCAGGGAAATTAAAATCCCCTGTACCGAAACTCACTCAACTATGGTTTTGTATTCCATGTCATGCCCATAGCAAATGGAAAACAACATTGCTGGAACTGAAGTTCCACCAGCCAAGAAGAATTTCTCAACAGCCTATTTAAATTCCGAACTTGATTTAAAATACACATTTACTTGCACGTCTTTCACACGCTCTGCCTAACACCGGTAATTTTTTATTGAAATTCCTCGTACGCTGTAAAGTGTTACTCTTTAGCCACTACAGATGCATGTTGATGCGCCTACATTGTGTTGAAATTGCGGTGTAATCCTTCTTACGATTTGTTGTTCTATACGCTAACAAATGTAACATCTTCTTGGTTCTTTCGGTAAAGTCACGTAGAATGTAAATAATAAAATAATAAAAATATAACATAATAAAATAATTCTCACGACGTTTCGGCCACAACGCAAGCAGCCGTCCTCAGGTGAAGAACAGGTCTGTCGGAAAGACAGCGTCTGAAATTTCAGACGCTGTCTTCTCGACAGACCTGTTCTTAAATCCTTTATATTAAGTTCACTTGCTTGCTTGCTTAGGACCGTGCAAATCTTTCGGTCGTTTTTTAACCCACTTCCCGTGATCCAATCCAGCTGACATTTTGCACACAGATTCGTTGTGCGTGACAATTTATTTTCGTGAAAAAAAAATTCCATAACTTTACACTTTTTAGGATTTTTTATTTTTATATTTAATTACCAATTGCTTAATGGTGGCAGGCAATAATCTGACCCATAGGTGGCAGCCATCTCAAGCCAGAGGACGAGAGGACTCTAGCCGCCACGCATATAAAGGATTTATAGTGACAAACTTTGTTTTTACGGGTTATTTTTTTTTCAGACACTGTCTTCTCGACAGACAGAAACGTCGTGAGAATTATTTTATGATATTTTATTTTCATTATTTTATTACTTCCCTTCTACGTGACTTTACCGAAAGAACCAAGAAGATGAATCCCTGCAGTCACGAAAGCTTTAAATCGAAATGTAACATCTCTTACAAGGTACTACTCCGTGGCTCCATCTTGCAATGCAGCCATCGGCTGAATATTACTCACCCACGCCATGAAATTAAACTGAACGATGGCCACCCCTTCCCAAAAGATAATCAATCTCGACCAATTCTCACGCGGTTAACGGAACAGCGTCCCGAAATGAAAGGAGCTTTGAGGAATGACAATCCTATGAATGTGGTTTCATTGCAAATTAAACGTGCACTTGTGCTTTCTCTGCACGTACGCCGTGCCCGAACATGTGACCCGGTTGTTTAGCGCCAATTATCTCAACGTGGTTATTTAGGGTGTCGGCGCGGACACGTTAAACGTGGCACGGAATTGCACCAAACTTGTGGAAAGCATCCGCTCTACTGTCAGCACAAAGGAGACATCAATGCCCGTCCCCCTCCACACACCATTAGCAACTGCACCAGGGGAACGCAGGAGAGGGGAGCAAATTAAATGAAAAGCAAGATCCTTGACTTCAAAGAGGGGGAAAACAAGTATAACCCGTAAAAACAAAGTTTTTCACTCTAAATCCTTTATATGCGTGGCGGCTAGAGTCCTCTCGTCCTCTGGCTTGAGATGGCTGCCACCTATGGGTCAGATGATTGCCTGCCACCATTAAGCAATTGGTAATTAAATATAATATTTTTGTCCTAAAAAGTGTAAAATTTTGGGAAAAATTTTTCACGAAAATAAATTGTCACGCACAACGAGTCTGTGTGCAAAATGTCAGCTCGATTGGATCACGGGAAGTGGGTTAAAAAACGACCGAAAGATTTGCACAGTCCTAAGCAAGTAAGCGAACTTTATATAAAGGATTTAAAAAGAAAGCAAAGACCTTTTCATTTCAGACCCAAATATGTCTAGCCGAAGCACTAAATTGACACTTAATAATTACAAGTGTAATTAACACGCTCTATAGCACCGCTTGATTTAAAATTCATTTAAACCCCCCCCCACTTAACCCTTCAACGCTCCGATATGCCTGCAAGTTGCGGGGTGGGTGGTGTCTCCTCCGTTCAACGCCGAATCATCGGAACGCGCGAGCGGGTTTCGGCGTTCATTTCGTTTCGAGAGGTGTAGTAGTAGCAGCAGCAGCAGCGTTGCTCTATGAGACATCTCTTTTTCCAGTGGCACAATATAGTAGTCGGTTTTTACCCTTATAAACTGGTACAAAACTGACACCTTTATTCAAGGCATCATGTTTGCAATAACCACAACACAAGCAGTCAAAATGCAAACAAAAAGAAGCAACTCTGATAACAGTGCATATTATTATCATTATCAGAGTTGCTTCTTTTTCTTTGCTTTTTTGACTACTTGTGTTGTGGTCATTGCAAACATGATGCCTTGAATAAAGGTGTCAGTTTTGTACCAGTTTAAAAGGGTAAAAACCTACTACTATAGCAGCGCTGCTGTTGTTGTTTTTAAAAAACGTCGTTACTCACCGCAGAGAACCGTACCTCCGCACGCCCTCCCGTCGTGGACTTTTACTTCCGATTACGTGAACGTCATCGTAATGGAATGGGAAGAAAAACCGATGACGTACACTTACGTACGTCATCGTAAAGGGTTAAAATGTTGCTACATGAAGGTGCTGATCGAATGTGTTGTTCATCTTCTTGGTTCTTTCGAAAGAACCAAGAAGATGAATCCCTGCAGTCACGAAAGCTTTAAATCGAAATTTTATTGTGCTTTATTTTTTATTATTTTATTATTTCCATTCTACGTGACTTTACCGAAAGAACCAAGAAGATGAATCCCTGCAGTCACGAAAGCTTTAAATCGAAATTTTATTGTGTTTTATTTTTATTATTTTATTATTTCCATTCTACGTGACTTTACCGAAAGAACCAAGAAGATGAATCCCTGCAGTCACGAAAGCTTTAAATCGAAATTTTATTACGTTTTATTTTCATTATTCTATTACTTCCCTTCTACGTGACTTTACCGAAAGAACCAAGAAGATGAATCCCTGCAGTCACGAAAGCTTTAAATCGAAATTTTATTATGTTTTATTTTTATTATTTTATTACTTCCCTTCTACGTGACTTTACCGAAAGAACCAAGAAGATGAATCCCTGCAGTCACGAAAGCTTGGAATCGAAAAGTGTTTTGATGCTCGTGACAAAACTGGGCAACGACACATTTTGTCATAGGCCTAACTTCCTCTACTTACGAACTTTCAGATGCGCACAAACCAGTCGGTATGTCGAAATGCCTGCCACCTTCGCAATAGATGGTGGAGGTGGAATATACATCTGCGGAACGTGAAGAACCGGTGGCATCTACATCTACGGGAGATTATACAACTTTGAAAGCAAGTTCCCCGCGTTGAGTGTACATGCCGTACAACACGTTCGAAATCGACGAAAGTAAAGTCTTACTAATAGGGGTTTTCCCCTTTTTTATGGCAACAAAACTGACACCTTTTGCAAGGAATCATGCTTAACATTAACCACAATACTTGCAGTCAAATGCAAACGAAAAACAATACTCTGATATCTTCTTGGTTCTTTCGGTAAAGTCACGTAGAAGGGAAGTAATAAAATAATAAAAAATAAAACATAATAAAATAATTCTCACGACGTTTCGGCCACAACGCAAGCAGCCGTCCTCAGGTGAAACCCAGGTCTGACTTTACCGAAAGAACCAAGAAGATGAATCCCTGCTGTCACGAAAGCTTTAAATCGAAACGTAAGTTTCATCTTCTTAGTTCTTTCGGTAAAGTCACGTAGAAGGGAAGTAATAAAATAATAAAAATAAAACATAATAAAATAATATTTTTCTTATTTTATTACTTCCCTTCTACGTGACTTTACCGAAAGAACCAAGAAGATGAATCCCTGCAGTCACGAAAGAAGCTTTAAATCGAAATTTAATACTCTGATAATTTATGCATTGTCCCATGATGAGGGAGTAAAGTTCTCACCAACAAATTGACTTACGAACAGACCTCTGGAATTCTAGATTTGAAGCTTTCGTGACTGCAAGGATTAATATTCTTAGGTTTTTTCGGTAAAGTCACGTAGGTACAAAAATTTTAATTAATAAAAGTAAAATAAAAATCACGACGTTTCGGAGGCAACACAAGCTTCCGTCTTCAGGTGGAACCGTCACAGCCACGACAGCTGTATCAAGTAAATGAGAGAGATGGTATTTCTTGTGATCTCTCATTTACTTGATACAGCTGTCGTGGCTGTGACGGTTCCACCTGAAGACGGAAGCTTGTGTTGCTTCCGAAACGTCGTGATTTTTTATTGTTTTATTTTACTTTTATTAATTTAAATTGTTTTACCTACGTGACTTTACCGAAAAAACCTAAGAATATAGACCTCTGGAACCCAAGTCGTTCGCAAGTAGAAAAATAAAGATGAGTTCCTGGCCAAATGAGTGTGCAAAAGCGCTCACCTCCCACTTAACAGCTGTCAGCCATGAGTGAAAGCGCTGCACATGTATTCCTTGATTTACAAAAGGGATGCGTTCTCATGCAAAAAGAAAACCAGGGTCGTCTAACAAAATATCGTAAAAATCATCTCTCATAAATGTATATCTCTCATCACTTTATCTCTCATCACTTTATCTCTCATCACTTTATCTCTCATCACATTCTCTCATCACTTTATCTCTCATCACTTTATCTCTCATCACTTTATCTCTCATCACTTTATCTCATCACTTTCTCTCTCTCGATACGGCGGTCGTGTGGCGTTCTCGATGGGATTCGCGGATAGCCAAACATCGCGGATGGCAAAGTTTGTGAATGAACGAGGCAACACTGCCCTCCACTGCTCCTTGCTTGAAGTGGAAACTGCGTCGAGGTCACGCGGACACAATGTGGGCCAGACAAAAAGGTTCAGTGAGGGACCTTTCTACGCCAGTAACGAAATATTACAATAAGTTTTACACTCTTTCTGACAATTAAACAATGAGGTTAAGATGTTCAAATGCGGTGGGGTCACACAGACACAATGTGGGCCAGACAAACAGATTCAGTGATGGACCTTTCTATGCCAGGAAATAAATATTACAATAGGTTTCACACTTACACTATGAGATCTCTTTTACCAGTGGCAAAATGTAGTAGTAAGTTTTTACCCTTTTAAACTGGTACAAAACTGACACCTTTATTCAAGGCATCATGTTTGCAATAACCACAACACAAGCAGTCAAAATGCAAACAAAAAGAAGCAACTCTGATAACAGTGCATATTATTATCATTATCAGAGTAGCTTCTTTTTGTTTGCTTTTTTGACTGCTTGTGTTGTGGTCATTGCAAACATGATGCCTTGAATAAAGGTGTCAGTTTTGTACCAGTTTAAAAGGGTAAAAACCTACTACTATAGGTTTCACACTTTCTGGCAATTAAACAATGAGGTTAAGATGTTCAAATGCGGTGTGGGTCACACAGACACAATGTGGGCCAGACAAGCAGATTCAGAGATGGACCTTTCTATGCCAGCAACGAAATATAACAAGAGGTTTTACACTCTTTCTGGCAATAAAACAATGAGGTTAAGATGTTCAAATGCCACGGGGTCACGCAGACACAATGTGGAGCAGACAAGAAGGTTCAGTGAGGGACCTTTCTTTGCCAGGAACGAAATCTAACAGTCGGTTTCACACTTTCTGGCAATAAAACACCTGATGACGATTGCTTGCGTTGCGATCGAAACGTCGTGATCTGTTATTTTTCTACTACCCACGTGACTTTACCGAAAGAACCAAAGAGTATGCATTCCTGCAGTCACGAAAGCTTCAAATCGAGATTGAAACAGCGGTGTTAAGATGTCTAAAACATTTCGATTTAAAGCTTTCGTGACTGCAGGGATTCATCTTCTTGGTTCTTTCGGTAAAGTCACGTAGAAGGAAAATAATAATATAATAAAAATAAAACATAATAAAATAATTCTCACGACGTTTCGGCCACAACGCAAGCAGCCGTCCTCAGGTGAAGAACAGGTCTGTCGAGAAGACAGAGTCTCATTTAGAGGACGGCTGCTTGCGTTGTGGCCGAAACGTCGTGAGAATTATTTTATTATGTTTTATTTTTATTATTTTATGTTTTCTTTTTTTCTTTTATGATGTTTTGTTTTTATTATTGTATTATGTTTTATTTTTATTATTTTATGATGTTTTGTTTTTATTATTTTATTATGTTTTATTTTTATTATTTTATTATTTCCCTTCTACGTGACTTTAACGAAAGAACCAAGAAGATGAATCTCTGCAGCACGAGACAAAAGCATGTCTGCAGTAAACACACGTATTTGTGAACATGTAAACACAAAAACATGCTCTGATAATGATACCTGCATTGGCTTTGAAACGGATTGGTCAGTTTGTAATGTAGTGTGTACACAGTATGTGCAATCTGCGGTATATGTATTGTTGAGTATATAGCATGAACAATGTGTATATGCAATGCAAGTGTGTAGTAAATATGAGTATATAGTGTGTGTACAGTATTTCGAATGTGAAGTAGTGTGTAGACAGTATGTGTAATGTGTAGTAGTGTGTAGACATTGTGTAATGTGTAGTAGTGTGTAGACAGTATGTGTAATGTGTAGTAGTGTGTAGACATTGTGTATAATGTGTAGTAGTGTGTAGACATTGTGTAATGTGTAGTAGTGTGTGGACAGTATGTGTAATGTGTAGTAGTGTGTAGACAGTATGTGTAATGTGTAGTAGTGTGTAGACATTGTGTAATGTGTAGTAGTGTGTAGACAGTATGTGTAATGTGTAGTAGTGTGTAGACAGTATGTGTAATGTGTAGTAGTGTGTAGACAGTGTGTAATGTGTAGTAGTGTGTAGACAGGATGTGTAATGTGTAGTAGTGTGTAGACATTGTGTAATGTGTAGTAGTGTGTAGACATTGTGTATAATGTGTAGTAGTGTGTAGATATTGTGTAATGTGTAGTAGTGTGTGGACAGTATGTGTAATGTGTAGTAGTGTGTGGACAGTATGTGTAATGTGTAGTAGTGTGTAGACATTGTGTAATGTGTAGTAGTGTGTAGATATTGTGTAATGTGTAGTAGTGTGTAGACATTGTGTATAATGTGTAGTAGTGTGTACACAGTATGTGTAATGTGTAGTAGTGTGTAGACAGTATAGTACGGTGTAGTAGTGTGTGGACAGTATGTGTAATGTGTAGTAGTGTGTAGACAGTATGTGTAATGTGTAGTAGTGTGTAGACAGTATGTGTAATGTGTAGTAGTGTGTAGACAGTATGTGTAATGTGTAGTAGTGTGTGGACATTGTGTAATGTGTAGTAGTGTGTAGACAGTATGTGTAATGTGTAGTAGTGTGTAGACAGTATGTGTAATGTGTAGTAGTGTGTAGACAGTATGTGTAATGTGTAGTAGTGTGTAGACATTGTGTAATGTGTAGTAGTGTGTAGACAGTATGTGTAATGTGTAGTAGTGTGTAGACAGTATGTGTAATGTGTAGTAGTGTGTAGACAGTGTGTAATGTGTAGTAGTGTGTAGACAGGATGTGTAATGTGTAGTAGTGTGTAGACATTGTGTAATGTGTAGTAGTGTGTAGACATTGTGTATAATGTGTAGTAGTGTGTAGATATTGTGTAATGTGTAGTAGTGTGTGGACAGTATGTGTAATGTGTAGTAGTGTGTGGACAGTATGTGTAATGTGTAGTAGTGTGTAGACATTGTGTAATGTGTAGTAGTGTGTAGACATTGTGTAATGTGTAGTAGTGTGTAGACATTGTGTAATGTGTAGTAGTGTGTAGACAGTATGTGTAATGTGTAGTAGTGTGTGGACAGTATGTGTAATGTGTAGTAGTGTGTAGACATTGTGTAATGTGTAGTAGTGTGTAGACAGTATGTGTAATGTGTAGTAGTGTGTAGACAGTATGTGTAATGTGTAGTAGTGTGTAGACAGTATGTGTAATGTGTAGTAGTGTGTAGACAGTATGTGTAATGTGTAGTAGTGTGTAGACATTGTGTAATGTGTAGTAGTGTGTAGACATTGTGTAATGTGTAGTAGTGTGTGGACAGTATGTGTAATGTGTAGTAGTGTGTAGACATTGTGTAATGTGTAGTAGTGTGTAGACATTGTGTAATGTGTAGTAGTGTGTAGACATTGTGTAATGTGTAGTAGTGTGTGGACAGTATGTGTAATGTGTAGTAGTGTGTAGACAGAATGTGTAATGTGTAGTAGTGTGTGGACAGTATGTGTAATGTGTAGTAGTGTGTAGACAGTATGTGTAATGTGTAGTAGTGTGTGGACAGTATGTGCAATGTGTAGTAGTGTGTAGACATTGTGTAATGTGTAGTAGTGTGTAGACATTGTGTAATGTGTAGTAGTGTGTAGACATTGTGTAATGTGTAGTAGTGTGTGGACAGTATGTGTAATGTGTAGTAGTGTGTAGACATTGTGTAATGTGTAGTAGTGTGTGGACAGTATGTGTAATGTGTAGTAGTGTGTAGACAGTATGTGTAATGTGTAGTAGTGTGTAGACATTGTGTAATGTGTAGTAGTGTGTAGACATTGTGTAATGTGTAGTAGTGTGTAGACAGTATGTGTAATGTGTAGTAGTGTGTGGACAGTATGTGTAATGTGTAGTAGTGTGTAGACAGTATGTGTAATGTGTAGTAGTGTGTGGACAGTATGTGTAATGTGTAGTAGTGTGTGGACAGTATGTGTAATGTGTAGTAGTGTGTAGACAGTATGTAATGTGTAGTAGTGTGTAGACATTGTGTAATGTGTAGTAGTGTGTAGACATTGTGTAATGTGTAGTAGTGTGTGGACAGTATGTGTAATGTGTAGTAGTGTGTAGACATTGTGTAATGTGTAGTAGTGTGTGGACAGTATGTGTAATGTGTAGTAGTGTGTAGACAGTATGTGTAATGTGTAGTAGTGTGTAGACATTGTGTAATGTGTAGTAGTGTGTAGACAGTATGTGTAATGTGTAGTAGTGTGTAGACATTGTGTAATGTGTAGTAGTGTGTGGACAGTATGTGTAATGTGTAGTAGTGTGTGGACAGTATGTGTAATGTGTAGTAGTGTGTGGACAGTATGTGTAATGTGTAGTAGTGTGTAGACAGTATGTGTAATGTGTAGTAGTGTGTAGACAGTATGTGTAATGTGTAGTAGTGTGTAGACAGTATGTGTAATGTGTAGTAGTGTGTAGACATTGTGTAATGTGTAGTAGTGTGTAGACATTGTGTAATGTGTAGTAGTGTGTAGACATTGTGTAATGTGTAGTAGTGTGTAGACAGTATGTGTAATGTGTAGTAGTGTGTAGACATTGTGTAATGTGTAGTAGTGTGTACACAGTATGTGTAATGTGTAGTAGTGTGTAGACAGTATGTGTAATGTGTAGTAGTGTGTAGACAGAATGTGTAATGTGTAGTAGTGTGTAGACAGTATGTGTAATGTGTAGTAGTGTGTACACAGTATGTGTAATGTGTAGTAGTGTGTAGACAGTATGTGTAATGTGTAGTAGTGTGTAGACAGTATGTGTAATGTGTAGTAGTGTGTACACAGTATGTGTAATGTGTAGTAGTGTGTAGACATTGTGTAATGTGTAGTAGTGTGTGGACAGTATGTGTAATGTGTAGTAGTGTGTAGACATTGTGTAATGTGTAGTAGTGTGTGGACAGTATGTGCAATGTGTAGTAGTGTGTAGACAGTATGTGCAATGTGTAGTAGTGTGTAGACAGTATGTGTAATGTGTAGTAGTGTGTGGACAGTATGTGTAATGTGTAGTAGTGTGTAGACAGTATGTGCAATGTGTAGTAGTGTGTGGACAGTATGTGTAATGTGTAGTAGTGTGTAGACAGTATGTGTAATGTGTAGTAGTGTGTACACAGTATGTGCAATGTGTAGTAGTGTGTAGACAGTATGTGTAATGTATAGTAGTGTGTAGACAGTATGTGTAATGTGTAGTAGTGTGTAGACAGTGTGTAATGTGTAGTAGTGTGTAGACAGTATGTGTAATGTGTAGTAGTGTGTAGACAGTATGTCTAATGTGTAGTAGTGTGTAGACATTGTGTAATGTGTAGTAGTGTGTAGACATTGTGTAATGTGTAGTAGTGTGTAGACAGTATGTGCAATGTGTAGTAGTGTGTAGACAGTATGTGTAATGTGTAGTAGTGTGTAGACAGTATGTCTAATGTGTAGTAGTGTGTAGACAGTATGTCTAATGTGTAGTAGTGTGTAGACATTGTGTAATGTGTAGTAGTGTGTAGACAGTATGTGTAATGTGTAGTAGTGTGTAGACAGTATGTCTAATGTGTAGTAGTGTGTAGACATTGTGTAATGTGTAGTAGTGTGTAGACATTGTGTAATGTGTAGTAGTGTGTAGACAGTATGTGTAATGTGTAGTAGTGTGTAGACAGTATGTCTAATGTGTAGTAGTGTGTAGACATTGTGTAATGTGTAGTAGTGTGTAGACAGTATGTGCAATGTGTAGTAGTGTGTGGACAGTATGTGTAATGTGTAGTAGTGTGTAGACATTGTGTAATGTGTAGTAGTGTGTAGACAGTATGTGCAATGTGTAGTAGTGTGTGGACAGTATGTGTAATGTGTAGTAGTGTGTGGACAGTATGTGTAATGTGTAGTAGTGTGTAGACATTGTGTAATGTGTAGTAGTGTGTAGACATTGTGTAATGTGTAGTAGTGTGTGGACAGTATGTGTAATGTGTAGTAGTGTGTGGACAGTATGTGCAATGTGTAGTAGTGTGTAGACATTGTGTAATGTGTAGTAGTGTGTACACAGTATGTGTAATGTGTAGTAGTGTGTAGACATTGTGTAATGTGTAGTAGTGTGTAGACATTGTGTAATGTGTAGTAGTGTGTAGACATTGTGTAATGTGTAGTAGTGTGTGGACAGTATGTGCAATGTGTAGTAGTGTGTGGACAGTATGTGTAATGTGTAGTAGTGTGTGGACAGTATGTGTAATGTGTAGTAGTGTGTAGACATTGTGTAATGTGTAGTAGTGTGTAGACAGTATGTGTAATGTGTAGTAGTGTGTAGACATTGTGTAATGTGTAGTAGTGTGTGGACAGTATGTGTAATGTGTAGTAGTGTGTAGACATTGTGTAATGTGTAGTAGTGTGTAGACATTGTGTAATGTGTAGTAGTGTGTGGACAGTATGTGTAATGTGTAGTAGTGTGTGGACAGTATGTGCAATGTGTAGTAGTGTGTAGACATTGTGTAATGTGTAGTAGTGTGTACACAGTATGTGTAATGTGTAGTAGTGTGTACACAGAATGTGTAATGTGTAGTAGTGTGTGGACAGAATGTGTAATGTGTAGTAGTGTGTAGACAGTATGTGTAATGTGTAGTAGTGTGTAGACAGTATGTGTAATGTGTAGTAGTGTGTACACAGAATGTGTAATGTGTAGTAGTGTGTGGACAGAATGTGTAATGTGTAGTAGTGTGTGGACAGTATGTGTAATGTGTAGTAGTGTGTAGACAGTATGTATAATGTGTAGTAGTGTGTAGACATTGTGTAATGTGTAGTAGTGTGTAGACATTGTGTAATGTGTAGTAGTGTGTAGACATTGTGTAATGTGTAGTAGTGTGTAGACATTGTGTAATGTGTAGTAGTGTGTACACAGTATGTGCAATGTGTAGTAGTGTGTAGACAGTATGTGTAATGTATAGTAGTGTGTAGACAGGATGTGTAATGTGTAGTAGTGTGTAGACAGTATGTGTAATGTGTAGTAGTGTGTAGACAGTATGTGTAATGTGTAGTAGTGTGTAGACAGTATGTGTAATGTGTAGTAGTGTGTAGACAGTATGTGTAATGTGTAGTAGTGTGTAGACAGTATGTGTAATGTGTAGTAGTGTGTAGACATTGTGTAATGTGTAGTAGTGTGTGGACAGTATGTGTAATGTGTAGTAGTGTGTAGACAGTATGTGTAATGTGTAGTAGTGTGTAGACAGAATGTGTAATGTGTAGTAGTGTGTAGACAGAATGTGTAATGTGTAGTAGTGTGTAGACAGAATGTGTAATGTGTAGTAGTGTGTGGACAGTATGTGTAATGTGTAGTAGTGTGTAGACAGTATGTGTAATGTGTAGTAGTGTGTAGACAGAATGTGTAATGTGTAGTAGTGTGTAGACAGAATGTGTAATGTGTAGTAGTGTGTAGACAGAATGTGTAATGTGTAGTAGTGTGTAGACAGAATGTGTAATGTGTAGTAGTGTGTGGACAGTGTGTGCAATGTGTAGTAGTGTGTAGACAGTATGTGTAATGTGTAGTAGTGTGTAGACAGTATGTGCAATGTGTAGTAGTGTGTAGACAGTATGTGCAATGTGTAGTAGTGTGTAGACAGAATGTGTAATGTGTAGTAGTGTGTAGACAGAATGTGTAATGTGTAGTAGTGTGTAGACAGAATGTGTAATGTGTAGTAGTGTGTGGACAGTGTGTGCAATGTGTAGTAGTGTGTAGACAGTATGTGTAATGTGTAGTAGTGTGTAGACATTGTGTAATGTGTAGTAGTGTGTGGACAGTATGTGTAATGTGTAGTAGTGTGTGGACAGTATGTGTAATGTGTAGTAGTGTGTAGACATTGTGTAATGTGTAGTAGTGTGTAGACAGTATGTGTAATGTGTAGTAGTGTGTAGACATTGTGTAATGTGTAGTAGTGTGTAGACAGTATGTGTAATGTGTAGTAGTGTGTAGACATTGTGTAATGTGTAGTAGTGTGTGGACAGTATGTGTAATGTGTAGTAGTGTGTAGACATTGTGTAATGTGTAGTAGTGTGTAGACATTGTGTAATGTGTAGTAGTGTGTAGACAGTATGTGCAATGTGTAGTAGTGTGTAGACAGTATGTGTAATGTGTAGTAGTGTGTACACAGTATGTGTAATGTGTAGTAGTGTGTAGACAGTATGTGTAATGTGTAGTAGTGTGTAGACAGAATGTGTAATGTGTAGTAGTGTGTAGACAGTATGTGTAATGTGTAGTAGTGTGTACACAGTATGTGTAATGTGTAGTAGTGTGTAGACAGTATGTGTAATGTGTAGTAGTGTGTAGACAGTATGTGCAATGTGTAGTAGTGTGTAGACATTGTGTAATGTGTAGTAGTGTGTGGACATTGTGTAATGTGTAGTAGTGTGTGGACAGTATGTGTAATGTGTAGTAGTGTGTAGACAGTATAGTAATGTGTAGTAGTGTGTAGACAGTATGTGTAATGTGTAGTAGTGTGTGGACATTGTGTAATGTGTAGTAGTGTATAGACAGTATGTGTAATGTGTAGTAGTGTGTAGACAGTATGTGTAATGTGTAGTAGTGTAGACATTGTGTAATGTGTAGTAGTGTGTAGACATTGTGTAATGTGTAGTAGTGTGTGGACAGTATGTGTAATGTGTAGTAGTGTGTAGACATTGTGTAATGTGTAGTAGTGTGTGGACAGTATGTGTAATGTGTAGTAGTGTGTAGACAGTATGTGTAATGTGTAGTAGTGTGTAGACAGTATGTGTAATGTGTAGTAGTGTAGACATTGTGTAATGTGTAGTAGTGTGTAGACATTGTGTAATGTGTAGTAGTGTGTGGACAGTATGTGTAATGTGTAGTAGTGTGTAGACATTGTGTAATGTGTAGTAGTGTGTAGACATTGTGTAATGTGTAGTAGTGTGTGGACAGTATGTGTAATGTGTAGTAGTGTGTAGACATTGTGTAATGTGTAGTAGTGTGTACACAGTATGTGTAATGTGTAGTAGTGTAGACAGTGTGTGTAATGTGTAGTAGTGTGTGGACAGTATGTGTAATGTGTAGTAGTGTGTAGACAGTATGTGTAATGTGTAGTAGTGTGTAGACATTGTGTAATGTGTAGTAGTGTGTAGACATTGTGTAATGTGCAGTAGTGTGTAGACATTGTGTAATGTGTAGTAGTGTGTGGACAGTATGTGTAATGTGTAGTAGTGTGTACACAGTATGTGTAATGTGTAGTAGTGTGTACACAGAATGTGTAATGTGTAGTAGTGTGTAGACAGAATGTGTAATGTGTAGTAGTGTGTGGACAGTATGTGTAATGTGTAGTAGTGTGTGGACAGTATGTGTAATGTGTAGTAGTGTGTAGACAGTATGTGTAATGTGTAGTAGTGTGTGGACAGTATGTGTAATGTGTAGTAGTGTGTGGACAGTATGTGTAATGTGTAGTAGTGTGTAGACAGTATGTGTAATGTGTAGTAGTGTGTGGACAGTATGTGTAATGTGTAGTAGTGTGTGGACAGTATGTGTAATGTGTAGTAGTGTGTAGACAGTATGTGTAATGTGTAGTAGTGTGTAGACATTGTGTAATGTGTAGTAGTGTGTAGACAGTATGTGTAATGTGTAGTAGTGTGTAGACATTGTGTAATGTGTAGTAGTGTGTAGACAGTATGTAATGTGTAGTAGTGTGTAGACAGTATGTGTAATGTGTAGTAGTGTGTAGACATTGTGTAATGTGTAGTAGTGTGTAGACAGTATGTAATGTGTAGTAGTGTGTGGACAGTATGTGTAATGTGTAGTAGTGTGTAGACAGTATGTGTAATGTGTAGTAGTGTGTAGACATTGTGTAATGTGTAGAAGTGTGTAGACAGTATGTGTAATGTGTAGTAGTGTGTAGACATTGTGTAATGTGTAGTAGTGTGTAGACAGTATGTAATGTGTAGTAGTGTGTAGACAGTATGTGTAATGTGTAGTAGTGTGTAGACAGTATGTAATGTGTAGTAGTGTGTAGACAGTATGTGCAATGTGTAGTAGTGTGTAGACAGTATGTGTAATGTGTAGTAGTGTGTAGACAGTATGTAATGTGTAGTAGTGTGTAGACATTGTGTAATGTGTAGTAGTGTGTGGACAGTATGTGTAATGTGTAGTAGTGTGTGGACAGTATGTGTAATGTGTAGTAGTGTGTGGACAGTATGTGTAATGTGTAGTAGTGTGTAGACATTGTGTAATGTGTAGTAGTGTGTGGACAGTATGTGTAATGTGTAGTAGTGTGTAGACATTGTGTAATGTGTAGTAGTGTGTGGACAGTATTAGTAATGTGTAGTAGTGTGTAGACAGTATGTGTAATGTGTAGTAGTGTGTAGACAGAATGTGTAATGTGTAGTAGTGTGTGGACAGTATGTGTAATGTGTAGTAGTGTGTAGACAGAATGTGTAATGTGTAGTAGTGTGTAGACAGTATGTGTAATGTGTAGTAGTGTGTAGACATTGTGTAATGTGTAGTAGTGTGTAGACAGTATGTGTAATGTGTAGTAGTGTGTGGACAGTATGTGTAATGTGTAGTAGTGTGTAGACATTGTGTAATGTGTAGTAGTGTGTAGACAGTATGTGTAATGTGTAGTAGTGTGTAGACATTGTGTAATGTGTAGTAGTGTGTAGACAGTATGTGTAATGTGTGTGTAGACAGTATGTGCAATGTGTAGTAGTGTGTAGACATTGTGTAATGTGTAGTAGTGTGTGGACAGTATTAGTAATGTGTAGTAGTGTGTAGACATTGTGTAATGTGTAGTAGTGTGTACACAGTATGTGTAATGTGTAGTAGTGTGTAGACAGTATGTGTAATGTGTAGTAGTGTGTAGACATTGTGTAATGTGTAGTAGTGTGTAGACAGTATGTGTAATGTGTAGTAGTGTGTAGACAGTGTGTAATGTGTAGTAGTGTGTAGACATTGTGTAATGTGTAGTAGTGTGTAGACAGTATGTGTAATGTGTAGTAGTGTGTAGACAGTGTGTAATGTGTAGTAGTGTGTAGACAGTATGTGTAATGTGTAGTAGTGTGTAGACAGTGTGTAATGTGTAGTAGTGTGTAGACATTGTGTAATGTGTAGTAGTGTGTACACAGTATGTGTAATGTGTAGTAGTGTGTAGACAGTGTGTAATGTGTAGTAGTGTGTAGACATTGTGTAATGTGTAGTAGTGTGTAGACAGTATGTGTAATGTGTAGTAGTGTGTAGACAGTGTGTAATGTGTAGTAGTGTGTAGACATTGTGTAATGTGTAGTAGTGTGTACACAGTATGTGTAATGTGTAGTAGTGTGTAGACATTGTGTAATGTGTAGTAGTGTGTAGACATTGTGTAATGTGTAGTAGTGTGTAGACAGAATGTGCAATGTGTAGTAGTGTGTAGACATTGTGTAATGTGTAGTAGTGTGTAGACATTGTGTAATGTGTAGTAGTGTGTAGACAGTATGTAATGTGTAGTAGTGTGTAGACAGTATGTAATGTGTAGTAGTGTGTAGACATTGTGTAATGTGTAGTAGTGTGTAGACATTGTGTAATGTGTAGTAGTGTGTAGACAGTATGTGCAATGTGTAGTAGTGTGTAGACATTGTGTAATGTGTAGTAGTGTGTAGACAGTATGTGTAATGTGTAGTAGTGTGTGGACAGTATGTGTAATGTGTAGTAGTGTGTAGACAGTATGTGTAATGTGTAGTAGTGTGTGGACAGTATGTGTAATGTGTAGTAGTGTGTGGACAGTATGTGCAATGTGTAGTAGTGTGTAGACAGTATGTAATGTGTAGTAGTGTGTAGACAGTATGTGCAATGTGTAGTAGTGTGTAGACAGTATGTGCAATGTGTAGTAGTGTGTAGACAGTGTGTAATGTGTAGTAGTGTGTAGACAGTATGTAATGTGTAGTAGTGTGTAGACATTGTGTAATGTGTAGTAGTGTGTAGACAGAATGTGTAATGTGTAGTAGTGTGTGGACAGTATGTGTAATGTGTAGTAGTGTGTAGACAGTATGTGTAATGTGTAGTAGTGTGTAGACATTGTGTAATGTGTAGTAGTGTGTAGACATTGTGTAATGTGTAGTAGTGTGTAGACATTGTGTAATGTGTAGTAGTGTGTAGACATTGTGTAATGTGTAGTAGTGTGTGGACAGTATGTGTAATGTGTAGTAGTGTGTAGACAGTATGTGTAATGTGTAGTAGTGTGTAGACAGTATGTAATGTGTAGTAGTGTGTAGACAGAATGTGTAATGTGTAGTAGTGTGTAGACAGTATGTGTAATGTGTAGTAGTGTGTGGACAGTATGTGTAATGTGTAGTAGTGTGTGGACAGTATGTGTAATGTGTAGTAGTGTGTAGACAGTATGTGTAATGTGTAGTAGTGTGTAGACAGAATGTGTAATGTGTAGTAGTGTGTGGACAGTATGTGTAATGTGTAGTAGTGTGTGGACAGTATGTGTAATGTGTAGTAGTGTGTAGACAGTATGTGTAATGTGTAGTAGTGTGTGGACAGTATGTAATGTGTAGTAGTGTGTAGACAGTATGTGTAATGTGTAGTAGTGTGTAGACAGTATGTGTAATGTGTAGTAGTGTGTGGACAGTGTGTAATGTGTAGTAGTGTGTAGACAGTGTGTAATGTGTAGTAGTGTGTAGACAGTATGTGTAATGTGTAGTAGTGTGTAGACAGTATGTGTAATGTGTAGTAGTGTGTGGACAGTATGTAATGTGTAGTAGTGTGTAGACAGTATGTGTAATGTGTAGTAGTGTGTAGACAGTATGTGTAATGTGTAGTAGTGTGTGGACAGTGTGTAATGTGTAGTAGTGTGTAGACAGTGTGTAATGTGTAGTAGTGTGTAGACAGTATGTAATGTGTAGTAGTGTGTGGACAGTGTGTAATGTGTAGTAGTGTGTAGACAGTATGTGTAATGTGTAGTAGTGTGTAGACATTGTGTAATGTGTAGTAGTGTGTAGACAGTATGTAATGTGTAGTAGTGTGTAGACATTGTGTAATGTGTAGTAGTGTGTAGACAGTGTGTAATGTGTAGTAGTGTGTAGACATTGTGTAATGTATAGTTTATGCATGTTGAGTGCAGTGTACACACTATGAATAAGCGTGCAGTATAAGCGTGTATATCTTACACACCAGCATAGCATGTACGAGTACAAATCGTGTATATAGATATAACACAATCCACACACACCAAGTTTGACACAAACTCATTGCGTGTGTGAAACCGCGTGTAAGATGTGTTACACTGCACATGCAATAAAAACGCTGTGTTCATCACGCAAGCACCGTACATGTGCACGATGCAAAGTTGCACATTCTGTGTACGCAACGATGATAACAATAGCGATAAAAATGCAATAAACGCAGCAAAACGAACCATCCGAGATGCTTGAACGTGTCCATGAACGAAGCAATAGCGAGCAGCGAACCACGTGAACTCGTCCGCGGGTTTCGCGACGCGCACATTCGCGAGCGGGCAAGCGAGAGAGAAATTTAAATTAAAAACTAAAAAATGTAAAACTTCCGCCGATGTTCGCGTCCTATAGAGACGCCGATTTTAAACGCGCACGTTGTTTTTTTTGTTAGCGAACGTGAAGTAAACTCGAAGGGAATGTTTTGATGTGGGGGGGGGGGTGGTGCTTTGACGGCGAATCTGCGTGTCGAGAACCAAGTGGAGAAGCTCCTTGCCGGCGTGAGTCGCGAGTCCACGTGGGTCGCGCGCGCGACACCCCAGGCGAGTACAGTGAGTACAGTGCGGGTACAGTGAGTACAGTGCGGGTACAGTGAGGGAGACCGTGAGGGGGCAGTGCAGGTACAGTGCGTGGTACAGTGCGGGTGCAGTGAGGGGGACAGTGAGTACAGTGAGGGGTACAGTGAGTGGTACAGTGAAGGGTACAGTGATGGTACAGTGAGGGGGCAGTGCGGGGTACATTGACTACAGTGCGTGGTACAGTGAGGGTACAATGCGGGGTACAGTGAGGGGCCAGTGCGGGGGTACAGTGAGTACAGTTTCCAGTACATATGATCGGTACAGTGAGCGGCACAGTGCGTTGTACAGTACGCTGTACAGTACGCGGTACAGTGCGCGTGAACCGGGGCTCCCCCCCCCGCGTTTCTTCCCTCTAGGTCGCCTCGGCCTCAAACGAGGACCTGGCGCGGTATGTAACAACATCGTCGCCGGGGGAGACAAAGGCGGTCGTGTTCGATTGCTAGGGAACCCCAAATCCCTTCCGCGTGACGGCACTTGCCCCAGCAGACTGTTACAGGCTACACGGGGGGTCTTTGTCTTTGTGGGAGCGGTGGTGCAGCGATTAGCGCCCGAGTTCGGTTCCCACCGATAACCAGGTTGTCGATAATTATCTGAACCGGTACCTGGGCCTCCGCCTAGGTCGCCTCAGCCTCAAATCGATAACCCGGCGAGGTGTGTAAGTAAACATCGCCACAGGCTACACGGGGGATCTTTGTCTTTGTGGGAGCGGTGGTGCAGCGATTAGCGCCCGAGTTCGATTCCCACAGATAACCAGGTTGTCGATAATTCTCTGAACCGGTTCCTGGGCCTCCGCCTAGGTCGCCTCAGCCTCAAATCGATAACCCGGCGAGGTGTGTTAGTAGTAAACATCGCCACTGGGTCCATCCACCCCCTCGTGTACTAATCTAGATTTGAAGTTTTCGTGATTTCAGGGATCAATACGTCGGTATAAAATCAATACATTACATTCAATTAATTTTATTTTTACATTTAATGTAATAGATTGTATACCTACGTGACTTTAACGAAAGAACCAAAGCGTTTTTGTGTGTTCTGTACTCTTTCGCCAACACGATAATTATTTAATCCGTAATTGTGTGCTGCACAATACGGTAACTTTCGTGGCTTGGAAGCGTTCGTGAGTGCAAGATTTTTTATATTCTCACCCTTTTTAAATCCTTTATATTAAGTTCGCTTGCTTGCTTGCTTAGGACCGTGCAAATCTTTCGCTCGTTTTTTAACCCACTTCCCGTGATCCAATCGAGCTGACATTTCGCACACAGACTCGTTGTGCGTGACAATTAATTTTCGTGAAAAATTTTTTCCAAAATTTTACACTTTTTAGGGAAAACGAATTAAATATTTAATTACCAATTGCTTAATACTGGCAGACAATCATCTGACCCATAGGTGGCAGCCATCTCAAGCCAGAGGACGAGAGGACTCTAGCCGCCCCGATGCCACGAATATAAAGGATTTATAGTGAAAAACTTTGTTTTTACGGGTTTACTTGTTTCCTGAAGAAGACCGCTTGTATTCTTAGGTTTTTTCGGTAAAGTCACGTAGGTAAAACATCTAAATTAATGAAAATAAAATAAAAACAAAAATCACGACGTTTCGGAGGCAACACAAGCTTCCGTCTTCAGGTGGAACCGTCACAGCAAAATTACCGTATCAAAATTACTGTATCAAGTGAGTAATTTTGCTGTGATGATTCCACATGAAGACAGAAGCTTGTGTTGCCTCCGAAACGTCGTGAATTAATTTATTTTATTTTTCATCTACGTGACTTTACCGAAAAATTAACCCGTAAAAACAAAGTTTTTCACTATAAATCCTTTATATGCGTGGCGGCTAGAGTCCTCTCGTCCTCTGGCTTGAGATGGCTGCCACCTATGGGTCAGATGATTGCTTGCCACCATTAAGCAATTGGTAATTACATATAATAATTTTTTCCCTAAAAAGTGTAAAATTTAGGAAAAAAATTTTCACGAAAATTAATTGTCACGCACAACGAGTCTGTGTGGAAAATTTCAGCTCGATTGGATCACGGGAAGTGGGTTAAAAAACGACCGAAAGATTTGCACGGTCGTAAGCGCCCAAGCGAACTTAATATAAAGGATTAAAAAAATGGAACTTTGTAGGATGAACGTTGGGATTCATAAGGGACACGGGGTGACCAACACGATCTGAATTGGTCTGCAATAAGGTGATAGGAGGTTGACAGGAAATGCAGTCGCCACACTGCTACCGGAGAGTTTTTAATTTTCCATTTTGTGCATCACCAGGGCATCTGCGTCGACTGCCGGCACGGTTTTGTGCAGTGGTTGATGCGATTTAGGACGGATCCGTGAGCGGTTTCGTGGAAGATCAACCCCCAAGGCACGGATCTCCTGCTGTTGGCTCTTCGAAACGGTGAGATCGTTCGGCAAAGTAATTGCGGCGTCCGATCGAAACCCAAGTCTCGCTCGTGCGTTGTCGCGCACGGAAGCTGGCCATACTCTTAGGTTTTTTTTCGGTAAAGTCAAGTAGGTAAAACAGTTTTTTTAATTAATAAAAGTAAAATAAAAATTAAAAAAATTCACGACGTTTCGGAAGCAACACAAGCCTCCGTCTTCAGGTGGAACCGTCACAGCCACGACAGCTGTATCAAGTAAAAGAGAGATCACAAGAAATACTACCCCGTATATATAATGGTTGAGGGGGGAAGGGCCAGGAACGGCACACTTTTTTATTAATATGGTAAGGTGAGGCTGAAGACCAAGAGTAGACTGCATAACATTTACTCGTGTGTGCACGTGTGTGTGTGTGTGTTTGTGAGCCCGGGGAGTTTCTTTTCCAAAGATCGATGCGAATTTTTCTTGGTGGCTGTGGGTTGCCCAGCCCCTTGAGACTCGTTGTGCTGCTCCATCGCCTTTCACCCTCGCCCCGTCCCTCCATTGTCCGGCTCTCTTGGCAAATTGGCTCCCAGGCGACGCAGCGGACGTCCCCATTAGTGTCCTGGGGAAGGGAAAAAAAAAAAGTTTGGGTAGAAATATTAGTAGCTACGAATGGAACCCTAAAACGTGCCATCATGGGGGATGTCGTTTTTTTTTTCTTCCCGCGTGAGATCAGCACTTTCAATGGCCAGCATCATTTGGCGACTTCATTTGGCGCACGAGACGTTGTCAGAGGTCAATGTGTCGCCGCTACATTAATACCTTTGCTGAATAATTGGCGTGCACGGTTTGGCTACATCAGACCAAGGTGGCCTGAAACGCCCCTCATATAAGCAGCTAAAATGCCACGATTCATTATTTTCCAAAGAGACCAGGTTTTTTTTTGTTGCATATATATAGTGGCCGCGTGTTTTTGTTAAAAACCATCAGACCACTCCATTGCGAATCATTAAAGATTAGGGGGGGAGGGGGGGGGAGAAAGCCCGGACTCAAAAAATATTTGGCAGGCAGCAGGCGGCAACGGCATCCTTTTCCCGCAAATGCGTCCACGTCTTCAGCGAAGCCGCGTGGTGTCGTCGCCCCCTTTCATCGAGCGACAAATGTTGACGCTTGACCCACTCGTGTCGCAGGGCCGTACCCCCGACCATGAGCGCAGCAGCAGCAGCAGCAGGAGCAGCAGCAGCAGCAGCAGGAGCAGCAGCAGCAGCAGCAGCAGGAGTCTCCGACAGCGGCTCGGACCAGAGCAGAGCGGCGAGCCCGGGCGGTGGAGTGCATCCCGCGTCCACGGACGACGCAACGCACGAAAGTCCGGGGAGCGCGAGCGAAGGGGACGTGACAGTCGGAGGAGGAGGAGGGGAGGAGGACGAGGAGGAGGAGGAGGAGGAGGTGGACGCCGCAAAGGACGAGGTGCCCAGGCTGCGACGGTGCTCGTACGAGGGCTGCGTCGAAACGACGGCTCGCTCCGCGCGGCAAGCCGGGCAGCTCACCGCCACCGGCAGCCACCACCACCACCACGCGGCATGGATGTGTAAGAAGCACAAGAACAAGGCGTACAAGGCCAAGTTCAAGACCAAGAAGAATTTCTCGGCTGGCGGAGCGAGCGGCGGCGGAGGCGGCGGCAAGGTTGGTCCGCGGTTTAGGAGGCTGGCTTTTATTAGGCTGAGTCGACCTAGGGGAGGCCCAGTACCCGGTTCGAATATTCGCCACTGTTGATTATTGGTTTTTTACCCTTTTATCTGGCAACAAAACTGACACCTTTTTACGAGGAGTCATGTTTGCATAGACCACAATACCTGCAGTCATAATGCAAACAAAAAACATAACTCTGATAATGTGCACTGTCCTTGAAGTTGATTGGTCCACACCCGAGACAGCTTTCCTTAGAGCCTAGTCTCACATGGTGTTGGACCAGATGACGCCAAAAGGCGCACAACTCATGGACAATGCACCATCAGAGTATGAGAGCTCGGGGTAAGAATTTTCACAATTGGAACCTCATTTGCCAGTAAAAAATATGATAATTGGTTTTTTACCCTTCTATCTGGCAACAAAACTTACACTTTTTTTTACAAGGAGTCATGTTTGCATTGACCACAATACCTGATGTCGTAATGCAAACAAAAAACATAACTCTGATAATGTATGCACTGTCCTTGAAGTTGATTGGTCCACACCCGAGACAGCTTTGCTTAGAGCCTAGTCTCACATGGTGTTGGACCAGATGACGCCAAAAGGCCACTGTTGTCGGTTGTGAGCGGTATTCGAAGTGCGATTGGTTCGTCGAGCTTTCATTTCTCGGTTGGGCCTTCGGTATGTAAAATAAAACGTTCAGTTTCGTTTAAAGATTTGCGCTCAACGGCATCCCAATACATTGCGTTAGGCAGCCGCAAACATCTGCATTTCACGCCAGGGCCTGTCTTAGTAAATGACGTCACGCGATTTTGGACGATTTTTGACCCCCCCCCCCACTCGTCACACGGCGTCACAAAAAGTCAGACCCCCCCTCAAATATGATATTTCCATTTTGAAAATAAAACATGCTTCAAATCGCTTTAAACTATTGTCATTGTAGTGCGTATTTAATGTGGCGCTGCACTCTGATGCCGTAGGAGTGTTGTTCGAACAATTAGTGTTGTTATAACAATTCTATGTTTATTTAAAGTTGCGCATTTTTACGTGACGTCACATTTCTCAAACACCCCCCCCCCCTCGTCACACATCGTCACAAATGTCTCACCCCCCCCCCCCCAGGTGCGTGACGTCATTTATGGACTGCCCCTAAGGGCTGCTCAGCTCCGCAGCACTTTTCCCATAAGCCACCTGGCCACAAATGATAGCCCAACACATTGGCTCGTCATCATCATCGTCATCATCGCGTGGAAATGCCTTCCATGCCGCCACGACTGAGTGAGGCGTGCTTTGTGCCTGGGTGATTGTGTGTCTGGGTGCGTGGGTGACTGGGTGACTGGGTGCGTGGGTGACTGGGTGACTGGGTGACTGGGTGACTGGGTGATTGTGTGTCTGGGTGCGTGGGTGACTGGGTGACTGGGTGCGTGGGTGACTGGGTGACTGGGTGATTGTGTGTCTGGGTGCGTGGGTGACTGGGTGACTGGGTAATTGTGTGTCTGGGTGCGTGGGTGACTGGGTGACTGGGTGACTGGGTGACTGGGTGATTGTGTGTCTGGGTGACTGTGTGCCTGGGTGACTGGGTGACTGGGTGACTGGGTGATTGTGTGTCTGGGTGCGTGGGTAACTGGGTGACTGGGTGACTGGGTGACTGGGTGATTGTGTGCCTGGGTGACTGGGTGATTGTGTGTCTGGGTGATTGTGTGCCTGGGTGCGTGGGTGACTGGGTGACTGGGTGATTGTGTGCCTGGGTGACTGGGTGACTGGGTGATTGTGTGTGTGGGTGCGTGGGTGACTGGGTGACTGGGTGACTGGGTGACTGGGTGATTGTGTGCCTGGGTGCCTGGGTGACTGGGTGACTGGGTGATTGTGTGCCTGGGTGCGTGGGTGACTGGGTGATTGGGTGATTGTGTGCCTGGGTGCGTGGGTGACTGGGTGACTGGGTGATTGTGTGCCTGGGTGACTGGGTGACTGGGTGATTGTGTATCTGGGTGCGTGGGTGACTGGGTGACTGGGTGACTGGGTGATTGTGTGCCTGGGTGACTAGGTGACTGGGTGATTGTGTGTCTGGGTGCGTGGGTGACTGGGTGACTGGGTGACTGGGTGATTGTGTGCCTGGGTGACTGGGTGACGGGTGATTGTGTGCCTGGGTGCGTGGGTGACTGGGTGACTGGGTGATTGTGTGTCTGGGTGCGTGGGTGACTGGGTGTCTGGGTGATTGTGTGTCTGGGTGCGTGGGTGACTGGGTGATTGTGTGTCTGGGTGCGTGGGTGACTGGGTGACTGGGTGACTGGGTGATTGTGTGCCTGGGTGACTGGGTGACTGGGTGATTGTGTGTCTGGGTGCATGGGTGACTGGGTGACTGGGTGACTGGGTGATTGTGTGCCTGGGTGACTGGGTGATTGTGTGCCCTGGTGCGTGGGTGACTGGGTGATTGTGTAGTTGTGTGTCTGGGTGCCTGGGTGCGTGGGTGACTGGGTGACTGGGTAATTGTGTGTCTGGGTGCCTGGGTGCGTGGGTGACTGGGTGATTGTGTGTCTGGGTGCGTGGGTGACTGGGTGATTGTGTGTCTGGGTGCGTGGGTGCGTGGGTGACTGGGTGACTGGGTGATTGTGTGTCTGGGTGACTGGGTGACTGGGTGACTGGGTAATTGTGTGTCTGGGTGCCTGGGTGACTGGGTGATTGTGTGCGTGGGTGACTGGGTGACTGGGTGATTGTGTGTCTGGGTGCCTGGGTGACTGGGTGATTGTGTGTCTGGGTGCGTGGGTGACTGGGTGACTGGGTGCGTGGGTGACTGGGTGATTGTGTGTCTGGGTGCGTGGGTGACTGGGTGACTGGGTGATTGTGTGTCTGGGTGCGTGGGTGACTGGGTGACTGGGTGATTGTGTGTCTGGGTGCGTGGGTGACTGGGTGACTGGGTGATTGTGTGTCTGGGTGCCTGGGTGACTAGGTGATTGTGTGTCTGGGTGCGTGGGTGACTGGGTGATTGTGTGTCTGGGTGCGTGGGTGACTGGGTGACTGGGTAATTGCGTGTCTGGGTGCGTGGGTGACTGGGTGACTGGGTAATTGTGTGTCTGGGTGCCTGGGTGACTGGGTGACTGGGTGATTGTGTGTCTGGGTGACTGGGTGACTGGGTGATTGTGTGTCTGGGTGACTGGGTGACTGGCTGACTGGGTGACTGGGTGATTGTGTGCCTGGGTGCGTGGGTGACTGGGTGACTGGGTGATTGTGTGCCTGGGTGACTGGGTGACTGGGTGATTGTGTATCTGGGTGCGTGGGTGTCTGGGTGACTGGGTGACTGGGTGATTGTGTGCCTGGGTGCCTGGGTGACTGGGTGATTGTGTGTCTGGGTGCGTGGGTGACTGGGTGTCTGGGTGATTGTGTGTCTGGGTGCGTGGGTGACTGGGTGACTGGGTGATTGTGTGTCTGGGTGCGTGGGTGACTGGGTGACTGGGTGATTGTGTGCCTGGGTGACTGGGTGACTGGGTGATTGTGTGTCTGGGTGCATGGGTGACTGGGTGACTGGGTGATTGTGTGCCTGGGTGCCTGGGTGACTGGGTGACTGGGTGATTGTGTGCCCTGGTGCGTGGGTGACTGGGTGATTGTGTAATTGTGTGTCTGGGTGCCTGGGTGCGTGGGTGACTGGGTGACTGGGTGACTGGGTGACTGGGTAATTGTGTGTCTGGGTGCCTGGGTGCGTGGGTGACTGGGTGATTGTGTGTCTGGGTGCGTGGGTGACTGGGTGACTGGGTGATTGTGTGTCTGGGTGCGTGGGTGCGTGGGTGACTGGGTGATTGTGTGTCTGGGTGACTGGGTGACTGGGTAATTGTGTGTCTGGGTGCCTGGGTGACTGGGTGATTGTGTGCGTGGGTGACTGGGTGACTGGGTGATTGTGTGTCTGGGTGCCTGGGTGACTGGGTGATTGTGTGTCTGGGTGCGTGGGTGACTGGGTGCGTGGGTGACTGGGTGATTGTGTGTCTGGGTGCGTGGGTGACTGGGTGATTGTGTGTCTGGGTGCGTGGGTGACTGGGTGACTGGGTGACTGGGTGATTGTGTGTCTGGGTGCGTGGGTGACTGGGTGACTGGGTGATTGTGTGTCTGGGTGCCTGGGTGACTGGGTGACTGGGTGATTGTGTGTCTGGGTGCGTGGGTGACTGGGTGACTGGGTGATTGTGTGTCTGGGTGCGTGGGTGACTGGGTGACTGGGTAATTGCGTGTCTGGGTGCGTGGGTGACTGGGTGACTGGGTAATTGTGTGTCTGGGTGCCTGGGTGACTGGGTGACTGGGTGATTGTGTGTCTGGGTGACTGGGTGACTGGGTGACTGGGTGATTGTGTGTCTGGGTGACTGGGTGACTGGCTGACTGGGTGACTGGGTGATTGTGTGTCTGGGTGACTGGGTGCGTGGGTGACTGGGTGACTGGGTGATTGTGTGCCTGGGTGCCTGGGTGACTGGGTGACTGGGTGACTGGGTGATTGTGTGTCTGGGTGCGTGGGTGACTGGGTGACTGGGTGATTGTGTGTCTGGGTGCGTGGGTGACTGGGTGACTGGGTAATTGTGTGTCTGGGTGCGTGGGTGACTGGGTGACTGGGTGATTGTGTGCCTGGGTGACTGGGTGATGGGTGATTGTGTGCCTGGGTGCGTGGGTGACTGGGTGACTGGGTGATTGTGTGTCTGGGTGCGTGGGTGACTGGGTGTCTGGGTGATTGTGTGTCTGGGTGCGTGGGTGACTGGGTGACTGGGTGATTGTGTGTCTGGGTGCGTGGGTGACTGGGTGACTGGGTGACTGGGTGACTGGGTGATTGTGTGCCTGGGTGACTGGGTGACTGGGTGACTGGGTGATTGTGTGTCTGGGTGCATGGGTGACTGGGTGACTAGGTGATTGTGTGCCTGGGTGCCTGGGTGACTGGGTGACTGGGTGATTGTGTGCCCTGGTGCGTGGGTGACTGGGTGATTGTGTAATTGTGTGTCTGGGTGCCAGGGTGCGTGGGTGACTGGGTGACTGGGTTACTGGGTAATTGTGTGTCTGGGTGCCTGGGTGCGTGGGTGACTGGGTGACTGGGTGATTGTGTGTCTGGGTGCGTGGGTGACTGGGTGACTGGGTGATTGTGTGTCTGGGTGCGTGGGTGACTGGGTGACTGGGTGACTGGGTGATTGTGTGTCTGGGTGACTGGGTGACTGGGTAATTGTGTGTCTGGGTGCCTGGGTGACTGGGTGATTGTGTGCGTGGGTGACTGGGTGACTGGGTGATTGTGTGTCTGGGTGCCTGGGTGACTGGGTGATTGTGTGTCTGGGTGCGTGGGTGACTGGGTGACTGGGTGACTGGGTGACTGGGTGATTGTGTGTCTGGGTGCGTGGGTGACTGGGTGACTGGGTGATTGTGTGTCTGGGTGCGTGGGTGACTGGGTGACTGGGTGATTGTGTGTCTGGGTGCGTGGGTGACTGGGTGACTGGGTGATTGTGTGTCTGGGTGCCTGGGTGACTGGGTGACTGGGTGATTGTGTGTCTGGGTGCGTGGGTGACTGGGTGATTGTGTGTCTGGGTGCGTGGGTGACTGGGTGACTGGGTAATTGCGTGTCTGGGTGCGTGGGTGACTGGGTGACTGGGTAATTGTGTGTCTGGGTGCCTGGGTGACTGGGTGACTGGGTGATTGTGTGTCTGGGTGACTGGGTGACTGGGTGACTGGGTGATTGTGTGTCTGGGTGACTGGGTGACTGGCTGACTGGGTGACTGGGTGATTGTGTGTCTGGGTGACTGGGTGCGTGGGTGACTGGGTGACTGGGTGATTGTGTGCCTGGGTGCCTGGGTGACTGGGTGACTGGGTGACTGGGTGATTGTGTGTCTGGGTGCGTGGGTGCCTGGGTGACTGGGTGATTGTGTGTCTGGGTGCGTGGGTGACTGGGTGACTGGGTAATTGTGTGTCTGGGTGCGTGGGTGACTGGGTGACTGGGTGATTGTGTGTCTGGGTGCGTGGGTGACTGGGTAATTGTGTGTCTGGGTGCGTGGGTGACTGGGTGACTGGGTAATTGTGTGTCTGGGTGCCTGGGTGACTGGGTGATTGTGTGCGTGGGTGACTGGGTGACTGGGTGATTGTGTGTCTGGGTGCCTGGGTGACTGGGTGATTGTGTGTCTGGGTGCGTGGGTGACTGGGTGCGTGGGTGACTGGGTGATTGTGTGTCTGGGTGCGTGGGTGACTGGGTGACTGGGTGATTGTGTGTCTGGGTGCGTGGGTGACTGGGTGACTGGGTGACTGGGTGATTGTGTGTCTGGGTGCGTGGGTGACTGGGTGACTGGGTGATTGTGTGTCTGGGTGCCTGGGTGACTGGGTGACTGGGTGATTGTGTGTCTGGGTGCGTGGGTGACTGGGTGACTGGGTGTTTGTGTGTCTGGGTGCGTGGGTGACTGGGTGACTGGGTAATTGCGTGTCTGGGTGCGTGGGTGACTGGGTGACTGGGTAATTGTGTGTCTGGGTGCCTGGGTGACTGGGTGACTGGGTGATTGTGTGTCTGGGTGACTGGGTGACTGGGTGACTGGGTGATTGTGTGTCTGGGTGACTGGGTGACTGGCTTACTGGGTGACTGGGTGATTGTGTGTCTGGGTGACTGGGTGCGTGGGTGACTGGGTGACTGGGCGATTGTGTGCCTGGGTGCCTGGGTGACTGGGTGACTGGGTGACTGGGTGATTGTGTGTCTGGGTGCGTGGGTGACTGGGTGACTGGGTGATTGTGTGTCTGGGTGCGTGGGTGACTGGGTGACTGGGTAATTGTGTGTCTGGGTGCGTGGGTGACTGGGTGACTGGGTGATTGTGTGCCTGGGTGACTGGGTGATGGGTGATTGTGTGCCTGGGTGCGTGGGTGACTGGGTGACTGGGTGATTGTGTGTCTGGGTGCGTGGGTGACTGGGTGTCTGGGTGATTGTGTGTCTGGGTGCGTGGGTGACTGGGTGACTGGGTGATTGTGTGTCTGGGTGCGTGGGTGACTGGGTGACTGGGTGACTGGGTGACTGGGTGATTGTGTGCCTGGGTGACTGGGTGACTGGGTGATTGTGTGTCTGGGTGCATGGGTGACTGGGTGACTAGGTGATTGTGTGCCTGGGTGCCTGGGTGACTGGGTGACTGGGTGATTGTGTGCCCTGGTGCGTGGGTGACTGGGTGATTGTGTAATTGTGTGTCTGGGTGCCAGGGTGCGTGGGTGACTGGGTGACTGGGTTACTGGGTAATTGTGTGTCTGGGTGCCTGGGTGCGTGGGTGACTGGGTGATTGTGTGTCTGGGTGCGTGGGTGACTGGGTGACTGGGTGATTGTGTGTCTGGGTGCGTGGGTGACTGGGTGACTGGGTGACTGGGTGATTGTGTGTCTGGGTGACTGGGTGACTGGGTAATTGTGTGTCTGGGTGCCTGGGTGACTGGGTGATTGTGTGCGTGGGTGACTGGGTGACTGGGTGATTGTGTGTCTGGGTGCCTGGGTGACTGGGTGATTGTGTGTCTGGGTGCGTGGGTGACTGGGTGACTGGGTGACTGGGTGACTGGGTGATTGTGTGTCTGGGTGCGTGGGTGACTGGGTGACTGGGTGATTGTGTGTCTGGGTGCGTGGGTGACTGGGTGACTGGGTGATTGTGTGTCTGGGTGCGTGGGTGACTGGGTGACTGGGTGATTGTGTGTCTGGGTGCCTGGGTGACTGGGTGACTGGGTGATTGTGTGTCTGGGTGCGTGGGTGACTGGGTGATTGTGTGTCTGGGTGCGTGGGTGACTGGGTGACTGGGTAATTGCGTGTCTGGGTGCGTGGGTGACTGGGTGACTGGGTAATTGTGTGTCTGGGTGCCTGGGTGACTGGGTGACTGGGTGATTGTGTGTCTGGGTGACTGGGTGACTGGGTGACTGGGTGATTGTGTGTCTGGGTGACTGGGTGACTGGCTGACTGGGTGACTGGGTGATTGTGTGTCTGGGTGACTGGGTGCGTGGGTGACTGGGTGACTGGGTGATTGTGTGCCTGGGTGCCTGGGTGACTGGGTGACTGGGTGACTGGGTGATTGTGTGTCTGGGTGCGTGGGTGACTGGGTGACTGGGTGATTGTGTGTCTGGGTGCGTGGGTGACTGGGTGACTGGGTAATTGTGTGTCTGGGTGCGTGGGTGACTGGGTGACTGGGTGATTGTGTGTCTGGGTGCGTGGGTGACTGGGTAATTGTGTGTCTGGGTGCGTGGGTGACTGGGTGACTGGGTAATTGTGTGTCTGGGTGCGTGGGTGACTGGGTGACTGGGTGATTGTGTGTCTGGGTGCGTGGGTGACTGGGTGACTGGGTGATTGTGTGTCTGGGTGACTGGGTGACTGTGTGCCTGGGTGACTGGGTGACTGGGTGACTGGGTGATTGTGTGTCTGGGTGCGTGGGTGACTGGGTGATTGTGTGCCTGGGTGACTGGGTGACTGGGTGACTGGGTGATTGTGTGTCTGGGTGCGTGGGTGACTGGGTGATTGTGTGTCTGGGTGCGTGGGTGACTGGGTGATTGTGTGTCTGGGTGCGTGGGTGACTGGGTGACTGGGTAATTGCGTGTCTGGGTGCGTGGGTGACTGGGTGACTGGGTAATTGTGTGTCTGGGTGCCTGGGTGACTGGGTGACTGGGTGATTGTGTGTCTGGGTGACTGGGTGACTGGGTGACTGGGTGATTGTGTGTCTGGGTGACTGGGTGACTGGCTGACTGGGTGACTGGGTGATTGTGTGTCTGGGTGACTGGGTGCGTGGGTGACTGGGTGACTGGGTGATTGTGTGCCTGGGTGCCTGGGTGACTGGGTGACTGGGTGACTGGGTGATTGTGTGTCTGGGTGCGTGGGTGACTGGGTGACTGGGTGATTGTGTGTCTGGGTGCGTGGGTGACTGGGTGACTGGGTAATTGTGTGTCTTGGTGCGTGGGTGACTGGGTGACTGGGTGATTGTGTGTCTGGGTGCGTGGGTGACTGGGTAATTGTGTGTCTGGGTGCGTGGGTGACTGGGTGACTGGGTAATTGTGTGTCTGGGTGCGTGGGTGACTGGGTGACTGGGTGATTGTGTGTCTGGGTGCGTGGGTGACTGGGTGACTGGGTGATTGTGTGTCTGGGTGACTGGGTGACTGGGTGATTGTGTGCCTGGGTGACTGGGTGACTGGGTGACTGGGTGATTGTGTGTCTGGGTGCGTGGGTGACTGGGTGATTGTGTGCCTGGGTGACTGGGTGACTGGGTGATTGTGTGTCTGGGTGCGTGGGTGACTGGGTGACTGGGTAATTGTGTGTCTGGGTTCGTGGGTGACTGGGTGACTGGGTTATTGTGTGTCTGGGTGCGTGGGTGACTGGGTGACTGGGTGATTGTGTGTCTGGGTGCGTGGGTGACTGGGTGACTGGGTGATTGTGTGTCTGGGTGACTGGGTGCGTGGGTGACTGGGTGACTGGGTGATTGTGTGCCTGGGTGCCTGGGTGACTGGGTGACTGGGTGACTGGGTGATTGTGTGTCTGGGTGCGTGGGTGCCTGGGTGACTGGGTGATTGTGTGTCTGGGTGCGTGGGTGACTGGGTGACTGGGTAATTGTGTGTCTGGGTGCGTGGGTGACTGGGTGACTGGGTGATTGTGTGTCTGGGTGCGTGGGTGACTGGGTAATTGTGTGTCTGGGTGCGTGGGTGACTGGGTGACTGGGTAATTGTGTGTCTGGGTGCCTGGGTGACTGGGTGATTGTGTGCGTGGGTGACTGGGTGACTGGGTGATTGTGTGTCTGGGTGCCTGGGTGACTGGGTGATTGTGTGTCTGGGTGCGTGGGTGACTGGGTGCGTGGGTGACTGGGTGATTGTGTGTCTGGGTGCGTGGGTGACTGGGTGACTGGGTGATTGTGTGTCTGGGTGCGTGGGTGACTGGGTGACTGGGTGACTGGGTGATTGTGTGTCTGGGTGCGTGGGTGACTGGGTGACTGGGTGATTGTGTGTCTGGGTGCCTGGGTGACTGGGTGACTGGGTGATTGTGTGTCTGGGTGCGTGGGTGACTGGGTGACTGGGTGTTTGTGTGTCTGGGTGCGTGGGTGACTGGGTGACTGGGTAATTGCGTGTCTGGGTGCGTGGGTGACTGGGTGACTGGGTAATTGTGTGTCTGGGTGCCTGGGTGACTGGGTGACTGGGTGATTGTGTGTCTGGGTGACTGGGTGACTGGGTGACTGGGTGATTGTGTGTCTGGGTGACTGGGTGACTGGCTTACTGGGTGACTGGGTGATTGTGTGTCTGGGTGACTGGGTGCGTGGGTGACTGGGTGACTGGGTGATTGTGTGCCTGGGTGCCTGGGTGACTGGGTGACTGGGTGATTGTGTGTCTGGGTGCGTGGGTGACTGGGTGACTGGGTGATTGTGTGTCTGGGTGCGTGGGTGACTGGGTGACTGGGTAATTGTGTGTCTGGGTGCGTGGGTGACTGGGTGACTGGGTGATTGTGTGCCTGGGTGACTGGGTGATGGGTGATTGTGTGCCTGGGTGCGTGGGTGACTGGGTGACTGGGTGATTGTGTGTCTGGGTGCGTGGGTGACTGGGTGTCTGGGTGATTGTGTGTCTGGGTGCGTGGGTGACTGGGTGACTGGGTGATTGTGTGTCTGGGTGCGTGGGTGACTGGGTGACTGGGTGACTGGGTGACTGGGTGATTGTGTGCCTGGGTGACTGGGTGACTGGGTGATTGTGTGTCTGGGTGCATGGGTGACTGGGTGACTAGGTGATTGTGTGCCTGGGTGCCTGGTTGACTGGGTGACTGGGTGATTGTGTGCCCTGGTGCGTGGGTGACTGGGTGATTGTGTAATTGTGTGTCTGGGTGCCAGGGTGCGTGGGTGACTGGGTGACTGGGTTACTGGGTAATTGTGTGTCTGGGTGCCTGGGTGCGTGGGTGACTGGGTGATTGTGTGTCTGGGTGCGTGGGTGACTGGGTGACTGGGTGATTGTGTGTCTGGGTGCGTGGGTGACTGGGTGACTGGGTGACTGGGTGATTGTGTGTCTGGGTGACTGGGTGACTGGGTAATTGTGTGTCTGGGTGCCTGGGTGACTGGGTGATTGTGTGCGTGGGTGACTGGGTGACTGGGTGATTGTGTGTCTGGGTGCCTGGGTGACTGGGTGATTGTGTGTCTGGGTGCGTGGGTGACTGGGTGACTGGGTGACTGGGTGACTGGGTGATTGTGTGTCTGGGTGCGTGGGTGACTGGGTGACTGGGTGATTGTGTGTCTGGGTGCGTGGGTGACTGGGTGACTGGGTGATTGTGTGTCTGGGTGCGTGGGTGACTGGGTGACTGGGTGATTGTGTGTCTGGGTGCCTGGGTGACTGGGTGACTGGGTGATTGTGTGTCTGGGTGCGTGGGTGACTGGGTGATTGTGTGTCTGGGTGCGTGGGTGACTGGGTGACTGGGTAATTGCGTGTCTGGGTGCGTGGGTGACTGGGTGACTGGGTAATTGTGTGTCTGGGTGCCTGGGTGACTGGGTGACTGGGTGATTGTGTGTCTGGGTGACTGGGTGACTGGGTGACTGGGTGATTGTGTGTCTGGGTGACTGGGTGACTGGCTGACTGGGTGACTGGGTGATTGTGTGTCTGGGTGACTGGGTGCGTGGGTGACTGGGTGACTGGGTGATTGTGTGCCTGGGTGCCTGGGTGACTGGGTGACTGGGTGACTGGGTGATTGTGTGTCTGGGTGCGTGGGTGACTGGGTGACTGGGTGATTGTGTGTCTGGGTGCGTGGGTGACTGGGTGACTGGGTAATTGTGTGTCTGGGTGCGTGGGTGACTGGGTGACTGGGTGATTGTGTGTCTGGGTGCGTGGGTGACTGGGTAATTGTGTGTCTGGGTGCGTGGGTGACTGGGTGACTGGGTAATTGTGTGTCTGGGTGCGTGGGTGACTGGGTGACTGGGTGATTGTGTGTCTGGGTGCGTGGGTGACTGGGTGACTGGGTGATTGTGTGTCTGGGTGACTGGGTGACTGTGTGCCTGGGTGACTGGGTGACTGGGTGATTGTGTGTCTGGGTGCGTGGGTGACTGGGTGATTGTGTGCCTGGGTGACTGGGTGACTGGGTGACTGGGTGATTGTGTGTCTGGGTGCGTGGGTGACTGGGTGATTGTGTGTCTGGGTGCGTGGGTGACTGGGTGATTGTGTGTCTGGGTGCGTGGGTGACTGGGTGACTGGGTAATTGCGTGTCTGGGTGCGTGGGTGACTGGGTGACTGGGTAATTGTGTGTCTGGGTGCCTGGGTGACTGGGTGACTGGGTGATTGTGTGTCTGGGTGACTGGGTGACTGGGTGACTGGGTGATTGTGTGTCTGGGTGACTGGGTGACTGGCTGACTGGGTGACTGGGTGATTGTGTGTCTGGGTGACTGGGTGCGTGGGTGACTGGGTGACTGGGTGATTGTGTGCCTGGGTGCCTGGGTGACTGGGTGACTGGGTGACTGGGTGATTGTGTGTCTGGGTGCGTGGGTGACTGGGTGACTGGGTGATTGTGTGTCTGGGTGCGTGGGTGACTGGGTGACTGGGTAATTGTGTGTCTTGGTGCGTGGGTGACTGGGTGACTGGGTGATTGTGTGTCTGGGTGCGTGGGTGACTGGGTAATTGTGTGTCTGGGTGCGTGGGTGACTGGGTGACTGGGTAATTGTGTGTCTGGGTGCGTGGGTGACTGGGTGACTGGGTGATTGTGTGTCTGGGTGCGTGGGTGACTGGGTGACTGGGTGATTGTGTGTCTGGGTGACTGGGTGACTGGGTGATTGTGTGCCTGGGTGACTGGGTGACTGGGTGACTGGGTGATTGTGTGTCTGGGTGCGTGGGTGACTGGGTGATTGTGTGCCTGGGTGACTGGGTGACTGGGTGATTGTGTGTCTGGGTGCGTGGGTGACTGGGTGACTGGGTAATTGTGTGTCTGGGTTCGTGGGTGACTGGGTGACTGGGTTATTGTGTGTCTGGGTGCGTGGGTGACTGGGTGACTGGGTGATTGTGTGTCTGGGTGCGTGGGTGACTGGGTGACTGGGTGATTGTGTGTCTGGGTGACTGGGTGACTGGGTGATTGTGTGCCTGGGTGACTGGGTGACTGGGTGATTGTGTGTCTGGGTGCATGGGTGACTGGGTGATTGTGTGCCTGGGTGACTGGGTGACTGGGTGATTGTGTGTCTGGGTGCGTGGGTGACTGGGTGACTGGGTAATTGTGTGTCTGGGTGCGTGGGTGACTGGCTGCCTGGGTGACTGGGTGACTGGGTAATTGTGTGTCTGGGTGCGTGGGTGACTGGCTGCCTGGGTGACTGGGTGACTGGGTAATTGTGTGTCTGGGTGCGTGGGTGACTGGGTGACTGGGTGATTGTGTGTCTGGGTGCGTGGGTGACTGGGTGACTGGGTGATTGTGTGCCTGGGTGACTGGGTGACTGGGTGACTGGGTGATTGTGTGTCTGGGTGCGTGGGTGACTTGGTGCGTGGGTGACTGGGTGACTGGGTGATTGTGTGTCTGGGTGCGTGGGTGACTGGGTGACTGGGTGATTGTGTGTCTGGGTGCGTGGGTGACTGAGTGACTGGGTGATTGTGTGTCTGGGTGCGTGGGTGACTGGGTGACTGGGTGATTGTGTGTCTGGGTGCGTGGGTGACTGGGTGACTGGGTAATTGTGTGTCTGGGTGCGTGGGTGACTGGGTGACTAGGTGCGTGGGTGACTGGGTGATTGTGTGTCTGGGTGCGTGGGTGACTGGGTGACTGGGTGATTGTGTGTCTGGGTGCGTGGGTGACTGGGTGACTGGGTGACTGGGTGATTGTGTGTCTGGGTGCGTGGGTGACTGGGTGACTGGGTGATTGTGTGTCTGGGTGCCTGGGTGACTGGGTGACTGGGTGATTGTGTGTCTGGGTGCGTGGGTGACTGGGTGACTGGGTGATTGTGTGTCTGGGTGCGTGGGTGACTGGGTGACTGGGTAATTGCGTGTCTGGGTGCGTGGGTGACTGGGTGACTGGGTAATTGTGTGTCTGGGTGCCTGGGTGACTGGGTGACTGGGTGATTGTGTGTCTGGGTGACTGGGTGACTGGGTGACTGGGTGATTGTGTGTTTGGGTGACTGGGTGACTGGCTGACTGGGTGACTGGGTGATTGTGTGTCTGGGTGACTGGGTGCGTGGGTGACTGGGTGACTGGGTGATTGTGTGCCTGGGTGCCTGGGTGACTGGGTGACTGGGTGATTGTGTGTCTGGGTGCGTGGGTGACTGGGTGACTGGGTGATTGTGTGTCTGGGTGCGTGGGTGACTGGGTGACTGGGTAATTGTGTGTCTGGGTGCGTGGGTGACTGGGTGACTGGGTGATTGTGTGCCTGGGTGACTGGGTGATGGGTGATTGTGTGCCTGGGTGCGTGGGTGACTGGGTGACTGGGTGATTGTGTGTCTGGGTGCGTGGGTGACTGGGTGTCTGGGTGATTGTGTGTCTGGGTGCGTGGGTGACTGGGTGACTGGGTGATTGTGTGTCTGGGTGCGTGGGTGACTGGGTGACTGGGTGACTGGGTGATTGTGTGCCTGGGTGACTGGGTGACTGGGTGACTGGGTGATTGTGTGTCTGGGTGCATGGGTGACTGGGTGACTAGGTGATTGTGTGCCTGGGTGCCTGGGTGACTGGGTGACTGGGTGATTGTGTGCCCTGGTGCGTGGGTGACTGGGTGATTGTGTAATTGTGTGTCTGGGTGCCAGGGTGCGTGGGTGACTGGGTGACTGGGTTACTGGGTAATTGTGTGTCTGGGTGCCTGGGTGCGTGGGTGACTGGGTGACTGGGTGATTGTGTGTCTGGGTGCGTGGGTGACTGGGTGACTGGGTGATTGTGTGTCTGGGTGCGTGGGTGACTGGGTGACTGGGTGACTGGGTGATTGTGTGTCTGGGTGACTGGGTGACTGGGTAATTGTGTGTCTGGGTGCCTGGGTGACTGGGTGATTGTGTGCGTGGGTGACTGGGTGACTGGGTGATTGTGTGTCTGGGTGACTGGGTGATTGTGTGTCTGGGTGCGTGGGTGTCTGGGTGACTGGGTGACTGGGTGCGTGGGTGACTGGGTGATTGTGTGTCTGGGTGCGTGGGTGACTGGGTGACTGGGTGATTGTGTGTCTGGGTGCGTGGGTGACTGGGTGACTGGGTGATTGTGTGTCTGGGTGCGTGGGTGACTGGGTGACTGGGTGATTGTGTGTCTGGGTGCCTGGGTGACTGGGTGACTGGGTGATTGTGTGTCTGGGTGCGTGGGTGACTGGGTGATTGTGTGTCTGGGTGCGTGGGTGACTGGGTGACTGGGTAATTGCGTGTCTGGGTGCGTGGGTGACTGGGTGACTGGGTAATTGTGTGTCTGGGTGCCTGGGTGACTGGGTGACTGGGTGATTGTGTGTCTGGGTGACTGGGTGACTGGGTGACTGGGTGATTGTGTGTCTGTGTGACTGGGTGACTGGCTGACTGGGTGACTGGGTGATTGTGTGTCTGGGTGACTGGGTGCGTGGGTGACTGGGTGACTGGGTGATTGTGTGCCTGGGTGCCTGGGTGACTGGGTGACTGGGTGATTGTGTGTCTGGGTGCGTGGGTGACTGGGTGACTGGGTGATTGTGTGTCTGGGTGCGTGGGTGACTGGGTGACTGGGTAATTGTGTGTCTGGGTGCGTGGGTGACTGGGTGACTGGGTGATTGTGTGTCTGGGTGCGTGGGTGACTGGGTAATTGTGTGTCTGGGTGCGTGGGTGACTGGGTGACTGGGTAATTGTGTGTCTGGGTGCGTGGGTGACTGGGTGACTGGGTGATTGTGTGTCTGGGTGCGTGGGTGACTGGGTGACTGGGTGATTGTGTGTCTGGGTGACTGGGTGACTGGGTGATTGTGTGCCTGGGTGACTGGGTGACTGGGTGACTGGGTGATTGTGTGTCTGGGTGCGTGGGTGACTGGGTGATTGTGTGCCTGGGTGACTGGGTGACTGGGTGACTGGGTGATTGTGTGTCTGGGTGCGTGGGTGACTGGGTGACTGGGTAATTGCGTGTCTGGGTGCGTGGGTGACTGAGTGACTGGGTAATTGTGTGTCTGGGTGCCTGGGTGACTGGGTGACTGGGTGATTGTGTGTCTGGGTGACTGGGTGACTGGGTGATTGTGTGTCTGGGTGACTGGGTGACTGGCTGACTGGGTGACTGGGTGATTGTGTGTCTGGGTGACTGGGTGCGTGGGTGACTGGGTGACTGGGTGATTGTGTGCCTGGGTGCCTGGGTGACTGGGTGACTGGGTGACTGGGTGATTGTGTGTCTGGGTGCGTGGGTGACTGGGTGACTGGGTGATTGTGTGTCTGGGTGCGTGGGTGACTGGGTAATTGTGTGTCTGGGTGCGTGGGTGACTGGGTGACTGGGTAATTGTGTGTCTGGGTGCGTGGGTGACTGGGTGACTGGGTGATTGTGTGTCTGGGTGCGTGGGTGACTGGGTGATTGTGTGTCTGGGTGACTGGGTGACTGGGTGATTGTGTGCCTGGGTGACTGGGTGACTGGGTGACTGGGTGATTGTGTGTCTGGGTGCGTGGGTGACTGGGTGATTGTGTGCCTGGGTGACTGGGTGACTGGGTGACTGGGTGATTGTGTGTCTGGGTGCGTGGGTGACTGGGTGACTGGGTAATTGTGTGTCTGGGTTCGTGGGTGACTGGGTGACTGGGTTATTGTGTGTCTGGGTGCGTGGGTGACTGGGTGACTGGGTGATTGTGTGTCTGGGTGCGTGGGTGACTGGGTGACTGGGTGATTGTGTGTCTGGGTGACTGGGTGACTGGGTGATTGTGTGCCTGGGTGACTGGGTGACTGGGTGATTGTGTGTCTGGGTGCATGGGTGACTGGGTGATTGTGTGCCTGGGTGACTGGGTGACTGGGTGATTGTGTGTCTGGGTGCGTGGGTGACTGGGTGCGTGGGTGACTGGGTGACTGGGTAATTGTGTGTCTGGGTGCGTGGGTGACTGGCTGCCTGGGTGACTGGGTGACTGGGTAATTGTGTGTCTGGGTGCGTGGGTGACTGGCTGCCTGGGTGACTGGGTGACTGGGTAATTGTGTGTCTGGGTGCGTGGGTGACTGGGTGACTGGGTGATTGTGTGTCTGGGTGCGTGGGTGACTGGGTGACTGGGTGATTGGGTGCCTGGGTGACTGGGTGACTGGGTGACTGGGTGATTGTGTGTCTGGGTGCGTGGGTGACTTGGTGCGTGGGTGACTGGGTGACTGGGTGATTGTGTGTCTGGGTGCGTGGGTGACTGGGTGACTGGGTGATTGTGTGTCTGGGTGCGTGGGTGACTGAGTGACTGGGTGATTGTGTGTCTGGGTGCGTGGGTGACTGGGTGACTGGGTGATTGTGTGTCTGGGTGCGTGGGTGACTGGGTGACTGGGTAATTGTGTGTCTGGGTGCGTGGGTGACTGGGTGACTGGGTGATTGTGTGTCTGGGTGCGTGGGTGACTGGGTGACTGGGTAATTGTGTGTCTGGGTGCGTGGGTGACTGGGTGACTGGGTGACTGGGTGATTGTGTGCCTGGATGCCTGGGTGACTGGGTGATTGTGTGCCTGGGTGCGTGGGTGACTGGGTGAGTGGGTGATTGTGTGTCTGGGTGACTGGGTGATTGTGTGACTGGGTGACTGGGTGATTGTGTGTCTGGGTGCGTGGGTGACTGGGTGACTGGGTAATTGTGTGTCTGGGTGCGTGGGTGACTGGGTGACTGGGTGACTGGGTGATTGTGTGCCTGGGTGACTGGGTGATGGGTGATTGTGTGCCTGGGTGCGTGGGTGACTGGGTGACTGGGTGATTGTGTGTCTGGGTGCGTGGGTGACTGGGTGTCTGGGTGATTGTGTGTCTGGGTGCGTGGGTGACTGGGTGACTGGGTGATTGTGTGTCTGGGTGCGTGGGTGACTGGGTGACTGGGTGACTGGGTGACTGGGTGATTGTGTGCCTGGGTGACTGGGTGACTGGGTGATTGTGTGTCTGGGTGCATGGGTGACTGGGTGACTAGGTGATTGTGTGCCTGGGTGCCTGGGTGACTGGGTGACTGGGTGATTGTGTGCCCTGGTGCGTGGGTGACTGGGTGATTGTGTAATTGTGTGTCTGGGTGCCTGGGTGCGTGGGTGACTGGGTGACTGGGTGACTGGGTTACTGGGTAATTGTGTGTCTGGGTGCCTGGGTGCGTGGGTGACTGGGTGACTGGGTGATTGTGTGTCTGGGTGCGTGGGTGACTGGGTGACTGGGTGATTGTGTGTCTGGGTGCGTGGGTGACTGGGTGACTGGGTGACTGGGTGATTGTGTGACTGGGTGACTGGGTAATTGTGTGTCTGGGTGCCTGGGTGACTGGGTGATTGTGTGCGTGGGTGACTGGGTGACTGGGTGATTGTGTGTCTGGGTGCCTGGGTGACTGGGTGATTGTGTGTCTGGGTGCGTGGGTGACTGGGTGACTGGGTGACTGGGTGCGTGGGTGACTGGGTGACTGGGTGATTGTGTGTCTGGGTGCGTGGGTGACTGGGTGACTGGGTGATTGTGTGCCTGGGCGCCTGGGTGACTGGGTGATTGTGTGCCTGGGTGCCTGGGTGACTGGGTGACTGGGTGACTGGGTGATTGTGTGTCTGGGTGCGTGGGTGACTGGGTGACTGGGTGATTGTGTGTCTGGGTGCGTGGGTGACTGGGTGACTGGGTGATTGTGTGTCTGGGTGACTGGGTGACTGGGTAATTGTGTGTCTGGGTGCCTGGGTGACTGGGTGATTGTGTGCGTGGGTGACTGGGTGACTGGGTGATTGTGTGTCTGGGTGCCTGGGTGACTGGGTGATTGTGTGTCTGGGTGCGTGGGTGACTGGGTGACTGGGTGCGTGGGTGACTGGGTGACTGGGTGATTGTGTGTCTGGGTGCGTGGGTGACTGGGTGACTGGGTGATTGTGTGTCTGGGTGCGTGGGTGACTGGGTGACTGGGTGATTGTGTGCCTGGGTGCCTGGGTGACTGGGTGATTGTGTGCCTGGGTGCCTGGGTGACTGGGTGACTGGGTGACTGGGTGATTGTGTGTCTGGGTGCGTGGGTGACTGGGTGACTGGGTAATTGTGTGTCTGGGTGCGTGGGTGACTGGGTGACTGGGTGACTGGGTGATTGTGTGCCTGGGTGACTGGGTGATGGGTGATTGTGTGCCTGGGTGCGTGGGTGACTGGGTGACTGGGTGATTGTGTGTCTGGGTGCGTGGGTGACTGGGTGTCTGGGTGATTGTGTGTCTGGGTGCGTGGGTGACTGGGTGACTGGGTGATTGTGTGTCTGGGTGCGTGGGTGACTGGGTGACTGGGTGACTGGGTGACTGGGTGATTGTGTGCCTGGGTGACTGGGTGACTGGGTGATTGTGTGTCTGGGTGCATGGGTGACTGGGTGACTAGGTGATTGTGTGCCTGGGTGCCTGGGTGACTGGGTGATTGTGTGCCCTGGTGCGTGGGTGACTGGGTGATTGTGTAATTGTGTGTCTGGGTGCCTGGGTGCGTGGGTGACTGGGTGACTGGGTGACTGGGTTACTGGGTAATTGTGTGTCTGGGTGCGTGGGTGACTGGGTGACTGGGTGATTGTGTGTCTGGGTGCGTGGGTGACTGGGTGACTGGGTGATTGTGTGTCTGGGTGCGTGGGTGACTGGGTGACTGGGTGACTGGGTGATTGTGTGTCTGGGTGACTGGGTGACTGGGTAATTGTGTGTCTGGGTGCCTGGGTGACTGGGTGATTGTGTGCGTGGGTGACTGGGTGACTGGGTGATTGTGTGTCTGGGTGCCTGGGTGACTGGGTGATTGTGTGTCTGGGTGCGTGGGTGACTGGGTGACTGGGTGACTGGGTGCGTGGGTGACTGGGTGATTGTGTGTCTGGGTGCGTGGGTGACTGGGTGACTGGGTGATTGTGTGTCTGGGTGCGTGGGTGACTGGGTGACTGGGTGACTGGGTGATTGTGTGTCTGGGTGCCTGGGTGACTGGGTGACTGGGTGATTGTGTGTCTGGGTGCGTGGGTGACTGGGTGACTGGGTGATTGTGTGTCTGGGTGCGTGGGTGACTGGGTGACTGGGTAATTGCGTGTCTGGGTGCGTGGGTGACTGGATGACTGGGTAATTGTGTGTCTGGGTGCCTGGGTGACTGGGTGACTGGGTGATTGTGTGTCTGGGTGACTGGGTGACTGGGTGATTGTGTGTCTGGGTGACTGGGTGACTGGCTGACTGGGTGACTGGGTGATTGTGTGTCTGGGTGACTGGGTGCGTGGGTGACTGGGTGACTGGGTGATTGTGTGCCTGGGTGCCTGGGTGACTGGGTGACTGGGTGACTGGGTGATTGTGTGTCTGGGTGCGTGGGTGACTGGGTGACTGGGTGATTGTGTGTCTGGGTGCGTGGGTGACTGGGTGACTGGGTAATTGTGTGTCTGGGTGACTGGGTGACTGGGTGATTGTGTGTCTGGGTGCGTGGGTGACTGGGTGATTGTGTGTCTGGGTGCGTGGGTGACTGGGTGACTGGGTAATTGTGTGTCTGGGTGCGTGGGTGACTGGGTGACTGGGTAATTGTGTGTCTGGGTGCGTGGGTGACTGGGTGACTGGGTGATTGTGTGTCTGGGTGCGTGGGTGACTGGGTGACTGGGTGATTGTGTGTCTGGGTGACTGGGTGATTGTGTGCCTGGGTGACTGGGTGACTGGGTGACTGGGTGATTGTGTGTCTGGGTGCGTGGGTGACTGGGTGATTGTGTGCCTGGGTGACTGGGTGATTGTGTGTCTGGGTGCGTGGGTGACTGGGTGACTGGGTAATTGTGTGTCTGGGTTCGTGGGTGACTGGGTGACTGGGTGATTGTGTGTCTGGGTGCGTGGGTGACTGGGTGACTGGGTGATTGTGTGTCTGGGTGCGTGGGTGACTGGGTGATTGTGTGTCTGGGTGACTGGGTGACTGGGTGATTGTGTGCCTGGGTGACTGGGTGACTGGGTGATTGTGTGTCTGGGTGCATGGGTGACTGGGTGATTGTGTGCCTGGGTGACTGGGTGACTGGGTGATTGTTTGTCTGGGTGCGTGGGTGACTGGGTGCGTGGGTGACTGGGTGACTGGGTAATTGTGTGTCTGGGTGCGTGGGTGACTGGTTGCCTGGGTGACTGGGTGACTGGGTAATTGTGTGTCTGGGTGCGTGGGTGACTGGCTGCCTGGGTGACTGGGTGACTGGGTAATTGTATGTCTGGGTGCGTGGGTGACTGGGTGACTGGGTGATTGTGTGTCTGGGTGCGTGGGTGACTGGGTGATTGTGTGCCTGGGTGACTGGGTGACTGGGTGACTGGGTGATTGTGTGTCTGGGTGCGTGGGTGACTTGGTGCATGGGTGACTGGGTGATTGTGTGTCTGGGTGCGTGGGTGACTGAGTGACTGGGTGATTGTGTGTCTGGGTGCGTGGGTGACTGGGTGACTGGGTGATTGTGTTTCTGGGTGCGTGGGTGACTGGGTGACTGGGTAATTGTGTGTCTGGGTGCGTGGGTGACTGGGTGACTGGGTGATTGTGTGTCTGGGTGCGTGGGTGACTGAGTGACTGGGTGATTGTGTATCTGGGTGCGTGGGTGACTGGGTGACTGGGTGATTGTGTGTCTGGGTGCGTGGGTGACTGGGTGACTGGGTAATTGTGTGTCTGGGTGCGTGGGTGACTGGGTGACTGGGTGATTGTGTGTCTGGGTGCGTGGGTGACTGGGTGACTGGGTAATTGTGTGTCTGGGTGCGTGGGTGACTGGGTGACTGGGTAATTGTGTGTCTGGGTGCGTGGGTGACTGGGTGACTGGGTGATTGTGTGTCTGGGTGCGTGGGTGACTGGGTGACTGGGTGATTGTGTGTCTGGGTGACTGGGTGACTGGGTGATTGTGTGCCTAGGTGACTGGGTGACTGGGTGATTGTGTGTCTGGGTGCGTGGGTGACTGGGTGCGTGGGTGACTGGGTGACTGGGTAATTGTGTGTTTGGGTGCGTGCGTGACTGGGTGACTGGGTGATTGTGTGTCTGGGTGCGTGGGTGACTGGGTGTGTGGGTGACTGGGTGACTGGGTAATTGTGTGTCTGGGTGCGTGGGTGACTGGCTGCCTGGGTGACTGGGTGACTGGGTAATTGTGTGTCTGGGTGCGTGGGTGACTGGGTGACTGGGTGATTGTGTGCCTGGGTGCGTGGGTTACTGGGTGACTGGGTGACTGGGTGACTGGGTGATTGTGTGTCTGGGTGCGTGGGTGATTGTGTGCCTGGGTGACTGGGTGACTGGGTAATTGTGTGCCTGGGTGACTGGCTGCCTGGATGATTGTGTGCCTGGGTGCCTGGGTGACTGGGTGACTGGGTGATTGGGTGCCTGGGTGACTGGCTGCCTGGATGATTGTGTGCCTGGGTGCCTGGGTGACTGGGTGATTGGGTGCCTGGGTGACTGGCTGCCTGGATGATTGTGTGCCTGGGTGACTGGGTGATTGTGTGCCTGTGTGACTGGCTGCCTGGGTGATTGTGTGACTGGCTGCCTGGGTGATTGTGTGTCTGGGTGACTGGGTGACTGGGTGATTGTGTGCCTGGCTGCCTGGCTGCCTGGGTGATTGTGTGCCTGTGTGACTGGCTGCCTGGGTGATTGTGTGACTGGCTGCCTGGGTGACTGGGTGATTGGGTGACTGGCTGCCTGGGTGATTGTGTGCCTGGGTGACTGGCTGCCTGGATATCTGGGTGACTGAGTGAGGCGTGCGTGGTGTCTGCTGCCAGGACAAGAAGGACCTGGCGACGGCTCAGCAGCGACGGGGCACCCCCATCAAGGAGCCGCCCGTTGGACGCAAGGCGACACTGCTCGAGTGCGTGCTCAACCAGAAACGGCAGGCACGTGACCTGCACGGGACGCTCGTGACACCCAAGCACGCAGGCACACGGTCACCCAGGCAGCCAGTCACCAAGGCACCCAGGCACCCAGACAAACAGATATCCAGGCACCCAGTCACCAAGGCACCCAGGCACACAATCACCCATTCACCCAGGCACCCATGCACCCAGATACACGATTACCCAGTCACCAAGGCACCCAGGCACACAATCACCCAGGCAGCCAGTCACCCACGCACCCAGACACACAATTACCCAGATATCCAGGCAGCCAGTCACCCAGGCACACAATCACCCAGTCACCCGTTCACCCAGGCACGCAGGCACACAATTACCCAGTCACCCAGTCACCCAGTCACCCAGGCACCCAGGCATACAATCACCCAGATATCCAGGCAGCCAGTCACCCAGGCACACAATTACCCAGGCACCCAGATACACAATTACCCAGTCACCCAGTCACCCAAGCACGCAGGCACACGATCACCCAGATACCCAGGCACACAGTTATCCAGTCACCCATTCACCCAGGCATGCAGGCACACGATCACCCAGTCACCCAGGCACCCAGACACACAATCACCCAGATACCCAGGCACACAATTACCCAGTCACCCATTCACCCAGGCATGCAGGCACACGATCACCCAGGCACCCAGACACACAATCACCCAGATACCCAGGCACACAATTACCCAGTCACCCATTCACCCAGGCATGCAGGCACACGATCACCCAGATACCCAGGCACCCAAGCACACAATTACCCAGATATCCAAATTCCCAGGCACCCAGGCACCCAGATACCCAGGCACACAATCACCCAGTCACCAAGGCACCCAGGCACACAATGGCACAAATACCCAGGCACAGAATAACCCAGTCACCCAGTCACCCAGACATCCCATTGAGTAGCGAGTTGCAGTCATCGAGCCTTGCCTATACGACGCTACACGCCACCGTGTTGGCCATGTCACGACTCAACGCTGATCGAATGTGTTGTAGGGCCCCTGGTATAAAAAAAAAACAATTGCAGCACCTGGCTGTGTTTTGCACGTGGTAATCAAACTATGTATTCTGGTCGAGTTTGGTGCCGGGGGGGGTACGAGTAGAAAACCGAAACCTGGGGTGGGGGTGGGTGGTGGTGTCTGCGACCGCCACGCACGCTGCCCCCCCCCCCCACCTCCCGGAACACAGAGACAATTTCAACCGAGAAGATGGATTCTGGCTCAGCAATCATTGCAAGGATTTGATCAACCATTTCGGGTCTTAATTGATTGTGTTCGCGCTTACGGACCGCATTCCATTTTCTTCTCCCCCCACCTCCTCCGTTCCGAACATAGTTGGACTCGTTCATCTGACCAACTGCCAAATCGCTGTCCGTGGTGCTGACCGTTATGACCAACCGCCACTTTTTTAAATCCTTTATATTAAGTTCACTTGCTTGCGCGCTTGCGCGCTTGCGACCGTGCAAATCTTTCGGTCGTTTTTTAACCCACTTCCCGTGATCCAATCGAGCTGACATTTTCCACACAGACTCGTTGTGCGTGACAATTAATGTTGGTGAAAATTTTTTTCGTAAATTTTACACTTGTTAAGACAAAAATATTATATTTAATTACCAATTGCTTAATGGTGCAATGCAATCATCTGACCCATAGGTGGCAGCCATCTTAAGCCAGAGGACGAGAGGACTCTAGCCGCCACGCATATAAAGGATTTATAGTGAAAAACTTTGTTTTTACGGGTTATACTTGTTCAAATTTTCTTTATGTGGATTTCACACATGATGATGATTGCTTGTGTTGCAGTCGAAACGTCGTGAGAATTTTTATTGTTTTATATTTATATTATTTTATTATTTCCCTTCTACGTGACTTTACCAAAAGAACCAAGAAAAATCGAGCTTCCCGGGGTACACGTTGCCCTGCCATGTTCGGACGGGTTTAAGAGCCTGTCAATAAAGCTCGCCATGTCCTGAGCTTAGAAGGTATCATCATCCTGCAAAATGCTGCTGCTACACCACCATAATGTATGTAATCATTTTGGCCCGTACGGTCGTACGTGTTGCAAGTGTGAATCACCTGTTTGGCAGAGGGTCATTTAAGCCTGCCTGAGCTAATGGGAAAAATGCACAGACTGATTCAATGGCCCCCATGTGAATTGCACCCTTTTTTTCTTCGCCCGCGCAAGAGGTTTTTTTCGTTGTGGCCGATGGAAATCAAACGTGCCGGGAATGCATCCGAGACGAAATCAAAGAGGGTGCCGTGGTGGTTAGGAGATGTTAACTACCTCGCCTGGTATGCAGGAGGTCGTGGGTTCGATTCCAACCCTTGACGCCTGCTGTATATTTGGAGTTTGCGTGTCTCTCTCTCTGTCATCATCATCACGGTGGCTAGGAAATGTTAACTACCTCGCCTGGTATGCAGGAGGTCGTGGGTTCGATTCCAACCCTTGACGCCTGCTGTATATTTGGAGTTTGCGTGTCTCTCTCTCTGTCATCATCATCACGGTGGCTAGGAAATGTTAACTACCTCGCCTGGTATGCAGGAGGTCGTGGGTTCGATTCCAACCATTGACACCTGCTGTATATTTGGAGTTTGCGTGTCTCTCTCTCTGTCATCATCATCACGGTGACTAGGAGATGTTGACTACCTCGCCTGGTATGCAGGAGGTCGTGGGTTCGATCCCAACCCTGATGCCTGCTGTATATTTGGAGTTTGTGTGTCTCTCATCATCATCATCACGGTGGCTAGGAAATGTTAACTGCCTTGCCTGGTATGCAGGAGGTCGTGGGTTCGATTCCAACCCTTGACGCCTGCTGTATATTTGGAGTTTGCGTGTCTCCCTCTCATCATCATCGCGGTGTCTAGGAGATGTTAAACTGCCTCGCCTGGTGTGCAAGAGGTCGTGGGTTCGATTCCTACCCTTGACGCCTGCTGTATATTTGGAGTTTGCGTGTCTCTCTCTCTCCCCCGTGGTCGCGTGGATTTTTCTCCGGGTCCTCGGATATTTTTCCCCTACCCATTTAGCAAAATGCATTTTTGAGTATTTGGCGGCTGCTATAAATTTCCACGTGATAAGCCACCTCGTTGAGCTGTCATTTGCGGCCACATCGCTTCTGAAAAATATCTGTACAGCTCAGTGGGACCTTACCTGGTAAAATATCCATCTATATAAAAGGCAAAGTTGCAAATGTGTGTCTGTTCAAAATGTTTAGCGTACTTCCCGACATGCAACAAACTGCAAATTTGCCATGTGGGTACTTTCCAGACTGTACACCATGCAACAATTATTAAAATACAATTTTGTGTTATTTTAGGGGGGGGTGACGTCAAATCTGTCACGTGACCCGCGCATGTGGAAGCGTAACGCATTGTAGTGTAGTGGTTAGCGAAAAACTTTGTTTTTACGGGTTAATTTTTTTTTTATCAAACACCACCGGTGTACCGCCCAATGCGTTCGTTTACCCGCGCCTTGCCTCCCGGCAAGAGCGAGCGGCCTCCTCCGTTCGAGTGTGTCGTTGTCGCGGGGGCGTTCCATTCGAGCCTATTTCGTTGTTCATGTTGTTGTTGTTGTTGTCGTTGTTGTGTCACTTGTGTGCTCCTTGTCTTGTCCCAGGCCCTGCTACGCAGTCCCGCGGTCATGCAGACGTTGCGGGAGCACCAGCAGAAGTGCCTGCAGACCTTCTCCACCGACATGGATCCGCAGCCGTGACTGGACGCTCACCGTTTGCGTCGTTCGCTGGCGGCGGTGGCAGGCACGTACGCATGTTGTACGCGTGTTGTACGCGTGTTGTATGTAGTGGGGAGCGGCAGCGTAGGCGGTTGGCAACCCCGCGCTCCGAGTCCCGCTCACGGCCACCAACGCAGGTGACGATTATCTGAACCGCTCCTGGGGCTCCCCTAGGTCGACTCGGCCTCAGATGAGTACCCGGTGCGGTGTGTAGTAAACGTCGCCACTGGGGAGACAAAGGCGGTCGGGCGCAGTGCTGGCCTCCCACCCCCTCGTGTGCCGTGCCGGCCTTCATAGGTGCTACTCGCTAACAGCATTTGCCCCTACAGTCTGTTAAGGGCAGAGGTCGCAATCGGGTACCCGATACCCGTACCCTACCCGATACCCGGCTACCCATACCCGGCCGGGTACGGGTACCCGTTTGCGACCCTGGTGCGGCCGGGTACGGGTACGGGTAGGCCGTGAGTCACTGGTGAGTCACCGTTTGTCACTCATTTCCCAACGTCTTGTCTCTTCTCACAATTCAAGTTCCTAGAATCAACCCACCCGCGCCTGCAACATGGCTTCATCCCAGAGGTCGCAATCGGGTACTCGTACCCGTACCCTGCCCAATACCCGGCCGGGTACGGGTAGCCGGGTATCGGGTAGGGTATGGGTACGGGTACCCGTTTGCGACCCTGGTGCGGCCGGGTACGGGTAAGGAATCAAAACCCGTTTGCGACCTCTGGTTAAGGGGGGTTTTTGTATGGTATGTATGTTGAACTTCTTGCGCGATTACGTAGCGTTCATTTAATCGGCACCGTTGTTTATTTGAAGACGTCGCCGCTCACCGCAGGGAACCGTAGCGGCACGACCGCCGGCGCTCTGCGATATCCGGCGCCAACACTCTGCCACGCGCCCCTCCCGCACGGCCTTGTGGGAGCCTCGGTACCGGTGAAGTTTCGTTTTCACGACGCGCGTGTGTGTCATCGGAATGGGAAAGAGTCATGCAAAGCCAACCTGGCCCTGTGGGAAGCTCCATTAGAGTGGACATCCAGTGGACATCCGTAAACCACTGGACATCTATAAAGAAAGGCGTCATCTGGTCCAACACCAATGGAGACTAGGCTCTAAGGAAAGCTGTCTCGGGTGTGGACCAATCAACTTCAAGGACAGTGCATATCATTACCATTATCAGAGTTGTTTCTTTTTGTTTGCATTTTGACTACTTGTGTTGCGGTTATTGCAAACATGATGCCTTGTATAAAGGTGTCAGTTTTGTACCAGTTGAAAGGGTAAAAACCTACTACTATATTTTGCCACTGGTAAAGGAGGTGTCTCATAGTGTCAATGTGGAGGTGCTCCGCGCACCTCCAACTAGCACGGTGAGTTGCGTACGGTGCTAAAGAAGTTCAACGCGCACACACACACACACTGTCTTCATCTTCTTGGTTCTTTCGGTAAAGTCACGTAGAAGGGAAATAATAAAATAATAATAAAACATAATAAAATAATTCAGGTGAAGAACAGGTCTGTCTTTCCGACAGACCTGTTCTGCACCTGAGGACGGCTGCTTGCGTTGTGGCCGAAACGTCGTGAGAATTATTTTATTATGTTTTATTTTTATTATTTCCATTCTACGTGACTTTACCGAAAGAAACCAAGAAGAAGGGAGGGGATATTTTAGGGGGAAGTGTTTAACCCTTCACCGTTCCCGAGACGCCCTTTGGTTTGCAGGGTGAGCGATGTCCACCCCCCCCCCCCCCCCCCCCCGTTCACCGCTGAATCTCGGAAACGCGCAAGCGGCTTTTGGCATAGTTTAATTTCGAGAGGCTTCGTAGGAGCGCCGTTGTTTTTAAATCCTTTATATTAAGTTCACTTGCTTGCTTGCGCGCTTACGACCGTGCAAATCTTTCGGTCGTTTTTTAGCCCACTTGCCGTGATCCAATCGAGCTGACAATTTGCACACAGACTCGTTGTGCGTGACAATTTATTTTCGTAAAAAAAAAATTCTAAAATTTTCCACTTTTTAGGAAAAACGTTTTTTCATATTTAATTTAAAATACCAATGTGATAAAAATGAAACTCTTACTCAAGAAAAACTGAAATGAATAATAAAATAAAACCGATGCCACGCACATAAAGGATTTATAGTGAAAAACTTTGTTTTTACGGGTTAATTTCTTAAAGACGTCGTTACTCACCGCAGAGAACTCCGGCGACGCGACCACCGGCGCTGTACCTTGCCGCACGCCCTCCCGCACGCCCTCCCGCACGTCCTCGCGATAAAGCACTTTGTGCGTCATCGGAGTCGGAAGAAAAGCTGGTGACGTACACGCGTGCATCATCGGAATGGTCGAGGGTGAATGGTCTTCTCAGGAGAGAGGCGGGGGGGTTGATGCCCCAGTCTGTCGACCAGACACTCAGAAATGGTGCATCAGTGAGAGTGAACTTCTTTTTAGGTGTATGCCGTACATGTTTTAAGCGGTTGTGAGAGATTGTGCTTTGTCCAGGTTGATTGATCTTCTTGGTTCTTTCGGTAAAGTCACGTAGAAGGGAAGTAATAAAATAATAAAAATAAAACATAATAAAGAACCAAGAAGATGAATCCCTGCAGTCACGAAAGCTTTAAATCGAAATTTAGGTTGATTGATGTAAAAACGAAACAAACATCTTTAGTTGCGTCTCTTCTCTGTGATGTACGCGTTATGGGTTCCTGAATAAAAAAAATTGTGTTGAACGTTTGCGATGTGTTGAAAGTGTAAATTTAATGGCGGTGGCTGGCGTGGCTTAATGTTGGAGTGAGCCACTCAACTAATTCTAGATTTGAAGCTCTCGTGACTGCAAGGATTCATATTCTTAGGTTTTTTCGGTAAAGTCACGTAGGTAAAAAAGCTGTATCTTGATACAGCAATCGTGCTGTGACTGTTCCACCTGAAGACGGAAGCTTGTGTTGCCTCCGAAACGTCGTGATTTTTATTTTATTTTTATTTTACTTTTATTAATTAAAATGTTTTACCTACGTGACTTTACCGAAAAAACCTAAGAATACCACTCAACTAACTTCGTGTCCATACGGTAAAGTCACGTAGGTAAAAAATTTAATAAATTAAAATGAAAACAACTAAATTAAATCCCGACGTTTCGGAGGCAACACAAGCCTCCGTCTTCGGGTGGAACCGCCAACAGCAAAATTACTGTAGTGAAAAAATAGAGCTGTTTAGACTTTACCGAAAAAAACTAAAAGCATGGATACTTGCAATCACGAAAACTTCTAATCTAGAACTCCGTGTCTGTGTGTCAAGAGCCACTGTCACTAAAGAGTTCAGGACCTGTGGCTTCAGTGAACATTTCTCTAAATCCTGAGCTGTGTATCCCTCTTTCAGACGCGATCTGGACCTCACAAATGACAGCCCAACGAAGTGAGCGCGACAGTTTCACGTTGAGGTGGTCAAGCCACCGATAATACCGCACGCACGAGGAGGAGGTGGAGCATCTGAGAGTCGTGCATCAACGCTGTAGCTACCCGGTGTGACGGCCGATTTGCAGTGAGTGCCATGGTAACTCAGTGGGGACTTACCTGGTAACACATTGTCCTGCGGAGGGAGCTGGTAGGAACGTCGGGTTGCTCGGTCAATGGCCTGCAGGGTCAACGGCGGCGTGGTGTATTCCGCAAATTTGGCCGATTGTGAGGGCGGGCACAAGCCAGCGTGAGTAGGTTAAACGTTGAGTTTTATAAGGGCACCACGGGGTGACCAGCCCCTCCCCACCCAGCCCCACCCCTCCCACCCCCCACCCAGCCCCACCCTCCCCACCCAGCCCCTCCCCACCCAGCCCCTCCCTACCCTCCCCACCCAGCCCAACCCTCCCCACCCAGCCCCTCCCCACCCTCTCCTCCCCACCCTTCCCACCCAGCACCTCCCCACCTTCCCCACCCTCCCCACCCAGCCCCTCCCCACCCTCCCCTCCCCACCCAGCCCCACCCAGCCACACCCTCCCCACTCAGTCCCTCCCCACCCAGCCCCTCCCCACCCTCCCCACCCAGTCCCTCCCCACCCAGCCCCTCCCCACCCTCCCAACCCAGCCCCGCCCTCTCCACCCAGCCCCTCCCTGCACGACGGACACAATAATCCCCTGTGGGCTGGTGTAACCAGGAGGTTCCTACCAGTATAATACAAATGTAAAGTGTGCAATGAATCGAGAGCCCTCTGGTAAATTGGCATGAAACGGACCTGGAACGGGGGTCCGGAATGCCTTTTTTGAACGCGGCGTAACTTTCATAATAATTCAAATTTATAACGCGCATTCCATCCTAGGATCCCAATGCGCATTGGCATGGAAAGCAGGGAAAACGAAAACAGAACCAGGAGCAACCGAGAAATCTAAAGAGGGAAGGCCACTTTAAAGAGATGGGGGTTTCAAAGCAGACTAGAAATGTATCTGCCGACTCTTGATTGTCCCGATTTTCCTGGTTTCAAGTGGCAAAGCGTTTCCGTGGCTAGGGTACCACGCTCATAAAAGCCCGATCGCCAAAAGAGTGCAACCTGTAGACCTGGGAGTGCTGAGCAGTTAGAGATAAGAAGATCCTAAAGACCTTGATGGAATATATAAATGTATTGGTTACTGCAAGTAATGTGGGGTGGTCAGACCTTTCAAAGCCTATAATTGGTTAATAGCAGCATCTTAAAATCCACTCGGAGTTTGACGGGTAGCCGATGAACTGTAACTTACCCTCGCGATCCGAATCCAAAAAACAGTTGTTGACACTCGCAAATTACAAGAACAGAAGAAAAACAACAAGTACGCTAATTGGATGTTTTACGATGTCACCTATTACGAATTCCTGTTTTACGTTCCGTAGATGCAGTTTCTTAGCAAGGTTGTCAATAGCGGAGAAAATATCATCACAAGTACACAGGCAATTCTAGATTTGAAGCTTTCGTGACTGCAAGGATTCATATTCTTAGGTTTTTTCGGTAAAGTCACGTAGGTGAAAAATGAAAATTAATAAAAGTAAGATAAAAAATATTTTTATTTTACTTTTATGAATTACTAAAATTAAAATTAATAAAAGTAAAATAAAAAATATTTTTATTTTACTTTTATTAATTTTAATTAAAAGTAAAATAAAAATATTTTTATTTTACTTTTATTAATTTTAAATGTTTTACCTACGTGACTTTACCTAAAAAACCTAAGAATAAAACACAGGCAATTCTTCTTGAATGTCCCCTTTTCAACTAAGCTCCCACCACACAATGGGGACTAAAACCTTACACAAATGAAGTGCTGTTGTATATTTATACCGCCTTTTATGCGCAGACTTTATTGTGGCGCGCTGTTTTAATCACCGTTTTTTTATTTATAATAGTTCGTAAATCCTGTCTTCGCCAGGCAAAAGTTTTGCAATAAATATGATAATGAACCTGATGCAACTCTTTTTTCCAATTTGTTATCTACGAACAGACACTAATAACTCTTCTAAAAGTTTACATTTTTCCACGAAACTAAAATTTTTGACGACTTGATTCAACGTCTTATGTTTAAAGACGTACCAATCGGAAACCGCTCAATTGAAATAGTCCGTTTTTTTATTAGAAAGAACAAAAAATTATTAACTTAATACTCTAAGAGGACGCTCTCTTATTTCTTACCGTTTCTAAATATTCAAAATTTGAGCATCATAAAATGCGGATTTTTTTTCGTTCTAAACCGTTCGAACCCCAAATATCTCAAAAACAATAAAATATAGAACAATGGTCCTCGCTTTAATATTATTTGCTGTTTAACGCATCAAACAAAGAACCCCGCAATCTTATATTTTGAACAGTTCCCGAATGACACCAGGCACAAACATGTTCATGGTGCACTTAAAATCGAGATTTGAGGGCCTTAAAATGACAAATCTCGGATTCAGATTGTTCTTGTTGTTTGTATCCTAAAAGCTACCAACGTACCAAATGTCATCTTTCTACCCTGTCGGGAAGTACCCTAGAGGATTTTTGAGCCATACCGATTAAGGTCTTTATTTATATCGATTCTGTTTAATGTTGCACAAGCCACTACACTTGAGGCCCTTTCCACACTTTCATAAAAACGAACTCACTACATCACTTTCCTTTATGTTGGCAGCTTCTGGTGCTAATGCCACTCCCCCCCCTGTCAAAAAACAATAATAAAATGTGCCATCACTAACAGCCCATGGGGTGGACAGCTCAAGTCAATGGGCTTCTTTGTGTTTCTCTCTCTCTCGGAGTTGCTTTTTTCGGGCACCAATTAATCACTGCGTGTCTTTTTTTTTAAATCCTTTATATTAAGTTCGCTTGCTTGCGTGCTTGCGTGCTTGCTTGCTTGCTTAGGACCGTGCAAATCTTTCGGTCGTTTTTTAACACACTTCCCGTGATCCAATCGAGCTGACATTTTCCACACAGACTCGTTGTGCGTGACAATTAATTTTTTAAATCCTTTATATTAAGTTATTTCGGTCGTAAAAAATGTTTTCCAAAATTTTACACTGTTTAGGGAATTGTTTTAAAATATTTAATTAGCAATTGCTTAATGGTGGCAGGCAATCATCTGACCCATAGGTGGCAGCCATCTCAAGCCAGAGGACGAGAGGACTCTAGCCGCCACGCATATAAAGGATTTAGAGTGAAAAACTTTGTTTTGACGGGTTTATTTTTTATAATCTTGGGAGCGCGGTGGGTGAGGTAGCCAAAATATTTACGCCTTCCCCAAGCGGGCGTTTACGTTGGGAAATCTGAACACACTGGGGGGGGGGCTTGGGAGACGTTTTGCCAATTGCTGTGTTTTTTTTTCCTTGCTGGCCCTCATGGCTATTATAGAAACATATATTGGAACAATTCTGCTTTGGGGCCGCGACAACGGTGGTTAGGAGATGTGAACTACCTTGCCTCGTATCCAGGAGGTCGTGGGTTCGATCCCAACCCTGACGATGGCTGCTGTATATTTGAAGTTTGCGTGTCTCTCTCTCTCATCATCATCACGGTGGCTAGGAGATGTGAACTACCTCGCCTGGTATACAGGAGGTCGTGGGTTCGATCCCGACCCTGACGATAGCTGCTGTATATTTGAAGTTTGCGTGTCTCTCACAGTAGTGAGATGTGAACTACCTCGCCTGGTATACAGGAGGTCGTGGGTTCGATCCCGACCCTGACGATGGCTGCTGTATATTTGTAGTTTGCGTGTCTCTCTCTCCCCGTGGTCGCGTAGATTTTTAGCCGATTCCTGCGGGCTATCCCATCCACATTTAGAAATCAGGTGCGTTTTGGAGTTGTTTGGGCTGCTTTACATTTCCACGTGATGACAAACCACGTTGTTGGGCTATCATTTGTGGCCAGGTTGCCTCTGAAAAGAGCTTTAAAGTAGCTCAGTGGGCCTCACCTGGTGGGAAAAAGACAGTTTCGTTTAAATAGTTTTGGCTTGTAAAGGAGTGCAGTTATCAACCTGGTTGCAGAATGTTCCTAACCCTACGTTCCCACGTGGGCAGCATAGAACTCCATTGCTGTCAACCCATCACGGTTTACCTCGTATTCTTGTACAGGGAAACTGAGTTTTCAGGTCCGTACGGCGTACAGCCGTTTCAATACGGGCCACAAAACATTTTTTGTCGATTTGTTTTGGTTTCTCTCTTGTGATGGGACGTTGTAGGATGAACGTTGATATTTATAAGGACACCGGGTGACCAATACGATCTGAATTGGTTTGTAGTAAGGTAGGTACTGATAAAGGGTTGACAGGTATGTAGTGGTGAGTGTACTAGTGGTGATTCTCGATGTGTTTGTGTTTCTCCCTTCTGATGGGACTTTGTCGGATGAACATAGAGATGTAGAAGGACACGGAGTGACCAATAAGGTCTGAGTTGGTCTGTAGAAAGGTTGGGCACTGAGAAGAGATTCATCTTCTTGGTTCTTTCGGTAAAGTCACGTAGAAGGGAAGTAATAAAATAGTTAAAATAAAACATAATAAAATAATTCTCACGACGTTCCGGCCACAACGCAAGCAGCCGTCCTCAGGTGAAGAATAGGTCTGTCGAGAAGACAGAGTCTGAATTCAGAAGAATAGGTCTGTCGAGAAGACAGAGTCTGAACCAAGAAGATGAATCCCTGCAGTCACGAAAGCTTTAAATTGAGAAGGGATTGTTGACAGGTATGATGACCGGAGTTCGCGTGATGATGGTTTACTGCTCCTTTGACGAGATCCAGCGGTGTACCGTGATTAATTTGTGGCAAGCAGTGTTGTGTGAACTCGGTGAACTTGTGCCATTTATTGCATTGCCAAAAGACGCGACGACGCGTCTGTCCCAACGTTGTCCCGTCGCGCGCGCACACAAAGCGCTCGCCACAAATGGACCCACAATACTTCGGGTGATCTCGTCAAGAAGCATAAACCATCATCACGCGAACTGCTGCTGTCGTCATTGCAGCAGCAGCAGCAGCGGTGGCGTCTTTTGGCTCGGCCATCGAACGAAGAGGATGGTCACCGCATCGCACGGCGCTTTCAGATGCGTTTCTGCGGCCGTCTGGAACGCTCTTCCGATAATGGGACGCCGAAGGGAGCTACGCACTTTTAAATCATCTAGATTTAAAACTAATTTCTTTAGTGTTTTCGTTTGTTGTCCTTCCCCGCGCACCGACCATCGGTATGGTCGGCTACGTACGGTGCGAAAGAGGTTCAACGTATTGTGGTTCATTTGAGGCAAGCACTTTGTGCGTAATGAGTGCCACCTTATAATGTTTTCGTTCGGGCAACTGGAAGCCAATGCAGCTCGCCGAGCACCAGACGGACACGGTCGGATCTCCGAGGTCGAAGCGAGTGTGCGTTTATCTTGACGGGCAGCCGAGAGGCAAAATACAATTTGTATTTGACCGGGTAAGGCCGAGACGCATCCTGGCCACAAACAGTGGGGTCACTGCGATTGGCTTCGAAGCGACCGGACGGAGGAGACGTAGCGTGATGACATTGCTCTCTGGTTCCCACGACAGAGTTGTACAAAAAACCACACACACACACTCGGAGCCTATGACATGAACATCAATGCACTGCGTGACAGCTGCAACCTGCGAGCTCGCTACCCCCGTAGGCGGTGGCAGAAACAGATCCCCTCAGGGCAATCCCTTCAACCGGTAATTGGTGACTTTTGACAGACCGCCCGCTGGTTTTTGCTGCCGCAGTGAAATGTGCCAAACGTGGTATTGGCCACCCGCCCCTCACCAATAACCGGACTAAAAAAGGCACATTCGGCTTTTCTATAAACGTTGTAGCAGATGATTGTGATTCAGTCCCTCCAGAAAAACGCGGAGTTTTTTGGTGATTGTTGCGGGCAAAAATCGTTGATTATGCGGCACGTTTTCTTAAAAAATGCGATGGAATATGCGGGATATTTATGCAATTTTACGCGATTAAATTGCGGGAACTTGCAAAAATTGCGGGAACTTGCAAAAACTGCGGTTTGATGAAAAAGAGAAAAAAAAGTGATTCCCCCAACACCCTATTCACTAGGCTACTACTTTAATGTAAAGAGTCATTTCTTATTACTTCCTATGATAAGCAAGCATACTACATCACAGAAAGTGCTGGGAATATTTAAGTTCTCAGCTTGTTTTATTTCAGACCTTAACAAACAGATGGCTCAAACTTACAAAACATTGAGTCGAACAAGTTCTGTAGCTTTACAAAATGAATATGCTACAACTTCTGTAAAAATGAATAAATAAAATATAAAAAAATAAAATGTGTGCTTCCTGTTTTACAGAGGTAGCTATACAAAACAGACATCTTCTGTTAAAATAAGTGTTTTCAGTGCACAGTAACGTAAGCAATACAGTAACAGTACAGTCTTACAGTAATGTAAATTTACATACTACTAACAAAAAAGTGCAATCTTACAACTGCTTTGCGTGGTCTTTTGCGCTTATGTTTGTTGGCAAATGAGAAAGATTTGCGGGCTTCATCATGGTTTCATTGGCATCGCGGGGTTTGCAGCTTTTCAATGATGTCGCGTAATGAGTGACGTTACTTCATAACGTTCCCATGGCAACAGGGGAAATGGCTGCGCTTGTGTGAAGTAAACGCAACATTTTTCAACTTTCTGCTAAGATATATGTGACTTTTTGCAACGAAAATGCGGGGATTATGAAATCATGCAAGCCCGCATATTTTGCGCGCGGAAATCTGCAATTTATGCGGCGAAAGTGCGGCGTATTTGAAAAAACGCGCCCCCCGCATAAATATGCGGACTTTGGCTGATTTTGCGTGGAATCATGCGATCGCATAATCGCGTTTTTCTGGAGGGACTGGTGATTGGCTACAATCGCCTCTATAGGTAGCGAGACATCACTGTGATTGGCTACTAGTGCCTCTATAGGAGCAGGAGAGACCACTGATTGGCTACTGATGCCTCTATAGGCAGTGTGAGAGCTCACTGTGATTGGCTACTGGTGCCTCTATAGGCAGTGTGAGAGCTCACTGTGATTGGCTACTGATGCCTCTATAGGCAGTGTGAGAGCTCACTGTGATTGGCTACTGATGCCTCTATAGGCAGTGTGAGAGCTCACTGTGATTGGCTACTGATGCCACTATAGGCAGTGTGAGAGCTCACTGTGATTGGCTACTGGTGCCTCTATAGGCAGTGTGAGAGCTCACTGTGATTGGCTACTGGTGCCTCTATAGGCAGTGTGAGAGCTCACTGTGATTGGCTACTGATGCCTTTATAGGCAGCAGGAGAGACCACTGATTGGCTGCTGGTGCCACTATAGGCAGTGTGAGAGATCACTGATTGGCTACTGGTGCCTATAGGCAGTGTGAGAGCTCACTGTGATTGGCTACCGGTGCCTCAATAGCAAAGGCTGACTTACCCTGGTGAGAATTATTTTATTATGTTTTAAATCGAAATTTAACCGCCACTACGGGGTGGGATTCCACACATCTTTGTGAGAATTATTTGATGTTTTATTTTTATTATTTTATTATTTCCCTTCTACGTGACTTTACCGAAAGAACCAATAAGATGAATCCCTGCAGTCACGCAAGCTTTAAATCGAAATTTGACTTACCCTTGTTGAAACCCAATACAGGTCCACATTCAACGTGAAAGAATCCGTGGCTCGAAATTGAACCCAGTGAGTGTTGCAGGGTTCGTGCTGCAGTGCCACTCCCTACACACACACACGCACGTGTGCGCCAACACGCACAGATGCCAGCCGAATTGCTGAACGTAGCATATGGTATTACTTATTCCTTTCATATAAATAGACTTGGGCCGCAATAATGAGTTGGAAGATGTATTGCGCCGTGGAATATTTGTTTTCATTCTTACATTAATCAACGCCTTTTAAATGCAACCTTGAAAGGAATCCTTTCGAAAATCGTTAATTTTAAAAGGTGCTTTTTTTTACCCACGTCCAAGTTCTCATAATAAATTAAAGGCTCTTTAGGCGATTACAAAGTTACGACATTCTTCGCGATGAAAGGGAGATTAATTCGTATTCACATTAAGGGCAAATTCGTGAATTCGGCTGGGATTAAAACGGCAACGTGGAATTCGAGTGAGCTGCGCCGACTATTTAAAGACACACACGCCGCTGAGGTTCATTAAGTCATTTTTTGAAGATACCTGGCAACGTATTATTAGTGTTATGATTTGTGTTTACCCGTTAAAGGCTCACCCGGTCAGAAGACTCGTTTCAGGAGTTCCTTATTATGTTTTATTATTATTTTATTACTTCCCTTCTACGTGACTTTACCGAAAGAACCAAGAAGATGAATCCCTGCAGTCACGAAAGCTTTAAATCGAAATTTAGTTCCTGCTAAGTTTATTTTTTCACAGAAGGGGGCGATGTTGCTCACAATCAGTCACCTAGTTCGCATGGTAAAGGGGCCTGGGCAGCTAAAACCACGTGGTTTCACTCACCTCGCTCGCATGGTAAAGGAGCCTGGGCAGCTAAAACCACGTGGTTTCACTCACCTCGCTCGCATGGTAAAGGGGCCTTGGCAGCTAAAACCACGTGATCTCACTCACCTCGCTCGCATGGTAAAGGAGCCTTGGCAGCTAAAACCACGTGGTCTCACTCACCTCGCTCGCATGGTAAAGTGGCCTGGGCAGTTAAAACCACGTGATCTCACTCACCTCGCTGGCATGGTAAAGGGGCCTGGGCAGCTAAAACCACGTGATCTCACTCACCTCGCTCGCATGGTAAAGTGGCCTGGGCAGTTAAAACCACGTGATCTCACTCACCTCGCTCGCATGGTAAAGTGGCCTGGGCAGCTAAAACCACGTGATCTCACTCACCTCGCTCGCATGGTAAAGTGGCCTTGGCAGCTAAAACCACAGCTAAATAATGGATATCTATATATATAAAAGATAAATTTGTAAATGTGTGTCTGTTCGAAATGTTTAGCATACTTCCCGACATGCAACAAACTTGAAATTTGGCATGTGGGTAGCTTCCAGACGGTACACAATGCAAAAAGTCTAAAAATAGACTTTTGTATTTGGGGGGGGGGGGGGGTGGGGGCGCAACAATGCATGTAACATATTGCACGGCAAGTGAGCGGTGACGTCGCATGTGTGATGTCACCCGCATGCGGCAGCGTCATGCAGTGTGCCTTCTGACGTCACGCATTCCACCCTCTGCGTAGGCCGTGTGTTAATCCGGCTAGTCAAGCTGGTCATCGATAACCAGAAAGCATGGCGGCTGCTGATATTTCCACCAGGCGGGGCTGTTGTGAGTGACCTCTGAAAAGATGGTGTTCTATGTCGATTTAAAGCTTTCGTGACTGCAGGGATTCATCTTCTTGGTTCTTTCGGTAAAGTCACGTAGAAGGGAAATAATAAAATAATGAAAATAAAACATAATAAAATAATAAGAAATAATTATTTTATTATGTTTTATTTTTATTAGAATAAAATTAAAAATAATTATTTTATTTTATTATTTCCCTTCTACGTGATAATAAAAATAAAATATAATAAAATAATAAGAAAGAATGATTTTATTATGTTTTATTTTTATCATAATATTATGTTTTATTTAAAAAAACATAATAAAATAATTATTTATTATTATTTTATTAAGTTTTATTTGTATTATTTTATTATTTCCCTTCCACGTGACTTTACCGAAAGAACCAAGAAGATGTTGTTCTAATTAAGCAAAACCTCGTCACGTCATTGGCCTCCCAGTGAAAGTGATGTAACTGTCTTATTTTACCAACGGTAGACACTTATAAACAATACGAAATAAAACAACAAAGCACTCGAATGCTGTCCCCTTGACCCTCAAGTCCACACTACGCCATCCCTTTGACACTACCAAAAGCAGCGACCTGCTATATTTGCACAGTGCCACCTCGTGTCGTGATATCGTCTCATCGCAGCCATGGGCGCCTTTGTCACCGCCATGAATGGGTCTCGAACGGCGTGGCTACAATGCTGGAAGCCTATCGCAATGAATGACGAAAGGAAATCTCTCGCTCAGAGGTCGCCTTTACAGTCGCACCGAGACTTCCCCGAGGCACAAATCAGACGACTTAAAATGGTATCTTCATTAGACAATTGACGTTGAAAGAACTGTTACATTTTCTTTAAAAAAAAATTCCCGCAACAAAGAATTTGAAGAAAAGTATTTTTTTATTTTCTTCTTGGTTCTTTCGGTAAAGTCACGTAGAAGGGAAATAATAAAATAATAAAAATAAAACATAATAAAATAATTCTCACGACGTTTCGGCCACAACGCACGCAGCCGTCCTTAAGTGAAGAACAGCGTCTGTCGGAAAGACAGCGTCTGAATGACGCTTGCGTTGTGGCCGAAACGTCGTGAGAATGATTTTATTATGTTTTATTTTTATTATTTCCCTTCTACGTGACTTTGCCGAAAGAACCAAGAAGATGAATCCCTGCAGTCACGAAAGCTTTAAGTCGAAATTTAGTATTTTTATTAGTTAAATTATTTATTGATGGGGCAGTGCCCCAAGTCCCCTAGTGGACGAACCGCGCCTGCCAGAAATATTTTTTTGGAGATCAATTTAGTTGACATGCCACCAGTTAAAACCCCTCCGAGCTATTAGCTTATCTTTCAGAAGCGACGTGGCGCGCAAACGATTGCTCGACGGAGTGGCTTGTCGCGTGGAACATTTATATCAGCCAAAAAAAAAATCTCATCGAACAAAAGTCATATTTTTTTAAACTTAAAAAAACACGCTTTAATTAAATGTACTAGTGTTGGAAGAACTCCACGACTCCAGGAAGTGGCCCCCGAAGCTTGCCACGACGTAACGGACCGTGGTCATTTACAGCCAACGTCAGTTTATTGTGGACAATTAGAGCCAAGCCGAAACATAACGTAAAAACAATAATGTTTAAAAATAAGTTTTTTAATTTTTTATGATAGAATATAGTATGGTCATCAGTAAGACATAAGTATACCAACTTTGCAGTCGATACCACATTGGCAAGTGGGTACAAATTTAGTTACAAGATTTGAGGATACAACAACAACAACAGACAGAGTGAGTTAATAAAACGCGTGTAATATTAGAAACCCGTGACATGAAGGTTTTCTTGTCGACGCGTTGGAGATGCTCGTTGTGTCTTCGCCAGTGGATGGCACGTGCGTGCGTGCAGACACACGGTGTGTCACCCCCCCCCCCCCCCCCAAAAAAAAAAGCCAATGTCCGTTCATGCGTGGCCTTCAAAGAGTTGAGCACATTCCGTTACCAAACCCAATTCGCTTTTAGGTCTAAAATAGGTCGTTGCACGGTTAATAAGTGTAACCAGTAAAAACAAAGTTTTTCACTCTAAATCCTTTATATGCGTGGCGGCTAGAGTCCTCTCGTCCTCTGGCTTGAGATGGCTGCCACCTATGGGTCAGATGATTGCCTGCCACCATTAAGCAATTGGTAATTAAATATAATATTTTTGTCCTAAACAGTGTAAAATTTTGGAAAAAAAATTTCACGAAAATTAATTGTCTCGCACAACGAGTCTGTGTGGAAAATGTCAGCTCGATTGGATCACGGGAAGTGGGTTAAAAAACGACCGAAAGATTTGCACGGTCGCAAGCGCGCAAGCAAGCAAGCAAGTGAACTTAATATAAAGGATTTAAAAAGACAAGTGAACTTAATATAAAGGATTTAAAAATAACGTTTTTCCCACGTACAACAACCCTGAATGAAACGTGTCACAACTCTTGAAGCCAGATTGTTTTTGGAAGCACATCATGAGCCTAAACCTACAATTGGCTCATAAATATGCAAATCAATATAAACACAAAGCAAAATTTGCGTGCGCACGAAAAGGCAAAGGTCCCCCGTATAGTCGTAAACAGACTATCGGGGGGGGGGGGGCAAGAGCTGTTAGCGAGCAGCACCTCCCATTAGCACCGTTGGCTACGTACTGTGCAAAAGAAGTTCAACTTACAGACGATACCTATGAAGGCAGGAACAGCACACGAGGGGGTGGGTGGCCAGCACCACGCCCGACCGCCTTTGTCTCCCCAGTGGCGATGTTTACACACGGCACCAGCTACTCATTTGAGGCTGAGTCGACCTAGGGGGTGCCCAGGACCGGTTCAGATAATCGTCACCGGTGTTTGCCGCCGTGAGCGGGAATCGAGCTCGCCGTGTTCGTAGCGAAGTTGCGGCGCTAACCGCGACACAAACAAAGACAAAGATCCCCCGTGTAGCCTTAACAGGCTGTTGGGGCAAGTGCTGTTGTTAGCGAGCACCTATGAAGGCCGGCACGGTACACGAGGGGGTGGGAGGCCAGCATCACGCCCGGACCGCCTTTGTCTCCCTAAGTGGCGATGTTTACACACCGGGGAATCGAACCCGGGTCGCCTGGTTCGTAGCGCAACGCACTCACCGCTACACCACAGACGCACCAAGTTAACGCGGTCGGCCTACGTACGGTGCGAAAGAAGTTCAACACCGTGCACACATCCAGGAAGACCACGTGGGCTGGTGACACGCGGTGGAGGTGAATGCTGATAATGCTGTGGGCCGCTAACCCTCAATACTCCACTAGGTAGCGTCTGTTGCACGCGTATCAGCCGATGCTTGGGCTGTCACGTGTCACATGGGTCAGCGGCAGTGGTGTCGTGACGACATTGCACCGCCCTTTGGTTCTTTCGGTAAGGGGCCGTCCATAAATGACGTCACGCGATTTTGGACGATTTTTGACCCCCCCCCCCTCTCGTCACACGGCGTCACAGAAAGTCAGACCCCCCCCCCTCAAATATGACGTCACAAAGCTTTGCCCCCCCCCCCATTTTTTTTAAAAAAATTCTTCAAATCGCTTTAAACTATTGTCATTGCAGTGCGTGTTTAATGTGGCACTGCACTCTGATGTTGTAGGAGAAAACATTTATTAAAAAGTCTATTTAATTAAGTAGAACGTGTTGTCTATATTTATTTAAAGTTGCGCATTTTGATGTAACGTCACATTTCGCAAACCTCCCCTCCCCTCGTCACACATCGTCACAAATGTCTGACCCCCCCCCCTAGATGCGTGACGTCATTTATGAACGGCCCCTAAAGTCACGTAGAAAGAAATTAAATACTAATGTATTACATAATTAAATAATGCCATATATTCTTATTATTTAATTGCTTTTCTTTCTACGTGACTTTACCGAAAAAAAATCAAAGAGTAATTCCTGCAGTCACGAAAGCTTTGAATCTACATTACACTGGTCTGCAATTGTTTAGACGTCGCCTGCTTCAGAGACGACACGTGCTGCTTATTATTGATTCTGATGATTGATTTTCTATTGGCAGTTCGTATGTTTGTCGAACTCCTTTCGCCAACCGTGTTAACCCCACCAAAACGATATGATTGCAAAGTATAGGAAAGGTTTACAAAGGTAAACAAATCACCTTAATTATATAAGAATTAAACGAAACTCTCTTCTTGGTTCTTTCGGTAAAGTCGCGTAGAAGGGAGATAATAAAATAATGAAAATAAAACATAATAAAATAATACAATTCTCACGACGTTTCGGCCACAACGCAAGCAGCCGTCCTCAGGTGAAGAACAGGTCTGTCGGAAAGACAGCGTCTCATTCAGAAGAACAGGTCTGTCGGAAAGACAGCGTTCAGACGCTGTCTTTCCGACAGACCTGTTCTTCACCTGAGGACGGCTGCTTGCGTTGTGGCCGAAACGTCGTGAGAATTGTATTTTTTGATTATGTTCATTTTTATTATTTTATTATTTCCCTTCTACGTGAATTTACCGAAAGAGCCAAGAAGATGAATCCCTGCAATCACGAAAGCTTTAAATCGAAATTTAAACGAAACTATGTTTTTTTTAAATAATTCATAATAAAGGTTTTTTGGGTTAGATTTGCCGTAAGTATAAATGTGTCGTAACCCTCCACCACCCCACACTGCCAGCAAGGTTTGTCACATTAACAAAACGTGTCAAATAGTTTCTACTTCAGCACCACCGGCTTTGTCGGTGAGTAAATCTACAACATTTACACTGTTTTCGATCTTACCAGGCAAAGCTCACTGAGCCATTAGCTTCTCTTTTTCAGAAGCAACCCGGCCGCAAATGATATGACCACTGTTTCATTGCTTTTATGGCTTTATTTTGGTGATTTTCGAAAAGTTTTTCGGTTTGGCCATGTTTGTTTGTTGTAGTACAGAGTTAGACTGATGGCCTTAATCTAAGTTGTCTTGTGGTTGTTGTTGTTGTTTGACTTGCATCCCACTGGGATTTTTGCACACAGCGTTGGTGTACGGTGCTTTTTCTGCAATATTTTGCTGTCTTTTCTTGGATTTTCTGTTTGCACTCAGTCACATATTCACTTTAAGATGTTTTCTTGTTCATGTTTTTGTTTTTTTTGTTGGGGTTGCACCCGATTCAAGAGCCGAATGGCTCACAGGGCTACACCTAATAAATTAAACTTGAAACTTGAACTTGATAGCTCACATAACAAGGATTTACCGCGCTAATCTAATTTGGAGGACAACAACAACAACAATAATTAATTTAAGACGTAGGCTTTCGCAACCAATATTAATCACAATCAAGTTGTTGTTGTTGTTGTTGTTCTGGGTGAGATCGCGAATCCGTTACTGGTGTTTGTTGTGACCTCGAACCGGGAGAATCGAACTCGGCTCGCCCGGCTACGGAGCGCGTCGCGCTAACCGCTGCACCACCGCTCCTCCATGCTAGTGTAATAATTCTCCGGAGACGGATTCGGAATCGGTCTTCTTTATTTTCACTTCACGGTACACTTGTTCCCACACGCTCCGTTGCTGGCAGACAACGGAGAGCGGCAGACTCCCACAACTCCCACCGCGCACGTGGCACCCGGAGCCCCGTTCGCGCGTGGCTCTCACCCCGTTCAGTTCCCCGTCTCTCCTCGATCATCCCTCTCTCCTCCCTCTTAATCCCTTCGTCACGTGGTCCCCCCAGCCAATCCTCCATGGGCAATCTCGACCGTTCTCGATGGTTCCCTGTCACTCCCGGGACCACGCCTCTTATCCGGATCCCCATTAGCTGGGGCCCCAATGGCTGGGCCAATCACCCCTGATGACATGCCGTGATCACGCCGGCCCCACGCTCCCTATCTCGACCCTTATTGGCTACAAGCAGGACCGGCAAGCCAATCCCCCACGTGAACCCACTATAGCTGTTATTACACTAGCACAGCGGACGCACAGACATACACACAACAGAGTGTAGTGGTGGGGGGGGCACGGGGGGGGTGCACGGCACTTGTCAACCACGTTCAGGCACCACAACCGGCCCACTCACGCAGCTGTTCGCAAGCTGCCCACACCACCCCTCCCTCTCTCTCTCTGTTTCTGATGGAACAGAATTCCAAACAGCCTCGCCCAATAGACCGGGATTGATATCGCTTTCAAACTTTCTCTGGACCTACTCCAAAAGAGGGGGCGGGGGGGGGCGTGGGGGCTCGGGGGGGGAGAAAGGAAGGGGGATAAAAATTAACCCGTAAAAACAAATGTTTCACTATAAATCCTTTATGTGCGTGACATCGGTTTTCAGGCGGCTAGAGTCCTCTCGTCCTCTGGCTTGAGATGGCTGCCACCTATGGGTCAGATGATTGTCTGCCAGCATTAAGCAATTGGTAATTAAATATTTATTTATTTTCCCCTAAACAGTCTAAAATTTTGGAAAAATTGTTTCACGAAAATTAATTGTCACGCACAACGAGTCTGTGTGGAAAATGTCAGCTCGATTGGATCACGGGAAGTGGGTTAAGAAACGACCAAAAGATTTGCACGGTCGTAAGCGTGCAAGCAAGCAAGCAAGTGAACTTAATATAAAGGATTTAAAAAATAGTTGGCTCGGTCTGGAGGTTCACCTTTTCGTGGAGTAAGCGGAGCATCTGTCGGACCTGATTAGGAGATTCGTGAACTATTTGGTGAGCGGTCGAGAGGTGCCGACTCCTTGAGGAATTCGTCGGCTCTGACGATTGTCGCTGCAGCGTGCAGGGGATCGGGCAACACCCCTGAGCGGAAAACCACCCGGGCCTACGTTTGTGCAGGGTGCAAACAAAACAATTTCCTTTCGATTTAAAGCTTTCGTGACTGCAGGGATTCATCTTCTTGGTCCTTTCGGTAAAGTCACGTAGAAGGGAAATAATACAAATCAAACGTAATAAAATAATTCTCACGACGTTTCGGCCACAACGCAAGCAGCCGTCCTCAGGTGAAGAACAGGTCTGTCGGAAAGACGCTGTCTGAAGAACAGGTCTGTCGGAAAGACGCGACACGCACACACACGCCGTGAGAAAGGAGGACACTACATATGTATCCCTGAGGCATAGTGGCATCTTTGGTCACGCCCGTGTGGAGATTGATGGGGGTTTGGGTGCTTTTTTAATCCTTTATATTAAGTTCGCGTGCTTGCTTGCGTGCTTGCGTGCTTGCTTGCGTGCTTGCGTGCTTGCTTGCTTGCTTAGGACCGTGCAAATCTTTCGGTCGTTTTTTAACCCACTTCCCGTGATCCAATCGAGCTGACATTTTCCACACAGACTCGTTGTGTGTGACAATTAATTTTCATGAAAAAAAATCCAAAATTTTACACTTTTTAGGGAAAACAAATTAAATATTTAATTACCAATTGCTTAATGGTGGCAGACAATCATCTGACCCATAGGTGGCAGCCATCTCAAGCCAGAGGACGAGAGGACTCTAGCCGCCACGCATATAAAGGATTTATAGTGAAAAACTTTGTTTTTACGGGTTTACTTGTGATTATTAAATACTTTATATTAAGTTCACTTGCTTGCTTGCTTAGGACCGTGCAAATCTTTCGGTCGTTTTTTAACCCACTTCCCGTGATCCAATCGAGCTGACATTTTCCACACAGACTCGTTGTGCGTGACAATTAATGTTCGTGAAAATGTTTTTCCAAAATTTTACACTTTTTAGGACAAAAATATTACATTTAATTACCAATTGCCTAATGGTGCAATGCAATCATCTAACCCATAGGTGGCAGCCATCTCAAGCCAGAGGACGAGAGGACTCTAGCCGCCACGCATATAAAGGATTTAGAGTGAAAAACTTTGTTTTTACGGGTTTACTTATTGTGGGCTTAGAGGAGCGAGCCGCTTTCCTGGCAATATCTCAGAATCAGAATCAGTATTTTTTGACTGGAGGAGGAATCCGATGAGCTCTTGAGCTTTTTCAGAGGTGGGTCAGAAGAATGTTACAGCAACAAACAATAAAAACGCACACGATAGGAGTTCAAAGCATAGGGAAGGTAAAGAAATCGCTTAAGAAGGAATATACAAATAAAACTAAACACATTTTTTTTGTATCTTACCAGGTAAGGACCACTGAGACATTCATATATTTTTTTACAGAAGCGAGCCGGCTATCACAAGCTCGTCATCGCGTGGACATTTACAGCAGGCCAATTATTCTAGAGCAGTGGTTCTTAACGTTGACTGCATCCTTGCACCCCCTTTTGGTTCTCTATCGTAAAACAAAATGCACAATGTTCATTCACACATTAGGGTTTGATGAAACAGAGTAATCTTCTTGGTTCTTTCGGTAAAGTCACGTAGAAGGGAAGTAATAAAATAATAAAAATAAAACATAATAAAATTCTCACGACGTTTCGGCCACAACGCAAGCAGCCGTCCTCAGGTGAAGAACAGGTCTGTCGGAAAGACAGCGTCATTCAGATGCTGTCTTTCCGACAGACCTGGTCTTCACCTGAGGACGGCTGCTTGCGTTGTGGCCGAAACGTCGTGAGAATTGTTTTATTATGTTTTATTATTTTATTACTTCCCTTCTACGTGACTTTACCGAAAGAACCAAGAAGATGAATCCCTGCAGTCACGAAAGAAGCTTTAAATCGAAAAGAATCAGAGTAAGTTGTAACTCACGTGCCCCCTGCTTAATTTCTGTTTCGACGATTTATCTTCAAAAAAAAATGGCCGCGTCTCGCACCCCTCCCCCCCACGTGGTGCGTTCATCCCCAGGTTTAGAAAAAAACTGCTCTAAACGCATGCTTAGGTTTTATTGGTGGGAGGTCATTCGTGTGGGGGCTTGGCGGAGTGAGTTGGGGGCAGTGGGGGGGGGCACACCCGGGATGATTTCTTGGTCGGTGTGGCGACTCCACAGGGAGTGAGGTGATTGGGGAACAGCTGGATGCAATAATGGGATAATTGAGAATGCTCTACCTGATGGCAGGGCCGTATTATCCAATCAGCTGCAGTCAGGCAATTTTGCCGAGGGCCTACTCACTCACCCACTCATTAATCTACTCACCCAACCACGCACTCACTCACTCACCACTCACTCACTCACCCACTCACTCATTAATCCACTCACCCAACCACGCACTCACTCACTCACCCACTCACCCACTCACTCATTAATCCACTCACCCAACCACGCACTCACTCACTCACCCACTCACCCACTCACTCATTAATCCACTCACTCACCCACTCACTCACTCACTCACCCACTCACTCACTCACCCACTCACTCACCCACCCACTCATTAATCCATTCACCCAACCACGCACTCACTCACCCACTCACTCACCCACTCACTCACCCACTCACTCACCCACTCACTCACCCACTCACTCACCCACTCACTCACCCACTCACTCACCCACTCACTCACCCACTCACCACTCACTCACCCACCCACTCATTAATCCACTCACCCAACCACACACTCACTCACTCATCCACTCACTCACCCACCCACTCACCACTCACTCACTCACCCACTCACTCACCCACCCACTCATTAATCCACTCACCCAACCACGCACTCACTCACTCACTCACCCACTCACTCACCCACTCACTCATTAATCCACTCACCCAACCACGCACTCACCCACTCACCACTCACTCACCCACTCACTCACCCACCCACTCATTAATCCACTCACCCAACCACGCACTCACCCACTCACTTACTCACACACTCACTCACCCACTCACTCATTAATCCACTCACCCAACCACTCACTCACTCACTCACCCACTCACTTATTCACTCACTCAATCACCCACTCAATCAAACAACTCTATTGTGGATGTATATTTGGAGTTTGCGGTGTTTTCTCTCCCCGTGGTCACGTGCTTTTTGTCCGGGTTCTCCCTGCGTGAGGTTTGTGTGTCCTCCCCCTACGCTGCAGTGTGTGTGGGTGAGTGGAGTTTTAATTCTCTCTCTCCCTGCTCTACATGGGTGTCCTCCTGGTTCTCCGGTTTCCTCCCAGAGCCAAACAAAGACGCAATCCAACTGGAATTGACCAACACGTCCCAAAGCTGAGACATGAACCCGCCAAACGACTCAATTGGGAGTACACGCATAGCAACGTCTGCGAAACTTTGGCAGTGAATATGGCCTTGAGATCTTCTTGGTTCTTTCGGTAAAGTCACGTAGAAGGGAAGTAATAAAATAATAAAAATAAAACATAATAAAATATTTCTCACGACGTTTCGGCCACAACGCAAGCAGCCGTCCTCAGGGAGACGCTGTCTCCCCGACAGACCTGTTCTTCACCTGAGGACGGCTGCTTGCGTTGTGGCCGAAACGTCGGGAGAATTATTTTATTATGTTTTATTTTTATTATTTTAATACTTCCCTTCTACGGGACTTTACCGAAAGAACCAAGAAGATGAATCCCCGCAGTCACGAAAGCTTTAAATCGAAATTTTATTATGTTTTATTTTTATTATTTTATTACTTCCCTTCTACGTGACTTTACCGAAAGAACCAAGAAGATGAATCCCTGCAGTCACGAATGCTCTAAATCAAAATTTTATTACGTTTCATTTTTATTATTTTATTACTTCCCTTCTATGTGACTTTACCGAAAGAACCAAGAAGATGAATCCCTGCAGTCACGAATGCTCTAAATCGAAATTTTATTACGTTTCATTTTTATTATTTTATTACTTCCCTTCTACGTGACTTTACCGAAAGAACCAAGAAGATGAATCCCTGCAGTCACGAATGCTTTAAATCGAAATTTTATTACGTTTCATTTTTATTATTTTATTACTTCCCTTCTACGTGACTTTACCGAAAGAACCAAGAAGATGAATCCCTGCAGTCACGAAAGCTTTAAATCGAAATTTAGCCTTGAGATCTCGGTGAGTCTGTCGCCGGTAAGCGTGCGTTCTAATAATAACGACGATATATTGCATCATGGGACCTCCTTTGCCAGTACCAAAACATACTAATAGGGTTTTTCCCCTTTTTTCTGGCAACAAAAACTGACACCTTTTGCAAGGAATCATGCTTACATTAACCACAATACTTGCAGTCAAATTACAATTCTACGTCTTACGACGTAGAATTGTAATTTATTATTTGTTGTTAGTAACTCAGCTTATTGTAGAGTATAGTAGAGTATAGTAAGTATCAGTTTATATTTTAGTTTTTAATGTAGTTTTTTACTTTGGTTTTCTACATGGTTGTTTGGTAAATGCAGCTACATATCATTAACATTCCTTTCGTTTATTAACGCTGTTCCTTGCGCCCCCCGTGGTGCTGTTGATCCTGCATAATGCATGGGCATAATGGGACTTTGAAACCCCTCCGCCCACCTCCTACGCATTGCCCATTGGTATGCTAAATTCCTCTTCATATGCACATTCTTTTGTTAAGGCGCTCCTCCTCGCTACACCTATATAAGCTCCTAGCTTGATAATGTTCTCATTCTTCGCCTGAGGACGGCTGCTTGCGTTGTGGCCGAAACGTCGTGAGAATTGTTTTTTTATGTTTTATTTTTATTATTTTATTATTTCCCTTCTACGTGACTTTACCGAAAGAACCAAGAAGATGAATCCCTGCAGTCACGAAAGCTTTAAATCGAAATTTATGCATTGTCTTTGAAACTGATTGGTCCACACGCCAAATGGCGTCATCTGGTCGGCACACCATATGAGACTAGGCTGTAAAAAAAGCTGTCTCTGGTGTTGATCAATCAATTTCAAGGACAGTGCATATCATCATCAGAGTTGTGTTTTTTTTGCATTTTTTTTTGCAATCTGACCGCAGATATTGTGGTCAATGCAAAAAAGGATGATTGCTTGTGTTGCAGTCGAAACGTCGTGAGAATTTTTATTGTTTTATATTAAAATTATTTTATTATTTCCCTTCTACGTGACTTTACCGAAAGAACGAAAAATAACAATTATCAAGTTTAAGACTCTTTGACTTTTTTGAAGCTATCAACATGACACTTGTTATCATGTTACAGTGCAGTATTATCCGTTCTTTTTCCATTTAAAAACGATAGTCCCATATAAGCGTAAATTTTTTTTTAAAGTACCTTATATATGACGTCACGACGGTTTATCAATTTAACGCGAAGCCTTTCGCAACCCAATGTGACCACGACTCGTCGCGGGTTTCTTCAGGCCTCGTTCGATCGTTGTGTATAAGTTGTGTTCCATCAGTTTTTCACTGCAACCCCTAACCACCCAGCAGATTTGTAATAACAAATGTGTAATAACACGTTAGCCGTACGTATCGACACGCCGTAGCCCGAGCCATTAATAACGAGAGAATTGAGCATCATTTTGTTTTGCTGGGGAAAAATATTGTTCTTTGGAGCAGAATCATAGACGTTTGGATTTAAACTGGAGATGCCTTAAACAAGACCGGCGTACTGGCTGATTCAGACTATTTTAACATTCCTTTATCAAGAAACAAACGGTTATTTTCTTGCAAACGTTTATTCCTTCATAATACGACGTTTCGCTAGTAATTATATTGTAAATTTCGATTTAAAGCTTTCGTGAATGCAGGGATTCATCTTCTTGGTTCTTTCGGTAAAGTCACGTAGAATGGAAACAATAAAAATGATAAAATAAAACATAATAAAATAATGAGAATTATTTTATTATGTTTTATTTAATAAAAATAATAAAATAAAACATAATAAAAAAATGAGAATTATTTTATTATGTTTTATTTAATAAAAATAATAAAATAAAACACAATAAAAAAATGAGAATTATTTTATTATGTTTTTTTAAATAAAAATAATAAAATTAAACATAATAAAATAATGAGAATTATTTTATCATGTTTTATTTTATTATTTTCATTGTTTCCCATTCTACGTGACTTTACCGAAAGAGCCAAGAAGATGGATTGTAAATGTTGTTGGCTTGGCTCTCCAACACACCGATGTGCTGTACTAGTGACGAATTGGCCACGTTCTGTTTACGTGACAAACCTTACTAGTTGGCCGTGTCGGGTGGTGGCGGGTTTAACGACACATTTATACATTTACGCGATAAAAACCCTGTATAATGGATGATATTGGTCGCAAAAGCTTCGGTCTTAAACTTAATATTCCTTCGCTGTTTGCTTTCCTTAGCAATGCAAAATCTGCCTGTCGCGTTACCATTAGGGGCCGTCCATAAATGACGTCACGCGATTTTGGACTATTTTTTAACCCCCCCCCCCCCTCGTCACACGACGTCACAAAAAGTCAGACCCCCACTAAAATATGACGTCACAAAGCTCTGCCCCCCCCCCCCCCAATAAAACATGCTTCAAATCGCTTTAAACTATTGTCATTGTAGTGCATATTTAATGTGGCGCTGCACTCTGATGTTGTAGGAGAAAACATTTATTAAGAAATCGATTTAATCAAGTAGAACGTGTTGTCTATATTTATTTAAAGTTGCGCATTTTGATGTGACGTCACATTTCTCAACCCCCCCCCCCCCCTCTCGTCACACATCGTCACAAATGTCCGACCCCACCCCCTCCCTCCCCCAGGTGCGTGACGTCATTTATGGACGGCCCCTTATGCGACAGGCTTGTTTCGGATCGGAATACAGTGATCCCTCGTTTATCGCGGTTAATGGGGACCGGAACCCCGTCGCGATAGGTGAAAATCCGCGAAGTAGGATTGGCCCCCTAGGAATTTCCGTATGTGTGTGTGTGGGTACCAGAATGTTTAAAATATGTATATTTATACTTTATATATATATATTACTTAAATCTATTTAATTATAAAACCTTAATATTATACATTCACTCTCTCTCTCTCTCATACGATACGTATCATGGTGTTCTACGCTCACCAATGACAGTAGCATCTTGAGACTTGACTCCAGTAATGACGACGATGACGATGACAATGACGACGATGACAGACCTGTGCAGTTCGATGATTGTGATGATGAATGATGATGATGATGGTGTTACTGCACAGGTATAATGAGGCCTTTAAATCAGTTCGAAAAATCCGCGATGCACCGAGGCCGCGAAACTTGAACCGCGAAGTGGCGAAGGATTACTGTATACGTTTAAACTGGAGCGATGGGCACGATAGAAAATTAATAGCAATCTGATATGATCGGAATCAGATTCACTTCTGATTAGCACCCATGACCGTGATGAGATGTGAGTCCACCGTTAGATCTGAGCAGCGCCATCTCACACGGGCAGTGCACTCGTTGTTGCGACGGCAAGTGCAGTAGCCCAAAGGAACTTCCTGGTTCAGTGATCAAACACACGAGGCTGCAGGGGGAGGTTTAATTGCAACGTTAAATTTGTTACATGAAAGTAATACATTCAGACTGGGTGTACGCTGAACTTCTTTAGCACCGTACGCAGACAACCGTGCTAATAGGAGGTGCTGTGTATCAGAGGGTGAAGTTGGTGAATGAGCGAGTCGGTGGGTGAGTGAGTGTGTGCGTGAGAGGGTGAGTGAGTGGGTTAGTGAGTGAGTGGGTGAGTGAGTGTGTGGGTGAGAGGGTGAGAGAGTGGGTTAGTGAGTGAGTGTGTTAGTGAGTGAGTGGGTTCGTGAGTGAGTGGGTTAGTGAGTGAGTGGTTTAGTGATTGTGTGGGTGACAGGGTGAAAGAGTGGGTTAGTGAGTGAGTGTTAGTGAGTGAGTGGGTTCGTGAGTGAGTGGGTTCGTGAGTGAGTGGGTTAGTGAGTGTGTGGGTGAGAGGGTGAGTGAGTGGGTTAGTGAGTGAGTGGGTTCGTGAGTGAGTGGTTTAGTGATTGTGTGGGTGACAGGGTGAAAGAGTGGGTTAGTGAGTGAGTGTTAGTGAGTGAGTGGGTTCGTGAGTGAGTGGGTTCGTGAGTGAGTGGGTTAGTGAGTGTGTGGGTGAGAGGGTGAGAGAGTGGGTTAGTGAGTGAGTGGGTGAGTGAGTGTGTTCTTGTGACTTGCAGTGTGATGAGTGAGTGAGTCCTAAGGTGAGTGGTGAGTGTGTGTGTGGGTGAGAGGGTGAGTGAGTGGGTTCGTGAGTGGGTTAGTGAGTGAGTGGGTGAGTGAGTGTGTGGGTGAGAGGGTGAGAGAGTGGGTTAGTGAGTGAGTGTGTTAGTGAGTGAGTGGGTTCGTGAGTGAGTGGGTTAGTGAGTGAGTGGTTTAGTGATTGTGTGGGTGACAGGGTGAAAGAGTGGGTTCGTGAGTGAGTGGGTTCGTGAGTGAGTGGGTTAGTGAGTGTGTGGGTGAGAGGGTGAGCGAGTGGGTTAGTGAGTGAGTGGGTTAGTGATTGTGTGGGTGAGAGGGTGAAAGAGTGGGTTAGTGAGTGAGTGGGTTAGTGAGTGTGTTCTTGTGACCTGCAGTGTGATGAGTGAGTGAGTCCTAAGGTGAGTGGTGAGTGTGTGTGTGGGTGAGAGGGTGAGTGAGTGGGTTCGTGAGTGGGTTAGTGAGTGAGTGGGTGAGTGAGTGTGTTCTTGTGACTTGCAGTGTGATGAGTGAGTGAGTCCTAAGGTGAGTGGTGAGTGTGTGTGTGGGTGAGAGGGTGAGTGAGTGGGTTCGTGAGTGGGTTAGTGAGTGAGTGGGTGAGTGAGTGTGTGGGTGAGAGGGTGAGAGAGTGGGTTAGTGAGTGAGTGTGTTAGTGAGTGAGTGGGTTCGTGAGTGAGTGGGTTAGTGAGTGAGTGGTTTAGTGATTGTGTGGGTGACAGGGTGAAAGAGTGGGTTAGTGAGTGAGTGTTAGTGAGTGAGTGGGTTCGTGAGTGAGTGGGTTCGTGAGTGAGTGGGTTAGTGAGTGTGTGGGTGAGAGGGTGAGTGAGTGGGTTAGTGAGTGAGTGGGTTCGTGAGTGAGTGGTTTAGTGATTGTGTGGGTGACAGGGTGAAAGAGTGGGTTAGTGAGTGAGTGTTAGTGAGTGAGTGGGTTCGTGAGTGAGTGGGTTCGTGAGTGAGTGGGTTAGTGAGTGTGTGGGTGAGAGGGTGAGAGAGTGGGTTAGTGAGTGAGTGGGTGAGTGAGTGTGTTCTTGTGACTTGCAGTGTGATGAGTGAGTGAGTCCTAAGGTGAGTGGTGAGTGTGTGTGTGGGTGAGAGGGTGAGTGAGTGGGTTCGTGAGTGGGTTAGTGAGTGAGTGGGTGAGTGAGTGTGTGGGTGAGAGGGTGAGAGAGTGGGTTAGTGAGTGAGTGTGTTAGTGAGTGAGTGGGTTCGTGAGTGAGTGGGTTAGTGAGTGAGTGGTTTAGTGATTGTGTGGGTGACAGGGTGAAAGAGTGGGTTCGTGAGTGAGTGGGTTCGTGAGTGAGTGGGTTAGTGAGTGTGTGGGTGAGAGGGTGAGCGAGTGGGTTAGTGAGTGAGTGGGTTAGTGATTGTGTGGGTGAGAGGGTGAAAGAGTGGGTTAGTGAGTGAGTGGGTTAGTGAGTGTGTTCTTGTGACCTGCAGTGTGATGAGTGGCTTAGTGTGTGGGTGAAAGGGTGAGTGAGTGGGTTAGTGAGTGAGTGGGTTAGTGATTGTGTGGGTGAGAGGGTGAGAGAGTGGGTTAGTGAGTGAGTGGGTTAGTGAGTGTGTTCTTGTGACCTACAGTGTGATGAATGGGTGAGTGCTAAGGTGAGTGGTGAGTGTGTGTGTGGGTGAGATGGTGAGAGTGGGTTAGTGAGTGAGTGGGTTAGTGAGTGAGTGGGTTAGTGATTGTGTTCTTGTGACCTGCAGTGTGATGAGTGGGTGAGTGCTAAGGTGAGTGGTGAGTGTGTGTGTGGGTGAGAGGGTGAGTGAGTGAGTTAGTGAGTGAGTGGGTTAGTGAGTGAGTGGGTTAGTGAGTCAGTGAATTAGTGAGTGAGTGGGTTAGTGAGTGTGTTCTTGTGACCTGCAGTGTGATGAGTGGGTGAGTGCTAAGGTGAGTGGTGAGTGTGTGTGTGGGTGGGTGAGTGAGCAAGTTGAATGTGTGTACATTGAACTTCTTTGGCACCGTTCGTAGCCAACCGTGCTACTCGTAGATGCGGCACTGAGTATCAGTGTGTGAGTGGGTGAATGAGAGAGTCGGTGAGTGGGTGAATGAGAGAGTCGGTGAGTGAGTGGGTGAATGAGAGAGTCGGTGAGTGAGTGGGTGAATGAGAGAGTCGGTGAGTGAGTGGGTGAATGAGAGAGTCGGTGAGTGAGTGGGTGAATGAGAGAGTCGGTGAGTGAGTGGGTGAATGAGAGAGTCGGTGAGTGAGTGGGTGAATGAGAGAGTCGGTGAGTGAGTGGGTGAATGAGAGAGTCGGTGTGTGAGTGGGTGAATGAGAGAGTCGGTGAGTGAGTGGGTGAATGAGAGAGTCGGTGAGTGAGTGAATGAGAGAGTTGGTGAGTGAGTGGGTGAATGAGTCGGTGAGTGAGTGGGTGAATGAGAGAGTCGGTGAGTGAGTGGGTGAGTGTGTGGATGGGTTAGTGAGTGAGTGAGTGTTCTAGTGAGTGTGCCCTCACCTGCCGTGTGAGTGGGTGAATGAGAGAGTCGGTGAGTGAGTGGGTGAATGTGAGAGTGGGTGAGTGAGTGGGTGAATGTGAGAGTCGGTGAGTGAGTGGGTGAATGAGAAAGTCGGTGAGTGAGTGGGTGAGTGTGTGGATGGGTGAGTGAGTGAGTGAGTGGTCGAGTGAGTGTGCTCTCACCTGCAGTGTGTGAGTGGGTGAATGAGAGAGTCGGTGAGTGAGTGGGTGTGTGTGGATGGGTTAGTGAGTGAGTGAGTGGCCGAGTGAGTGTTCTCTCACCTGCAGTGAGTGAGTGGGTGAATGAGAGAGTCGGTGAGTGAGTGGGTGAATGAGAGAGTCGGTGAGTGAGTGGGTGAATGAGAGAGTCGGTGAGTGAGTGGGTGAGTGTTTGGATGGGTGAGTGAGTGAGTGGTCGAGTGAGTGTGCTCTCACCTGCAGTGTGTGAGTGGGTGAATGAGAGAGTTGGTGTGTGAGTGAGTGGGCGAGTGTGTGTGTGGATGGGTGAGTGTGTGAGTGGGTGAATGAGAGAGTCGGTGTGTGAGTGGGTGTGTGTGTGTGTGGATGGGTGAGTGTGTGAGTGGGTGAATGAGAGAGTGGGTGAGTGAGTGGGTGAATGAGAGAGTGGGTGAATGAGATAGTCGGTGAGTGAGTGGGCGAGTGTGTGTGTGGATGGGTGAGTGTGTGAGTGGGTGAATGACAGTCGGTGAGTGAGTGAGCGAGTGTGCGCGAGCGGGTTGCACGCATTTACGCATGCTGAACTTCTTTCGCACCGTACATCGCCACCCGTGCACAACGGAGGTGTGGGGCAAGGACAGGGGACTGGACACTCGTGCCAGAGAGAACCCCGTGCGAGTTTGTCCTCGTGACTGCCACTGCAACAACGGGAACACGTTAGCACGGTGATGTCAACGCAATTTTCTATCGGCGATCAGAGCGTGCATCTGCCAGCCACGTCCATCTGAATGCCGCGTTTTGCCCCTGGCGATGATCCGCGTTGGGGCTGATTCTGATGGCAGGCAGGCAGGCAGGGTGGTCGGCCAGCCGGCAAGCAGGCAGGCAGGTAGGTAGGCAGGCAGGCAGTCAGTCAGGCAGGGAGGCAGGTAGGTAGGCAGGCAGGTAGGTAGGTAGGTAGGCAGGCAGGTAGGCAGTCAGTCAGGCATGCATTCAGTCAGTCAGGCAGGCAGTCAGTCAGGCAGGCAGGCAGGCAGGCAGGCAGGCAGGTAGGTAGGCAGTCAGTCAGTCAGGCAGGGTGGCAGGCAAGCTGGCTGGCTGGCAGGCAGTCAGTCAGGCACTCAGGCAGGCAGGCAGGCACTCAGGCAGGCAGGCAGTCAGTCAGGCAGTCAGTCAGTCAGGCAGTCAGTCAGGCAGGCAGTCAGTCAGTCAATCAGGCAGTCAGTCAGTCAGGCAGTCAGTCAGGCAGCCAGTCAGTCAGGCAGTCAGGCAGTCAGTCAGGCAGTCAGGCAGTCAGTCAGGCAGTCAGTCAGGCAGTCAGTCAGGCAGGCAGTCAGTCAGGCAGTCAGGCAGTCAGTCAGGCAGTCAGTCAGTCAGGCAGGCAGTCAGGCAGTCAGTCAGGCAGTCAGGCAGTCAGTCAGGCAGTCAGTCAGTCATGCAGGCAGTCAGGCAGTCAGTCAGGCAGTCAGGCAGTCAGTCAGGCAGGCAGTCAGTCAGTCAGTCAGGCAGTCAGTCAGGCAGGCAGGCAGGCAGGCAAGCTTGCTGGCTGGCTGATAGGGGTTCCACGTCTACCCCGTGCTGGCGGGTGAAATCTTGTCAGCCATTCTCAGGGTGCGGGTCACCACGTGCTTGCCTCGCACGAACTTGATCGCCACCGAATCGGATTCTGTTGAGAGAGAGAGAGAGGAAACGCACCCCCACCCCCCCGAAAAATGTAAACTTCACGAATGCGAACGGTGCCTCTGTGTCGTCCGAACGAACCATATGGTACTCTTAGTTCTTTCGGTAAAGTCACGTAGGTAAAAAATGAAATTAAAATTAATAAAAATAAAACAATAAAAAACAAAAAATCACGACGTTTCGGAGGCAACACAAGTCTCCGTCATCAGGTGGGACCGTCACAGCCAGATGTGCTGCATCAAGTGAGGCAGGGATTCAAGATGCAAGCTCTTAAATACACTTTATACAGCAAATCTGGCTGTGACGGTCCCACCTGATGACGGAGACTTGTGTTGCCTCCGAAACGTCGTGATTTTTTTCATTTTTTTATTTTTATTAATTTTAATTTCATTTTTTACCTACGTGATTTTACCGAAAGAACTAAGAGTATGAATCCTTGCAGTCACGAAAGCTTCAAATCTAGAACCATATGGTGGTCCCCTCCCCTCCTTCAATCAATGAATCAAGTCTTTATTTCTCTAGCACTATTTCGTGCAAAGGATGACATTCAAAGTGCCGTCCGGATGAAAGAAAAAAAATATTGTTAAAAGACTAAATCCCAAGAAGAATAAAAGCAATGTCCACACAAAACAAAATTGCATCATGATGAATATTCTTGGTTTTTTTCGGTAAAGTCACGTGGGTAAAAAAATTAAAATTAATAAAATAAAAATAAAATAAAAATCACGACGTTTCGGAGGCAACACAAGCCTCCGTCTTCAGGTGGAACCGTCACAGCACGATAGCTGTATCAAGTAAATGAGGACTTTACCGACAAAACCCATGAATATGAATCCTTGCAGTCACGAAAGCTTCAAATCTAGAATCATGATGAATGGCTGTCGAAGGCCTATTAAAAAACAACAACACTATAAAAGAATATTAAGTACAAGCGAGTTTGAAAAGGTGAGTTTTTAGTTTTAACTTAAAATCGCTTCACGTCCTCCCCTTACCTATCCCCTACGTACCCCTCTAACCTGACCCCCTACCCTTACCTATCCCCCATGCACCCCTCTATCTTGACCCCCTACCCTTACCTATCCCCTACACACCCCTCTATCTTGACCCCCTACCCTTACCTATCCCCTACGCACCCCTCTATCTTGACCCCCTACCCTTACCTATCCCCTACACACCCCTCTAACTTGACCCCCTACCCTTACCTATCCCCTACGCACCCCTCTATCTTGACCCCCTACCCTTACCTATCCCCTACGCACCCTCTATCTTGACCCCCTACCCTTACCTATCCTTACGTACCCCTCTATCTTGACCCCCTACCCTTACCTATCCCCTATGCACCCCTCTATCTTGACCCCCTACCCTTACCTATCCCCTACGTACCCCTCTATCTTGACCCCCTACCCTTACCTATCCCCTATGCACCCCTCTATCCTGACCCCCTACCCTTACCTATCCCCTACGTACCCCTCTATCTTGACCCCCTACCCTTACCTATCCCCTACACACCCCTCTATCTTGACCCCCTACCCTTACCTATCCCCTACGCACCCCTCTATCTTGACCCCCTACCCTTACCTATCCCCTACGCACCCCTCTAACTTGACCCCCTACCCTTACCTATCCCCTACACACCCCTCTATCCTGACCCCCTACCCTTACCTATCCCCTACGTACCCCTCTATCTTGACCCCCTACCCTTACCTATCCCCTACACACCCCTCTATCTTGACCCCCTACCCTTACCTATCCCCTATGCACCCCTCTATCTTGACCCCCTACCCTTACCTATCCCCTACGTACCCCTCTATCTTGACCCCCTACCCTTACCTATCCCTACGTACCCCTCTATCTTGACCCCCTACCCTTACCTATCCCCTACGCACCCCTCTAACTTGACCCCTTACCTATCCCCTACGCACCCCTCTATCTTGACCCCCTACCCTTACCTATCCCTACGTACCCCTCTATCTTGACCCCCTACCCTTACCTATCCCCTACGCACCCCTCTATCTTGACCCCCTACCCTTACCTATCCCCTACGCACCCCTCTATCTTGACCCCCTACCCTTCCCTATCCCCTACACACCCCTCTATCTTGACCCCCTCCCCTTCCCTATCCCCTACGCACCCCTCTATCTTGACCCCCTACCCTTCCCTATCCCCTACACACCCCTCTATCTTGACCCCCTACCCTTCCCTATCCCCTACACACCCCTCTATCTTGACCCCCTACCCTTCCCTATCCCCTACACACCCCTCTATCTTGACCCCCTCCCCTTCCCTATCCCCTACACACCCCTCTATATTGACCCCCTACCCTTCCCTATCCCCTACACACCCCTCTAACTTGACCCCCTACCCTTACCTATCCCCTACGCACCCCTCTATCTTGACCCCCTACCCTTCCCTATCCCCTACACACCCCTCTATCTTGACCCCCTACCCTTCCCTATCCCCTACGTACCCCTCTATCTTGACCCCCTACCCTTACCTATCCCCTACGCACCCCTCTATCTTGACCCCCTACCCTTACCTATCCCCTACGTACCCCTCTATCTTGACCCCCTACCCTTACCTATCCCCTACGTACCCCTCTATCTTGACCCCCTACCCTTACCTATCCCCTACGTACCCCTCTATCTTGACCCCCTACCCTTCCCTATCCCCTACACACCCCTCTATCTTGACCCCCGACCCTTGCCTATCCCCTACGCACCCCTCTATCTTGACCCCCTACCCTTCCCTATCCCCTACGCACCCCTCTATCTTGACCCCCGACCCTTACCTATCCCCTACGCACCCCTCTATCTTGACCCCCTACCCTTACCTATCCCCCATACACCCCTCTATCTTGACCCCCTACCCTTACCTATCCCCTACGTACCCCTCTAACTTGACCCCTTACCTATCCCCTACGCACCCCTCTATCTTGACCCCCTACCCTTACCTATCCCCTACGCACCCCTTTAACTTGACCCCCTACCCTTACCTATCCCCTACGCCCCTCTCTATCTTGACCCCCTACCCTTCCCTATCCCCTCCGCACCCCTCTATCTTGACCCCCTAACCTTCCCTATCCCCTACGCACCCCTCTAACTTGACCCCCTACCCTTACCTATCCCCTACGCACCCCTCTATCTTGACCCCCTACCCTTACCTATCCCCTACGCACCCCTTTAACTTGACCCCCTACCCTTACCTATCCCCTACGCACCCCTCTATCTTGACCCCCTACCCTTACCTATCCCCTACGCACCCCTCTATCTTGACCCCCTACCCTTCCCTATCCCCTACGCACCCCTCTATCTTGACCCCCTACCCTTACCTATCCCCTACGCACCCCTCTATCTTGACCCCCTACCCTTCCCTATCCCCTACGCACCCCTCTATCTTGACCCCCTACCCTTCCCTATCCCCTACGCACCCCTCTATCTTGACCCCCGACCCTTCCCTATCCCCTACGCACCCCTCTAACTTGACCCCCTACCCTTACCTATCCCCTACGTACCCCTCTATCTTGACCCCCTATCCTTACCTGCCCGCTCATTCCTCGTCCCTCACACGTCTCGTTGCGTTACCGCGCCGCGCCACAGCAACAACAACAAAAGCCGCGTGCCTAGACGTGCGGTTTTGTTTTCCATCAGCAAAAATTGTCTGCTGATATCAATTTGCACGTGGTGATGATGAGCTACTTCGTCGAGCAGGTAAAGTCCCCATTGGGCTTTGTATAGCCCAGTGGTGGCCTTACCTGGTAAAATATCTTCTTGGTTATTTCGGTAATGTCACGTAGAATGGAAATAATAAAATAATAAAAATAAAACATTAAAATAATTCTCGCTCTGTCTTCTCGACAGACCTGTTCTTCACCTGAGGACGGCTGCTTGCGTTGTGGCCGAAACGTCGTGAGAATTATTTTATTATGTTTTGTTTTTATTATTTTATTATTTCCCTTCTACGTGACTTTACCGAAAGAACCAAGAAGATGAATCCCTGCAGTCACGAAAGAAGCTTTAAATCGAAATAAAATCGTTTTAGTTCATAGTTTAGTTCATAGTTTAGTTACACTGATAGTTCTCACCAACCCCGCCCCCCTCCCTCCCGATACATTCCATTCATTGGCTACCACATTCTGATGAGCCCCCCCTTCTCCTCCCCCGTCAACTTGCTTTTAAGGGCTTACATCTTGAATCATTGCCTCACTTGATGCAGCAAATCTGGCTGTGACGGTCCCACCTGATGACGGAGACTTGTATTGCCTCCGAAACGTCGTGATTTTTATTGTTTTATTTTATTAATTTCATTTCTTACCTACGTGACTTTACCGAAAGAACTAAGTGTATAGTTCTCACCAGAGGGCAGCAAGACGGAGTCGATGGCGTGGATCACCCCGTTCGTGGCCATTAAATCCGCCTGCACGACGTCGTGGCCAGCAACAGAGAGGACTCCATCCCGGGTCTGCCACACGCGACAACAACAACAACAACATATTCTTAGGTTTTTTCGTTAAAGTCACGTAGGTAAAACATCAAAATTAATAAAAATAAAATAAAATAAAAAAATCACTTGATGCAGCTAATCTGGCTGTGACGGTCCCACCTGATGACGGAGACTTGTGTTGCCTCCGAAACGTCGTGATTTTTTATTTTATTTTTTATTAATTTTGATGTTTTACCTACGTGACTTTACCGAAAAAACCTAAGAATATGAATCCTTGCAGTCACGAAAGCTTCAAATCTAGAATTAACAACAACAACACATTGCTCTACGGAATGATAACACTGGCCATCAAACTTTTTCTGGCATAAGGTATTCCAACGGGTTTTAAGGTAATTTTGGGGTGCCGATTCCAAATCTGGCATCAGTTTTTGTCTATCACATCAAGTTTTTGAGATATCAAATATTGCATTTTCAATAAAAACTGCGGAAGAAAAATATTAAATAAATGTGGATATCTACATAAAATGATATTATAAACACACTATCCTAAAAATACAGCACCGTATTTTAACACTAAAGCAGTCACTGACTCGCAACAACTTGCAATCATAAGTGACAGAGTTAATTTCGGGTAAAATCAATGAAAATGGGGTATGCCGATAGCATGAAAATTAGATGCGATAGAGCAAATCTGAGATCAGATTTGGAAAATCAGCACCCTGAAATTAGTCTAGAACAGCTGCAAAAGTCCAGGCCAGAAAAAAAATTCATATTTTTTGTTGACCAGTGTTACCGATGAGTATGTTGCATTGTTCGTCAGAAACATGACCAAGCGTCTTCCCGTCAATCGAGCAACCCCTCCACTCCGTCCCGTCCCTCCCCGATAGCCCTTCCGTGACCCCCACGTGCCCTCTGTCATGGTCACTCATTCCTCGGCCCTTGAAACGCCCTTGGCATCTACATCCTTCTGTATTGTTGTTACCGCTTTTAAATTAAGGCATAGCTCTCTAAATATAAAATAAGAGACGTGTGTGTGTGTAACGAACTCCGGGCGTCATCCTCACAACAGCAACGGATTTTGGCTACGAGCCGTCGTCGCGCGGCGCTTTCAGACGCGCTTCTGCGTCCGTCTGGAACGTTCCTTCCTTCCGATGTTAAGAAGCCGCTGGAGCCACGTGCACTTTTAAATCGTCATCTATATTGACAAACTCACTTCTTTAGAACTGCTTTTTGTACTTAGTTTGTTGTCATTTGCCCGCACCTCCATTTAGCGCGGTAGGCTACAATCGAATGCGAAAGAGGTTCAATGTGTAATGCGGGCGTAAGCGACCTTCCGGAGGTGACGTCACGGGGGGTGGAGTCATGTGACGTGGGGGTAAGGTTCGGGGCTTTAAGCGGGTAAACCGGAAGGGGAAGGCAGTCGGGGTGTGAGCGGAAAAGAGTGAGGCCACGCGGGCAAGTGTGGAGAAGGGGGGGCGCCGACGGCGATCGGGAGCCAACCCCGAAGATAAGAGCAAGCTGCGGAGTGGTGTGCAGCTGGGGAGGAGACAGCCAGGAGGGCTGCGAGTTAGAGGCAGCGGTGTGGCTGCCAGGAGGAGCTGCGGAGAGAGAGAGAGAGGGGGCTGCTTGATAGAGGCAGCGGTGTGGCTGCCAGGAGGAGCTGCGGAGGGAGAGAGAGAGAGCAAGAAGCTGTGAGAGCTGCGGAGGGAGAAGAGCAGCAGAGAGTACAGCCAAGGGGGGCTGTGTGAGAGGAACAGCAGCGGAGCTGCTGTTGGGGATCGGGCCGACATTGGAGTCAGCACCGTGGAGAAGCTACAGAGTAAAGACAGCCGTGTGGGTGTACAGCACGAACCGAATAATAAAGGACACTGAGCCAGACATCGTGGTCCAGTCGTTTATTACACTGGTGTCGGAAGTGCAACGGCATGTCGAAACAAGTGAGGAAGAAAGTTAATCCGGCGCCTGCATCGGCTTCTTCGTCCGACGACGACGAACTCCCTCCAACCACGGATCCTGTTGGGGTGGTGGAGGAGAGCCAGGCTGAGGCGACCACGGGAACGGGTGTGGAGGATGTTGGCGCGGTGGCGGGTCCGTCGACATCATCAGACGCGGATCAACGATGGCAAGCGATGGCGGTACAACTGGAGGCACTTCAGGACGTCCTGGCGCATCTATGCCATCTCGTCGCGCCAGGGACGATGGATGATGCAAGTGGTGCTCCGCGGGCCGCCACGTTGCCTGTCCTGCCGCCGCCATTGCCCACGCGGCAAGAGGCCGCCATTTTGCGCGCTCCGTGGCGCCAAACCGCCATCTTGGCCACGCCGCGGGCCGACGCCATTTTGAATTTGCCATCACAACCACCACCATTGGAAGACGGCGGGAAGAGGAGTCGGAGTCGCCACCTTACAACAGTTAAAGAATTTTCCGTCGGTGGGGACTGGAGCGCGTTCGCCTGCCGCTTCTTGGCGGCGGTACGCACAGCAAGATGGACCGATGCGGAGGCTTTGGAGGTGTTGCCGACTCTTCTGGACGACGAATCTGTCCGATTCTTCCGTTCCATAGCGACCGATAAGAAGGCAACTTTACGTGGTGTTTTTCAAGAAATGGCCGATGCTTATGAGCCACCAGATGATGCGCATCGGCGATTCGCTCAACGACAACGAGCACCAGAGGAGTCGCCCGTGGCGTTCAGGGGTGCGGTGCTGGAGCTGGCCATGGCAGCTTATCCTGAGACGCCACAGGACCTGCTTGAGCCTCTCATATTAGGGAAAATGTTGGAGTTGTCTCGGGATCTAGGGATCCCCATGCCTGTGTGTGGGCATGAGAAGCTAACTTCCCGGATGGCTGCTAAGTGTCTCGATGCGCAATTCAACCTCCGTCGCTGGAAACAAGTGACGGCGTGGACGGGGGGGCCCGTCAAAGAAGGGGATGCGCTGGGGTGGGACCCTGCGCAGGCCGTCTATGTTCCGGATGACCGGGGCCCTCAACAACTGACGGCCGCCTCCGCTCCATGGACGGGACGCGGCGGGCCGAGACCGCGCGCGATGCTACCAGAACGGGGCCGTCAGGAGGCGAGGCCTGCGCTTCGGCGCAACGAGGCCGAATGTTTCCGCTGCGGGCGTAGGGGCCACTACGCCAGAGACTGCTGGGCCCGCTTCCCGGCTCCGCCGCAGCAGGAGGCCTCGGCACCGGTCAAGTCGGCTAAAGATCCTCCGAAACAGGCATGTCGGCACGCACCAGACACTCGGCAAGGCTTTCCACCTCACCCACCACCTGTGTTGCGCGATCCTATTGTTGTTGTTAAAGAAAGGCCATCGACGGGGCCTTGTCATTCAGTTACGCAGTGGCGCAAATTGGCACGGAGAGTTGTCGCGGCCGCTACGGGTTCGTCCACTGTACCGGGGTCCATACAAGGTGTGGACGTGCGCATTTTGGTCGACTCGGGGGCGTCTGCGACTATTATATTGGATGTCATTTTCCATCTGTTGGGCATTCCGTCGGGGGCTGTGCGTCCGGTTTATGGGTCGTGCGTCGCTGCGAACGGGGGTAGCATGGGCATCGTGGGTCAGGTGGATGCTAAGATATCTATTGGGGATGTGTCGGCCTCGGGTGTTGTGTTGATATCGAGATCTTTGGCGGTTCCTTGTTTGTTAGGCACCGATTTTTTGGCTAAGATGCCCATTTTGATCAAAATCAATGAGAATTGTATTGAACTGCCGGGGGGCCGTCAAATCTCGTTTCTGCCGTCGCCCTGGGGGCGACCTGCTTCGGCCGTACAAGTGCAGGCGCTGTCCGTCGCATCTGTGGACATTCCACCTGGTACACAGATGCTTATACCCTTGCGGTATCGGAAGCCCCTGCCTGATCGGCTAGGAGCAGTAGGGGTCTTGTTGTCACCGTCCGCCACGATAACAACCGGGTTGGCGTTAGTGGGGGCACAGACCATCGTCCGGCCGGATCAATTACCGTTTTTACAGGTGCTTAATGCGGGGGGAGAAAACGTCCGTGTCCCGGCCGGTACGGTTGTGGCACATGCCACTACGGCGTTTGCGACCCATGATTGTCCACATAGCCGGGGAGTTGTTGCTGGGGTTTCCGAGCCAAGGAGTTCGGATGATCGTTGGGTTGCTCAATTATGTGACGAAAATTCTTCCCTGTCCATGGAGCAACGTGGTGCGCTGCGTAAATTGTTGTTGACATATTCCGATGTGTTCAGCTCCGATGATTTGGATTTGGGCCGCACTTCCTTGCTTTACCATCACATTGAGACGGGCGATGCTGCCCCTATTCGATTAAATTCGCATCGGATGAGTCCTGCGGAGCGAGAACACGTACGGGGGGCAGTGGAAGACATGTTGGCTGCGGACATTATATCGCCATCTAACAGCCCATGGGGCGCTCCAGTCGTCTTGGTTAAGAAGAAGGATGGCAAATTGCGATTTTGTGTTGATTTCCGCAAATTGAATAAGATATCGGTGGCAGATGCGTACCCCCTGCCGCGTATGGATGACTCCCTCGACGCATTGTCGGGGGCTAAGTTCTTTTCCACACTGGACCTCTCTTCGGGATTTTGGCAGCTTCCCCTTGACGAGTCCTCACGGGAGAAAACCGCTTTCCGTACGCCGCAGGGGTTATTTCAATTCAACTGTCTCCCGATGGGATTGAATGCGGCCCCTGCTACATTTCAAAGATTGATGGAGCTCGTTTTGACGGGGTTGCAGTGGGAGACATGTCTTATATATTTGGACGATATCATTGTCTTCAGCCGCACATTCGATGAACATTTGACGCGGCTGGAGACAGTGTTCACGAGGATGCGTTCTGCCAAATTGAAATTCAAACCAAAGAAATGTCACCTACTGCAACGGTCCGTCCGCTATTTGGGGCACATTGTGAGCGCTGAGGGAGTGTCCACGGATCCGGAAAAGACGGCGTGCGTCCGGGATTGGCCGACTCCGGCCACCGTGGGGGATGTTCGGCGGTTTTTGGGATTTGCCTCGTATTACCGAAGATTCGTGCCGGGTTTTGCGACGATTGCGAGGCCTTTGCATCTCCTTACGGGTAAAGGACGGAAGTTTGGTTGGGGACAGCCGGAGGAGGCGGCCTTTCGGAGTCTGCGTGATCTATTGGCCACGGCCCCAACATTGGATTATCCCGATTTCGATCACCCATTCATTCTTGATACGGACGCGAGTGACACAGGTATTGGGGCGGTGTTATCACAGTCTAAAGGGGGTGTAGAGCGTGTCGTGGCGTATGGTAGCCGAGTCTTGTTTCCTGCGGAAACCCGCTACTGTGTCACTCGCAGAGAACTATTGGCGTTTTTTTTTTTTTTTCCTACGGCAATTTCGACCATACCTCTACGGTCGTTCTTTTATTGTGCGTACGGATCATGCGGCCTTGCAATATGCCCTTAAAATTGACCAGCCATCCGGACAGTTGGCACGTTGGTTGGACACGCTACAGGAATTTTCCTTCCAAATTCAACATCGGAAGGGTGTGCGCCATGCGAACGCTGACGCACTTTCCAGATTACCGCGGCGCGCCCCTTGTAAATGTGAGTCGGGGACGCATAGGTGTTCGCCGATTCCAAACCCCCCTCAGCCGCTCACGTTGGCCGTCGAGAAGTCGGACACTCCGATGGAACCGGGACCGGCTGACGGGGTTTTGAATCTGCCGCGGTCTGTCTGGATCCGGGAACAGATGATGGATGAGTCATTGGTGTCCTTGCGGAAGCGGTCTGCTAAGGACAATGGGAGTCCGAGTACGGCTGTGGGGCCGCAAACCGCTCTCCGAGATGGTCTGCTTATGTGGCGGGAGGGGTTCCAGGAACGTTGGCGCCTGGTGGTACCAACGTCCTTGCGGTTCGAGTTGATTAGAACCCTCCATTGTGACACTCTCTTACATTTAGGGGTGCAGAAGACCTTGTTGACGTTGCAACGTCATTATTTTTGGCACGGCATGGCGACAGATGTCGTAGGGCACGTGCGCGCGTGCCCTGCGTGTGCACAACGTAAGCCGCCGAAACATCCTTACGTGCCGCCTCTCCAGTCGATTCAGGTGTCTCGAGTCAATGAATTGGTGGCACTGGACATATTGGGACCTTTTCCACCATCGGCGAGGGGTAATAAATATTTGCTGGTGGGGGTTGAGTACCTCTCCCGTTGGCCGATGGCCTGGCCGTTGCCTGATCAGTCGGCCGCGGCCATTACCGACGCCTTTTTGTTTGGGTATATTATGGATAAGGGGGCGCCTGAGAGACTCCTCACGGACCAGGGCAGGAATTTCTCTTCTAAATTATTGGCGGAAGTGTGCGCGGGCCTTGGGACTAAGAAAGTACGGACATCCCCATACCATCCGCAGACGGATGGTATGGTTGAACGGCTGAACAGGACATTGTCTGCCATGCTTTGCCATACCGTGAGTGAACAACAATCAGATTGGGATCTGCACATCCCCGGGGTGCTTTCGGCGTACAGGATGACGCCTCATGCGGCTACGGGATATTCGCCGTTTTACCTTATGTATGGTCGGGAAAACGTGCCGCCGGTGGATGTGCAATTGGGAACTGGGGTGAAGGGACCTCGGAAACCACTTCCTGAATACATTCAGGACACGGTTCGCCGAGTCACGGAGGCGCGGGAGAATGCCCGCGTGGCTACGGCCAAAGCCCAGGCCCGGAACGAGCGATATGCGCGACGGTCTGAGGGGGAGTGCCCTTGGAAGGTTGGGGACCTAGCCTGGCTTCATTGTCCACAGGTACGTCCGGGGACCTCGCCGAAATTGCACAAACCCTGGCATGGTCCCGTACGCCTCATTGCGGTTCCCAACCCACAGACAGCACGCGTCCAGATTGGGTCTCGTCGCTGGGTTGTGCATACGTCGCGCTTGAAACCATATGTTGCTCCCTTACATGATGCGTCATCCCCCAATGTTGCCTTGCCGGGGTCTGTTGCTGCTGACTCTCCCCTGCCTGCGTCCATTGATTTTGCTAGAGCGCCTGTCGTACCTGTTCCAGACAGGCCGGCCGTGACATTGCGGGGGACGAGGGGCCCTGCTCGGAGGACGCCTGCCAGGTCTGCGGGACCTTCGAGCCCTGCAGCCCTTCCGACCCAGCTGCGGGCACGGTCACAGGACAAGCCCAAGACTAACTCTTTAGAGACACGGGACGGCGGTGGACTTCCAGCTGCGACAGGGGGATTACCCCCTGTCGTTCCTAGACTTTCATCGCGTTCCCGTTCTGCGAGTGGGCCGCCGGCCGTCCGGGACGGGCCGGCGACCCGCACACGTTCCAAATCGCTTACGTTTCGTTGAGTGTTGTTGTCTTGTTATTTTCTTCTTACAGTTGTATTTATTGCATGCTTTTGTACGATCGTTGATGTTGATTGCGTTGTTGTTGTTCTTGCTGTTACATTATATGCTTAGTGTCCTTTAGGGGGGGAAGCTCGGTTCGCCGCATTACGATTTGCTATTGGTCAGCCGAGGTCGGCTGGGATTTTTCTACGGGGGAGGGTGGTGTAATGCGGGCGTAAGCGACCTTCCGGAGGTGACGTCACGGGGGGTGGAGTCATGTGACGTGGGGGTAAGGTTCGGGGCTTTAAGCGGGTAAACCGGAAGGGGAAGGCAGTCGGGGTGTGAGCGGAAAAGAGTGAGGCCACGCGGGCAAGTGTGGAGAAGGGGGGGCGCCGACGGCGATCGGGAGCCAACCCCGAAGATAAGAGCAAGCTGCGGAGTGGTGTGCAGCTGGGGAGGAGACAGCCAGGAGGGCTGCGAGTTAGAGGCAGCGGTGTGGCTGCCAGGAGGAGCTGCGGAGAGAGAGAGAGAGGGGGCTGCTTGATAGAGGCAGCGGTGTGGCTGCCAGGAGGAGCTGCGGAGGGAGAGAGAGAGAGCAAGAAGCTGTGAGAGCTGCGGAGGGAGAAGAGCAGCAGAGAGTACAGCCAAGGGGGGCTGTGTGAGAGGAACAGCAGCGGAGCTGCTGTTGGGGATCGGGCCGACATTGGAGTCAGCACCGTGGAGAAGCTACAGAGTAAAGACAGCCGTGTGGGTGTACAGCACGAACCGAATAATAAAGGACACTGAGCCAGACATCGTGGTCCAGTCGTTTATTACAAATGTTACATAGAAATGAGAATTTTGATTGGTGTTTATTTCTTTTGGTGGCCTTGGCCCATCCGTGGAATTCCACAACTCCCCCTAACATGGGCAAGTCTGTCAATTGGATAACCAATGTGTGAGTACGTATGCGTCCCATAGACTCACACAGAGACCCATAGACTTGCATAGAGACCCATAGACTCACACAGAGACCCATAGACTTGCATAGAGACCCATAGACTCACACAGAGACCCACAGACTTGCAAAGAGACCCATAGACTCACACAGAAACCCACAGACTTGCATAGAGACCCATAGACTCACGCAGAGACCCACAGACTTGCATAGAGACCCATAGACTCACACAGAGACCCACAGACTTGCAAAGAGACCCATAGACTCACAAAGAGACCCACAGACTTGCATAAAGACCCATAGACTCACACAGAAACCCACAGACTTGCAAAGAGACCCATAGACTCACACAGAGACCCACAGACTTGCATAGAGACCCATAGACTCACACAGAAACCCACAGACTTGCATAGAGACCCATAGACTCACACAGAGACCCACAGACTTGCATAGAGACCCATAGACTCACACAGAGACCCACAGACTTGCATAGAGACCCATAGACTCACACAGAGACCCACAGACTTGCAAAGAGACCCATAGACTCACACAGAGACCCACAGACTTGCATAGAGACCCATAGACTCACACAGAGACCCACAGACTTGCATAGAGACCCATAGACTCACACAGAGACCCACAGACTTGCATAGAGACCCATAGACTCACACAGAGACCCACAGACTTGCATAGAGACCCATAGACTCACACAGAGACCCACAGACTTGCATAGAGACCCATAGACTCACACAGAGACCCACAGACTTGCATAGAGACCCATAGACTCACACATAGACCCACAGACTTGCATAGAGACCCATAGACTCACACAGAGACCCACAGACTTGCATAGAGACCCATAGACTCACACAGAGACCCACAGACTTGCATAGAGACCCATAGACTCACACAGAGACCCACAGACTTGCATAGAGACCCATAGACTCACACAGAGACCCCCAGACTTGCATAGAGACCCATAGACTCACACATAGACCCACAGACTTGCATAGAGACCCATAGACTCACACAGAGAGCCACAGACTTGCATAGAGACCCATAGACTCACACAGAGACCCACAGACTTGCATAGAGACCCATAGACTCACACAGAGACCCACAGACTTGCAAAGAGACCCATAGACTTACACAGAAACCCACAGACTTGCATAGAGACCCATAGACTCACACAGAGACCCACAGACTTGCAAAGAGACCCATAGACTCACACAGAGACCCACAGACTTGCATAGAGACCCATATACTCACACATAGACCCACAGACTTGCATAGAGACCCATAGACTCACACAGAGACCCACAGACTTGCAAAGAGACCCATAGACTCACACAGAGACCCACAGACTTTCAAAGAGACCCATAGACTCACACGGAGACCCACAGACTTGCATAGAGACCCATAGACTCACACAGAAACCCACAGACTTGCATAGAGACCCATAGACTCACACAGAGACCCACAGACTTGCATAGAGACCCATAGACTCACACAGAGACCCACAGACTTGCATAGAGACCCATAGACTCACACATAGACCCACAGACTTGCATAGAGACCCATAGACTCACACAGAGAGCCACAGACTTGCATAGAGACCCATAGACTCACACAGAGACCCACAGACTTGCATAGAGACCCATAGACTCACACAGAGACCCACAGACTTGCAAAGAGACCCATAGACTCACACAGAAACCCACAGACTTGCATAGAGACCCATAGACTCACACAGAGACCCACAGACTTGCAAAGAGACCCATAGACTCACACAGAGACCCACAGACTTGCATAGAGACCCATATACTCACACATAGACCCACAGACTTGCATAGAGACCCATAGACTCACACAGAGACCCACAGACTTGCAAAGAGACCCATAGACTCACACAGAGACCCACAGACTTTCAAAGAGACCCATAGACTCACACGGAGACCCACAGACTTGCATAGAGACCCATAGACTCACACAGAAACCCACAGACTTGCATAGAGACCCATAGACTCACACAGAGACCCACAGACTTGCATAGAGACCCATAGACTCACACAGAAACCCACAGACTTGCATAGAGACCCATAGACTCACACAGAGACCCACAGACTTGCATAGAGACCCATAGACTCACACAGAGACCCACAGACTTGCATAGAGACCCATACACTCGCATGTATCCTGAACTTCTTTCGCACCGACCGTAATCGGAGGTGCGGGGGAAGGACAACAAACTAAACACACAAAAAGCAGTTCTAAAGAAATTAGTTTTCAACACAGACGACTAAAAGCGCGTAGCTCCAGCGGGCTTCCTAATATCGGAAGGAAGAACGTTCCAGACGGCCAACTGAAGCGCATTCTGAAAGCGCTGCATGATGCCCGTGAGATTTCGATTTAAAGCTTTCGTGACTGCAGGGATTCATCTTCTTGGTTCTTTCGGTAAAGTCACGTGGAAGGGAAATAATAAAATAATAAAATTAAAACATAATAAAATACAATTCTCACGACGTTTCGGCCACAACGCAAGCAGCCGTTCTCAGGTGAAAAACAGGTCTGTCGGAAAGACAGCGTCTGAATGACGCTGTTTTTCCGACAGACCTGTTCTTCTGAATGAGACGCTGTCTTTCCGACAGACCTGTTCTTCACCTGAGGACGGCTGCTTGCGTTGTTGCCGAAACGTCGTGAGAATTATTTTATTATGTTTCATTTTTATTATTTTATTATTTCCCTTCTACGTGACTTTACCGAAAGAACCAAGTAGATGATACCCGTGAGCTCCATCTTTGTCCGATTGACCGCGAGGACTTACGGCAAGTGACCCGGCAGCTCTCGTTCCCTGATCGAAACGTCTTCTTCTTTTTAAATCCTTTATATTAAGTTCACTTGCTTGCTTGCTTGCGCGCTTACGTACCGTGCAAATCTTCCGGTCGTTTTTTAACCCACTTCCCGTGATCCAATCGAGCTGACATTTTGCACACAGACTCGTTGTGCGTGACAATGAATTTTCGTGACAAAAAAATCCAAAATTTTACACTGTTTATGGAATTCTTTAAAAATATTTATTTACCAATTGGTTAATGCTGGCACACAATCATCTGACCCATAGATGGCAGCCATCTCAAGCCAGAGGACGAAAGGACTCTAGCCGCCCCGATGCCACGCATATAAAGGATTTATAGTGAAAAAAATTAGTTTTTACGGGTTAATTTTTTCAGAAGTGCACAACAGTCGTCAGGGTCGCGATCAAACCCACGCGCCAGCTCCCCTCCCCCTCACCACCGCCACCACGACCGGCTCACCCCTCCTCCTCACCTGCACGAGCTCCAGGCCACCACCCTGCAGCGTGGTAAGGAAAGTGGCGGAGCCTGGTGGCACCCCGCCCTTCACCACCACGCCATTCGTCACATGGAACTTCAGAATCTCGGCTTGCTGCTTCGCGCTACCTGCAGATCGTCATCATCATTGGCATCAAATTAATTTTCATCGTCGTCATCATCGTCGTCATCGTCATTATGAATCACAATAGCTTGCTGCACTCGTCAAGGAGTTTCAATTGCCATGCCCGGAGGAAACAAACCGGTGGACCTCTGGATATAAAGTCCAGTTTGTAGGAATAACGGTGCCTTGTGGGTTCGATCGCGTAAATGTGTCGTGAAACCTACATACACCCAGCACAGGCAATTAGTAAGGCTTTGACTGCAGGAATCCATATTCTTGGTTCTTTCGGTAAAGTCGCGTAGATAGAAAATTTACAAATAAATAAATTAAAATAAAAGCAAAAACCCCACGAAGTTTCGATCACAACACAAGCGGTCTCCATCTTCGTAGCAGCAGCGGGTATTGGCTAACCGTCCTACAAAGACGGTCACTGCATCACCCGCTTTCTGATGCGCTTCAGCGGCCGTCTGGAACGCTCTTCTTGCCGATATCAGGAAGCCACTGGAGCTATGTACTTTTAAATCATCTAGATTGAAAACTAATTTCTTTAGAACGGCTTTTTCTCTTTAGTTTGTTGTCCTTCCCCAGCACCTCCGATTAGCACGGCTGGCTAAGTATGGTGCGAAAGAAGTTCAACATACATGCGAGTGTATGGGTCTCTGTGCAAGTCTGTGGGTCTCTGTGTGAGTCTATGGGTCTTTGTGTCTCTATGCGAATCCATGGACCTATGTGTGATTCTATGTGTCTCTGTGTGAGTCTATGGGTCTCTGTGTGAGTCTATGTGTCTCTGTGTGAGTCTATGCGTCTCTGTGTGAGTCTATGCATCTCTGTGTGAGTCTATGCGTCTCTGTGTGAGTCTATGCGTCTCTGTGTGAGTCTATGCGTCTCTGTGTGAGTCTATGGGTCTCTGTGTGAGTCTATGCGTCTCTGTGTGAGTCTATGCGTCTCTGTGTGAGTCTATGCGTCTCTGTGTGAGTCTAGGCATCTCTGTGTGAGTCTATGCATCTTTGTGAGTCTATGCGCCTCTGTGTGAGTCTATGCGTCTCTGTGTGAGTCTATGCGTCTCTGTGTGAGTCTATGCGCCTCTGTGTGACTCTATGCGTCTCTGTGTGAGTCTATGCATCTCTGTGTGAGTCTATGGATTTTCTTGTGAGTCGAAAGAAGAGGGTTCAGGGTGACGCTTGATCGCAGTGATTCCATGGCGTGTGACGCGCTATGTGCGGGAGATGGAACGCCCACCAAGTTCAAGATGGAATGGATAGAATCCATCTCCTATGAGTGAGATCGACCTCTCGCTGCGAGCGGTTGTTAACCCGAGCTGGCTACGTCCTATTTCTAGATTTGAAACTTTCGTGACTGCAAGGATTCATATTGTTAGTTTTTTTTGTCCGGTAAAGTCACGTAGGTAAAATTAAAACTACATAATAATAGGCTCAGTCAACCATTCTACGCAACAAAGACTCATTTCCTGGCAGCGATTTCAGCCGCATCACCTCTACATAACAATGGGCTCAGTCAACCATTCTACACAACAAAGACTCATTTCCTGGCAGCGATTTCAGCCGCATCATCTCTACAAAACAATGGGCTCAGTCAACCATTCTACACAACAAAGACTCATTTACTGGAAGCGATTTCAGCCGCACCACCTCTACAAAACAAAAGGCTCAGTGCCTTTTACACCTTTACATCATCCGCACCTAGTGTACACAACAAAGGCTCATTCCTAACAGCGTGCTTCAGCCGCACTGAACCTCACAAAAATAATATCCAGGGCCTACCTTGGCTCCTCCCACCCTCAACCAGTATATATACAAGGACTGTTTCTTGGAATTTCTAACTCACTTGATACAGCTATCGCGCTGTGACGGTTCCACCTGAAGACGGAAGCTTGTGTTGCCTCCGAAACGCCGTGATTTTAATTTTATTTTTTATTTTACTTTTATTCATTTTACCTACGTGACTTTACCGAAAAAACCTAAGAATACGCGTCCTTACCATGGGAACCTCATTTGCCAGTACAAATATGATAATTGTTTTTTTTTTACCCTTCTATCTGGCAACAAAATTGACACCTTTTTACAAGGAGTCATGTTTGCATAGACCACAATACCTGCAGTCATAATGCAAACAAAAGACATACTCTGATAATGTATGCACTGTCCTTGAGGTGCGCCTTTTGGCGTCATCTGGTCCAACCCATGTGAGACTAGGCTCTAAGGAAAGCTGTCTCGGGTGTGGACCAATCAACTTCAAGGACAGTGTTGCCAGATAGAAGGGTAAAAAAATAAGAATACGCGTTCTATTTCTCCGTGTCGACGAGCCCCGCTCGATCCTACGCCACCCCATCTTCATCGCAAAGCTCCTGCGGATCCACTGGTGGCCTTTTAGTGGCAGCCGCTGACAATACACAAACGGTGAAAGCCCTCACCCCTATGGTTTAGAATGACGCGGCGGACACTCACGCCAACCGATGTCCTATCGGCGAAAGTACCGCCCCGTCCTCCTATTAAAATTAGCGAAGAACTCTGCTCGATCTTCTTGGTTCTTTCGGTAAAGTCACGTAGAATGGAAATAATAAAATAATAAAAATAAAACAAAATAACATAATTCTCACGACGTTTCGGCCACAACGCAAGCAGCCGTCCTCAGGTGGAGAACAGGTCTGTCGAGAAGACAGAGTCTGAATGACGCATCCCAGGCTTGGCGCGTCTATTTAAGCTGGGATGGAGGGGGAAGAGCGCCTTGACAAAATGCAAACAGACCTGTTCTTCACCTGAGGACGGCTGCTTGCGTTTGTGGCCGAAACGTCGTGAGAATTATTTTATTATGTTATATTTTTATTATTTTATTATTTCCATTCTACGTGACTTTACCGAAAGAACCAAGAAGATGAATCCCTGCAGTCACGAAAGCTTTAAATCGAAATTGTATTATGTTTTATTTTTATTATTTTATTACTTCCCTTCTACATGACTTTACCGAAAGAACCAAGAAGATGAATCCCTGCAGTCACGAAAGAAGCTTTAAATCGAAATTTTATTACGTTTTATTTTCATTATTTTATTACTTCCCTTCTACGTGACTTTACCGAAAGAACCAAGAAGATGAATCCCTGCAGTCACGAAAGAAGCTTTACATCGAAATCTTTCGGTAAGGTCATGCGGAAGGGCGACCTGACCACATGTGACAACAGCTCATCGCCAAAGTGGCAGATGTCATTCGTCATCATCACGACGCGTGAGAATTCATAGCGGCAGCCAAATAATATCAACGCGCATTGTCGGTGCTGAAGGTGTAGGGCAAATCAGAATCAGAAAGTGTTTAATTCGCCATGAAAGTTTGCAAAGACAAGGAAGTTACTGTGGCAGGAAGGTGCATACATTCAACGCGTAGGAATCTTAAAACTTAAATAAGTGGTATACAGTCTAACTATACTAACATTACAAAGTCTAACTAATACTAAGGGGCTAAAGTATGTAAAATTTTGAATAAGTTTACAATATGAAGTGTAAACTAGCCGTAAGATTCCAAGAACACAGGATGAGATGTTACTCTCCTTTGTGCAAGCACTTCCAAGAGTTCATGAACAGTGAGCCTGGTGACATTTGGGGAGGGCAAAAATACGAATAGGGTAACATATTGTAAATATGGCAAAGTGTAATTTGGTATCGATTTAAAGCTTTCGTGACTGCAGGGATTCATCTTCTTGGTTCTTTCGGTAAAGTCACGTAGAAGGGAAATAATAAAATTAAAAAAAATAAACAATAAAATTTCGATTTAAAGCTTTTTTCGTGACTGCAGGGATTCATCTTCTTAGTTCTTTCGGTAAAGTCACGTAGAAGGGAAATAATAAAAAAATAATAAATATATATTTTTCGATGTAAAGCTTTCGTGACTGCAGGGATTCATCTTCTTGGTTCTTTCGGTAAAGTCACGTAGAAGGGAAGCAATAAAATAATAAAAATAAAACATAATAAAATTTCGATTTAAAGCTTCTTTCGTGACTGCAGGGATTCATCTTCTTGGTTCTTTCGGTAAAGTCACGTAGAAGGGAAATAATAAAATAATAAAAATAAAACATAATAAAATTTTGATGTAAAGCTTTCGTGACTGCAGGGATTCATCTTCTTGGTTCTTTCGGTAAAGTCACGTAGAATGGAAATAATAATAAAAAAAAAAAAATTCGATTTAAAGCTTTCGTGACTGCAGGGATTCATCTTCTTGATTCTTTCGGTAAAGTCACGTAGAAGGGAAGTAATAAAATAAAAAAAGAAACATTGTCGCTGTCGCTTTGCATCTACATCGGCCGTACGGAATAATAAGAAGGAAGGAAGGAAGGAGGAAGGGGAGGAACAACAGGAGGAGGAAGAAGAGAATGAAGGAGAGAATGAAGGAGAGGAAGGAGGAAGAAAAGGAATAAGTTGGGAAGAGGGACGGTGTAAATTAACGGGAAGGGGAGTTTGGTGTAAGTGAGTGAGTGAGTGTGATTGAGTGAGTGTGAGTGATTGTGAGTGATTGAGTGAGTGTGGGTGAGTGTGAGTAAGTGTGAGTGCTCGTGTGTGAGTGAGTGTGAGTGATTGAGTGAGTGTGGGTGAGTGTGAGTGAGTGTGAGTGAGTGAGAGTGATTGAGTGTGAGTGAGTGAGAGTGATTGAGTGAGTGTGAGTGAGTGTGAGTGAGTGAGTGTGAGTGAGTGTGTGTGAGTGAGTGTGAGTGAGAGTGATTGAGTGTGAGTGAGTGAGAGTGAGTGAGTGAGTGAGTGGGGGTGAGTGTGAGTGATTGAGTGAGTGAGTGTGAGTGAGTGAGAGTGATTGAGTGAGTGTGAGTGAGTGAGTGAGTGGGGGTGAGTGTGAGTGATTGAGTGAGTGAGTGTGAGTGAGTGAGAGTGATTGAGTGTGAGTGAGTGAGAGTGATTGAGTGAGTGTGAGTGCTCGTGTGTGAGTAACTGAATGTGAGTGTGAGTGAGTGTCAGTGAGTGTGAGTGCTCGCTAACAGCACTTGCCCCGACAGTCTGTTAAGGCTACATGGGGATCTTTGTCTTTGTGAGTGAGTGAATGTGAGAGTGTGAGTGAGTGCTCGCTAACAGCACTTTCCCCGACAGTCCGTTAAGGCTACATGGGGGATCTTTGTCTTTGTGAGTGAGTTCGTGTGAGTGACTGAATGTGAGTGTGAGTGAGTGTGAGTGAGTGTGAGTGAGTGCTCGCTAACAGCACTTGCCCCAACAGTCTGTTAAGGCTACATGGGGGATCTTTGTCTTTGTGAGTGAGTGAATGTGAGAGTGTGAGTGAGTGCTCGCTAACAGCACTTGCCCCGACAGTCCGTTAAGGCTACATGGGGGATCTTTGTCTTTGTGAGTGAGTGAATGTGAGAGTGTGAGTGAGTGCTCGCTAACAGCACTTGCCCCGACAGTCCGTTAAGGCTACATGGGGGATCTTTGTCTTTGTGAGTGAGTTCGTGTGAGTGACTGAATGTGAGTGTGAGTGCTCGCTAACAGCACTTGCCCCGACAGTCTGTTAAGGCTACATGGGGGATCTTTGTCTTTGTGAGTGAGTGAATGTGAGAGTGTGAGTGAGTGTGAGTGAGTGCTCGCTAACAGCGGCCGGGTACGGGTACTCGTTCCCTACCCGTACCCCACCCGATACCCGGCTACCCGTACCCGATTGCGACCTCTGGGATGAAGCCACGTTGCAGGCGCGGGTGGGTTGATTCTATGAACTTGAATTGTGAGAAGAGACAAGACGTTGGGAAATGAGTGACCCACGGTGACTCACCAGTGACTCACGGCCTACCCGTACCCGTACCCGGCCGCACCAGGGTCGCAAACGGGTACCCGTACCCGGCCGGGTATGGGTACGGGTAGCCGGGTAGCGGGTAGGGTACGGGTATCGGGTACCCGGTTGCGACCTCTGCTCTTTACCTGAGAGCTGGGCGAGCCGTCCCGAGCGCAGCTTCTGGAAGGCGGCGTTGGTGGGAGCGAAGAGGGTGTAGGAGCCCGCCTTGTTGAGTGTCTGGGTGAGTCCGGACGTCTTCACCATGTCCACCAGCGTGCTGTGCCCAGCCCAGGGGGGGGGGGGGGGGAGTGGGGGGCGCAGGGAGTGGGGGGCAGGGAGAGGGGGGCAGGGAGTGGGGGGGCAGGGAGAGGGGCATGAGGATCAGGAAGCGTTCCGTCATTAAGATCCCCATATTCTTAGGTTTTTTCGGTAAAGTCACGTAGGTAAAAAAAAAAAATCGAAATTAAAATTAATGAAAGTAAAAATTTACTTTAAAAAAATGACAATTAAAATTAATAAAAGTAAAATTTTACTTTAAAAAAAGAAAAAATACAATTCATAAAAGTAAAATTTTACTTAAAAAAAATGTAAAATTAAAATTAATAAAAGTAAAATTTAACTTTTAAAAATGTTACATTAAAATGAATAAAATTTAACTTTAAAAAAATAAAAATTGATAAAAGTAAAATTTTACTTTTATTAATAAAAGTAAAATTTTACTTTTATTAATTTTAATTTACATTTTTTACCTCCGTGGCGTTACCGAAAAAACTAAGAATATGAATCCTTGCAGTCACGGAAGCTTCACATCTAGAACCAAGATCCCCATCACGATGCATCATCATCATCAGCAGCAATGTTGTGGCGCTGGGAGACAAAGTCACGTGGGTGTAAAATAAAATTGTGATTTCTTTTATGTTTCTACTACCCACGTGACTTTACCGAAAGAACCAAAGAGTATGGATTGCTGCAGTCACGAAAGTTTCAAATCAAGATTATGCATTGTCTTTAAAACTGATCGGCCCTTTGTTTCGATTTAAAGCTTCTTTCGTGACTGCAGGGATTCATCTTCATGGTTCTTTCGGTAAAGTCACGTAGAAGGAAAATAATAAAAATAAAACATAAAAATATTTTATTATATTATATTTTATAATATTTTATTATGTTTTATTTTTATTATTGGCATTATTTCCCTTCTACGTGACTTTACCGAAAGAAATTTTTTTTTTCTGGCTTAGCAATCACTGGAAGGACGTAATAAACCATTTCGATACACATTAGGGTGGGTAGAATAATACATAGTGTTATATTAAAATGTATAAGGTATAGAGTGGTTTATAGCAATACAGTATGTAATTTAATGTTGGGTTGGCCTATGGCAGTATATAGTACGGTATAGACGCGTGTGATGTAAGAGAATAAAGTTTAGATGGAAGCATATTATATAATTTTTTACAACGTAGAATGTTTTATGTATTACTTACTGTTAGTAACTCAGCTTATTGTAGAGTATAGTAAGTATACTGATGATGCTATGTAGTTTATACTTTAGTTTGTTATGCAGTTTTTTACTTTAGTTTTTTACGTGGTTGTTTAGTAACTGCAGCTACATACTATTAACATTCCTTTCCTTTGTTAATGCTACCCCCCTCCCCCATCCCTTTGATGCTGCTAATCCTGCATAATGCACGGGCATAGTATTGATTTGGAACCCCCCCCGCCCACCTCCTCCGCATTTTCCATATGCTGAATTCCTCTTGATATGCAAATTATTTTGTTTAGGCGCTCTTCTTCCCACCTCCCCCCCTCTAACCCAGCTTAAATATACGCTCCAAGCTTGGAGGTGCTTCATTCTTCGCCTGAGGACGGCTGCTTGCGTTGTGGCCGAAACGTCGTGAGAATTGTTTTATTATGTTTTATTTTTATTATTTTATTACTTCCCTTCTACGTGACTTTACCGAAAGAACCAAGAAGATTTACCGAAAGAACCAAGAAGATGAATCCCTGCAGTCACGAAAGCTTTAAATCGAAATTAACATCATTCCTAATTAATGATTCATGATAAATAATGTGTAATAAACGGTTTGTTGTTTGTAAGAATGTTGCGACTTTACCGAAAGAACCAAGAAAATGCCCTTTGTTATTGCTCCGAGCATGTGTTACGTTTGCACGGTCCGTGTGGTTAGTGCAGACCGGATCCCTTGAAAGAGGATTCTGTTCGGCCTTATATTTTGACAGTGGCAAAGAGCGGTCCCACATCGCCACTGGGTGCTAATGCACCATATTGACACACTCGTTTGCGTAGAACTTATCTTCGTGTGCGGTTTGTTATCCTTCTGCTTGGCACTGTTTGGCTAGGCACTATGCGAAAGAAGTTCAACATACGTGCGTACACTCCATCCCGAGTGGCCGATGACTTAACGCAACCGTTTGATTGGCAAAAAGGGTAAGAAAATAAACACCCCACCTATTTCGATTTAAAGCTTTCGTGACTGCAGGGATTCATCTTCTTGGTTCTTTCGGTAAAGTCACGTAGAAGGGAAGCAATAAAATAATGAAAATAAAACATAATAAAATTTCGATGTAAAGCTTTCGTGACTGCAGGGATTCATCTTCTTGGTTCTTTCGGTAAAGTCACGTAGAAGGGAAATAATAAAATAATAAAAATAAAACTTAATAAAATAATTCTCACGACGTTTCGGCTACAACGCAAGCAGCCGTCCTCAGGTGAAGAATGAAACACCACCAAGCTTGGAGCGTATATTTAAGCTGGGTTGGAGGGGGAAGAAGAGCGCCTTGACAAAATAATTTGCATATCAAGAGGAATTTAGCATATTTATGGGAAATGCGTAGGAGGTGGGCGTGAGAATTATTTTATTATGTTTTCTTTTTATTATTTTATTATTTACCTTCTACGTGACTTTACCGAAAGAACCAAGAAGATGAACCCCACCTATTGTTATATTTTGATAGACTGCCAAACGTCCGAATTTCGATTGAAAGCTTTCGTGACTGCAGGGATTCATATTCTTGGTTCACGTAGAAGTGAAGTAATACAATAATAAAAATAAAACATAAAAAATAAAATTCTCACCATCGTCTGTGGCCGAAACGTGGTGAGAATCTTATTTTATAATGCTTCATTTTTTATCATTTTATTATTTCCCTTCTACGTGAACACGTCCGAATGTCGGGCACGTTTTTCGTTCACGCGACAAACCCTCGCCGATCGGCTGCGTCGGGTGGTGGCGGGTCTCACGACACATTTACACTCACGCAATCTCACCACAAACCCACCCTCCCCCCCCATGATTATGAACCTGAATCGTTTGTCGGCTTTGAGTAGATCCAGTAGTGATTTGTTCGGGGCACGCACGACTTGGTCGACGGAGAACATGTTGCTCGTTTGGCCATGCGTCACTCTGGGCGACACGCACGCATTCTCCAGACAGATGGCCTACACACACACACAACAACAACAACAACAAACAGCAACAACCGCCATTCGCCACTAAGTGGCGGTGACGTCACCACGACGCTCGTGCCAGGCTAGGTGCACGTTGAGGCCACGTGCGGTGTCGAACGCCCGCTGGCACGAGGTCACGGGGCAGGCCCAGCAGATGCCACGGGTCGACTGACTGAGATGAGTTGCTTTTATGACTTAATTTTGGTGATTTTTGAAAAGTTTTTCGGTTTGGCCATGTTTGTTTGTTGTAGTACAGAGTTAGACTGATGGTCTAAATCGAAGTTGTCTTGTGGTTGTTGTTGTTTGACTTGCATCCCACTGGGATGTTTGCACACAGTGTTGGTGTACGGTGCTTTTTCTGCAATCTTTTGCTGTCTTTTTTTGGATTTTCTGTTTGCACATAGTCACTTTAAGATGTTTTTTGTTCATGTTTTTGTTTTTTTGTTTGTTGTGGTTGCACCCGATTCAAGAGCCGAATGGCTCACAGGGCTATATACCTAATAAATTAAACTTGAAAAACTTTAAACTTGAGTGGCCGATGCACCACCTGTGCCCCCTACTGTGCTAACTTGCTGTGCTTTAGCCACCCGGCGCTCCGCTCGTTGTTGTGAGCGTCGCTCCTCCGCCCTCCGTTGTTGTTGGAGGGCGACTGCCTCCAACTGCCCAGTAGCGTCCTTCACGAGCCTCCTCCACTGAGGCCGATCTTGACACCGCTGGTACCAGTCATCGGCAAGTCCACTCAGCTCCACGTCCTCCTTTACCACATCACTCCATCTCTTCTCTAGCCCGTGCCGCGCCCGTTAAGCCCCCTCGATCCGGCCGAACAAAAGCTGTTTGGGGCCGTCCATATATGACGTCACAAAAAGTCAGACCCCCCTCAAATATGACGTCACAAAGCTCTGCCCCCCCCCCAAAAAAATATAAACATGCTTCAAATCGCTTTAAACTATTGTCATTGTAGTGCGTATTTAATGTGCCGCTGCACTCTGATGTTGTAGGAGATTTTTTTTTTCAAAAAGTCTATTTAATTAAATAGAACGTGTTGCCTTTATTTATTTAAAGTTGCGCATTTTGATGTGACGTCACATTTCTCAACCCCCCCCCCCCTCGTCACACATCGTCACAAATGTCTGACCCCCCCCCTAGGTGCATGACGTCATTTATGGACGGCCCCTTTAGGCATGCGGTGGCTGGGCATGTGGGCTACATGACCCAGCCAACACACAGACACACAAAGACAAATATCCCTCATATAGCCTTAACAGACTGTAGGGGCAAGTGCTGTTAGCGAGCACCTATGAAGGCCGGAACGGCACACGAGGGGGTGGGTGGCCAGCACCACGCCCGGCCGCCTTTGTCTCCCCAGTGGCGATGTTTACACACCGCGCCAGGTACTCATTTAAGGCTGAGTCGACTTAGGGGAGGCCCAGGACCTGTTCAGATAATCGTCACAGGTGTTGGCCGTGAGCGGGAATCGAACCTGGGTCGCCAGGTTCATAGCGCAGCGCGCTAACCGCTACACCACCGCTCCCCACACACAGACACACACACACACAGACACACACACAGACACACACACAGACACAGACACACAAAGACAAAGATCTCGTGTAGCATGAACAGGCTGTTGGGGCAAGAGCTGTCAGTGTGTCGGTTCCCCACACTCATTGCCAATGCATCTGGGCCCGCTTATAGTTTTTATTATTAAATAAACTGCTCTGTGTGAAACGACTTTTTAAATCCTTTATATTAAGTTCGCTTGCTTGCTTGCTTAGGACCGTGCAAATTTTTCGGTCGTTTTTTAATCCACTTCCCGTGATCCAATCGAGCTGACATTTTGCACACAGACTCGTTGTGCGTGACAATGAATTTTCGTGAAAAATTTTTTTTCCAAAATTTTACACTGTTTAGGGAAAAATAAATAAATATTTATTTACCAATTGGTTAATGCTGGCACACAATCATCTGACCCATAGGTGGCAGCCATCTCAAGCCAGAGGACGAGAGGACTCTAGCCGCCCCGATGCCACGCATATAAAGGATTTATAGTGAAAAACTTAGTTTTTACGGGTTAATTTTTTTCAAGATCAGTCTCGTCAAGCTTAATTCGTTGAGCACATTCCATAACAGAATGCTAGTGTTCCCGCATTGAATTAGGAGCCAATGTGTTCTTTAAATGTTGGCACTTGTGTTTTTGTTCTCTTTAATTCACCACAAGGACCGCAAACTGACACCGGTCACTGTGAAACACAAAGACTAAGACCACCCGTGTAGCCTTCACGGGCCGTTGGGGCAAGTGCTGTTGACGAGCAGCAACCTACGAAGGCTGGAACAACACACGAGGGGGTGGCCAACACCACGCCCGGCCGCCTTTGTCTCTCCAGTGGCGATGTTTACACACCGCACCAGGTACTCATTTGAGGCTGAGTCGACCTAGAGAAGGACCGAAGACGAGTTCAGATATTCGTCATTGTTGGTGGCGATGAGCGGGAATCGAACTCGGGTCGCTAACCACTGCGCCACCGCTCCCCCCGCAAGGCCTACAAAGACACAGATACCCGATAGCCTTAACAGACTGTTGGGGCAAGTGTTGTTAGCGAGCACCTATTAAAGCTGCCACGGCGTACCAGGAGGCGGGGTGACCAAACACCTCGCCCGGCCGCCGTTGTCTCCCCCCGAGTGGCCATTATAGATTTGAAGCTTTCGTGACTGCAAGGATTCATATTCTTAGGTTGTTTTTTCGGTAAAGTCACGTAGGTAAAAAAATTTAAATTAATAAAAGTAAAATAAAATAACAGTGGCCATGTTTACGCACCGCACCCAGGCACTCGTTTAAGTCTGCGTCGACCTAGGGGACGCCCCAGGACCGGTTCAGATAATCGCCACTGGTGTTGGCCGTGAGCGAGAATTGGAAGTGAAGTTGCCGGGTTTGAAGCGTGGCGCGTTAACGACTGCGCCACCGCTTCCCACGTAACCTTCACAGCACCGCATGAAGTAAAGTGCGGGGCCTGTAGCATAAGTTGGTATTAAGGGGCCCTACATAAAAAAAAACACGGAAATATTAAAACACAATTTTTTTTACTTGCATAGTAAAGTAATTGTATTTTTTAAAAATCCTTTATATTAAGTTCGCTTGCTTGCTTACGACCGTGCAAATGTTTCCGTCGTTTTTTAACCCACTTCCCGTGATGCAATTGAGCTGACATTTTCCACACAGACTCGTTGTGCGTGACAATTAATGTTCGTGAATTTTTTTCTCTCCAAAATTTGACACTTTTTAGGACAAAATATTTTATTTAATTACCAATTGCTTAATGGTGCAATGCAATCATCTGACCCATAGGTGGCAGCCATCTCAAGCCAGAGGACGAGAGGACTCTAGCCGCCACGCATATAAAGGATTTATAGTGAAAAACTTTGTTTTTACGGGTTATACTTATTATTTGCTATACGGCCGGATAATTAGACAAATCGCTAAACCTTAAACACCCGTTCGTTCGTAAAAGTCGAAGGCGGTATAGTACTATAGCGATAGAGCAAGTTCAGAATCACTCAACCGGAATTGATAGCTTGAAAGCATTTAGTGCGGGACCCGTAGCATTGTCTAGCTATCTTCTTGGTTCTTTCGGTAAAGTCACGTAGAAGGGAAGTAATAAAATAATAAAAATAAAACATAATAAAATAATTCTCACGACGTTTCGGCCACAACGCAAGCAGCCGTCCTCACCTGAGTGGCCAAAAACGTCGTGAGAATTATTTTATTATGTTTTATTTTTATTATTTCATTACTTCCCTTCTACGTGACTTTACCGAAAGAACCAAGAAGATGAATCCCTGCAGTCACGAAAGCTTTAAATGGAAATGTTATTATGTTTTATTTTTATTATTTTATTACTTCCCTTCTACGTGACTTTACCGAAAGAACCAAGAAGATGAATCCCTGCAGTCACGAAAGTTTTAAATCGAAATTGTCTAGCTACTTTTGCTCCTTGGATAATCCGGCACTGAACCTCCACACACACGCACGTGTGCGTGTGTGCTTACCCACAGAGAACGTAGACAAATCTTCCCCCCCTCCCCCCCCGTATAACGGATTGACTGTGGGTTCACCAGGGGACACGTTGCTGTTGAAGGGTGGCCATGGATTGATGGCTTGCAAGCGAGCGCCGATCCTGTTTCGTCGCCAAAGGCGCTAGCCGACGACTTTGACTCCCTCATCAGGAGCGACTCTCTGGAGGATTACCCCTCGATAAGTGATTGGGCCTCATCAGCAAGGAGGTTCCTGGGTTCGATTCCAGACTCGGGTGGCTTTCTGCGCGGGGTTTGAGCGTTCTCTCCCCCCGTGTTCTGAGTGGGTTTTTCTCCGGTATCTCCGGGTTTATCTCACAGCTAGAGTACAGGGGGATGGGTGCAAGCTAAAAAATGGTGTTGCCGGTGAGATGGATAATTTTTGGGGCGGCTGCTGAGGAAAGGGATTCCGATGGCAGCTGAGAGCATAAAATAAGCAAAACAGCGTGCACTTTAGAGGAATTAGACAATATTTGAGGTGAAAAATAAAACTTGATGTAGAACTTAAAAAAAAACTTTTTAATTAAAATTCAAACTGCTTTAATTATTGAATAATTCAAATAATTTAAATGAAACTTTAAATATTTTAAAAATATATATAATGCATTTATTATATATATATATATATATTTTTAAATATAAAAAATAAATATCTATATTTTGTGTATCAATATTTATTCATTTTTACCCCGATAACGTTTTGCACTTTCCCCACACAGAGCGACCGGCCCTCCCAATGGGCCGGCCCCACAGCGGCCATTTTCCCCACGGACTGCCGCCCAATGGGGCTAGTCCGGGACCTGCCGGTGGTCGTGGTTACCACCGGCGTCATCGTCATCATCGTTGTTATCGCCATCGTCGTCATCATCGTCGTTGTCGTCATCGTCGTCATCGTTGTTATCGCCATCGTCGTCATTGTCGTCATCATCGTCGTTGTCATCATCATCGTCGTTATCATTATCGTCGTCATCATCGTCGTTGTCGTCATCGTCGTCGTCATCGTCATCATCGTCGTCGTCATCGTCAACGTCGTCACCGTCGTCATTGTCGTTATCGCCATCGTTGTCATCATCGTCGTCGTCATCGTCGTTATCGCCATCGTCGTCATCATCATCGTCATTATCATCGTCGTCATCGTTGTTATCACCATCATCGTCATCATCGTTGTTGTCGTCATCGTTGTTATCGCCATCGTCGTCATTGTCATCATCGTCGTTGTCATCGTTGTTATTGCCATCGATGTCATCATCGTCCTTGTCGTCATCGTCGTCATCGTTGTTATCGCCATCGTCGTCATCATCATCATCGTTGTCATCGTCATCATCGTCGTTATCGCCATCGTGGTCATCGTCGTTGTCATCATCGTCATCATCATCATCATCGTCGTCCTCGCCACGACGTCACCTTCTGGTAGATGAACACGCGGAGCTTCTTGCCGGACAGCGTCTCCAGCATCTTGCCGCCGAACAGCTCGTGCAGCTGCACGCTGCCCTTGAGCACGTGGTTCTTCATGGCCGCGCTCATCTCGGACGAGGACTCCGAGAGGAGGGACCCTGCCATCCGAAAGCGACACGCCGAGAAAAAAAACATTTTTTTATGAACTCCCCCCCAACCTGGGGAGATTAACCAGGGCGGCCGCTATGATTTGAACCATGGCCAGGGTCGGGATCGAACCCACAACCTCCTGTACACCAGGCGAGGTAGTTAACATCTCCTAGCCACCGTGATGATGAGAGAGAGAGAGAGACACGCAAACTCCAAATATACAACAGGCATGGTCAGGGTCGGGATCGAACCCACGACCTCCTGTACACCAGGCGAGGTAGTGAACATCTCCTAGCCACCGTAATGATGAGAGAGAGACACGCAAACTCCAAATATACAGCAGGCATGGTCAGGGTCGTGATCGAACCCACGACCTCCTGTACATCAGGCGAAGGAGTTAACATCTCCTAGCCACCGTGATGATGATGAGAGAGAGAGAGAAACACCCAAACTCCAAATATACAACAGGCATGGTCAGGGTCTGGATCGAACCCACGACCTCCTGTACCCCACGAGGTCGTGGCTGTGTGGTGGTGCAGGAGGGGGCACGTGCGAGTGGGAGATTCCTCACCGCCGAAGGCTTTGTTTGTCGGAGCCAGCATGGTGTAGGCTGAACCGGCCCGCAGTGAACTCTTGAGTCCAGCTTGTACGAACATGTCCTTGAACGTCGTGTGCTCAGGGTCATCGATCAGCTCCAGCGTGCTCTTCGCTGCAACACAAAGGCAACGAACAGCCTTTATACATGTTCATCTTCTTGGTTCTTTCGGTAAAGTGACGTAGAAGGGAAATAATAAAATAATAAAAATAAACCATAATAAAATAGCAATTATTTTATTATGTTTTATTTTTATTATTTTATTTTTAAAGTCACGTAGAAGGGAAATAATAAAACAATAAAAATAAAACATAATAAAAGAATAAATATTTTATTATGTTTTATTTTTATTATTATTATCGTCGAAAAGTCACGTAGAAGGGAAATAATAAAACAATAAAAATAAAACAATAAAAGAAAAAATATTTTATTATGTTTTATTTTTATTATTATTATCGAAAAGTCACGTAGAAAGGAAATAATAAAATAATAAAAATATTACATAATAAAATAATTCTTATTTTACGTGACTTTACCGAAAGAACCAAGAGATGAATCCCTGCAGTCACGAAAGCTTTAAATCGAAATTTATACATGTTGTTTACGCCATTTATTGTGAAAATTCCGTCACAGTTCCTATGATCACTGTTTCATTGCTTTCATGGCTTTATTTTGGTGATTTCGAAAAGTGTATTGGTTTAGCCATGTTTGTTTGTTGTAGTACAGAGTTAGACTGATGGCCTTAATCTAAGTTGTCTTGTGGTTGTTGTTGGTTGTTTGACTTGCATCCCACTGGGATTTTTGCACACAGCGTTGGTGTACGGTGTTTTTTTCTGCAATATTTTGCTGTCTTTTCTTGGATTTTCTGTTTGCACTCTGTCACATATTCACTTTAAGATGTTTTTTTGTTCATGTTTTTGTTTTTTGTTTGTTGCGGTTGCACCCGATTCAAGAGCCGAATGGCTCACAGGGCTACACCTAATACATGAACTTGAACTTTACCAGACCGCTGGGGCAAGTGCTGATATGGCGTTGAAGCACCGTACAAGGGGGATGCCTTGAACCAGCACCGACGCACCCGGCCGCCTTTGTCTCCCCAGTGCTCATGTTTGCACCTCGCCACCGGATACTCGTTTGAGGCCGATTTGACCCCAGGGGAGGTTCAAATGTTCGCTGATGTTATTGGTCGTGAGAGGGAGTCGAACTCGGCCTCGCCGGGTTCATAGTTGCAGTGCGCTGACAAAGATCCCCCGTGTAGCCTTAACAGACTTTAGGGGCAAGTGCTGTTAGCGAGCAGCACCTATGAAGGCCGGCACGGCACACGAGGGGGTGGGTGGCCAGCACCACGCCCGGCCGCCTTTGTCTCCCCAGTGGCGATGTTTACACACCGCACCATGTACTCATTTGAGGCTGAGTCGACCTAGGGGAGGCCCAGGACCGGTTCAGATAATCGTCACCGGTGGTGTTGACCGTGAGCGGGAATCCAACCCGGGTCGCCAGGTTCGTAGCGCAGCGTAGCGCTAACCCCTACCCCATCGCTCCTACAATGGCCGAGGCAATTGAACGTACACACAGCACACAGCAGACCCATGGCACACACAATCAACCCACACACACAACCCCAAACGCACACTCAACGCGTTTTAAAGACGACCGTTCCATCAATGTCAAACACTGAGATTGGGTGCGAACTCCTGCTAAAATTCAAACAGCCATAGGTATAGGTAGGCCAAATGATTACCTGGTGCGGTGTGTAGTAAACATCGCTACTGGGGAGACAAAGGCGGCCGGGCGTGGTGCTGGCCACCCACCCCCTCGTGTACCGTTCTGGACTTCAAAGGTTCTAGCTTTGAAGTTTTCGTGACTGCAAGAATCCATACTCATTGGTTCTTTCGGTAAAGTCACGTAGAGTAGAAAAATATAAATAAAACGTCGTGAGTTTTTAAATCCTTTATATTAAGTTCACTTGCTTGCTTGCTTGCGCGCTTGCGACCGTGCAAATCTTTCGGTCGTTTTTTAACCCACTTCCCGTGATCCAATTGAGCTGACATTTTGCACACAGACTCGTTGTGCGTGACAATTTATTTTCGTGAATTTTTTCCCCCAAAATTTTACACTTTTTAGGATTTTTTTTTTTATATTTAATTACCAATTGCTTAATGGTGGCAGGCAATCATCTGACCCATAGGTGGCAGCCATCTCAAGCCAGAGTGAAAAACTTTGTTTTTTACGGGTTAATTTTTTTTTCACCGTCGTTCCTTTACCGAAAGAACCAAAGAGTTTACTTCAAAGGTTGCTGCTCGCAAACTGCACTTGCCCCAACAGTCTGTTAAAGGCTACACGGGCGACCCTTGTCTTTGTTTGCTGCAGTGGGGTTTGGTTTTGTGTGATATTCTTACGTTTCTTATACTTTGCACTCCTAATCGATATTTTGTTGTTGTTGTTTGTTGTCGTTGCGACGTTCTGACCCCCGTGCCCCTATAGGACAATGTCAACAAAGAGCTTGATAGGCCATCAGATTCCTCCTGCAGTATAAACAATTATTCTGATTCTGAATTAGACCTCTGTGGGCCTCTGTGCGAGTCTGTGGGTCTCTGCGTGAGTCTATGGGTCTTTTTGTGAGTCTGTGGGTCTCTGTATGAGTATATGGGTCTCTGTGTGAGTCTGTGGATCTCTGTATGAGTCTGTGGGTGTCTGTGTGAGTCTACGGGTCTCTGTGTGAGGTTATGGGTCTCTGTGTGAGTCTATGGGTCTCTGTGCGAATCTATGGGTCTCTGCGTGAGTCTGTGGGTCTTTTTGTGAGTCTGTGGGTTTCTGTATGAGTCTGTGGGTGTCTGTGTGAGTACATGGGTCTCTGTGTGAGCCAGTGGGTTCCTGTGTGAGTATGTGGATCTCTGCGTGAGTCTATGGGTCTCTGTATGAGTCTGGATCTCTGTATGAGTCTGTGGGTCTTGTGTGAGTCTGTGGGTTTCTATGTGAGTCTGTGGGGCTTGTGTGAGTCTGTGGGTCTCTGTATCAGTCTGTGGATCTCTGTATGAATCTGTGGGTCTCTGTGTGAGTCTGTGGATCTCTGTGTGAGTCTGTGGGTCTTGTGTGAGTCTATGGGTGTCTGTGTGAGTCTGTGTTGTGGGGGCGCTCTAACCTGCGGGAAAAAAACCTCTTTATTATCAATCCCCCCACCCCTACCCCTATTTACCAGTGCGGCCACCTTGAACCGAACAGCGAAGCAATGGCGACCAGCGTCGAGCTCGCTCCACGTGCCGCCCGCGTCACCGCCCTCCGTTGTGCCCCCCCCCACTCCCCCCCCCCAAACACCCCCCTAACCCCCACCCCTCTCACCGGAGTCGGGCAGCAGCACGTCGTTGATGACGTGAACGACGCCGTTGGCGGCCACGCGGTCCGCCTGCTCGACGACTGCGTGACCGTCCACCGTGACCCCGGCGGGGCTGCAGCCGAGAAGCAGCGGGGAGCCCTCCACGCTGTCGTGACGCACCGGGCCCAGCAAGGCCCCCGAGCACTGTGCCACACGCACCACGTGGTGCTGCAGCAGGGCTGAGGGGGGCGAGGGGGGGGGATGCACGCGAGCCGGTCGTTCGATCGTCGATTCGTTCGTTCGTTCGCTCGTCGATTCGTTCGCTCGCTCGCTCGCCTGCCCGTTCGTTTGTTCAGCGGTCCGTTCGCTCGTCCGTCCGTTCGTTCATTTTTTCGTTCGTTCATTCGTTCGCCTCTCCGTTTGTTCGTTGGTTCAGCGATCCATTCATTCCTTCGTCCGTTAGTTCGTTCATTTGTCTATCCGTTCGTTCATTTATTCGTTCGTTCGCTCGCTCGCCTGTCCGTTCATTTGTTCGGTCAGCGGTCCATTCGTTCGTTCATTCGTCTATCCGTTGGTTCATTTACTCGTACGTTCGCTCGTCTGTTCATTCTTTCGTGCGTCCGTCAGTTCGTTCACTCGTCTATCTGTTTCGTTCATTCATTCGTTCGTCTACTCATTCTTCAATTCATTCATTGATTCGTTCGTTGATTCAATCGTTCATCCATCCGTTCAGCCACTCGTTCATCAGTTCATTCATTCGTTCATCGGCCCATTCACTCGTTATTTCATTAGTTCGTCCGTTAGTTAGTTCATTCTTTTATACGTGCGTTCACTGATTAGTTCGTCGATTCATTCGTTAATTAATTCATTGATTCGTCCGTTGATTTATTCGTTCATTTGTCGTGCACGGTCGGTGAAGGACCACTGCGCCAAACGTGTGACCGCCTGCAACAGAATTCGCATGGACCTCTCTTGCTGCCATACGCCGGGTGTCTCGGTCGCGAGATGTTACCTACCTCGCCTGGTATGCAGGAGGTCGTGGGTTCGATCCTGACCCTGCATATTTTAAGTTTGCGTCTCTCTCTCTCATCATCATCATCACGGTGGCTAGGAGATGTTACCTACCTCGCCTGGTGTACAGGAGGTCGTGGGTTCGATCCTGACCCTGCATATTTGGAGTTTCTGTGTCTCACTCATCATCATCACGGTGGCTAGGAGATGTTAACTACCTCGCCTGATGTACAGGAGGTCGTGGGTTCGATCCCGACCCTGACGCCTGCTGTTTATTTGGAGTTTACGTGTCTCTCTCTCTCATCATCATCACGGTGGCTAGGAGATGTTAACTACCTCGCCTGGTATACAGGAGGTCGTGAGTTCCATCCTGACCCTGACGCCTGCTATTTGGAGTTTGCGTGTTCTCCCCGTGGTCAGTTTTCCACTCCGCATTTAGAATCAACATCACGCGTTCGGAATGTTTGGCTTGCTGTACATGTTGCGCGTGACGTTGACGAGCCACTCGCTTGAGCTACCAATTGTGATAACCGGGTGGCTTCTGGGAAAAAAAGAGCTACGTAGATTTATTGGGGCCTTACCTGGTAAAATTAAACACAAAACTGACACTTTTTAACGAAAAAAGTGTCAGTTTAGTTGCCAGATAAAAGGGTAAAAAACCAATTATCATATTTTTTACTGGCAAATGAGGTTCCAATGGTATAAATGCATACCCCGAGCTCGCATACTCTGATGGTACATTGTCTTTGAGTTGTGCGCCTTTTGGCGTCATTTGGTCCAACACCATGTGAGACTAGGCTCTAAGGAAAGCTGTCTCGGGTGTGGACCAATCAACTTCAAGCAAAGTGCATACATTATCAGAGTTGTGTGTTTTTTTTGCATTACGACTGCAGGTATTGTGGTCTATGCAAACATGACTCCTTGTAAAAAACAAGGTGTCAGTTTTGTTGCCAGATAGAAGGGTAAAAAAACCAATTATCATATTTTTTACTGGCGAATGAGGTTCCAATGGTGAAACACAAAAGTTTGTAAATAGTTTTTTTTAAAGTATGAATCATGTGACTTCAGCTCGGTCGCCCTCACCAAAACGTGCAGACCATGGCTACCAGAGAAGAGGGGCAATCGTAATAGCAGCTGAGATTATAATTTATTATTATGATAACAAATTGTTGTTGCTTGGCTCTCCAACACACCGGTGCGCTGTACTAGTATACTACACTATACACTACACACTACACTATATACTACACTATACACTACACTATACACTACACTATACACTATACACTACACTATATACTACACTATACACTACACTATACACTACACACTACACTATACACTATACTATACACTACACTATACACTACACTATACACTACACTACACACTACACTATACACTACTATACACTACACTACACTATACACTACACTATACACTACACTATACACTACACTATACTATACACTACACTACACACTACACTATACACTACTATACACTACACTACACTATACACTACACTATACACTATACACTACACTACACTATACACTACACTACACTATACACTACACTACACTATACACTACACTATACACTACTATACACTACACTATACACTACTATACACTACACTACACTATACACTACACTACACTATACACTACACTATACACTACACTATACACTACACTATACACTACTATACACTACACTACACTATACACTACACTATACACTATACACTACACTACACTATACACTACACTACACTATACACTACACTACACTATACACTACACTACACTATACACTACACTATACACTACACTATACACTACACTACACTATACACTACACTATACACTACACTATACACTACACTACACTATACACTACACTATACACTACACTACACTATACACTACACTACACTATACACTACACTATACACTACACTATACACTACACTACACTACACACTACACTATACACTACACTATACACTATACACTACACTATACACTACACTATACACTACACTATACACTACACTATACACTACACTATACACTACACTATACACTACACTACACTATACACTACACTATACACTACACTATACACTACACTATACACTACACTATACACTACACTATACACTACACTATACACTACTATACACTACACTATATACTACACTATACACTACACTACACTATACACTACACTATACACTATACACTACTATACACTACACTACACTATACACTACACTATACACTACACTATACACTACACTATACTATACACTACACTACACACTACACTATACACTACTATACACTACACTACACTATACACTACACTATACACTATACACTACACTACACTATACACTACACTACACTATACACTACACTACACTATACACTACACTATACACTACTATACACTACACTATACACTACTATACACTACACTACACTATACACTACACTACACTATACACTACACTATACACTACACTATACACTACACTATACACTACACTATACACTACTATACACTACACTACACTATACACTACACTATACACTATACACTACACTACACTATACACTACACTACACTATACACTACACTACACTATACACTACACTATACACTACACTATACACTACACTACACTATACACTACACTATACACTACACTATACACTACACTACACTATACACTACACTATACACTACACTACACTATACACTACACTACACTATACACTACACTATACACTACACTATACACTACACTATACACTACACTATACACTACACTATACACTACACTATACACTACACTACACTATACACTACACTATACACTACACTATACACTACACTATACACTACTATACACTACACTATACACTACACTACACTATACACTACACTATACACTACACTATACACTACACTATACACTACTATACACTACACTATACACTACACTATACACTACACTACACTATACACTACACTATACACTACACTATACACTACACTACACTACACACTACACTATACACTACACTATACACTACACTACACTATACACTACACTATACACTACACTATACACTATACACTACACACTACACTATACACTACACTATACTATACACTATACACTACACTATACACTACACTATACACACTACACTATACACTACACTATACACTACTATACACTACACTATACTATACACTATACACTACACTACACTATACACTGCACTATACACTACACTATACACTACACTATACACTACTATACACTACACTATACACTATACACTACACTATACACTACTATACACTATACACTACACTATACACTACACTATACACTATACACTACACTATACACTACACTATACACTACTATACACTACACTATACACTATACACTACACTATACACTACACTATACACTACTATACACTACACTATACACTATACACTACACTATACACTACACTATACACTACACTATACACTACTATACACTACACTATACACTACACTACACACTAGTGCTGTACTAGTGACGAATTGGCCACGTTCTGTTTACGTGACAATCCCTTACAAGTTGGCCGTGTCGGGTGGTGGCGGGTTTTAACGACACATTTATATATTTATAACTAACTTTACTACCCGGCTTCGCCCGAGACTTGGATTCTTGTCTTGGATTAATACACGGCCAACGCCGAGGGTTTGGGGGGGGGGATGCGTGACGTCAGCAGGCACACTGCGTGACGTCACCACATGCGGGTGACATCACAGATGTGACGTCACCGCTCATTTGCCGTGCAAAATATATCCATTATTGCGACCCCCCCCCCCAAAATACAAAAGTCTATTTTTAGACTTTTTGCATTGTGTACAGTCTGGAAGCTGCCCACATGCCAAATTTCAAGTTTGTTGCATGTCGGAAAGTACGCTAAACATTTCGAACAGACACACATATTCACAAATTTCCCTTTTATATATATTTCTAGACGAATGATATTAGTCGCGAAAACCCATGTAAAACACATTCTAACAAGAGAATAGGTTTTCCCCTTTTATCTGGTAACAAAACAGTTGTGTTAAGTTGTTAAAACACCAAACTGAAACCTTTTGCAAAGAATCATGTCTGTATTAACCACAATGCTTGTGGTCAAAATGCAAAAAAAAAGTACTCCGTTATTGTTTGCATTTTGACCACAAGTATTGTGGTTAATGCCGTTATACCCACGAGACTTTACCGAAAGAACCAAAGAGTTAGGATTCCTGCAGTCACGAAAGCTTCAAATCAACTTAACACATCTGTTTTTAGTTTCCAGATAAAAGGGGGAAAAAAAACCTATTCTCATATTTTATACACTGGCAAAGGAGGTCCCCTGACATGAATTCTAACAAATGATACATTTTCTTGGTTCTTTCGGTAAAGTCACGTAGAAGGGAAATAATAAAAATAAAACATTATGATATAATAACATAATATAATAATAAAATAAAATAATATATGAGATTTTTTTAAATGTTTTATTTTTATAAATTGTATAATTAAATAGACGCTCCAAGCCTGGTGGTGTGTCATTCAGACGCTGTCTTCTCGACAGACCTGTTCTCCACCTGAGGACGGCTGCTTGCGTTGTGGCCGAAACGTCGTGAGAATTATTTTATTATGTTTTATTTTAATTAATTTAATTTTTATTATTTTATTATCTCCATTCTACGTGACTTTACCGAAATAACCAAGAAGATAAATCCCTGCAGTCACGAAAGCTTCAAATCGAAATGATACATTCCCTCCATTTCTGCACAGCATCTCGGCCCTCCCCTCCCCCCGCCCTCCGGCACACCTTTGAGAGCGACGGTGTCGGCGAGGATGCGTGCGAGCATCTCCTTGGGAAGCTTCTGGAAGGCTTCGTCGGTTGGAGCGAACACGGTGTAGGGTCCAACGCCGTTGCCCACCGTCTCCAGCATGCCGGCCGATCGCAGCGCCGACTGCGCGGACAGAACGGTCACGTCTGGCACGTTGTCGTAGTAACACCGCGGTTGCTAGGAGACGTCGATTATCTCGTCCGGGACGTCGTCGTAGGAACACCGCGGTTGCTAGGAGACGTCGATTACCTCCTCTGGCACGTCGTCATAGGAACACCGCGGTTGCTAGGAGACCGATTACCTCGTCCGGTACGTCGTCATAGAAACACCGCGGTTGCTAGGAGACGTCGATTACCTCGTCCGGCACGTCGTCGTAGGAACACCGCGGTTGCTAGGAGACGTCGATTACCTCGTCCGGGACGTCGTCGTAGGAACACTGCGGTTGCTAGGAGACGTCGATTACCTCGTCCGGCACGTCGTCATAGGAACACCGCGGTTGCTAGGAGACGTCGATTATCTCGTCTGGCACGTCGTCATAGAAACACCGCGGTTGCTAGGAGACGTCGATTACATCGTCTGGCACATCGTCATAGAAACACCGCGGTTGCTAGGAGACGTCGATTACCTCCTCTGGCACGTCGTCGTAGGAACACCGCAGTTGCTAGGAGACGTCGATTATCTCGTCTGGCACGTCGTCGTAGGAACACCGCGGTTGCTAGGAGACGTCGATTATCTCGTCCGGGACGTCGTCGTAGTAACACCGCGGTTGCTAGGAGACGTCGATTACCTCGTCCGGGACGTCGTCATAGAAACACCGCGGTTGCTAGGAGACGTCGATTATCTCGTCTGGCACGTCGTCGTAGTAACACCGCGGTTGCTAGGAGACGTCGATTACCTCGTCCGGCACGTCGTCGTAGGAACACCGCGGTTGCTAGGAGACGTCGATTATCTCGTCTGGCACGTCGTCGTAGGAACACCGCGGTTGCTAGGAGACGTCGATTATCTCGTCTGGCACGTCGTCATAGAAACACCGCGGTTGCTAGGAGACGTCGATTACATCATCTGGCACGTCGTCATAGAAACACCGCGGTTGCTAGGAGACGTCGATTACGTCCTCTGGCACGTCGTCGTAGGAACACCGCAGTTTCTAGGAGACGTCGATTATCTCGTCTGGCACGTCGTCGTAGGAACACCGCGGTTGCTAGGAGACGTCGATTATCTCGTCCGGGACGTCGTCGTAGTAACACCGCGGTTGCTAGGAGACGTCGATTACCTCGTCCGGGACGTCGTCATAGAAACACCGCGGTTGCTAGGAGACGTCGATTATCTCGTCTGGCACGTCGTCGTAGTAACACCGCGGTTGCTAGGAGACGTCGATTACCTCGTCCGGCACGTCGTCGTAGGAACACCGCGGTTGCTAGGAGACGTCGATTATCTCGTCTGGCACGTCGTCGTAGGAACACCGCGGTTGCTAGGAGACGTCGATTATCTCGTCTGGCACGTCGTCATAGAAACACCGCGGTTGCTAGGAGACGTCGATTACATCATCTGGCACGTCGTCATAGAAACACCGCAGTTGCTAGGAGACGTCGATTATCTCGTCTGGCACGTCGTCGTAGGAACACCGCGGTTGCTAGGAGACGTCGATTATCTCGTCCGGGACGTCGTCGTAGTAACACCGCGGTTGCTAGGAGACGTCGATTACCTCGTCCGGGACGTCGTCATAGAAACACCGCGGTTGCTAGGAGACGTCGATTATCTCGTCTGGCACGTCGTCGTAGTAACACCGCGGTTGCTAGGAGACGTCGATTACCTCGTCCGGCACGTCGTCGTAGGAACACCGCGGTTGCTAGGAGACGTCGATTACCAACATTACAGGCCGCCTCATTGAGCCGCCATTTTGTGATGGCCACGTGGCTTGTGAGCTATGCAACTCGGTGGGGTCTTTTACCTGGTAACATCTCCCAGTTGAAAGAGTTTGTTTGGATATTTTTAGGTTTTTTCGGTAAAGTCACGTAGGTAAAAAATTACAATTAATAAAAGTAGAATAAAAATAAAATAAAAATCACGACGTTTCGGAGGCAACACAAGCTTCCGTCTTCAGGTGGAACCATCACAGCACGATTGCTATATTTTAATTTTACTTTTATTAATTTTAATTTTTGAACTATGTGACTTTACCGAAAAAACCTAAGAATATGAATCCTTGCAGTCACAAAAGCTTCAAATCTAGAATTAAAACCCTCTACGCGGAGGAATTCCACCTATCTGTTAGAGTTTTTAACAGACAACGAGACAAGAAGTCACAGCTTCTCGAGACGCTGGCCTTCCTCAAGAGATGCCGAGATAACAAGGTCATACCCATCGCTTACAAATACTGTGTTCTTGGAATAATCTCTTACTTGATACAGCAATCGTGCTGTGACGGTTCCACCTGAAGACGGAAGCTTGTGTTGCCTCCGAAACGTCGTGATTTTTATTTTATTTTTATTTTACTTTTTATTAATTTTAATTTTTTACCTACGTGACTTTACCGGAAAAAACCTAAGAATATGAATCCTTGCAGTCACGAAAGCTTCACATCTAGAGTTTGTTTGGAGTTTGCTTGCATCTCTCTCTCTCTCCCTATGGTCACGCGAAATATTATCTGGGCTTCTCCGGTTTTCCCCTCCCCCATTTAGCGTTTTGATTATTCGCCTGCTATAAATGTCCATATGATAAGGGGCCGTTCGTAAATGACGTCACACAAAAAGTCAGACCCCCCCCCTCAAATATGACGTCACAAAGCTTTACCCCCCCCCCCAAAACCATATTTCCATTTTGAAAATAAAACATACTTCAAATCGCTTTAAACTATTGTCATTGAAGTGCGTATTTAATGTGGCGCTGCACTCTGATGTTGTTCGAGTGTTGTTATAACAATTCTATATTTATTTAAAGTTGCGCATTTTTACGTGACGTCACATTTCTCAAAGCCCCCCCCCCCCCTTCGTCACACATCGTCACAAATGTCTGAACCCCCCCCCTCCCCTAGGTGCGTGACGTCATTTATGGACGACCCCTAAGGCACTGCGAGAGCTGTCATTTATTGCCAGGTTACTTCTGAAAAATAGAGCTGCATAGCTCAGTGGGCCTCGCTGGTAAAATAGAAACAAGTTTCAAATAGTAAATTTGGTCTCTTTCATTTTTCTCCGGGTTTTCCCTGTGTTTCTTCGTGAGTTCATGGGTCTCTGTGTGAGTCTATGGGTCTCTGTGTGAGTCTATGGGTCTCTGTGTGAGTCTATGGGTCTCTGTTTGAGTCTATGGGTCTCTGTGCGAGTCCATGGGTCTCTGTGCGAGTCTCTGTGTCTCTGTGCGAGTCTGTGGGTCTCTGTGTGAGTCTATGGGTCTCTGTGCGAGTCCATGGGTCTCTGTGCGAGTCTATGGGTCTCTGTGTGAGTCTATGGGTCTCTGTGTGAGTCTATGGGTCTCTATTTGAGTCTATGGGTCTCTGTGTGAGTCTATGGGTCTCTGTTTGAGTCTATGGGTCTCTGTGCGAGTCCATGGGCCTCTGTGCGAGTCTCTGTGTCTCTGTGCGAGTCTGTGGGTCTCTGTGTGAGTCTATGGGTCTCTGTGCGAGTCCATGGGTCTCTGTGCGAGTCTATGGGTCTCTGTGTGAGTCTATGGGTCTCTGTATGAGTCTATGGGTCTCTATTTGAGTCTATGGGTCTCTGTGCGAGTCTGTGGGTCTCTGTGCGAGTCAATGGGTCTCTATGTGAGTCTATGGGTCTCTGTGCGAGTCTATGTGTCTCTGTGTGAGTCGATGGGTCTCTGTGTGGGTCTATGGGTCTCTGTGTGAGTCTATGGGTCTCTGTGTGAGTCTATGGGTCTCTGTGTGAGTCTGTGGATCTTTGTGTGAGTCTATGTGTCTCTGTGCGAGTCTGTAGGTCTTTGTGTGGGTCGGTCCATCTCTGTGTGAGTCTATTGGTCTTTGTGTGAGTCGATGAGTCTCTATGTGAGTCTATGGGTCTCTGTGTGAGTCTATGGGTCTCTGTGTCATGCATACGCACGCGCTCACACGAGAGAGGCAGCCCGCTGAGTGCGGGGGCAACAGGAGTGGAGGGGGGCAATCTAACCCGGGAACAAAACCAACATATCCCTTTTTTATGAACTCCACCCCATCTTCTTGGTTCTTTCGGTAAAGTCACGTAGAAGGTAAATAATAAAATAATGACAAAAAAACATAATAAAAGAATATTTTTTATTATTTTATTATTTCCCTTCTACGTGACTTTACCGAAAGAACCAAGAAGATGAATCCCTGCAGTCACGAAAGCTTTAAATCGAAATTTTATAATGTTTTATTTTTATTATTTTATTATTTTCCTTCTACGTGACTTTACCGAAAGAACCAAGACGATGAATCCCTGCAGTCACGAAAGCTTTAAATCGAAATTTTATAATGTTTTATTTTTATTATTTTATTATTTTCCTTCTACGTGACTTTACCGAAAGAACCAAGACGATGAATCCCTGCAGTCACGAAAGCTTTAAATCGAAATTTTATAATGTTTTATTTTTATTATTTTATTATTTCCCTTCTACTTGACTTTACCGAAAGAACCAAGAAGATGAATCCCTGCAGTCACGAAAGCTTTGAATCGAAATTTTATAATGTTTTATTTTTATTATTTTATTATTTCCCTTCTACTTGACTTTACCGAAAGAACCAAGAAGATGAATCCCTGCAGTCACGAAAGCTTTACATCGAAACTCCACCCCAACCCAACCCACTATTAACCAGGGCGGCCGCTTTGATTCGAACCGCGAGCCCCCTTCGACGGGCCGTCGAGCTCGCTCCACGTGCCGCGTCACCGCCCCCCCCCTGCCCTCCCCCTGCCCCCCCCCCTCACCGTTAGGGTCTTCAGGCGGCTGTCGCTCTCCAGGATGGCGCGGATGCTGGCGCTAGCCGGAGGGATGATGGCCTCGACAATGTGCACCACTCCGTTGGACGCGAGCAGGTTGGGTTTCAGGATCCGCACGCAGTTCACCGTGATGATCTGTCGGTGGTTGGGGGGGCGGGGGGTCGGAGGGCACAACGGAGGGCGGCGGTGGCTTGAAGCTCGTCAAAGAATTCTAGATTTGAAGCTTTCGTGACTGCAAGGATTCATATTCTTAGGTTTTTTCGGTAAAGTCACAGAGGCTCCGCGGTTCGAAGCAAAGCGGCCGCCCTGGTTAATAGGGCTCGGGTTGGGTGGGGTGGGGTGGGGGGAATTCGTATCGAAGCTAGGCTTTTTTCATAATCAACGTTTTTGGGTTTAGATCGCGTTATTATTTATAAATGTGTCGTAACCCTCCACCACCCGACACGGCCAATCAGTAAAAAAGTGTCACGTTGACAAAAGACAAATAGTTCACTGCTTTAGCCCACCGGTGTGTTGAAGCGTGAAACCACAAAATTTAAAATTTATGAGTAGTACGACGTTTCGCTGGTAATTGCATCCAGCATCATCGGGCAATTCGCCAGAATGGTGAGGCTCTGCTCTTGCTCCAGGTCTCATATAGAGCAGCAGCAGGGTGACGTCATCATTATCTCATTAACTCATCAGGTGCAACGATTTGAGGGTGGGGGGGGGTTATTGTAATTATATACTACATTAGTAATCGGGCAGTTGTTACGATGCGAGTTGTAGATTAGTAATCAGTTTTTGGTTCTTTCGCTAAAAACACGTAGAATGGAAACAATAAAAATGATAAAATAAAACATGATAGAGAATTATTTTATTATGTTTTATTTTATTATTTTTATTGTTTCCATTCTACGTGACTTTACCGAAAGAACCAAGAAGATGAAACCCTGCAGTCACGTCAACAAAAAAAAAACGCGACGCGTTCGTTACCGCTTCAGCACCCCGGTCGCGTGCTCGAGAGTGAACGCACGACATTTACAATTCGCTGGTGATTACAACCGGCTTCGTCAGGCGATTAGTCAGAATTAGGGTGGAGGGGTGAGAGGCCCACGTGGGGTGGAAAGGCATTTTGTTGTTGTTATTGTTGTTGTTGACCTGGTGCTCACACAAACGCTGTCACCAGAGGTCGCAACCAGGTACCCGATACCCGTACCCTACCCGATACCCGTTTGCGACCCTGGTGCGGCCGGGTACGGGTACGGGTAGGCCGTGAGTCGCTGGTGAGTCACCGTTTGTCACTCATTTCCCAACGTCTTGTCTCTTCTCACAATTCAAGTTCCTAGAATCAACCCACCCGCGCCTGCAACATGGCTTCATCCCAGAGCACGCAATCAGGTACCCGATACCCGTACCCTACCCGTACCCGGCCGGGTACGGGTACGGGTACCCGTTTGCGACCCTGGTGCGGCCGGGTACGGGTACGGGCAGGGGCGGTTTCTTCATTAGGGCGATTGGGCGACGCACCACCAATCTCAGCCGTTACTGTGCCTCTGGATATAGTCCAATCAGCGTCATTTCACGTTCTGTGGAGTACCGCTTCTTTTTGGTCGATTTCACTTTGGCTGAGAATCGCCCCGAGTGTTTCCATAGACTTACATTCAAAGATGTTTTTTTTCGAAAGGCGGGCGCTGCAATGCATTCTCTATGGCTTCCGAGAGGGCTCGCACTAACGTGCTTACGTCATCATACGTGCTTACGTCATCATACGTAAGCACGTTTCAGTCAACAATATTATTTGTCGCCACCTAGTGGAATCTTTAATAAAAGAAACTAAGTGGATTGTAATAATAGTGAGATAGAAACAAACAAGATGTATTGTAAGAGTCACTTTATTTTTCATTAATATTAAAGAAGTGAAGTTGCCTTTACATGCTTAAGCTGTTAATTTATCCTTTGCATGGGTGGACCTTATCCTTATCAATCATCCAGACATTTGCCCCCCCTGAGAGATTTTGCAGGAGCCGCCACTGGGTACGGGTAAGGAATCAAAACCCGTTTGCGACCTCTGGCTGTCACCAGCCATACTCAGCTTGAAGGGGCAGATTGTCTGCCTGGCGTTAAGCCGGCTAAACGCGAGAGGCTGAGCTTTTTCCCACGCCTGATGAGGCTGGCTGTAATCCCCAGCGAAGTGTGCACAGTTGTGATGTAACGTCTCTTGCTTGTCAACTTCACTTCTGTAGTGCCGACAGCCCAAACCGAGTGGCGTGTTTTCCCACGTGACAATTGGATTCGGTTGACTCTGTCGGGTGGTGGAGAGTTAAAATAATACGGAAATGTCTTCTTGTTTCTTTCGGTAAAGTCACGTAGAAGGGAAATAATAAAATAATAAAAATTCAACATTTTATTATGTTTTCTTTTTATTATTTCAATAAAACATTTTATTATGTTTCATTTTTATTATTTTATTATTTCCCTTCTACGTGACTTTACCGAAAAAACCAAGAAGATGAATCCCTGCAGTCACGAAAGCTTTAAATCGAAATTTAATATAGAAATAATAACGTTGACATATCTACATCACGATCCAGCCCAAATTATACCAATTATGGATTCTGATTAAAGTATTTTATATATTTTTTTAAAATGAGCTGACCTCGTAAAGGCCCCACTGAGCTAGTGTATGGCTCTTTTTCAGAAGCAACCTTGCCACCACAAATGATATAGCTCAACGAAGTTGCTTATCATCATGTGGACATTGATAGCAGGAGCCATATACACATGAGAGTCTAACAGGGGCGGTTTCTTCATTAGGGCGATTGGGCGACGCACCACCAATGTCATTCAACCACAGAGTCACGCTAGCCGTCACTGTGCCTCTGGATATAGTCCAATGAGCGTCATGCTACGTTCTGTGGCGTACCGCCTCTTTTTGGGCGATTTCACCCCGGCTGAGAATCGCCCCGAGTGGCCCCATAGACTTACATTCAAAGATGTTTTTTTTCGAACGGCGGGCGCTGCAATGCATTCTCTATGGCTTCCGGGAGGGCTCGCACTAACGTGCTTACGTCATTATACGTAAGCACGTTTCAGTCAACAATATTATTTGTCGCCACCTAGTGGAATCTTTAATAAAAGATACTAAGTGGATTGTAATAATAGTGAGTATAGAAACAAACAAGATGTATTGTAAGAGTCACTTTATTTTTCATTAATATTAAAGAAGTGAAGTTGCCTTTACATGCTTAAGCTGTTAATTTATCCTTTGCATGGGTGGACCTTATCCTTAAAAATCATCCAGACATTTGCCCCCCCTGAGAGATTTTGTAGGAGCCGCCACTGGAGTCTAATGTACTCTAAACGCACGTTTATTTGACCTGTTGGCTACATACGGTGCGAAATAAATTCATCAAACATACATATGATTCTAAATGTATGTGTAAAGTAGTAACTCGGCGTGAGACGACTTCACGGGTAGCACACTCTTTATTTCACCAACTTCGGTTCACAGGCGACTAACACCCACTGTAGTATCTCGGGTGACTAACACCCACTTGGTTACTCGGGTGACTAACACCCACTTGGTTACCCGGGTGACTAACACCCACTTAGCTACTCGGGTGACTAACACCCACTTGGTTACTCGGGTGACTAACACCCACTTAGCTACTCGGGTGACTAACACCCACTTGGTTACTCGGGTGACTAACACCCACTTAGCTACTCGGGTGACTAACACCCACTTGGTTACTCGGGTGACTAACACCCACTTAGCTACTCGGGTGACTAACGCCCACCTAGCTACTCGGGTGACTAACACCCACTGAGCTACTCGGGTGACCAACACCCACTTAGCTACTCTGGCGACTAACGCCCACTGAGCTACTCTGGCGACTAACGCCCACTGAGCTACTCGGGTGACAAACACCCACTTAGCTACTCTGGCGACTAACGCCCACTGAGCTACTCTGGACACACCCTGCCGGGGTGTCCGTCTCGACTGTGGGTCCCCCAGTCCCGACCCACGTGGGCGTCGAACCACGGGTCCCACAGTCTCGCCTCCGAGCCACACAGGGCCCCGGTCCCTACAAGGACAGCGGGACTAGGGGTCTCGGGGCACTATGTCTTCAACTCCGTCTTCGATCTTCAACTGGTTAACAACCCCGAGTGCTCTCGCGCGTCCCCCTTTATACCCCACCTGCGGACGTCGCTGAGAGCACCCATCCTATTTGACCAATCACTGGGCGCTGGCTACGATCCTGTTTTCCCACATCTCAGCGTGCCTCACCACCCACGCCGCGCCGCCCCGTCATCCGTCACTCCCGGCGCGCGCGTCCATACCACGCCCACAACGCGTGCCCAACCCCGCACCCCGTGCCGCCCCGTGATCCATCACTGTCACAGTCGGCGCGCGTCAACACCACCACTACATATGTATGTATGTTGAACTTCTTTTGCACCAGACGTGGAAAACCGTGCTAATCGGAGATGGACGGTAATAACTGGAGGACCTGGAGATAAAATCCACGCGCCCACGTTGAGAGAGAGACACGCAAACTCCAAATATACAGCAGCAGGCATCGTCAGGGTCGGGATCGAACCCACGACCTCCTGCATACCAGGCGAGGTAGTCAACATCTCACCACGTTGAGAGAGAGACACGCAAACTCCAAATATACAGCAGCAGGCATCGTCAGGGTCGGGATCGAACCCACGACCTCCTGCATACCAGGCGAGGTAGTCAACATCTCACCACGTTGAGAGAGAGACACGCAAGCTCGAAATATACAGCAGCAGGCATCGTCAGGGTCGGGATCGACCCCACGACCTCCTGTATACCAGGCGAGGGAGATCACATCTCCTAGCCACCCAGGATAACTCGCCCGTGGACAGCGGAGAGAGTGTAGAGTGGCGAGTGGTGAGTGGTGAGCGGGGAGGGGGGTGAGCAGTGAGCGGAGAGTGGTGAGTGGCGAGTAGTGAGTGGGTAGTGGTGAGTGGTGAGCGGGGAGGGGGGTGAGCGGTGAGCGGAGAGTGGTGAGTGGCGAGTGGTGATTCCGAAGCTGTGAGCGGTGAGTGGGGAGGGGGGTGAGCGGTGAGCGGAGAGCTGAGAGCTGGGAGCTGTGAGCGTTGAGCGTTGAGTGGTGAGCGGGGCGCACGGTCCCCTCACCCCGTTGGAGTAGTGGTGGACGTGCAGCTCGTCCTCTTTGAGCGTCGGTAGCGCCATGCCGTGTTTGAGGTCCCTCCCGAGGAGACGACGGTCGACCAGCGAGTACGACATGGAGTCTCGGATCTCCGACTCGCTCTGCACAATCGGAATATTTGCGCGTGTTGATGGCGGAGGAATTCCGAAGAGCCGTTAAAGCTCTTGTTTTGGTCACAGATGTCTCAGGAAGGGGGGCACGGGGGGGGGGTCAGAACGTTACAACAAGCGATGCAATAGCGTCGCAAAGTGTAGGGAAGGTAAACGAATGACTTCAAAAAAGTATCGATTTAAAGCTTTCGTGACTGCAGGGATTCATCTTCTTGGTTCTTTAGGTAAAGTCACGTAGAAGGGAAGTAATACAATAATAAAACGTCGTGAGAATTATTTTATTATGTTTTATTTTTATTATTTATTACTTCCCTTCTACGTGACTTTACCGAAAGAACCAAGAAGAAGTTCAAAAAAGTATACGAATAAAACGAAACCATTGTTTATCTTACCAGGTAATGTCAATTCGATTTAAAGCTTTCGTGACTGCAGTGATGAATCTTTTTGGTTCTTTCGGTAAAGTCACGTAGAAGGGAAATAATAAAATAAAATTTAATTATAAAATAATATTTTATTATGCGTAGAAGGGAAATAATAAAATAAAATTTTCTTATAAAATAATAAAATAATATTTTATTATGTTTAATTTTTATTATTTCCCTTCTACGTGACTTTACCGAAAGAACCAAGAAGAGGTCATGTAAATGTTTTCTCTAACCCGGTCTGCAGCAAACAAAGACAAATATCCCCCGTGTAGCCTTTAACAGACTGTTGGGGCAAGTGCTGTTAACGAGTAGCAACCTACGAAGGCCGAAACATCACACGAGGGGGTGGGTGGCCAGCACCACGCCCGGCCGCCTTTGTCTCTAAAGTGGCGATGTTCACTACACACCGCACCAGGTACTCATTTGACCTACATATACCTCTGCCTGTTTTAATTTTAACAGGTAAGGCCCCACTGAGCCATGTAGCGCTTTTAAAATCCTTTATATTAAGTTCACTTGCTTGCTTGCTTAGGACCGTGCAAATCTTTCGGTCGTTTTTAAACCCACTTCCCGTGATCCAATCGAGCTGACATTTTGCAAACAGACTCGTTGTGCGTGACAATTAATGTTCGTGAATTTTTTTTTTCCAAAATTTTACACTTTTAGGGCAAAATTATTATATTTAATTACCAATTGCTTAATGCTGCCATGCAATCATCTGACCCATAGGTGGCAGCCATCTCAAGCCAGAGGACGAGAGGACTCTAGCCGCCACGCATATAAAATATTTTTAGTGAAAAACTTTGTTTTTACGGGATATACTTGTTTAGAAGTGACCTTGCCACAAGTGAAATACCAACGAAGTGGCTTATCATGCAGAAATATATAGCAGCCAAATACTCCAATCGCGTGATGTTGATTCTAAATGTGGAGGGGAAAATTCAAATAAAATTTAAACCGAACATTTTTTTTAATTTTACTAGGTAAGGCCCACTAAGCTATGTAGCGATTTTTCAAAAGCCACCTGGCCACCAAACTTTCGCTCAACAAAGTGGCTCATCACGTGCTAATTTATACCAGGAGCCATTTTCAATGAGAAAACGGGCGAATTAGTTATTTTTCTTTCTCATGAAGTCAGAAAAAAAGAACATATTCACCAAAATTAACAGTTTGTGGGGAATAATAGCCATTTTCTGTACTTTTGAGGCATTAGGAATTAACACTTACTGCCCATGAACAAAAAAAAATGTTGCTACACAGTGTTATCCTAGTAGCAAAAGTAGCTACAAATGCTACGGGCCCCGCACTTTCAAGGGCCCCGCGCTAACTGCTTTCAATCTATCAATTCCGGTTTTAGTGATTCTGCACTAGCTCTATTACTATAGTACTATACCGCCTTCAACTTTTACGAATGGCTGGGTGTTTAGGGTTAGCGATTTGTCGCGTAATTATCTGGCCGTATTGCAAACGAAAAAGTACAATTACTTTACTATGCGAGTAAAAAAATGCGTGTGTTTTTATATAACCGTGCTTGGTTTCTTTCATTATTTAGTGCCCCTTTATTATAACATATGCTACAGGCCCCGCAAAAGGGCAGCTAACATTCTTTCCGCGCCAAGCTCCCCCTCACCATCTCCACCCCCTTCCAGGCGTTGTCGTCGGGCGCGAAGGCGGTGAAGGCGGCGCGTCCGGCCAGCACGCTGCCCAGGTCGGCCTGTTCCATGTGGCCCATGGTGATGGTCGCCCCGGCGGCCTCCAGCGTCTCCGCCATGGTGCCCAGCGGCAGAACTGCGGTGGTGGAGGGACACGGCGGTGGCAGGCAACGGTGCGCCTTTTGGCGTCATCTGGTCCAACACCATGTGAGACTAGGCTCTAAGAAAAGCCGCCTGGACCAATCAATTTCAAAGACAGTGCATACATTATCAGAGTTATGTTTTTTGTTTGCATTGCGACTGCAGGTATTGTGGTCTATGCAAACATGACTCCTTGTAAAAAGGTGTCAGTTTTGTTGCCAGATAGAAGGGTAAAAAAAAATTATCATATTTTTTACTGGCAAATGAGGTACCAATGGTGTAAATGCTTACTCCGAGCTCTCATACTCTGATGGTGCATTGTCTTTGAGTTGTGCGCCTTTTGGCGTCATCTGGTCCAACACCATGTGAGACTAGGCTCTAAGGAAAGCTGTCTCGGGTGTGGACCAATCAACTTCAAGGACAGTGCATACATTATCAGAGTTATGTTTTTTGTTTGCATTACGACTGCAGGTATTGTGGCCTATGCAAACATGACTCCTCGTAAAAAGGTGTCAGTTTTGTTGCCAGATAGAAGGGTAAAAAAACAATTATCAAGGTGGGGTGGGTTGGGGTGGCATCCTCGGCGCAACTCGTTCGATCCGTTATTTTGTGCGTGCGTGGGTGTGCTCGCTAATAGCACTTGCCCCGACAGTCTGTTAAGGCTATACGGGGGATCTTTGTCTATGTGTATGGGGAGAGCGGTGGTGCGGTGGTTAGTGCGCTGCGCGACCCGGCCACCTGAGTTCGATTCTGGCTCACGGCACAACACCCATGACGATTATCTGGGCCTCCCCGAGGTCGACTCAGCCTCAAATGAGTATCTGGTGCAGCGTGCAAACATCGCCACTGGGGGAGACAAAGGCGGTCGGGCGTGGTGCTGGCCACCCGCCTGCTCGCGTGCCGTGCCGGCCTTCATAGGGGTGCTACTCGCTAACAGCACTCGCCCCAACAGTATGTTATGGGAAGCTTTGTCTTTCGTGCGTGTTGAACCGTTGCTTGTCGGAGCTCCGACGGCTGTGATCGTGGAGGAGTCGGCGTTAGAAATGACACGATCCACAAATAACGAGGCCCCAACCCCCCCCCCCCCCTTTCTAGAAGGTTCGCTCCCCCCCCCCCCAATTCTCTCAGCCAATGGGTGTCCTTCTTCTTGAACGGCCAAACCCTCGATTCTCCTGCCTTTTACGTTTGAATTTTTGGACCTATCAAATTTCAATTCCACTGGCCGTTGGCCAATCTTATTTGAGGCATTTATGCACCAATCAGAGGCTTCCTTCGACACACTTGCCGACTGCCCGTTTACACGGTGCCATCTCAGGTGAGAGTGGTTCTAGATTTGAAGCTTTCGTGACTGCAAGGATTCATACTGTTGGATATATGCCCCCCTTTTTAATTTTAAAAATTATTTTTTTTTTAAGAATTATTCTGCCAACATAGATAATATCGTTTTTTAATATACACGGGGCAACGTGAGAACGGACACGCCCTCACACTCCCACAGAGGCCCCCACACACTAACACAGATGTGCGCACACCTCATTTCAAAGGAAAGAGGGCATGAAAGAAGGGTAATCAAGATCATAAAAAAACTCCCCGAATTTCACACAAGAGGAACAAGGGAGGGGGGAATGGTAGCCGGGGGGGTTCTGGAAGAAACATCCGTTCGTAAAGGGAAAAAAAAACCCTTTTATAAGTACAAAACCAGGCCACGAAATATATAATTATATTCTTAACAAAGGAACAACATTAACAAAAAAACACAAACGGGTTTTGAACCATGTTAGACAAACTAGTACAACTTAGCCATGAAGTAAGCAAACAGTATCCATCCTCACTACAATTGAAAATCAGACTACAGTCTGCACCAGAATCGCGACCCATCATTGTTAATTAAATACTGACATTATTTACCTTTATAGAATTTCTACACGGCCGGGCCGAAGCATCGAAGAACAATTATGGCATATATTTCGCTCCAAAACAAAATTCTTAGCCGGGATAGCAGATTAAATAATCACAAGAAGTCAAATAATAAGTACGGAATTAAAGTGAATATCCTAGGAGCTAACGGTGAATAAGGCTCTCAAAATTAACCAAACACAACAACCCCCTGAAAACAACAGCAGCAACACGACCGTCTTTGTCTTTCCGAGAGGATCTCCACACGCAGGCACCAAGCCGGGAAATGACACCAATAAAACTCCCGGGCAATGGCTCAAAGGAAATTAACACGCTCTCAGAAATAAATAAATAAGCGCATGCGCCGGGCGCTTCCACCGTGGAAACAACCGTCTTTGTCTTCCCACAACACGGACAGCAAAAATTGCACACGCAAGGAATAACATCTCCATGAGAGATCGGGTCACGATGAAACATCGGGAACACGGTTTCGGCTTAACTGGGGCATAATGGAATAAGTCGCATTTCAACTTCCAAACCAAAACAACTTAAGCTGTGTGAGACAAAAGATATGATCCCCGAGCGAGGGCGGAAATAATTAAGCTCGCTTAACGCGTAGGTTGTCGCGACAAATATTATTCAGTAACAAAAACATGGATTCGAATATCTCTTTTATATATATATAACTCGACGCGAATCATCGGTCTGGCTAATGTATAACTTCGTTGGCGCCGTCACGAGCCCCCCCCCCTTTCAGAACGACAACAACTGTGTCTTCAAAGCGAAACACACGGACGGACACACACACGGATGCAGATGGTCACACACAGGAAGGTTTTATGACAGACTTTGAACAACTCGGGAAACGGAGGGCATTTTCTCAACATAAGCCGGGGAAAAATCCATTCAACTCACTTCGTCAGGGGCCTGGCCCCCCCACCACACATCGCCAGGGCTTCGACTCCACCACAGATCGTCAAGAAGCCTTCGTCATCCAGCATGACGAGAATCGCGAGGTAGCGACGTGCTGCTACAAGCCGAGGTCTGCACCACCTAAGAAGAATTACTACACCGAGCCGCCGAGCTGCGAGTGAAACGGACGGAGATTCCAGCTATCACTCTCGAGCCAACAACTTCAACCCAACGTCAATATCAGCAACGAGCGAAAGCATCGTTCATTGCCAGAGCGACAACCAACGAGAACCGACTCGTCATCCAGCAGTGGAGAGAAAGAGCGCGCCACCGCGCCGTCAGCTACAAGAGCGCGCCACCGCGCCGTCAGCTACGAGAGCGCGCCACCGCGCCGTCAGCTACGAGAGCGCGCCACCGCGCCGTCAGCTACGAGAGCGCGCCACCGCGCCGTCAGCTACGAGAGCGCGCCACCGCGCCGTCAGCTACGAGAGCGCGCCACCGCGCCGTCAGCTACGAGAGCGCGCCACCGCGCCGTCAGCTACGAGAGCGCGCCACCGCGCCGTCAGCTACGAGAGCGCGCCACCGCGCCGTCAGCTACCGAGAGCGCGCCACCGCGCCGTCAGCTACGAGAGCGCGCCACCGCGCCGTCAGCTACGAGAGCGCGCCACCGCGCCGTCAGCTACGAGAGCGCGCCACCGCGCCGTCAGCTACGAGAGCGCGCCACCGCGCCGTCAGCTACCGAGAGCGCGCCACCGCGCCGTCAGCTACCGAGGGCCGCCAAGCGCCGCCAAGCGCCGCCGCTCACCTCATCGCGGAGAAAGTGTCAGCTGCCGCTCGCACAGACGGCAGAGAGGTTGTATCACTCCCCACATACAGACTCGAGGAAACACAGAGAAAATCTTGTCAAACCAGTTTCCTTTGTCATAGAGCTTCGCCGAAGAATTAATTAAAACAGAGCCAGATTAGCTCTCCCGCAACACGCCCTCACCCACCATTGACTCCAACATTCCGTTAAAAGAATATTATACTTACCGATGAATCTATTGACATATACTTTCGCCTCGGGGAGAGAATAAGTGCTTTTATTAACGCAAAACGAAATGTGTCATGCTTGTTTTCAAACTCGGCCAGTCGCCGATGGTGATCGATACAAAAACAAACTAATGAGATGCCTGGTGGAGAGGTAGAGGTTACGATTGCATAATAATTTTTGGTCATTCAGTTCGTTAAATGCACAATATCGAAAATGCATAAGAGTTTTGAGTTATTCAATTTAGTAAATGCATAAGTGTTCATTCATTCATTTTAGTCAATGCTTAATCTCGTAATTGCATAAGAATTTTAGTTATCCATATTAGTCGAATGCACAATATCGAAAATGCATAAGAGTTTGGAGTTATTCAATTTAGTAAATGCATAAGTGTTTATTCATTCATTTTAGTCAATGCTTAATATCGTAATTGCATAAGAATTTTAGTTATTCATATTAATCGAATGCATGATATCGCAAATGTATAGGGGTTTGGTTATTCATGAATTATTGACGCATGTTCGACCTGCATGATAGAATGTCACATGCTTGTTAGAATAAAATTGCTTGACACCAACTGTTCGAGTGCTTCTTTCCAAGTCCATGCAAAACCATCTTATTTTTGATAACTGTATCCTGTGATGAGATATGAAAATGGAGACCTAAATATCATAACACACGCTAGGATAATCGGTAAACGTTTAATCATTGATCATCGTGTTATCCTGATTGACATAACTCTGGATAAACGAAGCTGAGCCTAATTACCACAACTGCTCACATTAACATCATCGCAAGCATCCGCATAACTTACTACGATTATCTCAGCGATTATCATAATTTATGCATATGATTACTCACACTATCATAATATATGCATATAATTACATGCATTATCATAATTTATGCATGTTAATACACACATTAACATAATTAATGCGATTTGCGCATTTTTCGGAAAATTATTAATTTTTATTATTTTCATCAAAATTTCATAACTCCGACACATACAACATAATGGGGTGGCGTCGTCCGGGATCTCTCACAGACAGTGTTTTGCATGGATGATGGAATGAATCACTTCGTGTTAACCAGAATATCGTGACCAAACATTGCATTGTGATTGTAAACGGGCGTAAAACCAAAAAAAAAACGCCCTCTAAGGTTAAAACCCAGAATAGCAGGTTGAAACAGAGACAGTGGAATTAAGATAATATCGTATCAAACCGATTGCACCCTGTGATAAATGGTGTTAGAGGTACGCACTCTGAATCGGAAAATAACAATAGCTCGAGTCAAACTGACTACACTCTGTGAGATAATTGTTTTATATGCACTCTAAAAGGAATTGTCAAAGGAACTCTTGCCATACCTAAGATGCTAGGATTAGGAATAATTTTTGAATGGGTTACGGGGTACGGGGAACTCGTATTAAAACGTACCGACCAATCTGTTACAAAGCAGTACAGTCAGAGAGACATATGGGAAGGGAGCTGTATCGATAACACGAACACACCTCGGGGGAAACTAATTGACTGGATAAAATGTAAGGAAGGCGAACACGATGCAAAAGCTGCAGAGAAGGCAGGACAGGACTCATGCCTTTTCACACAGGCATACAGACAGGGATGGTGGAATGAAGGAAAATTCGGAATGGAAACAGGAGAGAAATCGTCTCTAATAAACGAGGAAAAATGTCCTCACACCATCGTAAGGGAGGAGAAATCAGGGCTCGCGACATCAGCGAAACTCACAGACGTGGATCCACAGAATAAATATGGAAGTAACATTAAATCACACTCTTGGGTACGTGGACAGAGTCCAGGGACTAATCGCAAAAAAATCATGGATATCGAACAAAAAATCCTTGACAAACAGAAACCTTCACAATTCGAGAGAAGGGATGGAGAGATACATATGCAAACAAAAACATGTGAGATTGACAACTTCACAGATAGAGGGAAGCAAAATGTTAAAGTAAAGTCGACTGGACATGTTCCACTAAGGGCAGAGGCAAAAACTGAAGGGAAATGGCAACACGAGCGACACGGCACTGGGCGCGCACACAGAAAATGCACACCGCTTAATCACGCCCCACACAGTACAGATCAAAGTGACAGATTGCCTGATGATAACTTGTTTGATGATGACGCTGTCGGCAATCGACTTTCGGAATACCTATTCACCAGTAAAACCCTTAAATTGATGGACAAGGCTCTAATCAGAATTCCCGATTTTGACCCCCACAATAAGACTATGGATATCCACACACATATCGCAACAATAGAAGAGGAGGCAATGATTAGAGGGCTGATGAGACGGGATGAAAAAGCGAGTTTGTTGAAACGAAGCTTACATAAAGATTCTATTCCATGGGTAAAGTCACTACCACACAAGGTTAGAAATGATTTTAAACAACTGAGCCTGGCAGTGATTCGGAAGTTTGGAGAATATTCGACACTCACTGAAGGGTTTTATGCTGTAAAATCGATGACCCAGGGCATGGACCAAGATCCACGTGACTACCTCGTACAATTTAAAAGAGCGTATTACGCAGGCGATGTGAATCAATACCACGAAGGAGATAAAATGTTCAAAATTATGTTTTTTGAATCCTTGAGCCCAGAGATTACAGAAAGGGTGAGAATGGTTTTGAATCCAGAAACCGCATCCTTACGCCGCATAGAGAGCAAGGCGTACATGGCATGGTTGTACAGAGCTAAGAATCAGAATTCGGATCCAGAACACAGGGAGAGGGATAAGGAACCCAGCCTCTCAGAGAGGAATAAAAATCACCGAACAGTCCCACAATGCCTAGAAGAGCAAACACACACGCACCTGTGGCAAAATAACCCAGAGAGAGGTTGGCACGAGAATGAGAGCGGCACAAAGCCGAACATTGAGAGGAATCGCAGGAGGGGGAGGTTCAGAACAGAACCATACCAACACCCCATGCCACGACACACACGAGGCTCAAATTATGCACAGAGATGGCGAGATAACCACCTAGCGGGAAGGTGTTACACAGACCGCGGAAGTATGGATGCGAACATTCAGGAGAATCGCAAGAGGGGAGGTCAAACACAATCGATCCAATTCCGACCAATTCCTCCACCGGCTATACCAGGAGGGAATAGAGGAATAACACAGAATGCGGTACAAATACATGATGAACCACCCGCCGAGGTTTTGTTAAACCCCGAGCTCAATGGGAAATACAAGCAGGCTGCAGGTGACAGGGCGGGCAAAAACACGGGCGGTGCTCTTGTGAAAGGCGCGCGGATCGGGTGCGGGGTTGCATTGAGGCGTGATCGGACAGTAGATAACAGACAGCAGAGACAAAGAGAGCACACAGAGACACGCCCTGAGGAGCGCAGGCGTGAGCCTTTGAATGAAAAATATCCAAGGGAAACCAAAATGTACGTGGATCGGAGTGCTAAAATGGAGACAAATGTTCATGACATATCGGGAATGGTGTTAAAATCTAACACACTCGTAAAAACAAAGAGGGCAACATTACGAGGGACAGAATTAAATCGACACACAAACTCGGCAAATGTGCATGTAATCGCAGAGAGAGCGAATGCCACGAACCAAGTGTCAAAGTGGGTTGTGTGCGCGAATTCTGATTATGTACAGCACAATTTTTCACCACACACTCCCACGACGCGAGAGAGTGAGAGAGAAAATTACAAAAACGAACCCGAAAACCGTGATCGAATTATCAAAGTGATAAGTGGTAAACCAGGCAACATGAGGAAGGTAACGCATAAATGCGTTCGAAACCGCTACCTAGCGTTTCCCAGGATTTAACAAAAACAAAGATGAAATTCGTCGGAATTATGATGTATGAGAACCATGTAACTGATGATATCGATGTTTTAACGTGTTGTTAATTTCCTTGCTTAATTCAAATGTAACCACGGTAAGCAAAAACAAAAATGAATATTCGTCGGAATTATGATGTACGAGAACCAATGTAACGCAATATCGATGTTAACGGTTGTTATTTCCTTTGCTAATTCAGATGTAACCAGATTAAGATTGTAATACGTGCACGCGCGTTGTAAGAAATAACCGCCGAGAGTAAGGGCGGCTGATGGGATGCATGACATAAAAAGGGGGCATTACTTTGTTTGAAAATTCGCCAGTGGCCAAATCGACCCCTGATAATTTTCAAAAGGGCGGACTGTTGGATATATGCCCCCCTTTTTAATTTTAAAAATTATTTTTTTTTTAAGAATTATTCTGCCAACATAGATAATATCGTTTTTTAATATACACGGGGCAACGTGAGAACGGACACGCCCTCACACTCCCACAGAGGCCCCCACACACTAACACAGATGTGCGCACACCTCATTTCAAAGGAAAGAGGGCATGAAAGAAGGGTAATCAAGATCATAAAAAAACTCCCCGAATTTCACACAAGAGGAACAAGGGAGGGGGGAATGGTAGCCGGGGGGGTTCTGGAAGAAACATCCGTTCGTAAAGGGAAAAAAAAACCCTTTTATAAGTACAAAACCAGGCCACGAAATATATAATTATATTCTTAACAAAGGAACAACATTAACAAAAAAACACAAACGGGTTTTGAACCATGTTAGACAAACTAGTACAACTTAGCCATGAAGTAAGCAAACAGTATCCATCCTCACTACAATTGAAAATCAGACTACAGTCTGCACCAGAATCGCGACCCATCATTGTTAATTAAATACTGACATTATTTACCTTTATAGAATTTCTACACGGCCGGGCCGAAGCATCGAAGAACAATTATGGCATATATTTCGCTCCAAAACAAAATTCTTAGCCGGGATAGCAGATTAAATAATCACAAGAAGTCAAATAATAAGTACGGAATTAAAGTGAATATCCTAGGAGCTAACGGTGAATAAGGCTCTCAAAATTAACCAAACACAACAACCCCCTGAAAACAACAGCAGCAACACGACCGTCTTTGTCTTTCCGAGAGGATCTCCACACGCAGGCACCAAGCCGGGAAATGACACCAATAAAACTCCCGGGCAATGGCTCAAAGGAAATTAACACGCTCTCAGAAATAAATAAATAAGCGCATGCGCCGGGCGCTTCCACCGTGGAAACAACCGTCTTTGTCTTCCCACAACACGGACAGCAAAAATTGCACACGCAAGGAATAACATCTCCATGAGAGATCGGGTCACGATGAAACATCGGGAACACGGTTTCGGCTTAACTGGGGCATAATGGAATAAGTCGCATTTCAACTTCCAAACCAAAACAACTTAAGCTGTGTGAGACAAAAGATATGATCCCCGAGCGAGGGCGGAAATAATTAAGCTCGCTTAACGCGTAGGTTGTCGCGACAAATATTATTCAGTAACAAAAACATGGATTCGAATATCTCTTTTATATATATATAACTCGACGCGAATCATCGGTCTGGCTAATGTATAACTTCGTTGGCGCCGTCACGAGCCCCCCCCCCTTTCAGAACGACAACAACTGTGTCTTCAAAGCGAAACACACGGACGGACACACACACGGATGCAGATGGTCACACACAGGAAGGTTTTATGACAGACTTTGAACAACTCGGGAAACGGAGGGCATTTTCTCAACATAAGCCGGGGAAAAATCCATTCAACTCACTTCGTCAGGGGCCTGGCCCCCCCACCACACATCGCCAGGGCTTCGACTCCACCACAGATCGTCAAGAAGCCTTCGTCATCCAGCATGACGAGAATCGCGAGGTAGCGACGTGCTGCTACAAGCCGAGGTCTGCACCACCTAAGAAGAATTACTACACCGAGCCGCCGAGCTGCGAGTGAAACGGACGGAGATTCCAGCTATCACTCTCGAGCCAACAACTTCAACCCAACGTCAATATCAGCAACGAGCGAAAGCATCGTTCATTGCCAGAGCGACAACCAACGAGAACCGACTCGTCATCCAGCAGTGGAGAGAAAGAGCGCGCCACCGCGCCGTCAGCTACAAGAGCGCGCCACCGCGCCGTCAGCTACGAGAGCGCGCCACCGCGCCGTCAGCTACGAGAGCGCGCCACCGCGCCGTCAGCTACGAGAGCGCGCCACCGCGCCGTCAGCTACGAGAGCGCGCCACCGCGCCGTCAGCTACGAGAGCGCGCCACCGCGCCGTCAGCTACGAGAGCGCGCCACCGCGCCGTCAGCTACGAGAGCGCGCCACCGCGCCGTCAGCTACGAGAGCGCGCCACCGCGCCGTCAGCTACCGAGAGCGCGCCACCGCGCCGTCAGCTACGAGAGCGCGCCACCGCGCCGTCAGCTACGAGAGCGCGCCACCGCGCCGTCAGCTACGAGAGCGCGCCACCGCGCCGTCAGCTACGAGAGCGCGCCACCGCGCCGTCAGCTACCGAGAGCGCGCCACCGCGCCGTCAGCTACCGAGGGCCGCCAAGCGCCGCCAAGCGCCGCCGCTCACCTCATCGCGGAGAAAGTGTCAGCTGCCGCTCGCACAGACGGCAGAGAGGTTGTATCACTCCCCACATACAGACTCGAGGAAACACAGAGAAAATCTTGTCAAACCAGTTTCCTTTGTCATAGAGCTTCGCCGAAGAATTAATTAAAACAGAGCCAGATTAGCTCTCCCGCAACACGCCCTCACCCACCATTGACTCCAACATTCCGTTAAAAGAATATTATACTTACCGATGAATCTATTGACATATACTTTCGCCTCGGGGAGAGAATAAGTGCTTTTATTAACGCAAAACGAAATGTGTCATGCTTGTTTTCAAACTCGGCCAGTCGCCGATGGTGATCGATACAAAAACAAACTAATGAGATGCCTGGTGGAGAGGTAGAGGTTACGATTGCATAATAATTTTTGGTCATTCAGTTCGTTAAATGCACAATATCGAAAATGCATAAGAGTTTTGAGTTATTCAATTTAGTAAATGCATAAGTGTTCATTCATTCATTTTAGTCAATGCTTAATCTCGTAATTGCATAAGAATTTTAGTTATCCATATTAGTCGAATGCACAATATCGAAAATGCATAAGAGTTTGGAGTTATTCAATTTAGTAAATGCATAAGTGTTTATTCATTCATTTTAGTCAATGCTTAATATCGTAATTGCATAAGAATTTTAGTTATTCATATTAATCGAATGCATGATATCGCAAATGTATAGGGGTTTGGTTATTCATGAATTATTGACGCATGTTCGACCTGCATGATAGAATGTCACATGCTTGTTAGAATAAAATTGCTTGACACCAACTGTTCGAGTGCTTCTTTCCAAGTCCATGCAAAACCATCTTATTTTTGATAACTGTATCCTGTGATGAGATATGAAAATGGAGACCTAAATATCATAACACACGCTAGGATAATCGGTAAACGTTTAATCATTGATCATCGTGTTATCCTGATTGACATAACTCTGGATAAACGAAGCTGAGCCTAATTACCACAACTGCTCACATTAACATCATCGCAAGCATCCGCATAACTTACTACGATTATCTCAGCGATTATCATAATTTATGCATATGATTACTCACACTATCATAATATATGCATATAATTACATGCATTATCATAATTTATGCATGTTAATACACACATTAACATAATTAATGCGATTTGCGCATTTTTCGGAAAATTATTAATTTTTATTATTTTCATCAAAATTTCATAACTCCGACACATACAACAATACTCTTAGTTTTTTTCGGTAAAGTCACGTAGGTAAAAAAGTTTAATTAAAAGTTAATAAAAGTAATATTGGAAATCAAATAACATAAAGTCACGTAGGTGAAAATAAATAATAAATTAAAAACAATAATAGAAATACAATTCTAAATCACGACGTTTCGGAGGCAACACAAGTCTCACCGGTCCCACCTTTATGTATTTCTACCTACGTGACTTTACCAAAAAAACCTAAGATCAGTGATGATGATGATGTCTCTACCCTGCGTGTGTTCTCTAATCCACGCGTTCATCTCTCCGTCTCTCAGCGTAATCATCACCGTCACAGTGGTCTATCCACTGCTGAATGAAGATCGGTGATGATGATTCTAAATTTGAAGCTTTCTTGACTGCAAGGATCCATACTCTTAGTTTTTTTGGGTAAAGTCACGTAGGTGAAAATAAATAATAAAATAATAATAATATTAATAATAATATAAATACAATTACAAATCACGACAATTATTAATCACGACGTTTCGGAGGCAGTAATTTTGATTGATGCAGTAATTTTTGCTGTGACGGTCCCACCTGATGACGGAGACTTGTGTGTTGCCTCCGAAACGTCGTGATTTTATTATTTTATTTTATTTCCATTATTACTTTTTTAACTTTTAATTTTATTTTTTACCTACGTGACATTACCGATTAAACCTAAGAGTATGAGAGTGGTCTTTACAGCTACATGAACCCACTCAACTCTGGGTCCTCAAATCTGATTGGCTCACAAAGTGACGACCATCGCATTTACCTCCACCCTCTACTTAAAGATCGAAACAGGCAGAGTTGTGGATTTCTCCACAACAATGGCTGTCTGCCAGATGATGCTGTTAGTTCTTCTTCAAAGTCACGTAGAAGGGGGAAGTAATAAAATAATAAAAACAAAACATAATAAAATAAAAAAATAAAAAAACAAAACATAATAAAATAATTGTATTATGTTTTGTTTTTATTATTTTATTACTTCCCTTCTACGTGACTTTACCGAAAGAACCAAGAAGATGAATCCCTGCAGTCACGAAAGCTTTAAATCGAAATTTAATGCTGTTAGTTGTTGTAATTACCGGCAAAACGTCATGGTACTCGAATGTGTAAACGTTGCAGTGGGCTTACTCTCCAACACACAACCGGTGTGAAGAACTAGTACACTACACTATACACTACACTATACACTACACTATACACTACACTATATACTACACTATACACCACATTATACACTACACTATACACTACACTATAAACTACACTATACACTACACTATACACTACACTATACACTACACACTACACTACACACTACACTATACACTATACACTACACTATACACTACACTATATATTACACTATACACCACATTATACACTACAATATGCACTACACTATACACTACACTATACACTACACTATACACTACACTATATAATACACTATACACCACATTATACACTACAATATGCACTACACTATACACTACACTATACACTACAATATGCACTACACTATACACTACACTATACACTACACTATACACTACACTATATATTACACTATACACAACACTATACACTACACTATACACTACACTATACACACCACTATTATTGTAAATGTTGTTGTGGGTTTCCTCTACAACACACAACCGGTGTTAGCACGTTCTGTGTACGTGACAAACCTTACTAATTGGCTGTGTCGGGTGGTGGCGGGTTTTAACGACGCATTCATAGATATACGCGATCTAAACCACAAAACCTCTATCATGGTTAATATTTGTCGCAAAAGCCTACGTGTTAAACCAAACTGACATTAATTCTAGATTTGAAGCTTTCGTGACTGCAAGGATTCATATTCTTAGGTTTTTTCGGTAAAGTCACGTGGGTAAAACATTTAAATTAATAAAAAGTTAAATAAATTAAAAATCACGACGTTTCGGAGGCAACACAAGCTGCTATGACGGTTCCACCTGAAGACGAAAGCTTGTGTTGCCTCCGAAACGTCGTGATTTTTATTTTATTTTTATTTTACTTTTATTTAATTTTAATTTTTTACCTACGTGACTTTACCGAAAAAACCTAAGAATACAAACTGACATTGTACCTAACCCCGAGAGGAAACTATTCACGAATCACAATATTGGCCTCGAAAGCGTACGTATGTCTCCCACACTTCCTGAAACCCAAGAGTGTTGAACCCTGGTGGCTTTTGTCCGCGGAGTTTCTGCATCCCCTCGCCCCCTCTCTGCGTGCTCACGGTTTGTGCTTTACACCGAGGGTTTGTGTGGAGTTACAATTTATAACAAATTAAAAAAATTAACCCGTAAAAACAAAGTTTTTCACTTTAAATCCTTTATATGCGTGGCGGCTAGAGTCCTCTCGTCCTCTGGCTTGAGATGGCTGCCACCTATGGGTCAGATGATTGCCTGCCACCATTAAGCAATTGGTAATTAAATATACAAAAAAAAAATCCTAAAAAGTGTAAAATTTTGGGAAAAATTTTCACGAAAATGTATTGTCACGCACAACGAGTCTGTGTGGAAAATGTCAGCTCGATTGGATCACGGGAAGTGGGTTAAAAAACGACCGAAAGATTTGCACGGTCGTAAGCGCGCAAGCAAGCAAGCAAGTGAACTTAATATAAAGGATTTAAAAACAATCGAGGTGCGTGTTGTGAATAGTGGGTGGAAAGGCACAAGTTCTTACTGGCAGGACAGCCCTTTTCTCCCTCCACCGGGAGATAGCCCGGGCAGCACTCGTAGGTGATGGTGCTGAAAGAAACGGGACAAGGCACCTCCGATTAGCCGCCCCAGGACCTCCGATAGCCCCAGCACTTCCGATTAGTCCCAACATTTTGATTTAAAGCTTTCGTGACTGCAGGGATTCATGTTTTTGGTTCTTTCGGTAAAGTCACGTAGAAGGGAAATAATAAAATAATATAAATACAATCTATATATATAAAATCGCAAATCTGTCTGTCTGTCTATTTGTCTGTCTGTCTGTCTGTGTGTCGCCGGACCATACGCAGTTTCATTGGACGAAATGTGAGGGATTTGCGAGACCACGGCGGTTGCTCCTGGCAACGGGTAGCGACGCATTCGCTGCAGGGTGGACGCCATTTTTAATTCCCGTTAAAAATATGCGCACGCATTAACACGCGACTCTGAGGTAAATTCATCAAAGTTTCACGTCCTCTTCACTCCCCCCCCACCCCAATGTGTGCAATTACTATTATAGGGTCGGTAGATAATAAAATTATAGCGATTAGCCAGTATTATTGTAGCACGGGGCGGGGGGGGGTAACGGCCCCAGTACCCAGCCTCAGCCGGGTGGGCAATCTAGGCGAGGCCGGAGGCTCTGCACGGTACTAGGTCTCGACACCCCACCCGTGTCAAGCGACGACTTTGTGGTATAAACTCGATATATCCAGCGTTGCCCGGGGGGGAAATACATTTAAAATCTTCTGAAAACTTTCAAACATTACATACCAATGAAAAAACAACTGTGTAATTACTTTTAAACCCGACGCGCCAAGAATCGATTCTTTAAATGTTGACTGTACAAATAGTCATTAAGCTGGGTGAGCGTACTGGCAGTCTATAATGTAGACTGTAGCCTGGTTATTAAGCTGGGTGGGTGTACTGGCAGTCTATAATGTAGACTGTAGCCTGGTTATTAAGCTGGGTGAGCGTACTGGCAGTCTATAATGTAGACTGTAGCCTGGTTATTAAGCTGGGTGGGTGTACTGGCAGTCTATAATGTAGACTGTAGCCTGGTTATTAAGTAAAGTGAGTCAATTTGTAACACGTAGGCTTTCGCGACCATTATTCATAAACAACGTTATTGGGTTTAGATCGCCTTATTTATTAATGTGTTGTAACCCTCCACCACCCGACACGGCCAATCAGTAAAAAAGTATCACGTTGATAAAAGACTAATAGTTCACTGCTTTAGCCGACCGGTGTGTTGACGCGTGAAACCACAACAATTACCATTTCAGAGTACGACGTTTCGCTGATGCTGGATGCAATTACCAGCGAAACGTCGTACTCAAAAAATGTTCTGTCCATCTGTGTACGCTCGCTTGCGAGGGATTTGCCGGGAGGCACGTCCCGTGCCCCACGATGGGAATAGGCATGTCCGTTTTTTTGTCCGTCACCTTTAAAGTGGTTTAATGATCGATTTAGTGTTATTCAACTTTATTTATTTCATCTGTGTATATATGTAAGGTTATTAAGAAATATATTTTTCACCCGGGCAACGCCGGGTACTTCTGCTAGTATAATATAAATACATATTTCACACCTGATGACGATTGCTTGTGTTGTAGTCGAAACGTCGTGAGAATTTGAATTGTTTTATATTTTTATTATTTTATTATTTCCCTTCTACGTGACTTTACCGAAAGAACCGAGAATATATAGTCCCAACACCTCCGATTAGAACCCAGCACCTCCGATTAGAACCCAGCACCTCCGATTAACACGGCCGGTTACGGACGGAGCGAAACAAGTTCCACGTACACACGTCGGCATCAGCACAGCTGGCTAACATATGGGGTGGCAAAAGAACTTGAACATGCATACATTAGCGCGGCTGGCTACGTACGGCGCGAAACAAGTCCTACGTACACGACCTCCTAGCAGGATGGGCTACGAGCGGTGCGAAAGAGGTTCGACACACGTCCGTGCCACGCGCGGGAATTGTTATTTTCTGCCGAGGTTTGGCCAAACGCACCCCACGTAGCCACAGCAGCCCACGGGGGACCATGGCCGATGTTGCCGCTTATTGAGCGGTGGGGCCTACGAAGTGTTGGGGCTGAACCGCAGTCATTGCTAATGCCTCTGGGCTCGCTTAGGGCCATTCCCAGATATTTTTTTTTTATTGAAATGAGCGGCTCATAATTGGTTTTTTACCCTTCTATCTGGCAACAAAACTGACACCTTTTTACAAGGAGTCATGTTTGCACAGACCACAATATCTGCAGTCATAATACAAACAAAAGAACATAACTCTGATAATGTATGCACTGTTCTTGAAGTTGATTGGTCCACACCCGAGACAGCTTTCCTTAGAGCCTAGTCTCACATGGGTTGGACCAGCTGTCTCGGGTGTGGACCAATCAACTTCAAGGACAGTGCACATTATCAGAGTTATGTTCTTTTGTTTGTATTATGACTGCAGGTATTGCGGTCTATGCAAACATGACTCCTTGTAAAAAGGTGTCAGTTTTGTTGCCAGATAGAAGGGTAAAAAACCAATTATCATATTTTTACTGGTAAATGAGGTTCCTATAGTGTAGATGCTTGCCCCGAGCTCTCACACTCTGATGGTGCATTGTCTTTGAGTTGTGCGCCTTTTGGCGTCATCTGGTCCAACCCATGTGAGACTAGGCTCTAAGGAAAGCTGTCTCGGGTGTGGACCAATCAACTTCAAGGATAGTGCATACATTATCAGAGTTGTGTCTTTTGTTTGCATTACGACTGCAGGTATTGCGGTCTATGCAAACATGACTCCTTGTTAAAAGGTGTCAGTTTTGTTGCCAGATAGAAGGGTAAAAAAACAATTATCATATTTTTACTGGCAAATGAGGTTCCCATAATGAGCGGCTCAGTTTGAAAATACTTTTTCAAGATCGGTCTCGTCAAGCTTAATTCGTTGAGCACATTCCTGAACAGAATGCTAGTGTTCACACGCGTACCCGCATTGAATTAGGAGCCAATGTGTTCTTTAAATGTTGGCAGTTGTGTTTTTGTCTTTTTTTTTATTCCCCACAAAGACCGCAAATTTACACCGGTCACTGTGAAACACAAAGACAAAGACCACCCGTGTAGCCTTCACGGGCGGTTAGGGCAAGTGCTGTTTGCGAGCAGCACCTGTGAAGGCCGGCACGGCACACGAGGGCGTGGGTTGCCATCAACCACGCCCGGCCGCCTTTGTCTCCTTTGACCTACCTATACCTACGTCCAGGGCCGGATTAAGATTGTGTAGATCCCTAGCCTCAAGTTCAAGTTAATTTATTAGGTATAGCCATGTGAGCCATTCGGCTCTTGAATCGGGTGCAACCGCAACAAACAAAAAACAAAAACATGAACAAGAAAACATCTTACAGTGAATATGTGACTAAGTGCAAACAGAAAATCCAAGAAAAGACAGCAAAATATTGCAGAAAAAAGCACCGTACACCAACGCTGTGTGGAAAAATTACAGGCACTGTGAGGACACCCTCCAGTAATATTTTCAAGAGGAAAACCAAAGTTAAAGAAAATTTAAACTTATTTTTTAACAAGGTAAACAAACAAATAAAATTCGGCAATTCACGAACGAAATCACTTTTCACTTCATCTCTGAAAGCCCTCCAGCTGGCGGAGGCTCCTGGGTTGCAGCCCCTAAAGCCCCCCCACAACCTTGATCCGGCCCTGCCTACGCCAATTGTAATGTTCACCAGGTAAGTCCCACTGAGCTATGTCGCTATGTTCCAGAAGCGACCTGGCCACACGTGATTTCATGGCTCGCCATCACTGTGGAATTGAAAGCAGCGGACGCTTCTAAATGTGGAGGGCGGAAGAAAAAAAAAACCCCGGCAGGCACCGGGTACTTATTTGAGGCTGAGTCGACCTAGGGGAGGCCCAGAACAGAGTTGAGACAATCACCGCCGGCGTTGGCCGTGCGCGAGGATCGATGCTCGGGCGGTGCAGGTTGCGGAGCGCAGCGCTAACCGTTGCACCACCGCTCCCGTGGATCACGTGATCGCGTGAGGCGTGTTATCTTCCGTTCCAAACGTCACATTCGCTTCCGATTGCTCTCGGCGGAGAAGTCGATCGTTCTTTTTGTCTTAGTTTTGTCCCACGTGACTAAAAGGTTATTCTCGGTGCCGGTTTTAACCTAATTAGGCCAAGAGTGAGGGTTTTGTTGTTGTTGTTTTTGTCAGATGTCGGGCAGCTAAAACAACAGACCGCTGCTTTTGTCTCGGGGGATAACACACAACAACAACAACAACAAAAAACAGCATGTTCCTCAACCACACTGTGGCCTTAAAAATAAAAAAATATAAAACAAATTATAGGAGGCGTTTAGAGTAATGGTCCATCTACTTAGAACAAGGGTCATTGCCCGAAACGTCTATTATATATAATGTTTTTTTTAAAAACCAGACAGTGTTGTTATTGACCAACATGTTCAGTTTTTGTATGAGTGTTTGTATTATTATTTCTGCTTGTGCTGCCAATGCAGTGGTAGCCAGCAGCGTCGCCAAACAATATGTTTCAGGATAATTCGTATCGCTGACAAAGGAGTGAGCGATATTCAGAAACATTATCTTAGTACTTGGGGCGCCACGGTGGCTAGGAGATGTTAACTACCTCGCCTGGTGTGCAGGAGGTCGAGGGTTCGATCCCGACCCTGACGCCTGCTGCTGTATATTTGGAGTTTGCGTGTCTCTCTCTCATCATCATCACGATGGCTAGGAGATGTTAACTACCTCGCCTGGTATGCAGGTGGTTGTGGGTTCGATCCCGACCCTGACGCCTGCTGCTGTATATTTGGAGTTTGCGTGTCTCTCTCTCTCATCATTACGATGGCTAGGAGATGTTAACTACCTCGCCTGGTATACAGGAGGTCGTGGGTTCGATCCCGACCCTGACGCCTGCTGTATATTAGGAGTTTTCGTGTCTCTCTCTCTCATCATTATCACGGTGGCTAGGAGATGTTAACTCCCTCGCCTGGTATGCAGGAGGTCGTGGGTTCGATCCCGACCCTGACGCCTGCTGTATATTTGGAGTTTGCCTGTCTCTCTCTCTCTCCGTGATCGCGTGGATTTTTCTCCTCCGGTTTCCCCCCTCCACATTGAGACTGGCTTAGCCAGTGGGCGAGGGGAGGAGCAAGCAGGCCCATGTGGGATGATGTAATGCCCCTCACTCTTAATTTAGTCGTTAGGTAAACTAACCTCCCCTCACCTCCACCCAAACTATTTTATAATTCGCGTGGCGGCAGAGAAACGGCGGTGGTTAGAGACGGTGATTTTTTTTATCTTTTCGTTTTTAACTTTTACTTCATTACTTCCCGAAGGTGGTGAACCGATCATGCGAATGATGCGACACCACACGAACGGGGAGGAAAGAAATGAAAAACAAACGCACGCAGGCTGGACACGATCGCCATCCGAGCATTGTTGCTATTATTGACGTTAATTCAAAACCAGTGGTTTTGGGTCAGCGTGATTTATTATTATTTTATTTTTGTTAATTAATTTTAATTTCATCTTTTTTTACCTACGCGAATCCTTGCAGTCACGATAGCTTCAAATCTAGAATTGACGTTAATTTTTCGCAGCTTGTCCGATGACTTTCTCTTAACTTTCATAATGTGGATCTTCTTGGTTATTTCGGTAAAGTCACGTAGAAGGGAAATAATAAAATAATAAAAATAAAACATTTTTTTATAATAATACAATATTAAAGATAAAACATAACTTATTAAATTTTATTATTTTATTATTTCCTTTCTACGTGACTTTACCGAAAGAACCAAGTAGATGAATCCCTGCAGTCACGAAAGCTTTAAATCGAAATTTTATTATGTTTTATTTTTATTATTTTATTATTTCCCTTCTACGTGACTTTACCGAAAGAACCAAGAAGATGAATCCCTGCAGTCACGAAAGAAGCTTTAAATCGAAATTTTATTATGTTTTAATTTTATTATTTTATTACTTCCCTTCTACGTGACTTTACCGAAAGAACCAAGAAGGTGAATCCCCGCAGTCACGAAAGAAGCTTTAAATCGAAATTTTATTATGTTTTAATTTTATTATTTTATTACTTCCCTTCTACGTGACTTTACCGAAAGAACCAAGAAGATGAATCCCTGCATTCACGAAAGCTTTAAATCGAAATTTTATTATGTTTTATTTTTATTATTTATTATTTCCCTTCTACGTGACTTTACCGAAAGCACCAAGAAGATTTCATAATGTGTTCATTCGGACTGAGTTATTGTCGCCCCAGTGGATTGTCAAAAAAACCATCACCACGGAGTGATCAGGGAGGCCTGGTCCACACAAATATAAACTATTTACATTTAAATTTCGATTTAAAGCTTTCGTGACTGCAGGGATTCATCTTCTTGGTTCTTTCGGTAAAGTCACGTAGAAGGGAAATAATAAAATAATTAAAATAAAACATAATCAAATTTCGATTTAAAGCTTTCGTGACTGCAGGGATTCATCTTCTTGGTTCTTTCGGTAAAGTCACGTAAAAGGGAAATAATAAAATAATTAAAATAAAACATAATAAAATTTCGATTTAAAGCTTTCGTGACTGCAGGGATTCATCTTCTTGGTTCTTTCGGTAAAGTCACGTAGAAGGGAAATAATAAAATAATAAAAATAAAACATAATAAAATTTCGATTTAAAGCGTTCGTGACTGCAGGGATTCATCTTCTTGGTTCTTTCGGTAAAGTCACGTAGAAGGGAAGTAATACAATAATAAAAATAAAACATAATAAAACAATTCTCACGACGCTTCGGCCACAACGCAAGCAGCCGTCCTCAGGTGGAGAACAGGTCTGTCGAGACGACAGAGTCTGAATGACACACCCCAGGCTTGGAGCGTCTATTTCAGCTGGTAAAGCGCTCGAAAACTCTAAAGCTCTTATTCGGTAGCGACGTGGCTATCGCAAAACGATAGCTCAACAAAGTGGCTTTTCGTCATCGCGTGGACATTTATAGCAGCAGCCAAATGCTTCAAATGCATGTTGATTCTAAATGTGGAGGGGAAACCCAAAGGGACCCAGTGAAAAATCCACGCGACCACGGGGCAGAGGTCGCAACCGGGTACCCGATACCCGATCCCTACCCGATATCCGGCTACCCGTACCCGGCCGGGTACCCTGGTGCGGCCGGGTACGGGTAGACCGTGAGTCACTGGTGCGTAATTGTTTGTTACTAATTTCGCAAAGTCTTGTCTCTTCTCACAATTCAAGTTCCTAGAATCAACCCACCCGCGCCTGCAACATGGCTTCATCCCAGAGGTCGCAATCGGGTACCCGATACCCGTACCCTACCCGTACCCGGTCGGGTACGTGTAGGGTACGGGTACGGGTACCCGTTTGCGACCCTGGTGCGGCCGGGTACGGGTACGGGTAAGGAATCAAAACCCGTTTGCGACCTCTGCCACGAGGAGAGAGACACGCAAACTCCAATATACAGCAGGCATCGTTAGGGTTGGATTGAACCCACGATCTCCTGCATACCTGGCGAAGGAGTTAACATCTCTTAGCCACCGTGGTGATGATGAGAGAGAGACACGCAAACTCTCGATTTTAGCTATTTTTGAGGCGAGGTTGCACCTATGATGTCACGTGACACTTGAGAAGCGATCTTATCGCCACTTCTTTCGTTGTGGACATCATTTGCACCCTCCTGCGCTCATCATGAATGACGTCACGCGATTTTGGAATATTTTGACCCCCCCCCTCGTCACACGACGTCAAAAAAAGTCAGACAAAGCTCTGCCCCCCCCCCCAAAATAAAACATGCTTCAAATCGCTTTAAACTATTGTCACTGTGTAGTGCGTATTTAATGTGCCGCTGCACTCTGATGTTGTAGGAGAAAACATTTATTAAAAAGTCTATTCAATTAAGTAGAACGTGTTGTCTATATTTATTTAAAGTTGCGCAATTTGATGTGACGTCACATTTCTCAAACCGCCCCTCCCGTCACGCATCGTCACAAATGTCTGACCCCGCCCCCCCCCCCCCCTAGGTGCGTGACGTCATTTATGGACGGCCCCCATGCCCGATCGGTGTCTATGGCTGCGTGAGCGGAGGTGTGTCAATCCTCTTGCGGAGGAGGCTCGTGAAGGACGCCACTGGGCACTTGGAGGCAAAAGGAGCGACGCTCACAACAACGAGCGGAGCCCCGGACAGCTAAAACGACTACTGGCAGATGCACCCAGTCACTTCAGGCGGTCAACCCACGGTGCCTGCTGGGTCTGTTACGACACCTCCTGTCATCAGCGAGCCTTCGACACTTCACGTGGCCTCAAAGTGCACCTGGCCTGGCACAGGCCCCGTTGTGACGTCACCGTCACTTAGTGACGAATGGCGGCTGTGTTGGTATGGTGGGGGTGGGGGGGGGGTTACTCCAAGGCCGTAGCCATGGAATCAACATTGGGAGGGACCAAATCTTCAAGGGGGTCTAGGGCCCCCCCCAACCCAGAAAAACTATCTAAATTTGAAAACTAATTTCCTGCCTTAAATATAAAAAAAAATTCACTAACACATGAGACGGACTTTTTATTTATTTTTACAATAATGTCTAATAGTGTATTGTATTACATTGCTCTGTTTTTTTTACCTTTTCTTGTTTCATTGTATGCATTGGCAGAGATTAGGGATTAAAAAAGTACAACCATAACCACAATCGTAAAAACAGAAATCTATTCATTGTTACATGAAGAAAAGTCCAGTTAAATTTCGATTTAAAACTTTCGTGACTGCAGGGATTCACTTCTTGGTTCTTTCGGTAAAGTCACGTAGAATGTAAATAATAAAATAATAAAAATAAAACGTAATAAAATTTCGATTTAAAGCTTTCGTGACTGCAGGGATTCATCTTCTTGGTTCTTTCGGTAAAGTCACGTAGAAGGGAAATAATACAATAATAAAAATAAAACATAATAAAATAATTCTCACGACGTTTCGGCCACAACGCAAGCAGCCGTCCTCAGGTGAAGAACAGGTCTGTCGTCATTCAGACTCTGTCTTCTCGACAGACCTGTTCTTCACCTGAGGACGGCTGCTTGCGTTGTGGCCGAAACGTCGTGAGAATTATTTTAATATGTTTAATTTTTTATTATTTTATTATTTCCATTCTACGTGACTTTACCGAAAGAACCAAGAAGATGAAAAAGTCCAGTTATTGTGGCCAAGCTTTAACAAATTGTTGTTTTCATTTACATAGCATAGCAATTATTATTTTAAAAAATATATATATTGTTAATAGCAGTATATTAGGGGGGACATTTTGAGCATATTCATTATAATGACGGCCTTGGGTAACTCACGTGGGGTTGCCACAGACCATCTTGCGGTACCACGACTGGCAAGAGGAGTAGAACGTCTTCCTCGTGTTGGTCACCACCTGCACGGTACACACATTCGGGCTGTGGCCAGTGCCACACAATCCCCCAGCGATCATTAATTTCTTATCCGTCAGCCATCGAGACCCACTGCCCTCTTTAACGCATTTTTTTTAGTTTTTAACCAGGTCAGCTATTCATAATATAGGTTTTTGGGTCAGATCGCGTTATACCCTATGATTGCTTTTTCATTGCTTTCATGGATTTATTTTGGTGATTTCGAAAAGTGTATTGGTTTAGCCATGTTTGTTTGTTGTAGTACAGAGTTAGACTGATGGCCTTAATCTAAGTTGTCTTGTGGTTGTTGTTGTTGTTTTACTTGCATCCCACTGGGATTTTTGCACACAGCGTTGGTGTACGGTGATTTTTTCTGCAATATTTTGCTGTCTTTTCTTGGATTTTCTGTTTGCACTTAGTCACATATTCACTTTAAGATGTTTTCTGTTTATGTTTTTGTTTTTGTTTGTTGCGGTTGCACCCGATTCAAGAGCCGAATGGCTCACAGGGCTCTACACCTAATACATGAACTTGAACTTGAACCCGACACGGCGAAACAGTAAAAAAATGTGTCACGTTTTTCAAAGGACAAATTAATTCACTTCTTTAGCCCACCGGTGTGCTGAAGAGAGAATCAACAGCATTTAAAAATGTGAGTAGTACGACGTTTCGCTGATAATTACAATCAGCTTCATCGGGCAAGAATGGTGAAGCTCTCATGTTGCTTCCGGTCGTAAATAGAGCAGCATCAGGGTGACGTCATCATTTAATTCAATTCAATCTGGTGCAGTAATTCGAGGCAGGGAGGGGGTGGGTATTGCAATTATTTAGATTGGTAATCATTCAATTGGTATCCATTGCTATTTGTTTCCCTTATAAGGAATTGTAATTGTATTTATTTGATAATACGCTTCCAGGCCGCACTAAGCCTGTAGCTGTCAGAGCGATTGAAGTTATTTCTGTTTCTCTCAATTTCAATGGATTCTCTAGTTAGACTTGGCCAGTAATAATTAGTTTTACACAACACTTCAACGTTATCAAAATCAATTGAGTGTCCTTGTTGACAAGCATGCTCTGCCACTGCAGACAGTTGTGTTTGAGATAATTTAATGTTTCTTTGGTGTTGTGGCTCTTTGTTTCCAGAAGCGTGCATGGCTGTCACAAATGATAGCTCAACAAATTTGAGTCATCGTCGTCACGTGGACACGCACGGCAGCAGCCAAATACTGTAAAACGCGTGACGTTGATTCTAAATGTGGGAGGGAAAAACCTGACGGACCCGGAGAAAGATCCACGTGACCACGGGGAGAGGGGACACGCGGACTCCAAATATAAAACAGGCATCGTCAAGGGTCGGGATCGAACTGACGACCACCTTGCATACCAGGCGAGGTAGTTAACATCTCCTAGCCACCGTGATGATGATGAGAGAGAAACACGCAAACTCCAAATATACAGCAGGCGTCAGGGTCGGGATCGAACTCACGACTTCCTGCATACTAGGTGAGGTAGTTAACATCTCTTAGCCACCGTGATGATGATGAGAGACGCAAACTCCAATTATACAGCAGGCGTCAGGGTCGGGATCGAACTCACGACTTCCTGCATACTAGGTGAGGTAGTTAACATCTCCTAGCCACCGTGATGATGATGAGAGAGAAACACGCAAACTCCAAATATACAGCAGGCGTCAGGGTCTGGATCGAACTCACGACTTCCTGCATACTAGGTGAGGTAGTTAACATCTCTTAGCCACCGTGATGATGATGAGAGACGCAAACTCCAAATATACAGCAGCAGGCGTCAGGGTCTGGATCGAACTCACGACTTCCTGCATACTAGGTGAGGTAGTTAACATCTCTTAGCCACCGTGATGATGATGAGAGAGAGACGCAAACTCCAAATATACAGCAGCAGGCGTCAGGGTCGGGATCGAACTCACGACTTCCTGCATACTAGGTGAGGTAGTTAACATCTCTTAGCCACCGTGATGATGATGAGAGAGAGACGAAAATTCCAAATATACAGCAGGCGTCAGGGTCTGTTCGCACAATGGTCACGAGAGTCAATGAATTGTTCCTGTCAGGGCCGGAATAAGATTGTGTAGACCCCTGGGCTACAGATACTGTAAGGACACCCCCCAGTAATATTTTCCAAAGGAAAACAAAGTTAAAGACATTTTTAATTTTTTTACAAGGCTAACAACAAATGCAATTCAGCGTTCACAAACGAAATAACTTTTCACTGAATCTCTGGAGGCACCTCCAGCTGACGGAGGCTACTTGGCTGCAGCCCCTATAGCCCCCCCCCCACACGTCTTGATACGGCCCTGGGTGCTGTCGTCTATGCTGCAAGGCAGACAGGAATGAGCGGTTGTTGTAAAATAATTAAAATCAAGCCATTTCGCTGAGCTATCATTTGTGATTTCCAGGTCGCTTTAGAAAGATAGCTATTTAGCTTTAGGGGGCCTTACTTGGTAAAATAAAATAAAAATAGTTGAAAAACATTGGACGTGTAGAAATATATACACACAGGGTGGCCCAAAAGCCAGGAGACGTCGGGTTACATTTATTTTAAATTGCGGAGGGGATATTTCATTTTCCTTCAATTTTTATACGTCATCTGAAAAGGAAGAGGAAACTATATACATGTATTCGTAATGATAATTAGATAAAATATTAACTTGAAGAATAAACAATGCTAATGCAAAAAAAAAAGAAATAACCAGATGTGTCCGAACTTTTTGGGTCACGCTGTGTGTAAATTTTGCGACGCTGCTGCTGCTGCTCAATTGGCCGTTGTGCACATGCACAACTAACAATGAACTCAACAGGAATTATTTCAAATAACACCGTGGCCTTAAAATAAAAAACACATGTATATTAGATGGCATATTATTGGTTCTTTCGGTAAAATCAAGTAGATAGGAAAAAATATTAATAAAAAATATATAAATTTTCAAATTGAAATTATAAATTTAAAATGATAAAAGCAAAATAGATGACGTTTTGGGTAACAGGCCTTCATTGCAATTTAACAAAAAATGTACTCTGAACGAGGGCCATTGCCCGAAACGTCGTTTATTTTATATATATACACATATATATTTTAGGTTACCTTTAAGCACATGGCCAAATTGAGGCAGGTTACCTTGAAGCACTTGGCCCAAGTGAGGCAGGTTACCTTCAAGCTCATGCCCCGAGCGAGGCAGGTTACCTTCAAGCTCATGGCCCAGGCGAGGCAGGTTACCATCAAGCTCATGGCCCAGGCGAGGCAGGTTACCTTCAAGCTCATGGCCCACGTGGGCAGGTTACCTTCAAGCAATTGGATCAACTTTGGGCATGTTACCTTCAAGCACATGCCCCAAGTGAGGCAGGTTACCTTCAAGCTCATGGCCCAGGCGAGGCAGGTTACCTTCAAGATCATGGCCCAAGTGGAGCAGGTTACCTTCAAGCAATGGGATCAACTTGGGGCAGGTTACCTTCAAGCTCATGCCCCGAGTGAGGCAGGTTACCTTCAAGCTCATGCCCCAAGTGAGGCAGGTTACCTTCAAGCTCATGGCCCGAGCGAGGCAGGTTACCTTCAAGCTCATGGCCCACGTGGGCAGGTTATCTTCAAGCAATTGGATCAACTTTGGGCATGTTACCTTCAAGCACATGCCCCAAGTGATGTAGGTTACCTTCAAGGTAACATGCCCCAAGTGAGGCAGGTTACCTTCAAGCTCATGCCCCAAGTGGAGCAGGTTACCTTCAAGCAATTGGATCAACTTTGGGCATGTTACCTTCAAGCTCATGCCCAAGTGAGGCAGGTTACCTTCAAGCTCATGGCCCACGTGGGCAGGTTACCTTCAAGCAATTGGATCAACTTTGGGCATGTTACCTTCAAGCACATGGCCCAACGTTTTGGCCAACGTTGGGCTCAACGTTGGGCCCAACGTTGGGCCATGCACGTGGAACTGCTGAGCCAACGTGGGCTCAACGTTTGCTCAACATTCCGCGTTTACTGCGCAGTTACCCCTCGGCGTACGCTCTGCTCATCGTGTGCCGCCAAAGACAATACGCGCGCACGAAACGTGCGTTTTAAATTAAACCCCCAAAAATTTTATTTGGCACGCGCACGCGAACCCTTTTGACAAGCAGACATCATCCGGTGCGATCTCACGCGAATAAGAACAATGATATGCGATCATCCAAAAACGTTGAAGCATTCTCTACCGCATGCCGTGATCTTGGCTCGAAACACAAAGCAGCCCTGGCAGCTGCTTGCAGTTTCCAGAACAAGTTTTTTCGCACGTCGGAAAGCCACAGACAACTCCATGAAAATGCACAACGACATCTTGCGACAAAAATTCTCCGGTAGTGGTGTGGCGACTGTGGTCATCCGGAACTTGGCAGGCTTTCGCGACCAATATTATTCATGATCAACGTTTTTGGGTTTAGATCGCGTTATTTATAAATGTGTCGTAACCCTCCACCACCCGACACGGCCAATCAGTAAAAAAGTGTCACGTTGACAAAAGACAAATTAGTTCACTGCTTTAGCCCACCGGTGTGTTGAAGCGTGAAACCACAACATTCACAATTTGAATACGAATTGCCCGATGATGCTGGATGCAATTACCAGCGAAACGTCGTACTACTCAAATTGTAAATGTTGTGGTTTGACGCTTCAACACACCGGTGGGCTAAAGCAGTGAACTATTTGTCTTTTGTCAACGTGACACTTTTTTGATGATTGGCCGTGTCGGGTGGTGGAGGGTTACGACACATTTATAAATAACGCGATCTAAACCCAAAAACGTTGCTTATGGACGAAGAAGGAGACGTCCGTCTGATGCGGTTGTCTGTGGCTTGAACACATAAATGTGAAATTGTAGTCGATGTTCTGCAGCTACATCGGCCGTTCGACAAGAAGAAGACTGCACTTAGACTCAACACTGCACCATAGACTCAACACTGCACCATAGACTCAACACTGGACCATAGACTCAACACTGCACCATAGACTCAACACTACCCATAGACTCAACACTGCACCATAGACTCAACACTACCCATAGACTCAACACTACCCATAGACTCAACACTACCCATAGACTCAACACTACCCATAGACTCAACACTACCCATAGACCCAACACTGCACCATAGACTCAACACTGCCCATAGACTCAACACTGCACCATAGACTCAACACTACCCATAGACTCAACACTGCACCATAGACCCAACACTGGACCATTGATCCAACACTGCACCATAGACTCAACACTGCCAATAGACTCAACACTGCACCATAGACTCAACACTGCACCATAGACTCAACATTGCCCATATAACCACACAATACCTCGCAATCCACAAATAAGAATAAGGAGACATCACGGCCGATACACTACTCCGCTACTGCTCCTGCTGACGCGGTCATCTGTGGCTTGGCCACCCTACCGTTGAAATTGTCGTCGTGTTTAAGTTCATGTATTAGGTATAGCCCTGTGAGCCATTCGGCTCTTGAATCGGGTGCAACCGCAACAAACAAAAACATGAACAAAAAACAGCTTAAAGTGAATATGTGACTAAGTGCAAACAGAAAATCCAAGAACAGACAGCCAAACATTGCAGAAAAAAAATCACCGTACACCAACGCTGTGTGCAAAATTCCCAGTGGGATGTAAGTGTTGGCTCTGCAATCTACATCGGCAGGCTGTACGACAAAGTAAGAAGCATTCTTTGGTTCTTTCGGTAAAGTCACGTATATCTTTATACGTGACTTTACCGAAAGAACCAAAGAATACTTCCTGCAGTCACGAAAGCTCCAAAATTAAGAAGGTAAGAAGTGAGCTCTTCACAAATTACGGACACGGTCCGCGAGAAAAAGTTTCCCGATCTCATTGCAAATTCCGTCAAAGATATCGATGGGGGGGGGGGGGGGTAGGGGGGGGTGGTTGAAAAAATTCACGGCCGTTTCTTTATAAAATAAATAAGTATAACCCGTAAAAACAAAGTTTTTCACTCTAAATCCTTTATATGCGTGGCGGCTAGAGTCCTCTCGTCCTCTGGCTTAAGATGGCTGCCACCTATGGGTCAGATGATTGCATTGCACCATTAAGCAATTGGTAATTAAATATAATATTTTTCTCCTAAAAAGTGTAACATTTTGGCAAAAAATTTTCACGAACATTAATTGTCACGCACAACGAGTCTGTGTGCAAAATGTCAGCTCGATTGGATCACGGGAAGTGGGTTAAAAAACGACCGAAAGATTTGCACGGTCCTAAGCAAGCAAGCGAACTTAATATAAAGGATTTAAAAAGAAGGGTTAGCGGTCGTGGAAAGCCAGGGGCAGTCGTGCAAGTGAGCACACCTCTTGCGAGGCGCGTGCGTGCGCGTGTGCGCGTGCACGCTGCTGCTGCTGCTGCTGCTACTGCTGCTGCTGCTACTGCTGCTACTGCCGCGTTTGTCCACGTGGGGCCCTGCGATTCCTGCGAGCTGCTTTCGACTTCCCCCCGTGCCAGGCGGGCATATCGACGACAACTTCGCTGATGTCAAGGAGCGAGAACTCGTCATCACGTGAACTCCGGTCATCATCATCTCGGCCTTCGAACAAAGACGGCGGTCAGATGCGCTTCTGCGGCCGTCTGGAACCCACTTCTTGCCGATGTTACGAAGCCGCTGGAGGCTTTGTGCTGTTTGTCTTTTGGCGTTGTCCTCTGGTCTAACGCTGTTTGAGACTCGGCTCTAAAGAAAGCTGTACCTGGTGTGGACCAATCGGTTTAAAAGACAATGTCACGTATAATTATAATCAGAGCGTGTTTTGTGTTTGCATGTTGACCACGAGTACGCGTGGTTAATGCGGATAAGATTCCTTGCAAAAGTTTCTGTTTGGTGTTTTTCACATCTCGACACAACTGTTTTATTGCCAGAGAGGGTAAAACCTATTGCTATATTTTGACACTGGCAAATAGAGGTCCCACATCGCCACTCGATGCTAATGCACCAGATTGACACACTCGTTTCTGTAGAACTTCTCTTCGTGTGCGGTTTGTTATCCTTCTGCTTGGCACTGTTTGACTAGGCACGGTGCAAAAGAAGTTCAACATACGTGCTGTACACCCCCACCCCGAGTGCCCGATGACCGTGCGTTAAAATCAAAGTCTGGGGAGAAAAACAAGGGGAAACAAAAACACGTGGGCAGGCACTGCTACTGCCCACTCCACATCCTTCCTATGCGTTGCCGGTCTCGGCAGGTGCCCAGTTCAACTTGGAACGTCGCGACGACGTTGGGTCCACCAAATTCCAACCGCGTGCCAACGTTTGCCCAACGTTGGCGTCTGCGTGTATGCGCGCGTGTGTGTGTGTGTCAGTGGGGAGCGGTGGTGTAGCGGTTAGCGCGCTGCGCTATGAACCCGGCGACCCGAGTTCGATTCCCGCTCACGACCAACACCAGTGACGATTATCTGAACCGGTCCCGGGCCTCCCCCTAGGTCGACTCAGCCTCAAATGAGTACCTAGTGCGATGTGTAAACATCGCCGCTAGGGAGACAAAGGCGGCCGGGCGTGGTGTTGGCCACCCACCCCCTCGTTCGTGTGCCGTGCCGGCCTTCATAGGTGCTCGCTAACAGCACTTGCCCCTACAGTCTGTTAAGGCTATACGGGGATCTTTATCTTTGTCTTTGTCAGTGAAGGGGAGCGGTGGCGTAGCGGTTAGCGCGCCGCGCTACGAAACCGACCACCCGGGTTCGCTTCCCTGTTCACGGGTAACACTGGCGACGATTATATGAACCGGTTCCCGGGCCTCTTCTAGGTCGACTCGGCCTCAAAATGAGCACCCGGTGCCGTGTGGAAACATCGCAACTAGAAAGACAAAGGCGACCAGGGTGATCCTGGCCACCCCCCTTCATAGCAGAGGTCGCAACCGGGTACCCGATACCCGTACCCTACCCGATACCCGGCTACCCGTACCCGGCCAGGTACGGGTAATGGTACCCGTTTGTGACCCAGGTGCGGCCGGGTACGGGTAGGCCGTGGGTCACTGGTGAGTAACCGTTTGTCACTCATTTCGGGTAGGGTACGGGTACGGGTAGCGTACGGGTACCCATACCCGGCCGGGTACGGGCACGGGTACCCATTTGCGACCCTGGTGCGGCCGGGTTCGGGTACGGGTAAGGAAACTAAAAACCCGTTTGCGACCTCTGCTTCATAGGCGCTGCGCTCTAACGGCCAACAGTCTTGGTCCCGGGGCTTTGCGGATGAACAATTGTCGTGTGTGTGTGTCTGCGTGCCGCGCGCGCGCGTGCGTGCGCGTGCGTGCGCGTGCGTGCGCGCGTGCGTGCGTGCCGCGCGTTGTTTACCCTTCGTCTTTGCCGCGGATCCTGCTGTGCAGCAGCAGGCGGTCGATGTAGGAGGACTGCCCATCGGTCGTCCCCGGCAAGGTGAAGAGCGCGCACAGCGCCAGGGCGATGCCCAGCATTGTCGCGGCCGTTCGACGCTCCATGTTTGCCCACGTGGGGAGATGCCTACTTGGGATTTCGCGGTTCACAGCAGAAGCAGCAGCGGCAGAAGCAGCGGCAGCAGGAGCAGCGGCGGTGATTTGCGAGAATGTGGAGGTGGCGTTTGGAGTGTTCAGGTGGCGATGGAACAAGGCACGGCGGAGCCGTATCTGGGTTTAGTAGCAGATAAGGCGGTCTGGTTTGTGTTGGCTCGGCTTACGGGCGAAGTGAGTTCGTGATCGTCGCGAGCCGCTTACTTTCTCCCAAGAGACTCAACCCACTTTTTGGAGTTTTCCCCAAAAAATTCTGAAAAACCACATCTTTGAGCAACATGCCATTTAAGCGAAATCCTATCCACCCCCCTCCCGCCGGGCCCTATCCGCTTGCTTTGGGGGAACATTTTTTTTGTGTGTGTCACATGTTTTCAAGATTAACGGTTTGTGTAAAAATGTAGCAGATACACGAGCAGCTGTGCAGTGAATGATTATTTGAGGTTATAGGAGGAGGAGGCGATGGGTTGGAAGGGGGGCGATTTAAAAATTCACCAGTGCGATTACCCTGATGAAATGTGCACGGTCGCAAAATACTTGAAGCGACTGAGCTGATGAACGGAGCCTCCGATGAATTACCAAACGCAGCAAGGAGCTCGCGTCTGGCTCCCAGTTCCAAATGGCCCCACGTGACGGGGCCTACACACACGACCGAAGAGAGTGGGGTCTCGGCAACAGATGCAAATCTTCTTGGTTCTTTCGGTAAAGTCACGTAGAATGGAAATAATACAATTATAAAAATAAAACATAATAAAATAATTCTCACGACGTTTCGGCCACAAAGCAAGCAGCCGTCCTCAGGTGGAGAACAGGTCTGTCGAGAAGACAGCGTCTGAACGCTGTCTTTCCGACAGACCTGTTCTTCTGAATGAGACGCTGTCTTCCCGAAACGTCGTGATAATTATTTTATTATGTTTTATTTTTATTATTTTATTACTTCCCTTCTACGTGACTTTACCGAAAGAACCAAGAAGATGAATCCCTGCAGTCACGAAAGCTTTAAATCGAAATTTTATTATGTTTTATTTTAATTATTTTATTTCTTCCCTTCTACGTGACTTTACCGAAAGAACCAAGAAGATGAATCCCTGCAGTCACGAAAGCTTTGAATCGAAATTTTATTATGTTTTATTTTCATTATTTTATTTCTTCCCTTCTACGTGACTTTACCGAAAGAACCAAGAAGATGAATCCCTGCAGTCACGAAAGAAGCTTTAAATCGAAATTTTATTATGTTTTATTTTTATTATTTTATTACTTCCCTTCTACGTGACTTTACCGAAAGAACCAAGAAGATGAATCCCTGCAGTCACGAAAGCTTTAAATCGAAATTTTATTATGTTTTATTTTTATTATTTTATTACTTCCCTTCTACGTGACTTTACCGAAAGAACCAAGAAGATGAATCCCTGCAGTCACGAAAGCTTTAAATCGAAATTGTATTATGTTTTATTTTCATTATTTTATTTCTTCCCTTCTACGTGACTTTACCGAAAGAACCAAGAAGATGAATCCCTGCAGTCACGAAAGCTTTAAATCGAAATTTTATTATGTTTTATTTTCATTATTTTATTTCTTCCCTTCTACGTGACTTTACCGAAAGAACCAAGAAGATGAATCCCTGCAGTCACGAAAGCTTTAAATCGAAATTTTATTATGTTTTATTTTTATTATTTTATTACTTCCCTTCTACGTGACTTTACCGAAAGAACCAAGAAGATGAATCCCTGCAGTCACGAAAGCTTTAAATCGAAATTTTATTATGTTTTATTTTCATTATTTTATTTCTTCCCTTCTACGTGACTTTACCGAAAGAACCAAGAAGATGAATCCCTGCAGTCACGAAAGCTTTAAATCGAAATTTTATTATGTTTTATTTTTATTATTTTATTACTTCCCTTCTACGTGACTTTACCGAAAGAACCAAGAAGATGAATCCCTGCAGTCACGAAAGCTTTAAATCGAAAAGTCGTATTAATGTTGGTTTTCATTATTATTATGATGACTGTCGTGTTGTTTACTTTCTGGAACCCTTCAACCTGCAACTGCGTTTCTTGTAGGTGACCTCCCCACCCCATGGAAATGCGGCTGGCATGGCAGGGTTCACTTCCCGGTAGGAAAACGAGCCGAACGGGGGTGGGGGGGGGAGACGGACGGCCGAGTTTTGGCAGCGGTCGTCGGAATTGGAACCAAATTGTCACGATGATTCTTTTCAAGGGTGTGCACAAGAACAGATTGAGGTCGGGATGATGGATGGCAGCGTGGGCTGGGAGCCGTGGGGGCGTAATTGTGGATTTTTAGCATGTGTGGGAGGAGGATGGAATTTCTTGTTGGCGCAGATGGGTGGCTGCGGCCGTATCTCTGATGTCCTTCTTAGTGGATTGCAAATATAATGTACTTAGCTCAGGGCGACGGTGCAAAGTAGGAGGAAAATTGTGAGAATTATTCTTTGGTTCTTTCGGTAAAGTCACGTATACAGATACAAGGGTTTCAGCCATTATTTTATCTTTATACGTGACTTTACCGAAAGAACCAAAGAATCATTCCTGCAGTCACGAAAGCTCCAAAATTAAGATTGTGAGAATTAGAATCGGTGTTTATGCTGCAGGAGGAATCCGATGAGCGCCGAAGCTCCTTTTTGCACAGATGTCCAGTAGGGGCACAGGGTTCAGAAAGTTACAATAACAAAGACAACGCAAAAAAACACGACAGGAGTGCGAAGTATAGGGAAGGTAAACAAATCATCTTCTTGGTTCTTTCGGTAAAGTCACGTAGAAGGGAAATAATAAAATAATAAAAACAAAACATAATAAAATTTCTATTTAAAGCTTTCGTGACTGCAGGGATTCATCTTCTTGGTTCTTTCGGTAAAGTCACGTAGAAGGGAAATAATACAATAATAAAAACAAAACATAATAAAATAATTCTCAAAGCTTTCGTGACTGCAGGGATTCATCTTCTTGGTTCTTTCGGTAAAGTCACGTAGAAGGGAAATAATAAAAATAAAACATAATAAAATAATTCTCAAAGCTTTCGTGACTGCAGGGATTCATCTTATTGGTTCTTTCGGTAAAGTCACATAGAAGGGAAATAATAAAATAATAAAAATAAAACATAATAAAATAATTCTCACGACGTTTCGTCCACAACACAAGCAACCGTCCTCAGGTGAAGAACAGAGCTGTCTGAAAAACAGTGTCACGGAACCTTTAAATCAAAATGTAAACAAGTCACTTTAAAATATGCAACTAAAACTAAGATTTTTTTTTCATGTTACCAGGTGAAGCCCAACTGAAGGCATTCGCGTATTTTTCAGAAGCGACCTGGCCACAAAGTTCAAAGTTCAAAGTTCATTTATTAGGTGTAGCCCTGTGAGCTATTCGGCTCTTGAATTGGGTGCAACCGCAACGAACAAAAAACAAAAACATGAACAGGAAAACATCTTAAAGTGAATATGTGACTGAGTGCAAACAGAAAATCCAAGAAAAGACAGCAAAATATTGCAGAAAAAGCACCGTACACAAAAATGTGCAAAGAATCCCAGTGGGATGCAAGTCAAACAACAACAACAAGCACAAGACAACTTAGATTAAGCCCATCAGTCTAACTCTGTACTACAACAAACAAACATGGCCAAACCAAAAAAGTTATCAAAAAATCACCAAAATAAAGCCATAAAAGCAATGAAACAGTGCAGGTCATAGGAACTGTGACCGAATTTTCACAATCAACACGAACAAGAAAACATCTTCAAGTGACTACGTGCAAACAGAAAATCCAAGAAAAGACAGCAACATATTGCAGGAAAATCAACGACCGCGGCGCGACAAAAGTTGCTCACCGCGCGTGGCAAATTTACCGCGGCCCGAATAATCCGACGAGTCTCAACGCACGTGGATTCTACATGCGGAGGGGGAAACAAGCCGGAGGACCCGGAGTAGAGAGAGGACAGCATCTGCACGCCGTGCTTCCTCACCACGTTGACAGACCTCGTCGTCGTTCGCTCGCCGCTTAGCGGTACAGGTTTATCCCCGTGGATGACGCCGCAAATTCCATTCCGCGAGCCCGAAACATCGAAAGGGTTTCAGCCAGTGGCGGCACCTGCAAAATCTCTCAGGGGGGGCAAATGTCTGGATGATTGATAAGGATAAGGTCCACCCATGCAATGGATAAATTAACAGCTTAAGCATGTAAAGGCAACTTCACTTCTTTAATATTAATGAAAAATAAAGTGACTCTTACAATACATCTTGTTTGTTTCTATACTCACTATTAAAACAAACCACTCAAGTTTCTTTTATTAAAGATTCCACTAGGTGGCGACAAATTATATTGTTGGATGAAACGTGCTTACGTATGATGACGTCAGCACGTTAGGGCGAGCCCTCCCGGAAGCCATAGAGAATGCATTGCAGCGCCCCCGTTCGAAAAAAAACATCTTTGAATGTAAGTCTATGGGGCCACTCGGGGCGATTCTCAGCCGTAGTGAAATCGCCCAAAAAGAGGCGGTACTCCACAGAACGTGACATGACGCTGATTGGGCTATATCCAGAGGCACAGTGATGGCTAGCGTAACTCTGTGGTTGAATGACATTGGTGGTGCGTCGCCCAATCGCCCTAATGAAGAAACCGCCCCTGGTTTCAGCCAACTCGACGTGGTGGTCTTTCGGAGCGCAAAACGCTGACGGAAGTTCCTTTGCTCAACGTTTAAAGCCACACGAATAAAGTTTAATCTGGGTCACTTTCGATGTGTGTCTGCTGCTTCCGTCATGCCGATGCAACGGTCTAGCCAGCTGGTGTTCTTCACTCATTTTTAGAGGGGTGTGGGGGAGAGACTCTTTTGCCAGTAAGACGTCAGTCGGAGCGAATTTTTCCACCACACCATTTGAAATCTCTTCTCGGTCAGAGACGACGTCCACCGAACACGATTTCCAGATTGTGGCCCAGCAATTGTGTGATTTTTGGCTCAGCTCGCTGACGAGTCGTTCACCCGAGGTCCCTATAGCGTACGCACGCACCGCCCATTGTATGACGTTCATTTATTGAAATTTCAATGCAGACTGTGCCAGCCACGTGGCCTTCAAGCAAATTCCCACAAAGCACTGGAGCTGTGGGAAATGGCCCTGGAGAAGCTGTTTGGCTGCATTGCCGAGGAACCTTGGGGCGCTCACGATCCAAGCCTCCCGGAGTGGGGTGACTCACAGTTCGATGATGCAGAGTTCACATCCCTCACCCCACCCCCGCCCCCCGGCACCACCTCATCAACAACAAAGCCCTCCGACTCGATGCAATGAGTAGCAGCAACATTTGTGTGGTGTGTCAGCTGCAGCCAACAGCAGCATCAGCATCAACAGCAGCCGTCATTTGGAGAAACCGGCTCCTGGCATGAGAACGTGGACATTTGACCTCTCCTGGCCCCAGCAGCAATGCTCTGAGTTTCTTCTAGATTTGAAGCTTTCGTGACTGCCAATGATTCATATTCTTAGGTTTTTTCGGTAAAGTCAAGTAGGTAAAAATTTAAAATTAATAAAAGTAAAATAAAAATAAAATAAAAATAAAAATCACGACGTTTCGGAGGCAACACAAGCTTCCGTCTTCAGGTGGAACCGTCACAGCACAATAGCTGATACAGCTATTTAATTTAAAAAAATTTTACCTACGTGACTTTACCGAAATAACCTAAGATTATGCGTTTCTTGTTTTTTGTTGTTGCGTGTTTTGTTTGTTGTCCTTCACTCTCCTGCACCTCCGATGGGCACGGTTGGCTCCGTACGGTGCGAAAGAAGTCCAACGTACATGCATTCTGGTCTCGTGTAACGCCGCTTGTATTCCAAACGCGAATTGGATATAACGCGACGAACGTACGAGGTCACATTTTTTTTCATAGCGCGGATGCGAAATGGCTGTAACGCGATCGAGCGAACGGAACAACGTCGCAGCGCAAGTAGGGATAAGCAGTCGTGGCGGTTGCGTTGGCGTAGCATCATCATCATCGTCGTCGTCACACGAGGCATTTGGGATGCTGCTGGATGCTTCCAGACGCTACCCACGCGCCCACGGTCTTTGTCCGGCCTGCGTTATGCACCTCGCGTGCTATCACGGACTCCGCTTTGCCCCTTGATTTTCTATTTTTTTTCTTCTTGGTTTTTTCGGTAAAGTCACATAGAAGGGAAATAATAAAATAATACAAATAAAACATAATAAAATACAATTCTCACGACGTTTCGGCAACAACGCAAGCAGCCGTCCTCAGGTGAAGAACAGGTCTGTTGGAAAGACAGCGTCTGAATGAAGCACCCCAGGCCTGGAGCGTATATTTAAGCTGCTGGGTTGGAGGGGGAAGAGCGCCTTGACAAAATAATTTGCATATCAAGAGGAATTTAGCATATTTATGGGAAATGCAGATATGGGATTAGTACTACTTGTGAAATGCGTAGGAGGTGGGCGGGGGGTTTCAAAGTCATATTATGCCCGTGCATTATGCAGGATTAGCAGCATCAAAGGGAGGAGATAGGGGTAGCATTAATAAAGGGAAGGAATGTTAATGGTACGTAGCTGCAGTCACGAAAGCTTTAAATCGAAAATTCTATTATTTGTTAGAACGCGATCTTTCGATGACGCGGCGTCCTTCAGGAACGCAACTGCCGCGTTTTCGGGGAACAGGCCGTGCATACACACGGAAGAAATTTGGAGCAATTTCCTGCTTTTGAAAGCACCCCGAAGCACATTGTAATCATCAGTGATAACTCAGAGCCTGCGCTGCAGGGCACTCGGCGTGTGTAAGTAAAACCTGCAGTAATTTGCATTAATTTAAGGGTATCATTATCGACCCACCATGTATACTTAGCTCTGACCCTCAATCAGAGGAAAGTGGAATTCCCACCAACGGTTCAACCGCATCACCGTGTGTTTGCGCCGCAGTCGAAACTAAAACTACCAAACTATTTTATTTCTCCATTGGAACCTCATTTGGCAGTAAAAAATATGATAATTGTTTTTTTACCCTTCTATCTGGCAACAAAACTGACACCTTTTTTTTACAAGGAGTCATGTTTGCATAGACCACAATACCTGCAGCCATAAGGCAAAAAAAAAGATAACTCTAATAGTGCATATATTATCAGAGTTATGTTTTTTTTGCAAAATATGATAATTGGTTTTTTACCCTTATATCTGCCAACAAAACTGACACCTTTTTTACTACAATGAGTCATGTTTGCATAGACCACAATACTTGCAGCCATAATGCAAACAAAAACATAACTCTGATAATATATGCACTATCAGAGTTATGTTTTTTTTTGCATTATGGCTGCAGGTATTGTGGTCTATGCAAAAATGACTCTTTGTAAAAAGGTGTCAGTTTTGTTGCCAGATATAAGGGTAAAAAAACAATTATCATATTTTATTTATTTTACCAGGATAAGGCCCACTGAGCTACGTGGCTCTTTTTCGGAAGCGACCCAGCAACAAATGCTGGCTCAACGAAAGTGGCTTTTCATAGCAGCCAAATAACGGCCAGATCCTCCAAATTGACGTTGCTAAATGTGGATGGAAAAAACTTTGGGGTCCCGGAGAAGAATTCCACGCGAATTGTCTGTCTTCAAATACACAGCAGGCGGTCAGGGTCGGGGAATCGATGCCACGAACCTCCTGCGTACCAGGCGAGGTAGTCGACATCTCATAGCCAACGTGGCCTCCTCCCGCATCGAGTCGGTGCAAGAGACTCCCCGTTAATGAGTTCAACATTGTTCCAGAAATAAATTCACCGGCAAATTGTGGTGATTACCGCACCACGATTTGACTGCTTCTCACACGCACCCCCCCGGTCCACCCCCCCACCGCCCCCACCCACCCAGAGCCACCACCACCACCCCCCCCCCCTAAGTTCACTCAGTGGCACATGTTTCAAGTCCCTTAAATCAAGCCCTACACGTCTGGCGATTGGGAATTACAAAAAAAAAAAATTTCTTCTGATCACGCATACTGTGGCGCCGATGTTCTGAATCGGAACGTCGGGTTTAATGGAGAGCACATTGGGTTTCTCTCTCCGAAAAAGGCGACTGTCTATACAGGAGTCTGGCCCCGCGAGTGTGTGTCCATTTCGCGAGCGGAGTGTTTGTTTAGAGGCCCATTGACTCGGTCGAACTCGACAAATGAGATTTGCGTGTAGTACAGATTGCGTGTTTTGCAGATGTCGGTGAAATGCCGGTTTTTGTCACCACCACCACCGCCGTACGCGTGTAAATCCGCCGCTTGAATTGACCTCCCCCCGTGGGTTATGCTCTCATTGTGCAAGATGCATTATGGGGGATAGTGCTGTAATCGTAACCAGCCGTGATCCATCCCCTGCTGGATGAAGAGCTCCCACGCGTCGTCTCCATCGCTAGGGTCCCTCTCTGGCTGAAGCTGCTGCTCCAACACCGCCTGTTGGGCATGGCTCAGCCATATATAAATACACGTGTAAAAAATAGCTATCAATAAATGTATGTAAATATATTTCGATTTAAAGCTTCTTTCGTGACGGCATGGATTCATCTTCTTGGTTCTTTTGGTAAAGTCACGTAGAAGGGAAATAATAAAATAATAAAAATAAAACATAATAAAATAATTCTCAAAGCTTTCGTGACTGCAGGGATTCATCTTCGTGGTTCTTTCGGTAAAGTCACGTAGAAGGGAAGCAATAAAATAATAAAAATAAAACACAATAAAACAATTCTCACGACGTTCAATTCTTCACCTGAGGACGGCTGCTTGCGTTGTGGCCGAAACGTCGTGAGAATTGTTTTATTGTGTTTTATTTTTATTATTTTATTAATTCCCTTCTACGTGACTTTACCGAAAGAACCAAGAAGATGAGTTTTAAAGCTCGTTGGAACAGATGCCCAGCCATCCCCACCAACCAGACACGAGAGTTATCGTATCGATGCTATTGAAGCTGCGAACAACCTTGGATTAAATTTCGATTGAAAGCTTTCGTGACTGCAGGGATTCATCTTCTTGGTTCTTTCGGTAAAGTCACGTAGAAGGGAAGCAATAAAATAATAAAAATAAAACACAATAAAACAATTCTCACGACCTTTCATTCTTCACTTGAGGACGGCTGCATGCGTTGTGGCCGAAACGTCGTGAGAATTGTTTTATTGTGTTTTATTTTTATGTTTTTATTGCTTCCCTTCTACGTGACTTTACCGAAAGAACCAAGAATATGTAAATATATTTCATCCTCTCGCTGCCGTGCCACCATCAGCCTTGACCAACGGCCACTGCCCCTCCGAGCGAGGTCTTCTGCCCTAAGCCCAGTAAGTAAGCACGGTTGGCTACGTACGGTGCGAAAGAAGTTCAACGTACATACGTGCGCACGGCAATTGATCTGTTGAACACGTAGCCGCGGTCGTCGTCGGCTTTCGCCACCAATATTATCCGTAATAAAAGTTATTTTTTTGGGGGGTGGGGTGTTTGATCCCGTGCATATAAATGTGTCGTGAAACCTGCCACCACCCCGACACTGCCAATTCGTAAGTTTTGTCACGTGAGCAAAACGTGCCAATTTAGTTGCGAGTTTGTCCACCACCGGTGTGTTGGAGAGTCAACCCACAACGTTCACACTTCGAGTAGCGTGGAGTATCGCACACTGATTACAACAACAACAACCAGGTAAAAAAAATTATAATAAAATAATAGAAATAAAATATTAATTTTATTATTTTATTTCTATAATTGTTTCTAATGTTAATTTTTATTACTTATTTTTTACCTACGTGATTTTACCGAAATAACCAAGAAGATATTCATCAATCAAATTGGGCTTGCCAAATAAGAACCAAACAACCTTTCATCCAGCGGTCGATTGATGGTGGCCGAATAGCACGTGGCCCGTTTACGGGAGTGTTCAGGTCTCACAAATGAACAACACATTTTGACTTAACACTTTCGTGACTGCAGGAATTCATATTATTCTGTTCTTTCTCCTCTTTTCTCTCCGCCTGATGAAGACCGCTTGTGTTGTGATCGAAACGTAGTGGGTTTTTTGCATTTATTATTTTCTATTTATTATTCGTCATTTTTATTATATTTTATTATATTGTATTCATTTTTATTTTCTACCTACGTGACTTTACCGAAAAAACCAAGAATATTAATTAATAACAACAAATGTGTTTACGTTTGTGAAACTGATATTTTCCACCATTGGAACCTCCTTTGCCAGTAGTAAAATATGATAATAGTTTTTTTACCTTCTTATCTGGCAACAAAACTGACACCTTTTTTACAAGGAGTCATGTATACATTGGCCACAATACCTGCGTTCGGAATGCAAACAAAAAACATAATCTGGTCCAACACCATGTGAGACTAGGCTCTAAGAAAAGCTGTCTCGGGTGTGGACCAATCAATTTCAAGGACAGTGCATACATTATCAGAGTTGTGTTTTTTGTTTGCATTCCGACCGCAGGTATTGTGGTCTATGCAAACATGACTCCATGTAAAAAAAAGGTGTCAGTTTTGTTGCCAGATAAAAGGGTAAAAAAACAATTATCATATTTACCACTTCTATCACAATCGCGCTGGCCTGCGTCTGGCTCGAGACTTGTCAGCAGAACCTCACAGCACGCTACGAAAATACATTATTAGGTTGGCTTTTGTTTACCCCGTTACGGTATCCTTGAAAGGAGCTCTTTAGGGCGTGGCGGGCGTGACGACCACCACCACGTGACGTTTTTGTGTCGCACGTGACGCTTGCAAAGCCACGTGCCGAAGCGCGTGGCTTTTTTTTTAATTGTATTTGGTTATTTGTCGCTGGTGACTGTGTTTCGTTTCCAAATCGGCTCCATGGATATTACTTCTGGCAGCAATGAAAGTGGTTTAAATGTCTCGCGGTCGGTAAACGCACGAGCAGATTGTAACTGGCTTCGACCGAAAGTATAAACAAACCCCAGCTCTCATACTCTGATGGTGCATTGTCTTTGAGTTGTGCGCCTTTTGGCGTCATCTGGTCCAACACCATGTGAGACTAGGCTCTAAGGAAAGCTGTCTCGGGTGTGGACCAATCAACTTCAAGGACAGTGCATACATTATCAGAGTTATGTTTTTTTTTGCATTATGACTGCAGGTATTGTGGTCTATGCAAACATGACTCTTTGTAAAAAAAGGTGTCAGTTTTGTTGCCAGATAGAAGGGTAAAAAAACAATTATCTAACCCCAGTGGGTTTTAAAACCGAAAACAAATCTACGTGCTCAGTCCCCCTTTTTCCGAAGCACGCACGAAGAGCTTCTGCTGTGCTGGACACGAGCCCAGGGATTCTAGATTTGAAGCTTTCGTGACTGCAAGGATTCATACTCTTAGTTCTTTCGGTAAAGTCACCATGTTGGTAAAAAATGAAATTAAAATTAATAAAAATAAAACAATAAAAATCACGACGTTTCGGAGGCAACACAAGTCTCCGTCATCAGGTGGGACCGTCACAGCCAGATTTGCTGCATCAAGTGACGGTCCCACCTGATGACGGAGACTTGTGTTGCCTCCGAAACGTCGTGATTTTTATTATTTTATTTTCATTAATTTTAATTTCATTTTTTACCTACATGGTGACTTTACCGAAAGAGCTAAGAGTATGAGCCCAGGGATGTCGACATTGCTGGCTCAAGACGCGTTCGATACGAGGTGTCCGTGTTTTGGACAAGGTTAAAGCACCACGCAAGCTCGCCTCCAGAAGCATCGTCTGTAAATACCGTGCCATATTCTGGGCGCTTTAGCACACAAACACACACATTGACAATTTGGCCGAAATGTTTGGGTATCCGTACAATACGGGGCGGCCAAGATGTCTCGGTGACCCCCGGCATTGAATTCTCTACAGCTTAATAAAAAAATGTTTAGGTAAGGGTTATTTTCAACAAAAACAAATAAGCAAAGGAATAAAAAAATATATACATGTTTGGGATGAATTCATAGGGGGGGGGGGGGGGGGTCACGAGACATCTGGACGTCCAGCTGTTTTGTAGAGCGTTGTTGAAGCCTTGCGTGAATGGTGCCGTATAATAAAGTTGAAGGCTGCGGTTGGGTGATGGTGGTGATGGTCGTGGCGAGTTCATGCGTTTATGAACTCTCGGGCAGTTTGCCTTCAGCGGAGTAGCAGTAGTAGCAGGAGGAGGCTTCTTCTTGGTTCTTTCGGTAAAGTCACGTAGAATGGAAATAATAAAATAATAAAAATAAAACATAATAAAATAATTCTCACGACGTTTCGGCCACAACGCAATCAGCTGTCCTCAGGTGAAGAACATGTCTGAAGGCAAGACAGAGTTATTCAGACTGTCTTCTCGACAGATCTGTTCTTCACCTGAGGACGGCTGCTTGCGTTGTGGCCGAAACGTCGTGAGAATTATTTTATTATGTTTTATTTTTATTATTTTATTATTTCCCTTCCACGTGACTTTACCGAAAGAACCAAGAAGATGAATCCCTGCAGTCACGAAAGCTTTAAATTGAAATTTAAGGAGGAGGCTTTCGCCACCAATAATATCCATGAGAAGTGTTTTTTGTTTTTGCGTGAGATCGCGTAAGTATAAATCTGTCGTTAAACTCGCCACCGCCCGACACAGCGAATTAGTAAAGGTCGGTCACGTAAACAAAGACGTAGCAATTAATTACTAGTTCAGCGCTCACCGGTCGCGTGTTGGAGAGTAAGCCCACTACAACATTTACAATTGTAGTGTAGTTTATAGTGTAGTGTATAGTGTAGTGTATAGCGTATAGTGTAGTGTATAGTGTCGTGTATAGTGTAGTGTATAGTGTAGTGTATAGTGTAGTATATAGTGTAGTGTATAGCGTATATTGTAGTGTATAGTGTAGTATATATTATAGTGTATAGTGTAGTGTATAGTGTAGTGTATAGTGTAGTGTATAGTGTAGTGTGTAGTGTGTAGTGTAGTGTATAGTGTCGTGTATAGTGTAGTGTATAGTGTAGTGTATAGTGTAGTATATAGTGTAGTGTATAGCGTATATTGTAGTGTATAGTGTAGTATATATTATAGTGTATAGTGTAGTGTATAGTGTAGTGTATAGTGTAGCATACTAGTTCAGCACTCACCGGTCGTGTGTTTAAGAGTAAACCCACTACAACATTTACACATTCGAACACCGCGACCTTTTGCCAGTAGGTTAATTACAACAACAACCAGCATCACCAGGCAGCAGCCAGAGTTGCGGAGGAATTCCCCCTCCTGTTACGGTTGCCCATTTTCGTGAACGGAGTGTGCGCCACAGGGGCAGGCAACAGCGGAAAGTTGCCGGAAGCTGCCCCGAGGCAACCTTGCGGTGATTCTTTTTCTCGTTTTGCGAATTATTCTTTCACCTCTCGTTATTTACGCATTCATTTTTTATCGTGGTTTTTTTTTTCACTTGCTAAGTCGTGGCGGTTTAGCATTTTTTGGTTTCGTCTGCGTAAGGTGACCGGCGAATTGATGTCGCGGCGTTGTCGGATGACCTTTGACGAATGACGCTGTGTGAAATGACACTTATTACTTTTGTTGTTACCTGTGTTTGCTGAGCGCCGTACCAGTGGTCCCAAGAGATTTAACCCTCCCCGCTTGCAGAGGGGATCGCCAGATCAAGCGACCGGGTCGTATGCCTGAGCACAAGCTGTGATTGCCGCAGATATCGCTGCTAGCCGGTGATTACTTGTAACGAGCAGCTGCTGATTACTCAAAGTTGTGTTCGGAGTTTATTGTCGTTGCATTCGTGCGCGTACCGTATGTTGAACTTCTTTCGCATCCGTAAGTAGCCAACCGTGCTCATTAATCGGAGGCTTGGGGAAGGACAACAAACTAAAACACCAAAAACCTGCTATAAAGAAATTTACTTTTCTAGTTTAGATGACGATTTCAAAGTGCATAGCCTCCAGTTGATTCCTAATATTGGGAAGCAGGAGCGTTCCAGACGGCCGCAGAAGCGCATCTGGAAGCCTGTGATGCGGTAACCGTCTTTGCATGTACGTCGGACTTTTTTCACACCATACATAGCTAACCGCACTAATCGGAGGTGCGGGCAGACAACACTGAACACAAAATGCAATTTCAAAGAAATGAGCGTTCAGTCTAGGCGACGATTTAAAAGTGTACGGCTCCAGTAGCTTGCGAATATCGGGAAGGCAAGAGCGCTCCAGACGGCCGCAGAAGCGCATCTGAAAGCGCCGCGCGACAATTGGGTGGCCGTCTTCTTTGTTCGACTGCCGAACCAAAAGCTGCTGCTCCTGTGAGGATGACGAGCCGAGTTCGCGTGATGATGATGGTGGTTTACGCTCCTTGATGAGATCCAGCGAGGGTGAACCCTATATGGTGCTTATGTGGATCTCGGGCCTGTTGCAGTCCTAGTAGTTTGCGGTGACCACGCATTCATCTGAAGAAGAAAAAAAAAACCCGTACTCGTTCATTTCTCGGTTCCGCTTGTCCTGGTGAGGGTTGCAGCGAACAGCAGCGTGCTGAGTAGTGGCGGTCCCTGGCGAAAGGGGGGTGATTAATGAATAAAAATGCATTAACAATGCTAAAAACAGATATTAGTTTAGCCATTGTCATTTATATGTATTCATTAATCCCCCTCCCCCCAATCCATTCCCACGTGAAGGGCTCACAAGTGACGTCATTAAATCTACACCCCATGTTTAAGGAACGAAACGGGGGGATTTATCAACAAATCTGGCTGTCACCTGATGATGCTGGTTGTAATTACTGGCGAAACGTCACACTCAGATTGTAAATGTTGTGGATTTTCTCTCAAACACACCGGTCTTGCTGTACTAGTAACGAATTGGCATGTTCTGTTTACGTGACAAACCTTAAAAATTGGCTGTGATATACTATACACTACACTACTATACACTACACTATACACTACACTACTATACACTACACTATACACTACACTACTTTACACTACACTATACACTACACTACTATACACTACACTATACACTACACTATACACTACACCACTATACACTACACTACTATACACTACACTCTACACTACACTACTTTACACTACACTATACACTACTATACACTACACTATACACTACACTATACACTACACCACTATATACTACACTATACACTACACTATACACTACTTTACACTACACTATACACTACTATACACTGGCTCTAGCTCTCCCTGGGGAGTTCCCAGGCGTTCCCAGGCCAGCGTGGTCCTGGGCCGGCCCTGGGGCTCTTCGCTAAACGAGACGCGACCACCTGGTAGAGGTCGCAACGGGTTTTGATTCCTTACCCGTCCCCGTACCCGGCCGCACCAGGGTCGCAAATGGGTACCCGTACCCGGCCGGGTACGGGTAGCCGGGTATCGGGTAGGGTACGGGTATCGGGTACCCGGTTGCGACCTCTGCCCCCTGGGGGTCGATTGGGGTGGATTTGCACGTCCCAGAGGTCGAGACTGGTGGACTAAATAATTTTTTAAGGTAATTCTGAGTCCTTAAAGACTAAAAGTAAATTCGCCTTAAACTGATCACAACCACCTCCTTCCACCTCTACACCTCCAAAGACCTCGCGATTCACGTTATTAAATTTGTATTTGTGCGATGTTGGGGGGGGGGGGGGGATTATATTAATTTATTAATTTATTTAGACTCGTTATTAGCCTACCACCCGCGTTGTAATGTATTATTTTATTCCGGTACACAGGATAATTTTTACATGAGAAAACTTTGTTTATTAATTGCGTGGTGTCAAGCGCGGTTCGCATATACACAGTAGCTAACTAAACTGTTAAAACAACAAAAACAAAAACAAACTTATAAAAAAAATATTTCTCAACGACATCCCCGTGAGAATAGGGGGGATATCGTTGCCTTTGTCAGGAGCCCCCCCCCCCCCGCTCAGCTTCACAAACTGCGGCAAAAGTTCCACGGAGTGATTGGTCGTGTTAATCGCTCGTTATACAGCACCAGCAACCACCAGCAACCACCAGCAACTGCCACCACCACCACCAACCACCACCAGCAACCACCAGCAACCACCAGCAACCACCACCAACTGCCACCACCACCACCAACCACCACCAGCAACCACCACCAGCAACCACCAGCAACCACCAGCAACCAGCAACCACCACCAACTGCCACCACCACCACCAACCACCACCGCCAACCACCACCACGAACCACTAACCACCAACCAACCACCAACCACCACCACGAACCACCACCACCAACCACCACCACGAACCACCCACCAACCACCACCAACCACCACCACGAACCACCAACCACCACCACCAACCACCAACCACCACGAACCACCCACAAACCACCACCCACCACCACCACGAACCACCAACCACCACCACCAACCACCAACCACCACGAACCACCCACAAACCACCACCCACCACCACGAACCACCAACTGCCACCACGAACCACCCACCAACCACCACCACCAACCACCACCACCAACCACCACCACGAACCACCCACCAACATCCACCACCAACCACCACCACCACCAACCACCACCATCTACCACCGAACACCACCACCAACCACCACCAACCAACCACCACGAACCACCAACCACTACCACGAACCACCCACCAACCACCACCACCAACCACCACCACCAACCACCACCAGCAACCACCACCAGCAACCACCAGCAACCACCAGCAACCAGCAACCACCACCAACTGCCACCACCACCACCAACCACCACCGCCAACCACCACCACGAACCACTAACCACCAACCAACCACCAACCACCACCACGAACCACCACCACCAACCACCACCACGAACCACCCACCAACCACCACCAACCACCACCACGAACCACCAACCACCACCACCAACCACCAACCACCACGAACCACCCACAAACCACCACCCACCACCACCACGAACCACCAACCACCACCACCAACCACCAACCACCACGAACCACCCACAAACCACCACCCACCACCACGAACCACCAACTGCCACCACGAACCACCCACCAACCACCACCACCAACCACCACCACCAACCACCACCACGAACCACCCACCAACATCCACCACCAACCACCACCACCACCAACCACCACCATCTACCACCGAACACCACCACCAACCACCACCAACCAACCACCACGAACCACCAACCACTACCACGAACCACCCACCAACCACCACCACCAACCACCACCACAAACCACCAGCATCTACCACCGAACACCACCACCAACCACCACCACCACAAACCACCCACTAACAACCACCAACCAACCAACCACCACCACCACCATCCACCACCGAACACCATCACCAACCACCACCAACCACCACATTTCTCTCCAAATTCGCAACACAAGTCACCAGGTTCGTCCCACCCCCCTCCTCCCTCCCTCACCCAGGCGAGTGTCTCGTCAACGTCGCGCTCTGCAACAACAAAAACAACAACAACAACAACCACAACAACAACAAAGTTTCATCATGGGACCTCTTTTGCCAGTACCAAAATATACTAATAGTAGTGCGTTGTCTTGAACTGTGCGCCTTTTGGCGTCATCTGGTCGAACACCATATGAGACTAGGCTCTAAAGAAAGCTGTCTCTGGTGTGGACCAATCAGTTTCAAAGACAATGCATACATTATCAGAGTATTGTTTTTTGTTTGCATTTGACTGCAAGTATTGTGGTTAATGTAAACATGATTCCTTGCAAACGGTGTCTGTTTTGTTGCCAGAAAAAGGGGAAAAACCCTATTAGTATAACAACAAAGTTTGCCAATTTTCCACCGCGTGGGATTTCAAAAAAGAGAGAGGGAACAAGTATAACCCGTAAGAACAAAGTTTTTCACTATAAATCCTTTATGTGCGTGGCGGCTAGAGTCCTCTCGTCCTCTGGCTTGAGATGGCTGCCACCTATGGGTCAGATGATTGCCTGCCACCATTCAGCAATTGGTAATTACATATAAATGTTTTCTCCTAAAAAGTGTAAAATTTTGGGAAAAAATTTTCACGAACATTAATTGTCACGCACAACGAGTCTGTGTGCAACATGTCAGCTCGATTGGATCACGGGAAGTGGGTTAAAACACGACCGAAAGATTTGCACGGTCGTAAGCAAGCAAGCGAACTTAATATAAAGGATTTAAAAAAACGAAAATTACGCGGCGAATTCGACTTTAAAAGTCGCATTTCCGCGAAACGCTTCGACCGTCGACCCTCCCGTGCCGCTTGAGATGATCCTTGCCACGAGTCGTTCCGAGTGGAGCAGAGCGCCCTGAGAAACGATTGCTCAAGGGCACTTTGTCGATTTTGACTTAAAGCTTTCGTGACCGCAGGAGTTCGTGTTCTTGATTCTTTCGGTAAAGTCACGTAGATAGAAAATGAAATGAAATTAAACAAATTTAAAATGATGAATTGAAAATAATCAAAGCAAAAAACCCACGACGTTTCGATCGCGACACAAGCGGTCTTCATCGCCTGTTGAGGACCGCTTGTGTTGCGATCGAATAGTGCCATATTCTTGGTTCTTTCGGTAAAGTCACGTAGATAGAATAGAAAAAGAAAAAATAATAAAATCAAAGTTTAACATTTAAATAATAAATTGAAAATAGTAAAAGCAAAAAAAACATTTGATTATTTTTTTGTTTTATTAATATTTTCTATCTTCGTGACTTTACCGAAAGAACCAAGAACATGGCACTTTTTAGATTAAAAAAATTATATTATTAAGAGATTTGAAGCTTTCGTGACTGCAAGGATTCATATTCTTAGGTTTTTTCGGTAAAGTCACGTAGGTAAAACATCAAAATTAATAAAAATAAAACAAAATAAAAATCACGACGTTTCGGAGGCAACACAAGTCTCCGTCATCAGGTGGGACCGTCACAGCCAGATTAGCTGCATCAAGTGAGGCAATGATTCAAGATGTAAACTTCCTCTTCAAGGGCTCACGATGATGCCCGTCTCCCCCTACTCTCGTCTGTTTGCGATGAACACTCTCTGTCTGCCGCTCAGCTCAACGGGGACACATTCCCTTTCCTGACGAGTCTCACTTCTAAATTGGTGCCACGCGTGAGCTTTTATTTGGGACTTGCTTTGTTTCACTCGGAACTGTAAACTAAACTACGTTTTATTTTAGCAGGTCAGGCCCCAACCACTGGTTCTTTCGGTAAAGTCACGTACACAGAAAAATAATAATAAAAGTAAATTAAATGAAAACTACGACGTTTAGATCACAACACAAGCGATCGTCAAGCTGGGAATATCACAAAGTTGCTTATCATCCATTCTAGATTTGAAGCTTTCGTGACTGCAAGGATTCATATTCTTAGGTTTTTTTCGGTAAAGTCACGTAGGTAAAGAGTTAAAATTAACAAAAGCAAAATAAAAATCACAACGTTTCGGAGGCAACACAAGCTTCCGTCTTCAGGTGGAACCGTCACAGCCCGATAGCTGTATCAAGTACTAACTTGTAAGTAAGTACCTGAAGACGGAAGCTTGTGTTGCCTCCGAGACGTCGTGATTTTTATTTTATTTTAATTATACTTTCATGAATTTTAATTTAAAATTTTTACCTACATGACTTTACCTAAAAAACCTAAGAATATGGATAATCATCATCATTATCACGTGGGAATTTATCGAAACCAAATACTGTGAATGCGTGGTGATATTGATTCTAAACGTGGAGGGGGAAACCTGAGGGACACGGTGAAAACATCAACGCGTCTACAGGGAGAGGAACACGCACACTCCAAATATACAGCAGCAGGCGTCAGGGTTGGGATTGAACCCACAACCTCCTGCATACCAGGCGAGGTAGTTAACATCTCCTAGCCACCGTGATGATGATGAGAGAGAGAGACGCGCAAACTCCAAATATACAGGCAGGCATCGTCAGGGTCGGGATCGAACCCACGACCTCCTGCATACCAGGCGAGGTAGTTAACATCTCCTAGCCACCGTGATGATGAGAGAGAGAGAGAGACGCGCAAACTCCAAATATACAGGCAGGCATCGTCAGGGTCGGGGTCGAACTCACGACCTCCTGCATACCAGGCGAGGTAGTTAACATCTCCTAGCCACCGTGATGATGATGAGAGAGAGAGAGAGACACGCAGACCCCACATATACAGCAGGCGTCAGGGTCGGACCCATTCCCTCCTGCATAACAGGCGAGCGAGTTATTCACCTAGCCACCGCGGCAACCGGTCAACACGGTGGTGGTGGTGCGGTGGTGGTAGAAATAATTCCTTGCCAAGATTTCGAGGCCAACTCCGTTCCAATGCAGTGTATTGTCCACGCGGGGACTCTGCCATCCGCTCTCTCATTTCGGGTACCTTGTGATTTGTTTTCTTCTTTTGGCTTTGCACGTGGAAAGATGGCAAAGTGTGTAAGTGTGCAAGTTGAACTTCTTTCGCACCGTACAATTGCCGGAGGTGCGGGGGAAGGACAACAAACTAGCACACAAAAATTCAGTTCTCAAGAAAATACAGCTTTGCTGATTTTGACAACCCCCTTTTTAACATGCCGAGCGTGACCACCAGATTTATATAAAAAATGAACCCGTAAAAAAAAGTTTTTCACTATAAATCCTTTATATGTAAGATCACCTCTTGACATGCCCGTATATTCCCGAGGTCACTAGCGTTGACCCGTTTTACCACTTTCAAGAACCTGGCGGCTTCAATTTAACTGCTCTATAAATAGTCTCCACTGTACAGCGTGGGGGCAGGGATTTCATGCCATGTGGTTAGGAAACATTTGCGTCATCATGAAACGGGCGGCTAGAGTCCTCTCGTCCTCTGGCTTGAGATGGCTGCCACCTATGGGTCAGATGATTGTCTGCCACCATTAAGCAATTGGTAATTAAATATGTAATTTTTTTCCCTAAACAGTGTAAAATTTTGGGAAAAATTTTTCACGAAAATTAATTGTCACGCACAACGAGTCTGTGTGCAAAATGTCAGCTCGATTGGATCACTGGAAGTGGGTTAAAAACGACCGAAAGATTTGCACGGTCGTAAGCACGCAAGCAAGCAAGCACGCAAGCACGCAAGCAAGCAAGTGAACTTAATATAAAGGATTTTAAAAAATGTTTTACCCCAAACGCAAAATGGGAAAAAAATGATAATAACGCGTTAACTTATCCAGTTTTGAAAGACAGCAATTACCTCCAGTAATTGAGCTATGGCCGAGATTTGTCTTTGGTGGAGTGTGTCCCGAATGTACGACTTAAACGTTGAAATTATCGTGGTTCCTGCATATAATTTGCCACGTGTAAGAGTGACCCCGGGTCGGGGAGCATTGTGCAAATCTGCCAGAAAGTCATCGCTGCTCGATTCCGCACGCTTATGATAATAATTATGTAATTACAATAATGTACTACACTCTGTAACACGATTTTTTGTTCCTGGGTAGTAGGTGTTATTTTATAATTGCTTATGCCTCAAAAGTATAGAAAATGGCTATTATTCCAGCACTTTATGTGAAGGAATGACACAAATGCACACCACGTTTTCTCATTGAAAATATGTACACTCGGTAAAGTCACGTAGAATGGAAATAATAAAATGTTTTTATTATTTTATTATTTCCATTCTACGTGACTTTACCGAAAGAACCAAAGAGATGGTAAAGTCACGTAGAATGGAAATAATAAAATGTTTTTATTATTTTATTATTTCCATTCTACGTGACTTTACCGAAAGAACCAAAGAGATGGTGATTAGTCCACTTGCTGAACTTCGGGCAAGCCCAGGGGTATGGCAACCTCTTCAACGCCGCCATTGCCAACTTTCCCACGACCACGCCCACTTTTTCTACTGACACGCCCACTTTCCCACGACCACGCCCACTTTCCCATGACCACGCCCACTTTCACTGCCGACACGCCCACTTTCCCCGCCGACACGCCCACTTTCCCACGCCCACTTTCCCATGGCCACGCCTACTTTCCCAGCCGACACGCCCACTTCCTGTAAATGTCCCTGAACATTGGGATTTGCTTTAAGTCGGAATTCTTTCAAAATCCAGCTGGCTCAACAACAGTCGGTTCCACCTGAAGACAGAAGCTTGTGTTGCCTCCAAAACGTCGTGATTTTTATTTTATTTTATTTTTATTTTATTTTACTTTTATTAATTTAAATGTTTTACCTACGTGACTTTACCGGAAAAAACCTAAGAATAACTGTTTAGACCAAAACTAAACATCAGTCACATAAAAGCCACGCAAACACTATCCCGGCTACTGGCGTGTGAATTATGTAGCAGGGTGCACACTAAGTATGCATTTCTATGAAGTCAAATTGTGAATGTACCTGACTTGCAGTTTGGGGTTCGATTGCACCACAACTCCAACAAAATACGACATTTACACCATTGGAACCACATTTGCCAGTAAAAATATGATACTTGTTTTTTTACCCTTTTATCTGGCAACAAAACTGACACCTTTTTACAAGGAGTCCTGTTTGCATAGACCACAAAACCTGCAGTCATAATGCAAACAAAAAACATAACTCTGATAATGTGTGCACTGTCCTTGAAGTTGATTGGTCCACACCCGAGACAGCTTTCCTTAGAGCCTAGTCTCACATGGGTTGGACCAACCCATCAACTTCAAGGACAGTGCACATTATCAGAGTTGTGTTTTTTGTTTGCATTATGACTGCAGGTATTGCGGTCTATGCAAACAGGACTCCTTGTAAAAATGTGTCAGTTTTGTTGCCAGATAGAAGGGTAAAAAGCAATGATCAAAGTACGACATTTCACGGACACTGACGGCGTCTACAATTTGTGCACATTTTAGAATCACTGATGAATGCACGAATACGACGATTGACACCGTCAACGCGACATTGGCAGCTGACGCGGCTTGTGCGTTCCAGGTCATTCCAAAATGTGGCCAACGAAGGTGGAACGTTCACATCTCGAAATGAACGTTGGGGTCGTTTTATAGGTAGGGATAAACGACTCCCCTGGTGGGGTGAATGCGATTTAATTTAGAGTTGTGTAAATACAAAGTGTAAATTAAACACGTAGCCATCGTGACTATGCTCTGGTGGGGATATTTCTCTTTTAAAAAATAAATGTTAAGGGAAAAAAAAAATTTGAAGGGAAAAAAATAAATTTTAAGGGAAAAAAAACCACCCCTCACAAAATTGCAAACCAGACCTCAGGTTTCCAAGTCCATTGGAGCCGGTCCAAGTATCCCCCCCGGTCTTATTGAAAGACATCTGCGCAAGAAACAATAAATCCCATCTCATCATGGACCCCCCCTGCCTATCCCAGATCGTGAAAAAATTATTGGACCGGTTCCCCGGAATTTTATAACCATTTCAAGGCCACAGACAATGGTACCCATCGCATCTGGTTTCAGACACCACGTGGTGTTCACGATGGATCATGTTCAGCGAGGCAAGTCTTCCAACCGCGAGGTAACGCGTGTTGTTGTTCACGTACGTTTGGTTAAAGTAAAAAAAAAAGATATATGTATATATATACACGCATGTGTGCAGTAGACACATGCTTCAGGATTTATGAAAATATATTTATACATATTTGTTTTACCACCCATCAGATGCTCATTTGAGCAGGCAGCTTGCATTGACTCTGGCTGGAATGAACTTGGCACCTTGCCATGAGACATTGGGCCATAAACCGTGGCCCATACCCCATGGCTTCTCGATTCAGGACTTCAGGCTGAGGACCCCAGACTCTGGACCTCAGAGCCTTGACCTTGACCCCAGATCCTGGATCCCAGACCCCAGATCCTGGACCCGTGTGGGCTCAGCGATGGGGGCTCGTTGGGGATCAACATTCCCACCATGTGGCGTGGGGCTCCCTCACAGCGGCGCGCCTCAACTCCATGTGAGCAATGGCAGCTAGGAGATGTTAACTACCTCGCCTGGTATGCAGGAGGTTGTGGGTTCGATCCCGACCCTGACGCCAGCTGCTGTATATTTGGAGTGTGCGTGTCTCTCTCTCTCTCATCATCATCACGGTGGTCAGGAGATGTTAACTACCTTGCCTGGTATGCAGGAGGCCGTGGGTTCGATCCCGACCCTGACGCCTGCTGCTGTATATTTGGAGTGTGCGTGTCTCTCTCTCTCATCATCATCATTAAGGTGGCCAGGAGATGTTAACTACTTCGCCTGGTATTCAGGAGGCCGTGGGTTCGATCCCGACCCTGACGCCTGCTGCTGTATATTTGGAGTGTGCGTGTCTCTCTCTCTCATCATCATCATTAAGGTGGCTAGGAGATGTTAACTACCTCGCCTGGGATGCAGGAGGTCGTGGATTTTTCTGCGGATACTCCCGGGTTGTTCCCTCCATGTTTAGAATCAACATCACGCGTTTCGAGTATGTAGCTGCTGCTTGTGCATTTCCACATGATGATGATGATGATTCTAGATTTGAAGCTTTCGTGACTGCAAGGAATCATATTCTTAGGTTTTTTCGGTAAAGTCACGTAGGTAAAACATCAAAATTAATGAGAATAAAATGAGAATAAAATAAAATAAAACAAAAATCACGACGTTTCGGAGGCAACACAAGTCTCCGTCATCAGGTGGGACCGTCACAGCCGTCACAGCCGAATTAGCTGCATCATTAAGGTTGATGCAGCTAATTCGGCTGTGACGGTCCCACCTGATGACGGAGACTTGTGTTGCCTCCGAAACGTCGTGATTTTTGTTTTATTTTATTTTATTCTCATTAATTTTGATGTTTTACCTACGTGACTTTACCGAAAAAACCTAAGAATATGATGATGATGATGACGATGAGCCACTTGGTCGAGTTATCGTTTGTGATTTCCAGGTCGCGTCTGCACATCGTAGCTCAGTCGGCCTTACCCGGTAAAATTAAACAAATGGTTTACATCTTCTTGGTTCTTTCGGTAAAGTCACGTAGAAGAGAAATAATAAAATAATAAAAATAAAACATTTAATAATTCTCACGATGTTTCGGCCACAACGCAAGCAGCCGTCCTCAGGTGAAGAACAGGTCTGTCGGAAAGACAGCGTCTGAATGAGGTGAAGAACAGGTCTGTCGGAAAGACAGCGTCATTCAGACGCTGTCTTTCCGACAGACCTGTTCTTCACCTGAGGACGGCTGCTTGCGTTGTGGCCGAAACGTCGTGAGAATTATTTTATAATGTTTTCTTTTTATTATTTTATTATTTCCCTTCTACGTGACTTTACCGATAGAACCAAGAAGATGAATCCCTGCAGCATTCACGAAAGCTTTAAATCGAAAAATGGTTTACAGTAAATTGTTTAAATGGCTCATTCACAAAGGCCCGGCCCAACCCAGCCGCTGGAGTAAAATAAGCGCGGCAACCCTGTTTAACATTCATGCGGCAGCGCTGGGAGGACTCTGCGTTCCGTCGGGAGGGGGGGCGCGGGCATTACTCACTCGCAATGTTGCACTTATGGCTCCCAGAATTGATCACGGAAACATTGCGTGTGCGCGCGCGTGGTTTTTATATTTTTTTTACGTGACCTGACCATCTCCGACAGAATTCAACAAGTCAAAATCAGGCGTTGTTCGACCACTCAAATGAGGATCGATGCGGGCCCCCCCTGTCTCCCGTGCACGGCCACTGAACCAGTGGTTTGTGGAGATTCCACGTTTTCAGATTAATCCATAGGACGACCACAGAGAAGTACTAATTTTAACACCCCGGAAGGGATGGTTGTGATTGTCTGAGTCAACCAGGGTTTGCGCTCACAAGCGTTGCGATTGCGAGCCACTCGCTCTGCCGCTGCTTGCATCGTTGAGGGTCAGAGGTCGCAACCGGGTACCCGATACCCGTACCCTACCCGATATCCGGCTACCCGTACCCGGCCGGGTACGGGTACCCGTTTGCGACCCTGGTGCGGCCGGGTACGGGTAGGCCGTGAGTCACTGGCGAGTCACCGTTTGTCCCTCATTTCCCAACGTCTTGTCTCTTCTCACAATTCAAGTTCCTAGAATCAACCCACCCGCGCCTGCAACATGGCTTCATCCCAGAGGTCGCAATCGGGTACCCGTACCCTACCCGTACCCTACCCGATACCCGGACGGGTACGGGTAGCCGGGTATCGGGTAGGGTACGGGTATCGGGTACCCGTTTGCGACCCTGGTGCGGCCGGGTACGGGTACGGGTAAGGAATTAAAACCCGTTTGCGACCTCTGTTGAGGGCCCAGCTTGCTGCTTGATAAACTACTGAGCTGTGGAGCTCTTTTTGAGAAGCGAACTGACCACAAACGAAATGTATCACAGCCATATAGTGTAACTTTAAACACACGTCAATTCTAAACGTGGAGGGGGGGGGGGGTAACGGAAGACCCCGAGAAAAATCCACGCGACCACGGGGACAGAGAGAGAGAGAGAGAAGAGCAAACTCCAAATCTAGTATTTTAAGTTTGATATTGTACGAGGTAAGGCTACATAGCTCTGTGTCAGAAGCCACATGGCCATCACAAATGACAGCTCAACGAGGAGGCGTATCACCTTGACTCTAAGACGCACGATGCTAAACGTCGTGGGATTCATCTTCTTGGTTCTTTCGGTAAAGTCACGTAGAATGGAAGTAATAAAATAATAAAACATAATAAAATAATTCTCACGACGTTTCGGCCACAACGCAAGCGGCCGTCCACAGGTGGAGAACAGGTCTGTCGAGAAGACGGCTGCTTGCGTTGTGGCCGAAACGTCGTGAGAATTATTTTATTATGTTTTATTTATTATTATTTTATTATTTCCATTCTACGTGACTTTACCGAAAGAACCAAGAAGATGAATCCCTGCAGTCACGAAAGCTTTACATCGAAATTTTATGATGTTTTATTTTTATTATTTTATTATTTCCCTTCTACGTGACTTTACCGAAAGTACCAAGAAGATGAATCCCTGCAGTCACGAAAACTTTAAATCGAAATTTTATTATGTTTAATTTGTATTATTTTATTATTTCCATTCTACGTGACTTTACCGAAAGTACCAAGAAGATGAATCCCTGCAGTCACGAAAGCTTTAAGTCGTGGGTTTCGTCAGACTCCCTTCCCGTGGGCGTCGAGGTGGAGGAGGCTCGCAAGGAGAAGGCGGTACAGCAACGTGTGGACTAATCGCCATCCATTTATTCCTCTGTGCGTGGGGGATCGAGCGTTACCCCCTCGCTCGCGCAAGCCGTGGGTTTTCTCACACTTCACGTGGTGTGAAAATGTATAGTTATTTTATTTCCTTGCCTATACTTTGCACTATGTTTTTGTAAATGTCCATATCTGTCATTGTACCCCGCACCCATAGACTCAACACTGTCCAGAGAATCAACACTGCCCATAGACCCAACACTACCCATAGACTCAACACTGCCCATAGACTCAACACTGTCCAGAGACTCAACACTACCCATAGACTCAACACTACCCATAGACTCAACACTGCCCATAGACTCAACACTGCCCATCGACTAACACTGCCCATAGACTCAACACTACCCATAAACTCAACACTACCCATAGACTCAACACTGTCCATAGACTCAACACTGCCCATAGACTAACACTACCCATATACTCAACACTACCCATCGACTCAACACTGCCCATAGACTCAACACTGCCCATAGACTCAACACTACCCATAGACTCAACACTGCCCATAGACTCAACACTGCCCATAGACTCAACACTGTCCAGAGACCCAACACTACCCATAGACTCAACACTGCCCATAGACTCAACACTGCCCATAGACTCAACACTGCCCATAGACCCAACACTACCCATAGACTCAACACTGCCCATAGACTCAACACTGCCCATAGACTCAACACTGTCCAGAGACTCAACACTACCCATAGACTCAACACTACCCATAGACTCAACACTGCCCATAGACTCAACACTGCCCATCGACTAACACTGCCCATAGACTCAACACTACCCATAAACTCAACACTACCCATAGACTCAACACTGTCCATAGACTCAACACTGCCCATAGACTAACACTACCCATATACTCAACACTACCCATCGACTCAACACTGCCCATAGACTCAACACTGCCCATAGACTCAACACTACCCATAGACTCAACACTGCCCATAGACTCAACACTGCCCATAGACTCAACACTGCCCATAGACTCAACACTGCCCATAGACCCAACACTACCCATAGACTCAACACTGCCCATAGACTCAACACTGCCCATAGACTCAACACTACCCATAAACTCAACACTACCCATAGACTCAACACTGTCCATAGACTCAACACTGCCCATAGACTAACACTACCCATATACTCAACACTACCCATCGACTCAACACTGCCCATAGACTCAACACTACCCATAGACTCAACACTACCCATAGACTCAACACTGCCCATAGACTAACACTACCCATATACTCAACACTACCCATCGACTCAACACTGCCCATAGACTCAACACTACCCATAGACTCAACACTACCCATAGACTCAACACTACCCATAGACTCAACACTGTCATAGACTCAGCACTGCCCATAGACTCAACACTACCCATAGACTCAACACTGCCCATAGACTCAATATTACCCATAGACTCAACACTACCCATAGACTCAACACTGCCCATAGACTCAACACTGCCCATAGACTCAACACTGCCCATAGACTAACACTGCCCATAGACTCAACACTGCCCATAGACTCAACACTACCCATAGACTTAACACTGCCCATAGACTCAACACTGCCCATAGACTCAACACTACCCATAGACTGCACCTCCTATTAGCACGGTTGGCTATGTACGGTGCAAAAGAAGTTCAACGTACCTACATATGTATGGTCCACAGTTTTTGGTTGCATGGCCACGATCTCACTGCCTACTACCACCGCCGCCATGACACGCGTCGCTCATTTCCCATCCGTGAGCGAGGTGTGTGCGAAGCGGCCTGCTGATGATGATGTGTTTGATGGTCCGATGTGTTTGATGGTCCCACCCGGTGTCTCTCTCGCTCTCTCTCTGTCGACGACGACGAGGAGGAGGTGGAGGTGCGACGTTCAGGCCAAGCGAGTGGACGACGAAGATTTGAAACGCAACCGCATCTCTTCCGTTACGTACGTGAACATTTTATTCCAAGACGACAACAACAACAACAACAAGAAGAAAAAGATGGGCACGTGTAGCAGGGACAAGGCGGCAGTAACGGACGACCAAGGTTGGGTTCGTTCGTTGGTTTGCGAAGAGCGGCACCGTCGTCAAAAGGCTCGCAGCCTTCACCGACAACGAGAGAGACGCAGAGCGCACGTGACCTCGCGCACGTGACCTCGCGCACGTGACCTCGCGCACGTGACCTCGCGCACGTGACCTCTCGCACGTGACCTCGCGCACGTGACCTCGCGCACGTGACCTCGCGCACGTGACCTCGTGCACGTGACCTCGCGCACGTGACCTCTCGCACGTGACCTCGCGCACGTGACCTCGCGCACGTGACCTCGCGCACGTGACCTCGCGCACGTGACCTCGCTCGCCCACGGTTACAACAGCGTCCTCCCGATCACGCGCGACGGTGGCGACCCCACAAGATCGCTCGCTCTGCAGCCAACGTACAGCCAAAGCGAACGCGGGTCCTGTACGTTGCCTTCGTTCAAACGGCCGCACTTCGAGGGGGCTGCTGAGGCAGGCAACACGCGAAAGGCACAAAAGAGGAGCATCGGTGACACGGAGGAGCTGAAAAGACGCGAGGATGCTCCGAATGGCCCTGGCGATCCACCACGTGAATCGGTTCCATGCCGTCTGTAGCCTGCGCACAATTTCGCTCCCCGGCCAGCAGCAAACACTTCCAAGGCCAGATTTTCATCATCCTCATCATGAAATCTGCTGAACGAAGAAAAATAACGATAGCCTCATTGATGGCAAGGGAGAACTTGGGAGGTTTTCGCCAGCCCAAGACTCAAAAAAACCAAACCCCAGCGCAGGATATTCGACACCGCGCGAATCGGGCTCCTAAATCTGCACGGCTAATTCGTGCTGTGGAAGGCTGCTGCCTGGCAGTAGGAGACGTGAGGTGAGCCCCAGAGGCTAGCAAAGCTGGCAATAATAAGAAATCAGCAGCAACAGCAGCAGCAGCAGCGGCAGCGGCAGCGGCAGCGGCAGCAGGAGAAATATATTCCCATAAACAATTTTCCTCTAAATGCACTTTTTTGCTCAGTTCTCACAGCAATGCGTTTACACCGTTTGGGAAGATCAAAAGGTGGGAAGAGAAAAGCGTAACGAACTCAGGGGTTGGGTAGGCTGAGCGATGGTGTATCCCCTTCCCTCCCCGCATTGTCCTCCAAGAACAGAAATGTTCAAATAAACGAATCGACCGCCATCAGTTATATACAACTGAGCCAAGCGTATCCGTCCGCGGGAGAGAACCCAGTGACGTTCCTAACATATATATATAGACATGCCTAATATATGTATCGCTAAAGAGTGAGGCTTCTCAATAAAAAAAAACAACAACGCACAATATATCGAGTCGAGAGACGAAGCACCAAATAAAGTGGCAACACTTTCTTGCAATTTCCCCCACCGAGCGTCGCGACAAACGTCTCGCCGACGTTGAGACCTTAACGGAGAAGGATGCCCACCGAACACGGGCATCCTTCTGCGGGCCCCCCAACTCGCGACAAACAAAAATCACCCCTCGGACCCTCCCCACCGCCCGCCCCGTCCCGCTCCCCCACCCCAGCAATACAACCACGGTTGGGTTTGGTTGGTCAGTGGCTTTCGGGGCGAATTATTTATCCGGACGATTTCGACGCGGAATTTGTAATTGGGGCGGTGGCAGGGGAGGGGGGAAATATCCGCGGGGCTGCGGGGTTATGGGCCGAGGTGGGATGTTTGTCCTTGGCTGGCGAGGCTACGTGGACAGAGAATGGGTCCCGCAGTGCCCCTACGATGCTTTATGTCGCTCCTTCGGCACAGCGCCATAAACCCCTTGTCCAGCACACCTTGAAACGAACAAACAAGAGGGCCGTAAATAAAAAAAAGAAATCGATGCGGGGGTAGTCCCTAAGCTACTCCAGCGCCGCTCATTTGCATTCCGGTGTGGTGCACTCTTGCTGCCGTGGAAAGTTAATCATCGGGAGCGAGGGAGAGAAGAGAGCGAGAGAGCGTTGAATGGGGAGAATTCGAAGAGAGTGTTGCCCAAAAGCTTTGAGAAAGGTAATGGCATCATCGGTCTTGTAGTTTTCTTCTTGCTGGCTTTGGATTAAGGCTGTCTCCTGGGCTTGGCTTTGACGACCTTGGTAACAGGCTTCCTGGTATCCACATTCCTGCGGAGAGACAGAGGACACGTGGAGATCGTTCGCACGGCACAGCGCTGCCTTGCGCGTTCACGTTTGACGAATCTATTCGAATTCCAATCGCGTCGCCGTACGACCCCTCCGCTGATGTCTCCAGGACGCCGCGGTGGGTCGGAGATGTTATCTCCCTCGCCCGATACGCAGGAGGTCGTGGGTTATATCCCAACCCCGAGGCCTGCTGTGTGCTTGGGGTTTGCACGTCCCTCTCCCCGTGGTCACGTGGGTTTTTTTCCTCCGGGGTTATCCGTTTTCTCCCCCCGCCCCCCCCAACATTTAGAATCGACGTCACGTGTTTGTCCGCTGGACCATTGCACGTGATGATGATAAAGACACTTAATTCGGCTACGATTTGTGACGGCAGGGTCACTTCTGAAAAAGAGCTACGTCGCTCAGTGGGGCCTCACCTGGTGAAATAAAAAAAAAGTTAATCGTTTCACTCAGTTCAATTTCGGACGAAAAATGATGTCTCCCATCCAGCACGCGGAGCGAAACGTCGGCACACCGTGCCGGAAGACACGCCGGGGGCGCCACGCAACACGCCGATGGAAATCTACGCCGTGGCAATGCGAGCCAACAACCGTGCTAAAGCCGCCGCTGCACGGATAGCAACAACAACAACAACCACCAATCGCCACTAAAGGTATTCTTAGGTTTTTTCGGTAAAGTAACGTAGGTTAAACATTAAAATTAATAAAAGTAAAATAAAAATAAAATAAAAAATCACGACGTTTCGGAAGCAACACAAGCTTCCGTCTTCAGGTGGATAGCTGTATCAAGTGATACAGCAATCGTGCTGTGACTGTTCCACCTGAAGACGGAAGCTTGTGTTGCTTCCGAAACGTCGTGATTTTTTATTTTATTTTTATTTTACTTTCATTAATTTTAATTGTTTACCTACGTGACTTTACCGAAAAAACCTAAGAATATGAATCCTTGCAGTCACGAAAGCTTCAAATCTAGAATTAATACGCCACTAACGGTGTCTGTGCCAGGCTAGGTGCACGTTGAGGCCGTGTAAGGTGTCGAACGCCCGCTGGCAGGAGTTCACGGGACAGACCCAGGTGCCATGGGTTGACTGCGTTTTAGCCACCCGGCGCTCCGCTCGTTGTTGTGAGCGTCGCTCCTCTGCCCTCCGTTGTTGCTGGAGGGCGACTGCCTCCAACTGCCCAGTAGCGTCCTTCACGAGCCTCCTCCACAGAGGCCGATCTTGACACCACTGGTACCAGTCATCGGCAAGTCCACTCAGCTCCACATCCTTCAATACCACATCAGCACATCTCTTCTCCAGCCTGTGCTGAGCGAGTTTAGCCCCCCTCTATCCTGCCAAACAGAAGCTCTTTGACCATGTCGTGGCTGGGCATGCGGGCTACATGACCCAGCCAACGAACGGCAAGCGTGCCATCAAGACAAAGACAAAGACCCCCCCATATAGCCTAAACAGACTGTAGGGGCAAGTGCTGTTAGCGAGCACCTACGAAGGCCGGCACGGCACACGAGGCGGTGGGTGGCCAACACCACGCCCGGCCGCCTTTGTCTCCCCAGCGGCGATGTTTACACACCGCACCCAATTTTTTGTTGTTTACGTGGTGGTTTTAGTTACTGCAGCTACATACTATTAACACTTCTTCCCTTTATTAATGCTACCCCTATCCCCTCCCTGTGATGCTGCTAATCCTGCCTAATGCACGGCCTAAGTAGCACTAATTCACATACCTGCATTTCCCATATCCCCTCCCTTTGATGCTGCTAATCCTGCATAATGCACGGGCATAAGTAGTACTAATCACATACCTGCATTTTCCATAAATATGCTAAATGCCTCTTGATATGCAAATTCTTTTGTCAAGGCGCCCTCCCCCCCCCTTCCAACCCAGCTTATATATATGCTCCAAGCACGTGTGCTGTTTCATTCAGACGCTGTCACCTCGACAGACCTGGTTTCACCTGAGGACGGCTGCTTGCGTTGTGGCCGAAACGTCGTGAGAATTATTTCATCCATGTTTTATTTTTATTATTTTATTATTTCCCTTCTACGTGACTTTACCGAAAGAACCAAGAAGACACCGCACCCAGTTACTCGTTTGAGGCCGAGTCGACCTAGGGGAAGCGCCCAGGACTACCGCTGACACGCGCGCAATCCCGCACGCACACACGAGCGTCGCGAGGCTCTCCGCTGCTCCTGCGTTCCCACCTCTTGTTGTTCTTCTTGGGTTTCTTGGCCTTGGGCGGTTTGCGAGCTGCCGGAGGCTTCTTCCTGCTCCCGATGGTTTCTGCGCGTCGGCCGCACCGAGAGGGGGCAGAGAGACAGAGAGAGGTGTGGGGGTGGAGAGGGGGGGTAATGATGAGCATCGTGGGCTACGGTCGCCACGTACCCCCCCGCAAGCGACATTTACTTTCACCACGTGGCTAACGCCGCGTGCTCGCGCCCATGTTCGGTGTCAACGAAGAGTGCGATTCTGATAGAAATGTGCCCGGGAGTGCGTGTGTGTGTCTGTGTGTCACTGTGCGTGTGCGTGTATGTGTCTGTGTGTCACTGTGCGTGTGCGTGTGTGTGTCTGTGTGTCACTGTGCGTGTGCGTGTATGTGTCTGTGTGTCACTGTGCGTGTGCGTGTGTGTGTCTGTGTGTCACTGTGCGTGTGCGTGTATGTGTCTGTGTGTCACTGTGCGTGTGCGTGTGTGTGTCTGTGTGTCACTGTGCGTGTGCGTGTGTGTGTCTGTGTGTCACTGTGCGTGTGCGTGTGTGTGTCTGTGTGTCACTGTGCGTGTGCGTGTGTGTGTCTGTGTGTCACTGTGCGTGTGCGTGTATGTGTCTGTGTGTCACTGTGCGTGTGCGTGTGTGTGTCTGTGTGTCACTGTGCGTGTGCGTGTATGTGTCTGTGTGTCACTGTGCGTGTGCGTGTGTGTGTCTGTGTGTCACTGTGCGTGTGCGTGTATGTGTCTGTGTGTCACTGTGCGTGTGCGTGTGTGTGTCTGTGTGTCACTGTGCGTGTGCGTGTGTGTGTCTGTGTGTCACTGTGCGTGTGTGTGTGGGGAGCGGTAGTGTAGCGGGCAGCGCTACGCTGCGCTACGAACCCGGCGACCCGGGTTCGATTCCCGCTCACGGCCAACACCCTGTGACGATTATTTGAACCGGTGTTGGGCCTCCCCTAGGTCGACTCGGCCTCAAATAAGTACCCGGTGCGGTGTGTAGTAAACATCGCTCACTAGGGAGACAAAGGCGGTCGGGCGTGGTGCTGGCCACCCACCCCCTCGTGCGCCGTGCCGGCCTTCATAGGTGCTCACTAACAGCACTTGTCCCAACAGCCTTTTCAGGCTACACGGGGGATCTTTGAGCACCTGTGAAGGCCGGCACGGCACGCGAGGGGGTGGGTGGCCAGCACCACGCCCGGCCGCCTTTGTCTCCCCAGTCACGATATTTACACACCGCACCAGGTACTCATTTGAGACCGAGTCGACCTAGGGGAGGGCCCTAGGACCGGTTCAGATAATCGTCACCGGCGTTGGCCGTGAGCGGGAATCGAACTCGGGTCGCCGGGTTTCGTAGCGCGGCGTAGCGCTGACCGCTACACTGCACAACGACCCTGATTGTAGAACACCATTCAGCGACTGCACAAGCCGCAATGTCACATGACACACGACATAGTGCATCGTTGCATCATGCGACACACCACGTAGTGTGATCCACTATGTAGTGCATCATGCGCGCCGTGCAGTGTAGAGCGTGACAAAACCCTCCCCTGGCACCGGTTGGTCACGAGCATTGCGCGGACCTTTCTTGAAAAGCCAGGTCCAGGCGTGGCGGTTCCCGCATCGAACGTCGAGTAATCACATCGGTGCCGCAACTCTCCCCGCATCAACGCTCATTCTCTCCCGCCAAAGCAGACACACATATACACAAAATACGTCTTCTAGAAAACAATTGCCAGTGAAACAGGAAGACGGCGCCGGATGATGACATTTGCCCGCTTTCATCGTCATAAGTGGCGCGCACGTTCGTGACATGGCGAATATTGAGCGTTCTTAATTTTGGAGCTTTCGTGACTGCAGGAATTATTCTTTGGTTCTTTCGGTAAAGTCACGTATAAAGATAAAATAATGAATTAAATAATAGCATACGACGTTTCGATTGCAACACAAGCAATCATCATCAGGTATAAATGAAATAGCAACAAAAAAATCGAACCAGAAAACTGCTTATATGTCTGTCTATAGTTCCCTGGTTAGATTTTTTGTTGCTATTTCATTCATACCTGATGACGATTGCTTGTGTTGCAATCGAACCGTCGTATGCTATTATTTAATTTATTACTTTATCTTTTTCTACGTGACTTTACCGAAAGAACCAAAGAATAATATTGAGCGTCTCGAAAATATGCGCAGTGCGTCGCTGGACCAATCCGTGTTGCCGATATCCCCCCCTACCACCCTGGGTGCGTGGGGTTTTCTGGGTCCATCGGTGTCTTGCCAAATGGCAAAATCATTCAGTTGAGGCCGAATTGACGGCGGGGAGGAGGATCCATGGACCGGTTCAGATGATAATCGTCGCCGGGCGTCGAGTGTCACGTGACACACGATGTCATGTGTCACGTGATCCGCTGTGTAGTGTATCATGTACGCCACATAGTGCGTCGTCACTGTATCAGGAAGTGCTTTTTTGCATCGGCAACCCGCTCACGGCCCACACCGGCGGTGATTATTATCTGAACCGGTTCCTGGGACTTCCCCTAGGTCGACTCGGCCTCAATTGAGTACCTAGTGGGATGTGAAAAAAAAACATCGCTTCTTGGGAGACAAAGGCGGCCGGGCATGCGGTGCTGGCCACCGCACCCCCCCTTTCGTGTGCCGTTTCGGCCTTCATTGTTGCCATTTCGCAAACAGCACTTGCCCCGACAGTCTGTTAAAGCTACACGGGGAGATCTTTGTCTTTTATTCGCGCGCGCTCGTGCGTGATCGGGGGTTTTCTGGGTCCATGTGGGTCTCTTCCCCAAGACGCAAAATAACCCGAGAAGGAATGTGTCAGGGAAAGAAAAACTAAAAAAACGATCCCCAAATCAGAACCCCTTCGTGGAACAGCGTCCCGCGACTCAGCGAGACCTTCCTGAGTAACCAGAAGGCGTCCTTGTTGTTGTTGTTATTCATGTGGATGTCAATGCAGCACGGGCGCCATCTCAGCATCCGTACGGTATTCTCGAGATTAATATTAAAAAAGGACGCGGCATGTGGCTTACGTTTAAACTGCTTCAAGGACCGTAAATTCTGTCGAGTTGCGCCGCCGCCGCCGCCGTTTTTAGATCGTGAGCAGCTGCGCGGAGGAGCTATTGATATGAAGCAGAGGGGGGACTTTCTCGCACCGCGTTGCGAAAACAACTCACGGGTTCTCTCCTCCACCCCCTCTGGCCTCTCCACGTGCCGTGAAGAAGGCATCGCCCGAAACGTCGCCTATTGCGTGACGGGCTTAGTTATTTTTGTCGTTTGCACCCCACGTGTCGTCCATGAACGGCATCTCCAGTCGAGGGCTTTGTCCCCAGGAGGTTTTACTTGGCATGCTGGCAAGCAGAGGACTGGATTTTCCTCCTAGGGTCCTCCGGTTTTTATTTCACGTCCACATTTCGAATGAATTCTAGATTTGAAGCTTTCGTGACTGCAAGGAGTCATATTCTTAGGTTTTTTCGGTAAAGTCACGTAGGTAAAACATTAAAATTAATAAAAGTAAAATAAAATAAAAATCACGACGTTTCGGACGCAACACAAGCTTCCGTCTTCAGGTGGAACCGTCACAGCCACGACAGCTGTATCAAGTAAATTATTATTATTAATAAAAAAGTGTGCTGTATTTGGCCCTTACCCCCCCCCTTCTCCAACCATTATATATACGGAGTGGTAGCTCCTGCAATCTCTCATTTACTTGATACAGCTGTCGTGGCTGTGACGGTTCCACTTGAAGACGGAAGCTTGTGTTGCTTCCGAAACGTCGTGATTTTTATTTTATTTTACTTTTTTTAATTTTAATGTTTTACCTACGTGACTTTACCGAAAAAACCTAACAATATTTCGAATGAACGTCACACGTGTGTTTTTTTAGGAGTATTCGGATGCCCCAAATTTCCACGTGACGATGATAGGCCACTGCTCTGAGATGTCATTTGTGGCCAGGTCGCTTCTGAAAAAGAATTCCAATGGAAGGGTGCTTAAATGATAACACTGTGTAACATGTTTTTTGTTTTGTTTTATTCGTGGGTAGTAAGTGTTATTTTCTAATTGCTGAAACCTCAGAAGTACAGAAAGTGGCTATTATCCCCCACAAACTTTGCTTTTGTGACCAGTACAGTGATATTTAGAAATGTACATATTTTCAATGAGAAAACGGGCGAATTTGTGTCTTTTCGTTCAGATAAAGTGAGAAAAATACAACACATGAATCAAAATTAACATGTATTTCTGCTAAATTAATAAAAAAAATTACTACAAAAGATTTAGACATCAAGGCGCACTACCACAGGCGGGACTGGCCATAGCAGACCGAGTTCTCTGTGGGGAGGAACCACGTCAAGTGGGAGCCACTGGTGGACCCCCGGAAGGTGCTGATGCCACCACTGCACATCAAATTGGGCCATGTTAAACACTTTGTCAGAGTTGTAGATAAGGAGTCGGCAGCCTTCAAGTATCTTCAAAACTTCTTCCCTAAGCTGTCTGAGGCAAAGGTCAAAGCCGGTGTCTTCGTCGGACCACAGCTAAAGAAGATCCTGGAGTGCAATGAATTCCCCAAGAAACTCACTAGTAAGGAGAAAGCGGCTTGGAACAGCTTTGTCCCAGTGGTTCGTGGCTTCCTGGGCAATCACAAGGTCGAAAGCTACGTGGAGCTGAATTTAGATTTAAAGCTTTCGTGACTGCAGGGATTCATCTTCTTGGTTCTTTCGGTAAAGTCACGTAGAAGGGAAATAATAAAATAATAAAAATCAAACATAATAAAATACAATTCTCACGACGTTTCGGCCACAACGCAAGCAGCCGTCCTCAGGTGAAGAACAGGTCTGTCGGAAAGACAGCGTCTCATTCAGACGCTGTCTTTCCGACAGACCTGTTCTTCTGAATGAGACGCTGTCTTTCCGACAGACCTGTTCTTCTGAATGAGACGCTGTCTTTCCGACAGACCTGTTCTTCTGAATGAGACGCTGTCTTTCCGACAGACCTGTTCTTCACCTGAGGACGGCTGCTTGCGTTGTGGCCGAAACGTCGTGAGAATTGTATTTTATTATGTTTTATTTTTATTGTTTTATTATTTCCCTTCTACGTGCCTTTACCTACGTGGAGCTGGTTGAGATTCTGGTGAAGAACTTCGGCACAATGGGCTGTAGGATGTCCCTCAAAGTCCATATCCTTGATGCTCATCGTGATAAATAACAATTTAATGTTGCTCTTTACTTTCAAGGCCTTAAAGGGCTTGACTCCTTACTACTTAATTTTATATGTGTGCAAGGTGAACTTCTTTCACACCGTACGTAGCCAACCGTGCTAATTGGAGTTGCACGTGGAAGGGACAACAGCCCTAAACACAAAAAGCAGTCCGAAAGAAATTACTTTGTTAATCTAGACCAGTGGTTCTTAACCTGGGTTCGATCGAACCCCAGGGGTTCGGTGAGTCAGTCTCAGGGGTTCGGCGGAGGTTAAGACACACACCCGACTCATATGATTGTGCACCAGTAAAAAATATACCTATGTTTTTAATTTGAAAAAAATCATATTTTATTTTTACAATTAAGAAGGGTTCGGTGAATGCGCATGTGAACTGATGGGGTTTGGTACCTCCAAAAAGGTTAAGAACCACTGATCTAGACGATTCAAAAGTGCATAGCTCCCATTGGCCTCCGAATAACGGAAGAGCATTCCAGACGGCCGCGTAAGCGCATCTGAAAGCGCGTGACGCAGAGGTCGCAAACGGGTTTCGATTCCTTACCCGTACCCATACCCGGCCGCACCAGGGTCGCAAACGGCTACCCGTACTCGTACCCGGCCGGGTACGGGTAGTCGGGTATCGGGTAGGGTACGGGTATCGGGTACCCGATTGCGACCTCTGGCGTGACGCGGTGACCACCGTCTTTGTTTGATGGCTGGCCAGAAGCGGCCGCTGCTTTGAGGATGGTGACTGACTTACCCCCTGGCCAGCACGGACACGAACTCTGGGTGACAGGCCCTGCTGCTGCTGCTGCTGCTCTGCCCCGAGGTTGTGGAATGAACGCCCTTCGCAAGGGCATCAGAGGCTCTGACTTGTATGCCTTGTTTTCCCCTTTCAAATCTAGGCCTCGTCACTTTTGTTGTAACTGGCTTTTTTTTAAAATGGACGTTTAAAGTGGTTTTGTTCGGAAGTAGACACACGTCGTTCACATTAAAAAAAATGTTTATTTTGGCCACGTGTCGCTACGTGGTTCTGATGAGCACGGCTGGCTGAGTACGTGAGAAAGAAGTTCAACATACACACAATCTAGATTTGAAGTTTTTCCTGACTGCAAGGATCCATACCCTTTGGTTCTTTCGGTAAAGTCACGTGGGTGAAAATGAAAAAATAAAATACAAATAAAATAAAAATAACTAAATTAAATCACGACGTTTTGGAAGCAACACAAACCTCCGTCATCAGTTAGGACAGCCACATTTGTTGTTGTTGCTGTGGCTGTCCTACCTGATGACGGAGTCTTGTGTTGCTTCCGAAACGTCGTGATTTAATTTAGTTATTTTAATTTTTTTAATTTTTATTGTTTTTATAATTATGTTTATTTCCGCCCTACGTGACTTTACCAAAAGAACCACAGAGTATACATACATACAAGAGCCTTGGCATGGTTGGCAACATACGGTCAAAAATAAGTTCAACATACATACATTAGCATTAGCACGGCTGGCTATGTGCAGTGCAAATGAAGTTCAACACGTGCAGGGCTTTGAGTTGACTAGTCAAGAAAGTCGCTTTATAAAATAAAGATGATTTATCCCTCAATGGATCGGTTGCGATGGGTCTGTTAAAACCCGTGGATGCCTTTGCCCGGTTGCTTTTGCAATTTTGTGGATTGTCAAAATGTCAAAAACCTAAAACCAAAAAGGATAATTTATCATTGTTGATGTTGTAATACAGCGCGAGACTAAATAACGATCTCTGGCTCCAAAGCAGGGCATGCTTAAACTCCACGTTGAAATGAGTCACTTCAAACAAAGACCGTAAACTAAAATGCATTAAAGCTCGCCACGGCTTCCACACACATGGGGATAAAAGGTATTTTTTTTTTACATTTTTGGCTCCTTCCCAAATTCCCAACTCGTTAAATAAGAAGCAGAATTATTTCCCCTTCTTGGTTCTTTCGGTAAAGTCACGTAGAATGTAAATAATAAAATAATAAAAATAAAACATAATCAAATAATTCTCACGACGTTTCGGCCACAACGCAAGCAGCCGTCCTCAGGTGAAGAACAGGTCTGTCGAGAAGACAGAGTCTGAATGGCACGCCCCAGGCTTGGAGCGACTATTTAAGCCTGGGGTTTGTCATTCAGACTCTGTCTTCACGACAGACCTGTTCTTCACCTGAGGACGGCTGCTTGCGTTGTGGCCGAAACGTCGTGAGAATTATTGTATTATGTTTTATTTTATTATTTTATTATTTCCATTCTACGTGACTTTACCGAAAGAACCAAGAAGATGAATCCCTGCAGTCACGAAAGCTTTAAATCGAAATGGTATACAGGAGTTCATGGGTTCGAACCCGACCCTGACGATACCTTCTGCATATTTGGAGTTTGTGTGTTCTCCCCGTGGCCGCGTGGATTTTCTTTCCACGTTTATAAATTGACGTCATGCGTTTAGAGAATTTGGATGCTGTGGGAAGAAACTGGTGGACTGTGGGTGTGTGTGTGTGTGTGCTCGGCACAGCTGTGTGTGTGTGTGTGTTCTGCACAGCTGTGTGTGTGTGTGTGTGCTCGGCACAGCTGTGTGTGTGTGTGTTGGCTGGACTGCCGTACGAACCCGGCGACCCGAGTTTATTCATCGCTCACGGTCATCAACAACAGCAACGATTATCTGATCCGATCCTGGACCGCCCCCAAGTCTGCTCAGCCTCAAATGAGTACTTGGTACGGTATGCAAACCATACTCCTTGGTTCTTTCGGTAAAGTCGCGTAGGTATAAAATAAACTAAACTAAATCACGACGTTTCGGGCGCAACACAAGCGTCCGAAACGTCGTGATTTATTTTATTTTCTACCTACGTGACTTTACCGAAAGAACCAAAGAGTATGGATCCCTGCAGTCGTGAAAACTTCAAATCTTGGTTTTGGTATGTCAACTATCAGCACTGCGGAGAGAAAGGCGGCCGGGCGTGGTGTTGGCCACCCCATCATCTTCTTGGTTCTTTCGGTAAAGTCACGTAGAAGGGAAATAATAAAATAATAAAAATAAAACATCATCAAATTTCGATTTAAAGCTTTCGTGACTGCAGGGATTCATATTCTTGGTTCTTTCGGTAAAGTCACGTAGAAGGGAAGTAATAAAATAATAAAAATAAAACATAACAAAATAATTCTCACGACGTTTCGGCCACAACGCAAGCAGCCGTCCTCAGGTGACCGCATGAGTCCCTTAGCAGCACACCATCTCGTGTTCCGTGCCGGCCTTCGTAAGGTGCTACTCGCACACAGCCACTTGCCCCGACAGCCAGTCGAGGCTATCCGGGAGACCTTTGCCTCTGTGTCGGCCGTGCCACGCGCGTGCCCCCAAGGGCTCTCACCGCTGGCGGTGATGCGCCGGATCTGCTCCTCGACGTTAAAGTCTTTGCCGTCGACGTTGAACGTCTCCACGCTCGTTGTGCCGTCGGGTTTCGTCACCGTCTTTCTGACGGACGTGTGCAGGATGCCCCCTGGGGAGAGAGCGGGAGAGAGAGGAGATGACCAAACCCACCCCCACGCCTTATAGCTACGTCGGTGGCTCTGCCGTGCTGACGAGTCGACGTTCGTCGTCAAAACCCCGCCGATTAAACGTTTGCCTTTTTAAAAATACTTTATATTAGGGTTCGCTTGCTTGCTTGCGCGCTTACGACCGTGCAAATCTTTCGGTCGTTTTGTAACCCACTTCCCGTGATCCAATCGAGCTGACATTTTGCACACAGACTCGTTGTGCGTGACAATGCATTTTCGTGAAAAAATGTTTTCCAAAATTTTACAATGTTTAGGGAAAAAAAAATTAAATATTTAATTACCAATTGCTTAATGCTGCCATGCAATCATCTGACCCATAGGTGGCAGCCATCTCAAGCCAGAGGACGAGAGGACTCTAGCCGCCACGATGCCACGCATATAAAGGATTTATAGTGAAAAACTTTGTTTTTACGGGTTATACTTGTTTTTCTTCTTCTCTGCTTTCAAAAAGTTATTTTATTGAACGAACGATTCGGGCACACAGAGAGGGCACGCGTGTGGATTGACACCGGTGTAGCCGCAATGCGGGGCACAACGATTATTGACGACTTTTAATATTTTTTAACCTGTCTTTGTGTTTCAATGAACTCTTAATGGCATGTGAACACTTTTTCCCGCTCCGGCCGTCTGGAACGCTCTTCCTTCCGACAGGAAGCCAATGGGAGCTATGGCACTTTTAAATCGTCATCTAGATTGACAAAACTTGAAGGCAAAAAGCAGGACTGGGAGAACGATAAGGCTACAAACCGTGTACGCAATGTGCATGTAGCACACCATGTAGAGCATGCACAGCGAAATGTTCAAAGCGTATAGATTATACAATTGAAAAAAAGCACAACTGTTCCCCGCTCGGATTTATATATCATATACAGGCCCGCACACTCGCAAACACACACACACAAAGATATATATTATATAGCTACATTATCTGCAATGACTGCAATGCCAAGGTGTTGGGAAGAAGTATGGGATGTGTGGCAGGTATTGGAAGAGTGCCGTAAAAATGATCTACAATAATAATACGTCCCAAAGATTTTTATGGCCAATTTCACGAAAAAAAACATTACTGTATATTACACACACGCGCGCGCTCGCACGCGCGCACACACACGCGTCCACATCTCTATTTATTTTTCGCCAAACAGTGGAGAACCACGCATCCTTGCAGGGGAGAATGCCATTTGAATCGCACGATCCCACGCGGAATCATTCCGTACAAATGCATCTGTTTCGATTTAAAGCTTTCGTGACTGCAGGGATTCATCTGCTTGGTTCTTTCGGTAAAGTCACGTAGAGGGAAATAATAAAATAAAATAAAATAAGTCTCACGCCGTCCTCACCTGAGGACGGCTGCTTGCGTTGTAGCCGAAACGTCGTGAGAATTATTTTATTATGTTTTATTTTTATTATTTTATTATTTCCATTCCACGTGACTTTACCGAAAGAACCAAGAAGATGAATCCCTGCAGTCACGAAAGCTTTAAATCGAAATTTTATAATGTTTCATTTTTATTATTTTATTATTTCCCTTCTACATGACTTTACCGAAAGAACCAAGAAGATGAATCCCTGCAGTCACGAAAGCTTTAAATCGAAATTTTATTATGTTTCATTTTTATTATTTTATTATTTCCCTTCCACGTGACTTTACCGAAAGAACCAAGAAGATGAATCCCTGCAGTCACGAAAGCTTTAAATCGAAATGTTATTATGTTTCATTTTTATTATTTTATTATTTCCATTCTACGTGACTTTACCGAAAGAACCAAGAAGATGAATCCCTGCAGTCACGAAAGCTTAAAATCGAAATTTTATTATGTTTCATTTTTATTATTTTATTATTTCCCTTCCACGTGACTTTACCGAAAGAACCAAGAAGATGAATCCCTGCAGTCACGAAAGCTTTAAATCGAAATTTTATTATGTTTCATTTTTATTATTTTATTATTTCCCTTCTACATGACTTTACCGAAAGAACCAAGAAGATGAATCCCTGCAGTCACGAAAGCTTTAAATCGAAATTTTATAATGTTTCATTTTTATTATTTTATTATTTCCCTTCTACATGACTTTACCGAAAGAACCAAGAAGATGAATCGCTGCAGTCATGAAAGCTTTAAATCGAAATTTTATTATGTTTCATTTTTATTATTTTATTATTTCCCTTCTACATGACTTTACCGAAAGAACCAAGAAGATGAATCCCTGCAGTCACGAAAGCTTTAAATCGAAATTTTAATATGTTTCATTTTTATTATTTTATTATTTCCCTTCTACATGACTTTACCGAAAGAACCAAGAAGATGAATCCCTGCAGTCACGAAAGCTTTAAATCGAAATTTTATTATGTTTCATTTTTATTATTTTATTATTTCCCTTCTACATGACTTTGCCGAAAGAACCAAGCAGATGAATCCCTGCAGTCACGAAAGCTTTAAATCGAAATTTTATTATGTTTTATTTTTATTATTTTATTACTTCCCTTCTACGTGACTTTACCGAAAGAACCAAGAAGATGAATCCCTGCAGTCACGAAAGCTTTAAATCGAAATTTTATTATGTTTCATTTTTATTATTTTATTATTTCCCTTCTACATGACTTTACCGAAAGAACCAAGAAGATGAATCCCTGCAGTCACGAAAGCTTTAAATCGAAATTTTATTATGTTTCATTTTTATTATTTTATTATTTCCCTTCTACATGACTTTACCGAAAGAACCAAGAAGATTAATCCCTGCAGTCACGAAAGCTTTAAATCGAAATTTTATTATGTTTTATTTTTATTATTTTATTACTTCCCTTCTACATGACTTTACCGAAAGAACCAAGAAGATGAATCCCTGCAGTCACGAAAGCTTTAAATCGAAATTTTATAATGTTTCATTTTTATTATTTTATTATTTCCCTTCTACATGACTTTACCGAAAGAACCAAGAAGATGAATCGCTGCAGTCATGAAAGCTTTAAATCGAAATTTTATTATGTTTCATTTTTATTATTTTATTATTTCCCTTCTACATGACTTTACCGAAAGAACCAAGAAGATGAATCCCTGCAGTCACGAAAGCTTTAAATCGAAATTTTATTATGTTTCATTTTTATTATTTTATTATTTCCATTCTACATGACTTTACCGAAAGAACCAAGAAGATGAATCCCTGCAGTCACGAAAGCTTTAAATCGAAATTTTATGTTTCATTTTTATTATTTTATTATTTCCATTCCACGTGACTTTACCGAAAGAACCAAGAAGATGGGGCCTCCTTTGCTACGGAGAGACTCAGCTGGCTCCAGCAGAGGGGGCCCGTCAACGTTGATCATCAGGGGAGACACTTTGACTCTCTACCGCTCCGATTCGTGATCCTCTCCTGCCATCTCCGTGCTCACCTGAACTGCCTCGACGAAGATCACACAAAAGATCCGAGCGTGACTGTGATTGTACGATTGTAATTGCTTTCATTAAGCGCGTGGCGAGATGTTAACTACCTCGCCTGGTGTACAGGAGGTCGCGTGGGTTCGATCGCGACCCTGACGATGCCTGGAGCTTGCATGTTCTCCCTGTGGTCGCGTGGATTTTTCTCCAGGTCCTCTGGTTTTTGCCTCCACATTTCGAAATGTGCTTTTTAGAGTATTTGGCTGCTATACATTTCTGCGTGACGGCGATAAGCCACTTCGTCCGGCTATGATTTTTGATGGCCAGGTCGCTTCTGAAATAGCGCTAAGTAGCTCAGTGGGCCTTACCTGGTCAAAAAAAGAAAAAAATTAAAATAATTTTTTTTTTTCAGTTTATAGTTTTAAATCTGTGTCTTTGTTAAGATGGAATGCTTTTGCTGCTGATGTTGGTCTCCCGGCCGGGAGAAACGCTTCTGATCCTTCCGATGCTGATGACTGAAGCCACATTTGCACTCTCGGTCATTTTCCTCACTCTCCATGACAGAGCAGAGGTCGCAACCGGGAACACGATACCCGTACCCTACCCGATACCCGGCTACCCGTACCCGGCCGGGTACGGGTATGGGTAGACCGTGAGTCACCGTTTGTCACTCATTTCCCAACGTCTTGTCTCTTCTCACAATTCAAGTTCCTAGAATCAACCCACCCGCGCCTGCAACATGGCTTCATCCCAGAGGTCGCAATCAGGCACCCGATACCCGTACCCTACCCGTACCCGGCCGGGTACGGGTAGGGTACGGGTACGGCCGGGTACGGGTACCCGTTTGCGACCCTGGTGCGGCAGGGTACGGGTAAGGAATCAAAACCCGTTTGCGACCTTTGCGACAGAGACGCTGCTGCATTTCCACCCGTGGGAATCGCGCCCTCTACAGACCGAAGTTTTGTCCTCCATGTCGTGACGAATCAAAACAACGTCAAACGCGCGAGCGAAACAAATTAACCCGTAAAAAGAAAATGTTTCACTATAAATCCTTCATGTGCGTGGCATCGGTTTTGTTTTATTATTCATTTCTGGTTTTCTTGAGTAAGAGTTTCATTTCTATCACATTGGTATTTAAAATTAAATATGAAATTTAGTTTTTTCCTAAAAAGTGGAAAATTTTGGAATTTTTTTTCCACGAAAATACATTGTCACGCACAACGAGTCTGTGTGCAAAATGTCAGCTCGATTGGATCACGGGAAGTGGGTTAAAAACGACCGAAAGATTTGCACGGTCCTAAGCAAGCAAGCAAGTGAACTTAATATAAAGGATTTTAAAAAACCCGAATGTGTGCGCTTGGGATAACTTTTCAGACGATTTTGATTCCTATGAATGACCACGTGATGTCCATGAGCCACTCCGTTGAGCTATCATTTGCGGTTAGGCCGCCTCTGAAAAGTAAGCTCATAGCTCGGTGGGCTTTAACCTGGTAAGGTAAAAACGAATGATCCCTTGTATAAAGGTGTCAGTTTTGGTGCCAGATAAAAGGGTAAAAACCTATTACTATGAAAACAAATAGTTTTATCTGTATTTATATATGTTTTCGATTTAAAGCTTTCATGACTGCAGGGATTCATCTTCTTGGTTCTTTCGGTAAAGTCACAGACCTGTTCTCCACCTGAAGACAGCTGCTTGCGTTGTGGCCGAAACGTCGTGAGAATTATTTTATTATGTTTTATTTGTATTATTTTATTATATTTTTTTCTCAAGTTCTTTGAACTGCTGTCGTGCCTTTCGTATCGTTTTGTCGTCGTGACCTTCTGACCCCGTGCCCCTGCTACTGGATCCCCTTGCAACGAAAGAGCTTCACGGCTCATCGGATTCCTCCTCGGGCATGAATACACCTGATTCCGATTCTGAAAGTCCGGCGTTCGACGGGCTCGACAGCGACACCGCAGATATCGATTCCGTGCGAGTGAGCGGTTCACCTCCTGCCAGCGCCCGTGCTCCAAATTTTTTTCACTCTTATGAAGCTATAATAATATAAAAGGGTTTTTCCCCTTTTTTCCACAAAACTGAAACCTTTTTACGAGGAATCACGTGTGCATTAACCACAATACTTGTGGTCAAAATGCAAACCAAAAACACACTCTGATAATATCTGTGGCATTGTCCTTGAAACTGATTGGTCCGCACCAGAGACGCCTTTCTTTTGAGCCTCGTCTCACTGATGTAGAAGCTATAAAAACCCCAAAAAACTGTGAGCTCTTTTTTTTATTCACCAAGTAAGGCCTTCGACTTGTTGTCAACAAACACCACTGACAAACACCGCTCCGGGAATGCCCCAGACGTCGGACGAAACTTAAAACGCCATTCTCCTCTCTGCCTACCGGCAACGTAACGGTTGATCACTGGCCGCATCAAACCAGGCGGAACCCGGCCGACCTGACGAACCGCGGGTCTACCGTACCTTCGCTGATGAGCCGCCTGATCTGACCCTCGAGGTCGTCCCCCTCCAGAGTGAAGGTCTTCACGCTACGGCTGCCGTCAGCGTCCACAATGGTCTTGCGCAGGGTCACCTTGCTGAACGCGCCTGCAAACGGCACGGACCGACGCTTAGCAGAGCCGGTAATCGTGGCGGCGATAGTAACGAGAGGAATGACGACGATGACGACGGGACGAATGGGGACCGGAGTATCGCCATGCTCGCACGGGCAGCGCCAATCTCCTCCTCCCGGTGGGACCGAGTTCACAGCTTTCGACAGAATCTCAAGAGGGTCACACTCTGCTTGGTTCTTTCGGTAAAGTCACGTAGAAGGGAAATAATAAAATAATAAAACATAATAAAATAATTCTCACGACGTTTCGGCCACAACGCAAGCAGCCGTCTTCAGGTGAAGAAGAACAGGTCTGTCGGAAAGACAGCTTCTACGTGACTTTACCGAAATAACCAAGAAGATGAATCCCTGCAGTCACGAAAGCTTTCAATCGAAATTTAATCGTCGAGTGCCGAGTGCCACTTTGACGACCTCGCACAAAGTGGCACACGCGCAATTTCAACCTCCGCGTGACGATGTGCCGAGTCCAACTCAAACGTGGGATCTGACCTTTTGTGACCTTCCGTTTAGCGAGTTGGGCGCTCCGACTTATTGGGGCCGGATCGGTCGTAGCTTAATCATCCGGTCACCGCGGTGGGGAAATGTTAATTCCCTCGCCTGGCGTGCAGGAAGTCGTGGGCTCGATCCCGACTCTGACGCCTGCTGTATATTTGGAGTTTGCGTGTCTCTCTCTCTCTCTCTCATCAGCATCATCATCACGGTGGCTAGGAGATGTTAACCACCTCGCCTGGCATGCAGGAAGTCGTGGGTTCGATCCCGACTCTTGACGCCTGCTGCTGTATATTTAGAGTTTGCGTGTCTCCCTCTCTCTCATCATCATCATCACGGTGGCTAGGAGATGTTAACCACCTCGCCTGGTATGCAGGAGGTCGTGGGTTTGATCCCGACTCTGACGCCTGCTGTATATTTGGAGTTTGCGTGTCTCTCTCTCATCATCATCACGGTGGCTAGGAGATGTTAACCACCTTGCCTGGTATATAGGAGGTCATGGGTTCGATCCAGACTTTGATGCCTGCTGTAAATTTGGAGTTTGCGTGTCTCTCTCTCTCATCATCATCACGGTGGCTAGGAGATGTTAACCACCTCGCCTGGTATATAGGTCATGGGTTCGATCCAGACTTTGACGCCTGCTGTAAACTTGGAGTTTGCGTGTGTCTCTCTCTCTCCGTGGTCGCGTGGATTTTTCTCCGGGTCCTCCGGTTTTTGCCCTCCACATATTAGAATCAACGTCACGCGTTCAGAGTATTTGGCTGCTGAAAAATGTCCACACGATGATGAGCCGCTTCGTTGGGCCATCACTCGTGACGAGGCCGCTTCTGAAAGATCTACCGCACGGCTCAGTGGGACCTTACCTGGTAAAAAAAAAAAATTGGGAGTTTAAATTGGGGGGGGGGGGGGTGGGGGCAGTGATTGGACGACGGAGCGGCGGTGGCGGCGACGGTGAAATTTCAGCGGCAGTCGCATCAACCCCCCCCCACCACCCCCCCCCCCCGCTCACCGGCACGGATCTGTCGGAGCAGCTCCTCCGAGATTCCGTCGCCGTCCAGCGAGAAGGTTCCAGAGGCTTTCTTCTCCGTCAGCACGTTCCAGCCTACGTGGGGGCAGGGGGAGGGGAGGGGGGGCAGGGGTGATCACACCAAAGACAAATATCCCCCACCATCGTATAGCCTCAACAGACTGTTGGGGCAAGTGCTTTTAGCGAGTGAGTGTGGTGTGTGTGTGTGTGGTGTGTGTATGTTGGTGAGTGTGTATGGTGTGTGTGTGTTGGTGAGTGTGGTGTGTGTGTGTGGTGTGTGTGTTGGTGTGTGTGTGTTCGTGAGTGTGGTGTGTGTGTGTTGGTGAGTGTGTATGGTGTGTGTGTGTTGGTGAGTGTGTATGGTGTGTGTGTGTTGGTGAGTGTGGTGTGTGTGTGTGGTGTGTGTGTGTGTGTCTTGGTGTGTGTGTGTTGGTGAGTGTGGTGTGTGTGTGTGTGGTGTGTGTGTGTTGGTGAGTGTGTATGGTGTGTGTGTGTTGGTGAGTGTGGAGTGTGTGTGTGGTGTGTGTGTGTGTTGGTGAGTGTGTATGGTGTGTGTGTGTTGGTGAGTGTGGTGTGTGTGTGTGGTGTGTGTGTGTGTGTGTCTTGGTGTGTGTGTGTTGGTGAGTGTGGTGTGTGTGTGTGTGGTGTGTGTGTGTTGGTGAGTGTGTATGGTGTGTGTGTGTTGGTGAGTGTGGAGTGTGTGTGTGGTGTGTGTGTGTGTTGGTGTGTGTGTGTGGTGTGTGTGTGTGTGTCTTGGTGTGTGTGTGTTGGTGAGTGTGGTGTGTGTGTGTGTGGTGTGTGTGTGTTGGTGAGTGTGTATGGTGTGTGTGTGTTGGTGAGTGTGGTGTGTGTGTGTGGTGTGTGTGTGTGTTGGTGTGTGTGTGTTGGTGAGTGTGGTGTGTGTGTGTGGTGAGTGTGTGTTGGTGAGTGTGTGCTGGTGAGTGTGTGTTGTGTGTGTGTTGGTGTGTGTGTGTGGTGTGTGTGTGTTGGTGTGTGTGTGTTGGTGAGTGTGGTGTGTGTGTGTTGGTGAGTGTGTGTTGGTGAGTGTGTGCTGGTGAGTGTGTGTTGTGTGTGTTTTGGTGTGTGTGTGTTGGGGGGATGGGTGGGCAGTACCACTCCCGGCTGCCTTTGTCTCCCTGTGGAGATGTTTTCACATCGTACCAGCAGCAGGTACTCATTTGAGGCTGAGTCAACATAGGGGGGGGCCCAATGACCTATTCAGATAATCGTCTCTGGTGTTGGCCGTAAGCGGGAATCAAACTCGGGTCACCGGGTTCGTTTGGAGTGCCATGGTTGCGTGATGTTACTATCTCGCCTGGTATACAGGATGTCGTGGGTTTTATCCCGACCTTGCCGCCTGTATATTTGGAGTTCCCACGTTCTCCCCGTGGTCGCGTGGATTTTTCTCAGGGTCCTCGCGGTTTTGCCCTCCACATTTAGAATTAACATCACGCGTCTCGGAGGATTTGGCTGCTATCAATGTCCACGTGCTATGCCTCTTCGTTTGGGCTATCATTTGTGGTACGGGTACGGGTACCCATTTCATTTGCGACCCTGGTGCGGCCGGGTACGGGTACGGGTAAGGAATCAAAACCCGTTTGCGACCTCTGTGTCTCAGCTCGTGCACGTGATGGGTGTTTGCGAGCGGGCCCACGACACTGACCGTCGATGATGATGCTCTGGAGTTGATTCTCGATGTCGTCGCCTTCCAGGACGAAGGTCCGCGTGTCGATGCTCCCGTCGGGCCCCACGACCGTCTGGAGGATCGTCACGGTCGTGTAGCCGCCTACACGTCATTGGGGGGGGGCAGGGGAATATGGGGGGGCAGGGGAGGTAGGGGAGGGGCACGTGGGGGGGGGGGCATGACAGCACGAGTGTGAGTTTAACCAGAATCGGCGGGTTGGGCGAGTTTGTGAAAATGTCAAATCGCCCGAAGATGCTGGATGTGTCATTTCCAGCGAAACTTCGCACTCGAATTGTCAATGTTGTGGATTTACTCTTCAAACACACCGGTGGGCTCAAGAAGTTACTAATTGGCGTTTTGTTAACGTGACACATTTCTTGCCGATTGGCCTTGTCGGGTGGTGGAGGGTTGCAATGCATTTATAAATAACGCTCTGTGTGAGTCTCTCTCTGTGTGTCTCTGTGTGTGTGTTTCTCTCTGTGTGTCTGTGTGTGTGTCTCTCTCTGTGTGTCTCTCTCCGTGTGTGTCTGTGTGTGTGTCTCTCTCTGTGTGTCTCTGTGTGTGGTGTGTGTCTCTTTCTGTGTGTCTCTGTGCGAGTCTCTTTCTGTGTGTCTCTGTGTGAGTCTCTCTCTGTGTGTCTGTGTTGTCTCTCTCTGTGTGTCTCTGTGTGTCTCTCTCTGTGTGTCTCTGTGTGTGTCTCTCTGTGTGTCTCTCTCTGTGTGTCTCTGTGTCGTCTCTCTCTGTGTGTCTACATTGTGAGTCTCTCTGTGTGTGTCTCTGTGTGTGTCTCTCTCTGTGTGCCTCTGTGTGTGTCTCTCTCTCTGTGTCTCTCTGTGTGTCTCTGTGTGTGTCTCTGTGTGTGTGTCTCTCTGTGTGTGTCTCTGGGTGTTTGTCTCTCTCTGTGTGTCTCTGTGTCTCTCTCTCTATGTGTCTCTGTGTGTGTCTCTCTCTGTGTGTCTCTGTGTGTGTCTCTCTCTGTGTGTCTCTGTGTGTCTCTCTGTGTGTGTCTCTGGGTGTTTGTCTCTCTCTGTGTGTCTCTGTGTCTCTCTCTCTATGTGTCTCTGTGTGTGTCTCTCTCTGTGTGTCTCTGTGTGTGTCTCTCTCTGTGTGTCTCTGTGTGTCTCTCTGTGTGTGTCTCGGTGTTGTCTCTCTCTCTGTGTGTCTACATTGTGAGTCTCTCTCTGTGTGTCTCTGTGTGTGTCTCTTTCTGTGTGTCTGTGTGTGTGTCTCTCTCTCTCTCTGTGTCTCTCTGTGTGTGTCTCTCTCTGTGTGTCTCTGTGTGAGTCTCGCTCTGTGTGTCTCTGTGTTGTCTCTCTCTGTGTCTCTCTGTGTGTGTCTCTCTCTGTGTGTCTCTGTGTGAGTCTCTCTCTGTGTGTCTCTGTGTGTAAGTCTCTCTCTGTGTGTCTCTGTGTGTGTCTCTCTCTGTGTGTCTCTGTGTGTCTCTCTCTGTGTGTCTCTGTGTTGTCTCTCTCTGTGTGTCTACATTGTGAGTCTCTCTCTGTGTGTCTCTGTGTGTGTCTCTCTCTGTGTGTCTCTGTGTGTCTCTCTCTGTGTGTCTCTCTGTGTGTCTCTGTGTGTGTCTCTTTCTGTGTGTCTCTGTGTGTGTCTCTCTGTGTGTCTCTGTGTGTGTCTCTCTCTGTGTGTCTCTGTGTGTCTCTCTCTGTGTGTCTCTCTGTGTGTCTCTGTGTGTGTCTCTCTCTGTGTGTCTCTGTGTGTCTCTTTCTGTGTGTCTCTCTGTGTGTCTCTGTGTGTGTCTCTCTCTGTGTGTCTCTGTGTGTCTGTCTCTGTGTGTCTCTCTGTGTGTCTCTGTGTGTGTCTCTCTCTGTGTGTCTCTGTGTGTGTCTCTCTCTGTGTGTCTCTGTGTGTGTCTCTCTCTGCTTGTGTGTATCTCTATGTGTCTCCGTGTCTGTGTTTTGTCTCTATCTCAAAAATTTAGCAATCTTTGGAAGAACGTAATCAACCAGGTAGGGTGTTGACTGTTGTGTTAGCCGACTCTCTCTGTGTTGAGTGTAGTAGTGTTGATTGTCTATTTGTTTGTGTATCAGACCTTGTGATGGGACTTTGCATGTTAAACGTTGAGACTCCTAAGGGGCACGGGGTGACCACTAAGGTCTGAGTTGCTCTGTGATAAGTTACTGATAAGGATTTGAAGCTTTCCTGACTGCAAGGATTCATATTCGTAGGTTTTTTCGGTAAAGTCACATAGGTAAAACATTAAAAAAGTTAAATAAAATAAAAATAAAAATCACGACAGCTGTATCTTGATAGAATATTACTGATAAGGGGTTGACACAAATCTGGGGGGGGGGGGGGGGCGGGCGAGATGGAGAGGGACATAGAAGGGAAAGGGGGGGGGGCCGACCCCCACCTTTGAGGATGAGCTTCAGCAGGTCGTCCGTGATGTCTCCGTCGCCTTCGATGACGACGGCATCGCCCGAGGGCCGCATCGTCGTTTTCCCGAGCCGCACGACGCGCGTGAACGCGTCCCAGCCTGCCGCGGGGTCAAAGGCGACGGGGTCACGGTGGGTGGAGGTGGAACCCTTCGTCCGTACCGGGAGGAATCACCGTCCGCGCATGTCCCGGGGTCAAATCGGGAGCGAACGTCTCGATCGGCACGCACGCCGGCCGGTTGCGCAAATGCCCTCCCCCCCCCCCCCCCAAAAAAAACAAAAACGAAACGTCAGAATTTGACATCCTCTTCGGTTTTCTTGGTTCTTTCGGTGAAGTCACGTAGAATGGAAATAATAAAATAATAAAAATAAAACATGATACAATAATTCTCACGACGTTTCGGCCACAACGCAAGCAGCCTTCTTCAGGTGGAGAACGGGTCTGTCGAGTAGACGAATAATTTTTCAAAGACGCTCTTCTCCCCTCCATCCCAGCATAAATAGTCGCTCCAAGCCTGGAGCGTGCCATTCAGACTCTGTCTACTCGACAGACCTGTTCTCCACCTGAGGACGGCTGCTTGTGTTGTGGCCGAAACGTCGTGAGAATTATTTTATTATGTTTTATTTTTATTATTTTATTATTTCCCTTCTACGTGACTTTACCGAAAGAACCAAGAAGATGAATCCCTGCAGTCACGAAAGCTTTAAATCGAAATTTGCACACACCAACACACACACACCAACACACACACACCAACACACACACCACACTCACCAACACACACACACCACACTCACCAACACACACACACCATACACACTTACCACACACACCAACACACACACACCACACACACTCACCAACACACACTCACCAACACACACACCAACACACACACCAACACACACACCAACACACACCAACACCACACTCACCAACACACACACACGCACCATACACACTTACCACACACACCAACACACACACACCACACACACACACCATTCTCACCAACACACGCACCCCACACACCAACACACACACCACACTCACCAACATACACCACACACACTCACCAACACACACACACCACACACACCAACACACACACAACACAATCACCAACACACTTACCACACACACTTACCACACACACCAACACACACACACCAGCACACACCACACTCACCAACACACACCAACACACACACACCACACACAGCACTCACACCAACACACACACAACCATCACTCATACACACCACGCACTCACCAACACACACCCCAACACACACACAACACACACTCACCTGCACACACTCACCAACACACACTCACCAACACACACACACACCACACTCAGCAACAAACACTCACCAAAACATACACACACCAACACACACACACCACACCACACACACACCACACTCACAAACACACACAACACACACACACCAACACACATACACACCACACCAACACACACACACATAACACCAACACACACACACACACCACACACCACACTCACAAACACACACCAATACACACACACCACACACACCACACACACCAACACACACACACACACCACACTCAGCAACACACACTCACCAACACACACTCACCAAAACATACACACCAACACACACACACCACACCACACACACACCACACTCACAAACACACACAACACACACACACCATCACTAACACACACACACCAACACACACCAACACACACACACTCACCACACACACCAACACACACACACCACAAACAACACATACCAACACACACACACCAACACACACTCACCAACACACACACACCACACTCACAAACACACACAACACACATTCACCAACACACACCACACTCACCAACACACACACCACACTCACCAACACACACACCACACTCACCAACACACACACACCACACTCACCAACACAGACCACACACACCAACACACACACACCAACACACACCAACACACACACACCAACACACACACACCACACTCACAAACACACACAACACACACACCATCACCAACACACACACACCAACACACACCAACACACACCAACACACCACACACACCACACACACACCAACACACACACCAACACACACACACCACACTCACAAACACACACAACACACACACCACACCAACACACACCACACTCACAAACACACACAACACACACTCACCAACACACACCACACCAACACACACCAACACACACACAACACACACACCACACCAACACACACACAACACACACACCACACCAACACTCACCAACACACACCACACACACAACACACACACACAAACACACGCAACACACACACACACACCAACACACACTCACCAACACACACCACACCAACACACACCAACACACACTCACCAACACACACCACACCAACACTCACCAACACACACCACACACACAACACACACACACACCAACACACACTCACCAACACACACACCAACACACCCCCCAACACACACACCAACACACACGATCTGTTCCCAACAGAGGGCGCTGCTGCTACGAGCTCGAGGCATTTTCTGTCGGAACGAGCGGGTTGGGGAGGTAGCCTCAGAAACGGTGGGTGGGGCTCATGGATCAACCCCCCTTCTCTGCCTGAACAACAACAACAATCAGGCTACAGATCAACAACAACGTGGCCCTGTGGGGGGGGGGGGGGTGGAAATTGACACAAGCTGTCAATCCGCTGTGGGTTAGAATCCAACGTTGCACCGAACAGCGTGGCCGCAAGGAAGGTTATTAAATCCTTTATATTAAGTTCACTTGCTTGCTTGCTTGCGTGCTTGCGTGCTTGCTTGCGCGCTTACGACCGTGCGAATCTTTCAGTCGTTTTTTAACCCACTTCCCGTGATCCAATCGAGCTGACATTTTGCACACAGTCTCGTTGTGCGTGACAATTAATTTTCGTGAAAATGTTTTTTCCAAAATTTTACACTTTTTAGGGAAAAAAAAAATATATATATTTAATTACCAATTGCTTAATGGTGGCAGGCAATCATCTGACCCATAGGTGGCAGCCATCTCAAGCCAGAGGACGAGAGGACTCTAGCCGCCACGCATATAAAGGATTTATAGTGAAAAACTTTGTTTTTACGGGTTAATTTTTTTTTTGATGAATTCGTGCCACTGGCCACGTGATTAACGGGGACGACGTGAAGACTAACGCGGGGTGACAGAGGCTTGTGACGGTGCGTGTGTGTGTGAGTGAGACTGTGTGAGAGTGTGTGTGTGTGAGAGAGTGTGTGTGTGAGAGAGTGTGTGAGAGAGAGTGTGTGTGTGTGTGAGAGAGTGTGTGTGTGTGAGTGTGTGTGAGAGAGAGAGTGTGTGTGAGTGTGTGTGAGAGTGTGTGTGTGAGAGAGTGTGTGAGAGAGTGTGTGTGAGTGTGTGTGAGAGTGTGTGTGTGAGAGAGTGTGTGTGAGAGTGTGTGAGAGAGTGTGTGAGAGAGAGTGTGTGTGTGTGTGAGAGTGTGTGTGAGTGTGTGTGTGAGAGAGAGTGTGTGTGTGTGTGAGAGAGTGTGTGTGTGTGAGTGTGTGTGAGAGAGAGAGTGTGTGTGAGAGTGTGTGTGTGAGAGAGTGTGTGAGAGAGTGTGTGTGAGTGTGTGTGAGAGAGTGTGTGTGTGTGTGAGAGTGTGTGTGTGTGTGCGTGTGTGTGGGGAGCGGTAGTGTAGCGGTTAGCGCGCTGCGCTATGAACCTGGCGACCCGGGTTCGATTCCCGCTCACGGCTAACACCAGTGACGATTATCTGAACCGGTCCTGGGCCTCCCCTAGGTCGACTCAGCCTTAAATGAGTACCTGGTGCGGTGTGTAAACATCGCCACTGGGGAGACAAAGGCGGTCGGGCGTGGTGCTGGCCACCCACCCCCTCGTGTACCGTTCCGACCTTCATAGGTGCTCGCTAACAGCACTTGCCCCTACAGTCTGTTAAGGCTATACGGGGGATCTTTGATCTTTGTGTGTGTGAGAGTGTGTGTGTGAGAGTGTGTGTGTGAGAGTGTGTGTGTGAGAGTGTGTGTGTGTGTGTGAAAGAGAGAGTGTGTGTGTGTGAGTGCTATACACTACACTATACAATATACTATACACTACACTATACACTTATATACACTACACTATACACTACACTACTACACTCTACACTATACACTACAACACTACACTATACACTACACACTAGTGCTGTACTAGTAACGAATTGGCCACGTTCTGTTTACGTGACAACACTCGCTCGTTGGCTGTGTCGGGTGGTGGCGGGTTTTAACGAGACATTTATATATGTATACGATCTAACCACCCAAAAAACCTCTATTATATAAAATAGTATATTTGAAGTTTGCTCGTTTCTCTCTCTCTCCCCGTATAGTTTATCGATTCCACAGTCTGTCGATTCTTGGCGTCTGTGGATGACGCTGCAGATGCCGACATGCAGGTGAACGCGGCTCCAGTTGAGGCTGGGGGGGGGACTTAGCAGCCGTGTTCAGAGGACCACACGGACACGTCTTGCGCCCGGGCGTCGATTTCAAGCGGTGTGTGTTTACGTTACGTGCGCTATTTGGTTCGCGCTGAGCAGAGCAAGGAGTACTCATGCGAGTTTTTATCGCAGTTTTATTGGCTTGGCCAGAGTTATGACAGGCCCAAATACAAACACTGGCCTCCCTGGGTCATTAAATGGCTTTTTATAACAATATCTTTTTTATATTTTGTATATATTTCACGCAGGGCAGAGTGGTGATGCGGTAGTCAGTGCACTGCACTTTAAACATTTTATTTATTTATTTGACCAGCTAAGGCGCACTGCGCTGTATAGCTCTCTTTCATTCGCGACCTGGCCACAAATGACAGCTCAAACGAAGTGGCTTATCACGTGGGAATGTACAGCAGACAAAGCCTCTGAACGCGTGACGTTGATTCTCAATGTGGAGGGCAAAACCGGAGGGCTCTGAGAAAAATTCACGCAGCCGCGGAGAGAGAGAGACACGCAAACTCCAAATATACAGCAGCAGGCATCATCAGGGTCGGGATCGAAGCCACGACCTCCTGTATACCAGGCGAGGTAGTTAACATCTCCAAGCCACCGTGATGATGATGATGAGAGAAAGACACGCAAACTCCAAATATACAGCAGGCGTCAGGGTCGGGATCGAACCCACGACCTCCTGTATACCAGGCGAGGTAGTTAACATCTCCTAGCCACCGTGATGATGATGAGAGAGAGAGAGACACGCAAACTCCAAATATACAGCAGCAGGCATCATCAGGGTCGGGATCGAAGCCACGACCTCCTGTATACCAAGCGAGGTAGTTAACATCTCCTAGCCACCGTGGTGATGATGAGAGAGAGAGAGACACGCAAACTCCAAATATACAGCAGCAGGCATCATCAGGGTCGGGATCGAAGCCACGACCTCCTGTATACCAGGCGAGGTAGTTAACATCTCCTAGCCACCGTGATGATGATGAGAGAGAGAGAGAGACACGCAACCTCCAAATGTACAGCAGGCATCAGGGTCGGGATCGACCTCCTGTATACCAGGCGAGGTAGTGAACATCTCACCACTGTGAGAGAGAGACACGCAAACTCCAAATATACAGCAGGCATCGTCAGGGTCGGGGTCGAACCCACGACCTCCTGTACACCAGGCGAGGTAGTGTTGCTCCGCCAACATCAGCAGCGAGCAGTATCTAAACCGGTGCACCTCCCTCTCCGCCAACCTGCACCGAGCAGCACAAACCTCCCTGGCCACGAGGCGTGGTGGGTAGGGCTTCATTCTGCCAGTTGATTGCGAGAGGGCTATAAACGATGTTTTTTTAAAATCCTTTATATTAAGTTCACTTGCTTGCTTGCTTAGGACCGTGCAAATCTTTCGGTCGTTTTTTTAACCCACTTCCCGTGATCCAATCGAGCTGACATTTTGCACACAGACTCGTTGTGCGTGACAATTAATGTTCGTGGAATTTTTTTCTCAAAAATTTTACACTTTCAAAAATATTATATTTAATTACCAATTGCTTAATGCTGCCATGCAATCATCTGACCCATAGGTGGCAGCCATCTCAAGCCAGAGGACGAGAGGACTCTAGCCGCCACGCATATAAAGGATTTATAGTGAAAAACTTTGTTTTTACGGGTTATACTTGTTCCTGTTAATATTCCCGGCGGAAAAAAGACACAAAGATAAAGATCCCCCGTATAGCCTTAACAGACTGTAGGTGCAAGTGCTGTTCGCGAGCACCTATGAAGGCCGGAACGGTACACGAGGGGGTGGGTGGCCAGCACCACGGCGATGTTTTACACACCGCACCAGGTACTCATTTGAGGCTGAGTCGACCTAGGGGAGGCCTAGGATCGGTTCAGATAATCGTCACTGGTGTTGGCCGTGAGCGGGAATCGAACCCGTGTCGCCGGGTTCATAGCGCAGCGTAGCGCTAACCACTACACTACCGCTCCCCACACACACACACACCCAGACTCCTTATTACTTGACCACAGGTGCAGTTTACCGTGTGGCAGAGCAGAGTGGTGGCATCAATCACGACTCACTGTTGTCGATGTTCTCGACTTGAATGTCGGTGTGAGCGGTGGCGCAGCGGTTAGCGCCGCGCCGCGCTACGAACCCGGCGACCCGAGTTCGATTCCCGCTCACGGCACAACACCGGTGACGATTGATCGGAACCGGTCCTAGGCCTCCCCCTAGGTCGACTCAGCCTCGAATGAGTACCTGGTGTGTGCTGTCTAAACATCGCCACCGGGGAGACAAAGGCGGCCGGGCGTGGTACTGTACACCCCACCCCCTCGTGTGCCGTTCCCAGCTTCATAGGTGCTGATCGCTAACTGCACTTGCCCCAACAGTATGTTGAGGCTACACTGGGGGGGGGAAACTTTGTCTTTGTAGTTTGAATAAAGGTGCCCCTAGGAATTGCATTGCCCAGGGCAACCGAAGACATCTAGTTCATAATAAACGGGCTTTTATTGGGTTAGATGTCGTAAAATATTAATGGATCATTAACGCACTACCACCTGACGCAGCTAATTAGAAATGTTTGTCACGTGTAACAAAATCGCAAATTAGTTACTACTCCAGCACTACGCTGGTGTGCTGAAGTAGATAAAACCCACAACTATTTTGATTGAAAGCTTTCGTGACTGCAGGGATTCATATTGTTGGTTCTGTCGGTAAAGTCACGTAGAAGGGAAATAATAAAAAATAAAAAAATATTATTTTTCGATTTAAAGCTTTCGTGACTGCAGGGATTCATCTGCTTTGTTCTTTCGGTAAAGTCACGTAGAAGGAAAATAATAAAATAATAAAAATGAAACATAATAAAATAATATAATATACTTCTTCACCTGAGGACGGCTGCTTGCGTTGTGGCCGAAACGTCGTGAGAATTATTTTATTATGTTTTATTTTTATTATTTTATTACTTCCCTTCTACGTGACTTTACCGAAAAAACCAAGAAGATGAATATTATCATTGTTTTATATTTTTCTCAATTTGATCGTTTCCCTTCTATGTGACTTCACCGAAAGAAACAAGAATACCCACAACAATGTTGACAAGTCGAGCAACCCTTGACGTTTCGCCGGTGATGACACAACAACGACAGGCCGTGTCGGCTGGTGGCGGTGGCGGGGTTAACGGCACGTTTAATATTTCACGCACTCTCACCCCCCAAAAAAAAGAAAAAAATCCACAAAACTTTATCGCGAGTCACATCGGTCGCGACGGCCGACCTGTCAAAACTGAGGACACGGTCACTGGGTCGCACGTGCTTCTGTGGCCGTCTGGAACGCTCTTCCTTCCGATATTTGGAAGCCGCTGGAGATGTGCGCTTTTAAATCATCGTCTAGATTGAGAAACGAATGTCATTCCCCGGCACCTCCGATTAGTGCGGTTGGCGAGAAAGTAGTTTCAAGTGCGATTAAACCCACTCACCCACCCACTCTCACACTCGCCCACTCGCCCTCTCACCCACGCCACTCGTCACACTGCAGGTCACCACCAACGTAACTCACCAATCCACTCACCCACCCACTCTCACACTCGCCCACTCGCCCTCTCACCCACGCCACTCGTCACACTGCAGGTCACCACCAACGCAACTCACCAATCCACTCACCCACCCACTCTCACACTCGCCCACTCGCCCTCTCACCCACGCCACTCGTCACACTGCAGGTCACCACCAACGCAACTCACCAATCCACTCACCCACTCACACTCGCCCACTCGCCCTCTCACCTACGCTACTCGTCACACTGCAGGTCACCACCAACGCAACTCACCAATCCACTCACCCACTCACCCACCACTCTCTCACCCACGCTACTCATCACACTGCAGCTCACCACCAACCCGCTCACACACCCGCTCACACACCCGCTCACACACCCGCTCACACACCCGCTCACACACCCGCTCACACACCCGCTCACACACCCGCTGCTACACAGCACCTCCGATTAGCGCGGTCGGCTACGTACAGTGCGAAAGAAGTTCAACATCAAAGATCAAAGATCCCCCGTGTAGCCTTAACAGACTGTAGGGGCAAGTGCTGTTAGCGAGCACCTATGAAGGTTGGAACGGTACACGAGGGGGTGGGTGGCCAGCACCACGCCCGACCGCCTTTGTCTCCCTAGTGGCAATGTTTACACACCGCACCAGGTACTCATTTGAGGCTGAGTCGACCTAGGGGAGGCCCGGGACCGGTTCAGATAATTGTCACTGATGTTGGCAGTGAGCGAGAATCGAACCCGTGTCGCCGGGTTCATAGCGCAGCGCGCTAACCGCTACACCACCGCTCCCCACAAAGTTCAATATCCACACACACGCACACACACGCACGCACGCACACGCACACGCACGCACACGCACACACACGCACGCACACACACGCACGCACGCACACGCACACGTACCTTGCTCCATGAGTCGTCGGAGCTGCTCCGCAATATCGTCCCCGTCCAGAGTGAACGTCTGCACCTCCGCACTGCCGTCCGCGTTCGTCACCGTCTTGCGGACCGTCACGGTGCGGAACTCTCCTGCGTGCGGCGGAAACCATCGCGGCGCGACAAGAGTCAAGCACCTGCCATTCGCCAAGCCACCACGGCGCCTGTGCCAGGCCAGGTGCACTTCGAGGCCACGTGAAGTGTCGAAGGCTGGAAGGGCCAGTAAACCCTTCCAACCGGGCACTTCTTCTGCCGACCACCACGGTGGAAACGCCGAAATAGTCCGCGCTCACAAAGACAAAGATCCCCCCGTGTAGCCTTAACAGACTGTAGGGGCAAGTGCTGTTAGCGAGCAGCACCTATGAAGGCCGGCACGGCACACGTGGAGATGAGTGGTCACGCGCGCACACGCACGCGCACGCACGTACACCCTTCCTCTCCGCAGCACGTTCCTCGTGCACCCTGCAGTCAACGTCGTCGTCGTCATCGTCAGCCGTGATCAATCCACTGCTGCACGACTGTCGTTGTCACCGCTCGGTCGTGATCCTGCGACGCACGCGATCCACCCAGGAACGCGCCTGCCCGCGCGCACGCGAGTGTCGATTTCATCGCTCCATCTCCAGACGTCAGTCTGGGCTACAGACTCCGGTGCTCTCGGTTGAACTTTGACGACATCTCTCGCTCCACGTGACATCACGTCGATGTCATCACACGGGGGGGGGGGGGGGGAGGCCAATCGTTTGGGTTCTCGGCGGTGCCACGTGATGAGCCTTTGTGACGAGCGCGACCTCGAGCACGCGGTATGGTGAAAGCCCCCTCTCACACGGCGGTGATTGGCTCCGAGAAAACCGGTCGGTCAGTGATTGGGCACGTTCAGAGAGGATAGGAAATACACGTTAGAGGGCTTAATCCGTTCAGAAAGTTGCAATTTTTTCACCCCTAAAAAAGTACTTTATAATATGTTATTATAACAATTTAGATTTGTTTGTAAGGCGCCTTCCACGAAAGTCTCAAGGCGTTATCACCGCCATCGCCGGGCACCAGGGAATGTAAACGGCGCAAAACGACACGAACATTTCCCCCCCCGAACCAGACTTTGTAAACGTAAGCTGCAAATGGGTTTGTTGCCGAGGGCAGAGTTCGAGTTAGTGGGAGATACATTCTCCATTAACCGCAAGAACACAATGTCTCATGTGAAACAAACTGATAAAACACCAACCTTGGCCGCACCTAAAGAAGCAGAATGAAGTACACACACGCGCGCCCGCACGCACAAATGAAATTGTTAATTTTCGATTTAAAGCTTTCGTGACTGCAGGGATTCATCTTCTTGGTTCTTTCGGTAAAGTCACGTAGAAGGGAAGTAATAACATAATAAAAATAAAACAAAATAAAACAATTGTTTCATTATGTTTTATTTTTATTAAGTAATAACATAATAAAAATAAAACATAATAAAACAATTGTTTTATTTTGTTTTATTTTTAGTATGTTATTACTTCCCTTCTACGTGACTTTACCGAAATAACCAAGAAGATCAAATTGTTAATCTTTGCCCTGACAATTTCAATCTCTTTAGGTCACATTTGCCCTGTAGCTGAGCAGAAGAGGTGGTGTTGGTGGTGGCGGCGGAGGGAGTGGTGGCTACGAACCCGGCCACCCGAGTTCGATTCCCGCTCACGCCAACACCAAGTGACGATTGCCTGCAACCGTGCACATCAAGTGTGTGTGTGTGTATGTCTGTGGGAGTCATCTCAGTCATCTCAGTCATCTCAGTCAGTCGACCCGTGTCACCTGCTGGGTCTGCCCCGTGACCTCCTGCCAGCGGGCGTTCGACACTTCACGTGGCCTCAAGGTGCACATGGCCTGGCACAAGCGTCGTGGTGACGTCACCGCCACTTAGTGGCGAATGGCGGTTGTTGTCTGTGGGAAACGGCCGTGCATTGCCGAGGGGAGTAACAGCGCAGTGGCTAGCGAGCGGCGCGAAGCACTGACATAACCCGAGTTTGAATCCCGCTCACTCAGCCTCACGTGAATAAGCTGGCACGGTTTCGTGGTAAACATCGCCACGACGGAGACAAAGGCGGCCGGGTATAGTGGCGGCACCGTACGAACGCGCGCATGTGCTGCGTACAGCAGAAGCGCTCTTGACGACGGCGACTGGTTCCGAGAAACCGGTCGTTAAGCGATTTGGTCGTGAAGCGAGCGTAAGGAAATAAAAGTCAGAGGCTTAATCCGTTCCGACACCATCGAAAGTTACCCTTGTTCGGCCCGTCGTTGAGCGACTTGTCATCGACAGGGGTCCTGCTGTAGTAGTAGCATTAGTCTTTCGCGTCCGTCCGCTCTGCGTCGCGACCGCAGGCTCACCTGTGTTGACCTCTTTCAGGATGTCTTCGGTGATGTAGCCGTCACCCTCGATGATCATGCGGTCTCCCACGGTGATCACGCGGATGGTCACGATCCTGGGCTTCACTTTCACGATCCGCAGGAACATCTCCCAGCCTGGACCGGTGGGGGGGCGGGGGGGGGGTGACACGGCGGTCAGAGGCCGGAATATTCGGAGCGGTCGACTCAACACTGCCCATAGACTCAACACTGCCCATAGACTCAACACTACCCATAGACTCAACACTGCCCATAGACTCAACACTGCCCATAGACTCAACACTCCCCATAGACTCAACACTGCCCATAGACTCAACACTGCCCATAGACTCAACACTGCCCATAGACTCAACACTCCCCATAGACTCAACACTGCCCATAGACTCAACACTGCCCATAGACTCAACACTACGCATAGACTCAACATTGCCCATAGACTCAACACTACCCATAGACTCAACACTACCCATAGACTCAACACTGCCCATAGACTCAACACTACCCATAGACTCAACACTACCCATAGACTCAACACTGCCCATAGACTCAACACTCCCCATAGACTCAACACTGCCCATAGACTCAACACTGCCCATAGACTCAACACTGCCCATAGACTCAACACTCCCCATAGACTCAACACTGCCCATAGACTCAACACTCCCCATAGACTCAACACTGCCCATAGACTCAACACTGCCCATAGACTCAACACTGCCCATAGACTCAACACTCCCCATAGACTCAACACTGCCCATAGACTCAACACTCCCCATAGACTCAACGCTGCCCATAGACTCAACGCTGCCCATAGACTCAACACTGCCCATAGACTCAACACTGCCCATAGACTCAACACTGCCCATAGACTCAACACTACGCATAGACTCAACACTGCCCATAGACTCAACACTGCCCATAGACTCAACACTGCCCATAGACTCAACACTACGCATAGACTCAACATTGCCCATAGACTCAACACTACCCATAGACTCAACACTGCCCATAGACTCAACACTGCCCATAGACTCAACACTCCCCATAGACTCAACACTGCCCATAGACTCAACACTGCTCATAGACTCAACACTCCCCATAGACTCAACACTGCCCATAGACTCAACACTGCCCATAGACTCAACACTGCCCATAGACTCAACACTCCCCATAGACTCAACACTGCCCATAGACTCAACACTGCACCTCCCATGAGCATGATTGGCTACGTACGGTGCGAAAAAAGTTCAACGTACCTACATTCACATTGTTGACCTCCATTGGTAGAGCTGACCTATCAAATTGGATTCAACCTGGTGGTCCAAATAATTCATCTTCTACTTGTGAGTGCAAATAAAAACGTGTGTGCATTAAAAAACAATTTTAGTTTTTCCCCCCAATCTTTTTGTTGTTGTCGCTGATTATTATTCCACGCAACCCTTTCGCCTGATCAGCGCGCCCCCCCCCCCCCCCCCCATCAAGGCGAGAGGCACACACGTGGCCGATCGCCTAGGCCACCTTCATGGAATACCGCTATCGAGGATCAATTCACACATCTGCATTATTGATTCCACTAATTGTGCCGCCCGCTCGTTAGGCCCGCGGCTAATACCGCCGGGCGCATTTTTTATTAAAGCGGATGAACCGCGAACGTGCGTTGGGTCGAGCACGCCGCCTTCTGCGGATTTTCTTCACGTCCATCTGTTCACGGCGGATCTGTTCACGGCCGATGTCCTCACCGTCCTCCATGAGGCGGCGGATCTGCTCCTCCAGGTTGCCGCCCTCCAGGTTGAACACCTGCACGCTCTGCGAGCCGTCGGGGTTGATGACCATCTTGCGCACCGTGATCTTGGTGATGCCACCTGCGGCAGACCCGCAAGTCAGTGTGCCCCGCGTGGCGGTGGCGGCGGTTGCAACCGGTGCAACCGGTGCAACGGGTGCAACGGGTGCAACGGGCGCAACGGGTGCAACGGGTGCAACGGGTGCAACGGGTGCAATGGGTGCAACCGGTGCAACGGGCGCAACCGGTGCAACCGGTGCAACGGGTGCAACGGGCGCAACCGGTGCAAACGGCGCAACGGGTGCAACGGGTGCAACGGGTGCAATCGGTGCAACCGGTGCAACCGGCGCCATCGCCACTCGTGGCTCTAGCGACAACGCGGCCCAGGAAAGGGCAGTCTCAGGGTGTTTAAAAATAAGAAAAGTATCCTCCTGACTGTCCTGTTGGGTGTCACGTATGTTGAACTTCTCTCGCACAGGGCCACGCTAGAGCAGGGCTACGTGGGCGGTGCTACGTAGCCTACCATGCTAATCGGAGGTACGGGGCAAGGAGAACAAACTTTGGGTCTCTGTGTGAGTCTATGGGTCTCTGTGTGAGCCAATGGGTCTCTGTGTGAGTCTATGGGTCTCTGTGTGAGTGTGTAGTCTTTGTGTGAGTCTATGGATCTCTGTGTGAGTCTATGGGTCTCTGTGTGAGTGTATGGGTCTTTGTGTGAGCCTATGGGTCTCTGTGTGAGTCTATGGGTTTCTGTGTGAGTATATGAGTCTCTGTATGAGTCTATGGGTCTCTGTGTGAGTCTATGGGTCTCTGTGTGAGTCTATGGGTCTCTGTGTGAGTCTGTGCGTCTCTGTGTGAGTCTGAGGGTATCTGTGTGAGTCTATGGGTCTTTACGTGATTATATGGGTCTCTGTGTGAGTCTATGGGTCTCTGTGTGAGTCTATGGGTCTCTGTGTGAGTCTGTGGGTCTCTGTGTGAGTCTGAGGGTCTCTGTTTGAGTCTATGGGTCTTTGCGTGATTATATGGGTCTCTGTGTGAGTCTATGGGTCTCTGTGTGAGTCTATGGGTCTTTGTGTGAGTCTATGGGTCTCTGTGTGAGTCTGTGGGTCTCTGTGTGAGTCTATGCGTCTCTGTGTGAGTCTATGGGTCTCTGTGTGAGTCTGTGGGTCTCTGTGTGAGTCTGAGGGTCTCTGTGTGAGTCTATGGGTCTTTGCGTGATTATATGGGTCTCTGTGTGAGTCTATGGGTCTCTGTGTGAGTCTATGGGTCTCTGTGTGAGTCTGTGGGTCTCTGTGTGAGTCTGAGGGTCTCTGTGTGAGTCTATGGGTCTTTGCGTGATTATATGGGTCTCTGTGTGAGTCTATGGGTCTTTGTGTGAGTCTATGGGTCTCTGTGTGAGTCTATGGGTCTCTGTGTGAGTCTATGGGTCTCTGTGTGAGTCTATGGATCTCTGTGTGAGTCTATGGGTCTTTGTGTGAGTCTATGGATCTCTGTGTGAGTCTATGGGTCTATGTGTGAGTCTATGGATCTCTGTGTGAGTCTATGGGTCTCTGTGTGAGTCTATGGGTCTCTGTGTGAGTCTATGTACGTGCGTATGTTGAACTTCTTTCGCACCCTACATAGCCAACCGTGCCAATTGGAGGTGTGGGGGAAGGACAACAAACTAAGCACGGAAAGCTGTTCTAAGAAAATTTGATTTTCCATCTGGATTTGAGCCTGCAGTGAGAAAGGGAAGCACGCTTGCCAGCTCACGGTCACCACCGGTGACAATTATCTCAATCGGTCCTGGATCTGCCTTAGGTCGACTCAGCCTTTAAACGAGTACCTGGTTTGTGCTGTCTAAACATCGCCACTGGGGAGACAAAGGCGGCCGGGCGTGGTGCCGGCCACCGACCCCCTCGTGTGCCGTTCCGGCCTTCACAGGTGCTGCTCGCTAACAGCACTTGCCCCAACAGTCTGTTAAGGCTACACGGGGGGATCTTTGTCTTTGTACTTTATATGGGGAGCGGTGGTGCAGTGGTTAACGCGTCGCGTTACGAACCCGGCTCCCCGAGTTCGATTCCCGCTCACGGCCAACAGCGGTGACGATGATCTGAACCGTTCCTCGGCCTCCCCTAGGTCGACTCAGCCTCAAATGAGTACCTGGTGCGGTGTGTAAACACTGCTATTGCCCGCCGCCTACGTAGGCTGCTACTCGCTCGCAGCACTTGCCCCAAGAGTCCTCTGCAGGCTATACGGGGGAGCTTTGTCTTTATGGGCCCACCCCCGTGTCCCGTCCTGGCCTTAATAGGCGCTCGCTAACAGCACTCGCCCCAACAGTCTGCGAAGGCTACGCGGGGGGAGATATTCTGTCGTGAATGTGCAAGGGCGGACGGGTGTGCGGGGAGGTCAATTGGTCGCTCTCACTCGATCGGATGGTGCTGAGGATGTCGCTGGGGAGCTCGCTGTCGGCGCTGATGACGAGTCGATCGCCCTCGGTCACCACGTGGGAAGGAACCCTCGGCGCCTCCTTCCTGACGACGGTCGCGATGATCTCCCAGCCTGGCGGGGCGGGTGCAGGGACGAGGACATCAACGTCGTCAAATCCGACATCGTCACCGCCATCGTTGTCATCGTGTCGAGAGACACAGCGTAGGGTGTGGGTGGGTGGCGGGTTTGTACGCGTGCGGTTTCGGTTTGGTGGATCGTCCGGACAAAAAGCCAGCGTTTGCGAGCGCCCGTCTAACGGACGAGGAAGTTGACCACGGCAGGCGGATGCAGCGAGTGGGGTTGCTGATCTGCCGGCGTGGAGTTTGGGTGTTCGGTTATTTTTTTGGTGTGGCTGTGGGGCTTTTTTTTTTCTGCTGCTGCTGTGATCTATTACCAAAGGGGCAATTTTTTGTACGTAAAAAATAAAAACCTAACAAAAAAACTGAACAAAAAAAATAAACGAATAAAAGCTTAACAACAAAAAACTAAACAAACAAAAAAGCTAACTAAAAAAACTAAACAAAAAACTAACCTAAAAAAAAGCTAACAAAAAAAAACTGAACAAAATAACTAACCTAAAAAAAGATAACTAAAAAAACGAAACAAAAACTGAACAAAAATAACTAACCTAAAAAAAGCTAACTAAAAAAAACTAACTAAAAAAACTCAACAAAAACTAACGGAAAAAACCAAAGCGACCGGCCAAACAATCCACGCAGGGCCATTTATTTACAAAAAAATCACCAAAATCTTCATCACCACCACTACCACCATCATCATCATCGCAAACTAGCAAAGACTTGCGCGCGTATTCTGCCTTCTCAATGAAATCTGTCCAAATCTCATTCTTTTCTTCAGTCGGCGCGCACACACACGCGCGCACTCCCCAGCGTGATGGATTTTCTGCCACTGTCAAGAGCCTCACAATTGATACCCATTGTCTCCCGCGTCGCGCGCCTATTGTATCCCCTGCTGTGCGTCGCACTCACGAACAACGCCACCCATCGCTTTAAATTATAACCGCGGTTTGTCGAATTGCCACGGTTTTTTTTTTGCTGTCCGGGCCATTGTTATGACCGCCAACTCAGATTAATTCATCTTTAATACTTCCATTATCATCACCATTACCCATGAGCCTAATGAAGATAATCGTCACGATTTTCAATATTTTCATCATCGTAACCAAACATTTCCGCCATCGGCGGTGTAATCGTCAATACTATTGACCATCGTTAAAGCATCGCAAACGTCAACAGATTTGATGGCCATTCTTTGTGCTGCCGATGCTGCTGCTGCTATCACTTTGAGAAACGTTCATTGCCGCCGTGGGGAGTTGGACTTAAATATCTAAACAATTTGAGGCGCCGCGGTTCGAGATGTTAACTTCCTCGCCTGGTATGCAGGAGGTCGTGGGTTCTATGCCGACCCTGACGCCTGCTGTATTTTTGGGGTTTGCGTGTCTCTCCCTCTCCGTGGTGAGATGTTAACTACCTCGCCTGGTATACAGGAGGTCGAGGGTTCGATCCCGACCCTGACGCCTGCTGTATATTTGGAGTTTGCGTGTCTCTCTCTCTCCGTGGTGAGATGTTAACTACCTCGCCTGGTATACAGGAGGTCGTGGGTTCGATCCCGACCCTGACGCCTGCTGTATATTTGGAGTTTGCGTTTCTCTCTCTCTCATCATCATCGCGGTGGCTAGGAGATGTTAACTACCTCGCCTGGTCTGCAGGAGGTCGTGGGTTTAATCAGACTCCAAATAAACAGCAGCAGGCGTCAGGGTCGGGATCGAACCCACGACCTCCCGTATACTGGGCGAGGTCGTTAACATTCGCTTAACACCTCTCTCATATAATCATCAACAAGCAGCAGTGGTAGGATAACCAACAAGCGACTACTGGTCCATATGGGCCAGCAAACGTAGGGCTTTAACGATGCACACATCACCGTGTTTAATTTCCGTTCGGATGTTTGAAGTCGCTATTATGTTTAATAAAGTGTTGTCAAGCGTCCATTGGACGGGACAGCCGTGCCCTTCAGTGAGGCTTGCATCGATTCTTCAATTTTTTTGTTTTACCCGGTATTTTAGCTCCACTGCATAATATCGATTACGTGCGCGCGCACGCGACTGCACAATCCGAGATGGTTCGAAGTGCCGTTGGACATGTAAAACGCTCCACGGAGTGTCAACGGAGCTTTGTTTTCCTACTGCCAGGTTTGCGTGCATTTGAGGAGTGGCATTTGTTCACGGGAAACCGTCGTGAAGTCCATGGGGAATGGTAGCTAGGAGATGTTAACTACCTCGCCTGGTATGCAGTAGGTCGTGGGTTCCATCCCGACCCTGACGTCTGCTGTATATTTGGAGTTTGCGTGTCTCTCTCTCTCATCATCGTCACGGTGGCTAGGAGATGTTAACTATCTCGCCAGGTATGCAGGAGGTCGTGGGTTCCATCCCAACCCTGACGTATGCTGTATATTTGGAGTTTGCGTGTCTCTCTCTCTCATCATCATCACGGTGGCTAGGAGATGTTAACTACCTCGTCTGGTATGCAGGAGGTCGTGGGTTCCATCCCGACCCTGACGTCTGCTGTATATTTGGAGTTTGCGTGTCTCTCTCTCTCTCATCATCATCACGGTGGCTAGGAGATGTTAACTACCTCGTCTGGTATGCAGGAGGTCGTGGGTTCGATCCCGACCCTGACGTCTGCTGTATATTTGGAGTTTGCGTGTCTCTCTCTCTCATCATCATCACGGTGGCTAGGAGATGTTAACTACCTCGTCTGGTATGCAGGAGGTCGTGGGTTCGATCCCGACCCTGACGTCTGCTGTATATTTGGAGTTTGCGTGTCTCTCTCTCTCATCATCGTCACGGTGGCTAGGAGATGTTAACTATCTCGCCAGGTATGGAGGAGGTCGTGGGTTCCATCCCAACCCTGACGTCTGCTGCTGTATATTTGGAGTTTGCGTGTCTCTCTCTCTCTCCCCGTAGCTTTTTTCTACGGGTCCTCCGGTTTTCACCTCCACATCACGCGTTCAGAGTATTCGGCTGCGATGAATTTCAAAGTGATGACGATAAGCCACTTCGTTGAGCTATCATTTGTGAAATAGCCAGGTCGCTTCTGAACAACAGCTATTTATAAATCTCACCTGGTAAAATGAAAATAGTGAAACAGTTTTAATACGATGATGACGATGATAATTGTTACGACGATGATGACGATGATGATGACGATGATGACGATGATGATGACGATGATAATTATTACGACGATGATGACGATGATGATGATGACGATGATGACGACGATGATGATAATGACGACGTCGATGATAAACCTATTACTACAGTTTTAATAGTTTAGAGCAACGCACAGGGCAGCACTTGCGTTCGTGGTGAAAAGATAACTGCGGTTGCTGGAGGGTCCGCGCATCGAAAATGCGCGTTTGCAATACCTTGACGTCGTTTATCGAAACACTCAAACAAAATCTTGATTGGAAGCTTTCGTGACTGCAGGAATCCATACTCTTTGGTTCTTTCGGTAAAGTCACGTGGGTAGAAATAAAATAAAATAAATCACGACGTTTCGATCGCAACTGTGGTGGTGGAACAAGCACAGCAAGCAAAAAGCCTAGGTTGTTCCACCTGATGAGGATTAATTCTAAATTTGAAGCTTTCGTCACTGCAAGGATTCATATTCTTAGGGTTTTTCGGTAAAGTCACGTAGGAAAAAAATTAAAATTAGCAAAAGTAAAATAAAAATAAAATAAAAATCACGACGTTTCGGAGGCAACACAAGCTTCCGTCTTCAGGTGGAACCGTCATAGCACGCTTGCTGTATCAAGTAAATGAGAAATTCCAAGACATCCGACCTTGTATATATACTGGTTGAGGGGGGAGGAGCCAGGGTAGGCCCCTGGGTAGGAGTTTTTTTTTACTATTATGATAAGGTTGGTGCGGCTGAAGCTACGGCTAGTCTACTGATGAGGATTGAAGTTCGATTTAAAGCTTTCGTGACTGCAGGGATTCATCTTCTTGGTTCTTTCGGTAAAGTCACGTAGAAGGGAAGTAATAAAATAATAAAAATAAAACATAATAATTGTATTACTTCCCTTCTACGTGACTTTACCGAAAGAACCAGGAAGATGATGAGGATTGCTTGTGTTGCGATCGAAACGTCGTGAATTTATTTGATTTTAAACAAACAAAAACCTCTCAAACTTCTCGTCGTGTTTCGCAAGCTGTCACACGCGAGTCGCGACGCGTACCGGAGAGCTGAGCGGGGTCTTTTGCTTTCTTATTTTTTATTTAAGACCCACCGTGTTCACTTTGGTTTGCGAAGTCTGGCAAATTAAAATTTCGGCGCGTTTTATTTCACTTTTCGGGGTGGTGGGGGGGGGGTAACCAACGAGCGTTTTCAGAAGCGAAGACGTCTTTAAAAAATTAAAGAAATGAAGACGTCTTCAATTCGTCTTCAGAATTGAAAACGTCTTCAGAAATGAAGATGTCTTCTAAAATGAAGACGTCTTTAAAAATTACGTCTTTAAAAATGAAGATGTCTTCAATTCGTCTTCAGAAATGAAGACGTCTGCAGAATTGAAGACATCTTCAGAACCGAAGACGTATTTAAAAATTGAGACGTCTTCAAAAATTAAGACGTCTTCAATTCGTCTTCAGAAATGAAGACGACTTCAGAACCGAAGACTTATTTAAAAATTAAGACGTCTTCAAAAATGAAGACGTCTTCAATTCGTCTTCAGATATGAAGACGTCTTCAGAACCGAAGACGTCTTCACAACTGAGGACGCTCGCAAAAACCACAACTGCGACTCAACTTCCGAAGACCTCCGCTTAACAAGATGAGAAATCGTCGAGATTCGTTATCTTCTCTTACGCGGGGAGTCACGAATACAACTGCGGTTCGAAAAAGGACCGGTTTAAAAAATATATATTAAAAAAAAAAATCGTCATTGCTAAAATTTCACAGCAGTATCATTTTAATTTCAGATTTAAAGCGTTCGTGACTGCAGGGATTTGAAATGAAAAAAAAAACGCCACTTTTTTCAAAAAAATTCTTGCTGTGGTTTTCACACCTGATGACGATTGCTTGTGTTGCAATCGAAACATCGTGAGAATTTTATTGTATTAGTTTTATTATTTTATTACTTACCTCCTACGTGACTTTACCGACAGAACCAAGAATATAACGTTCATGTTCACTCTCCGGCTGTGAGCTTAGCATGCGGCGGAGCACTTTTGAAATCGCGCGGAAAGGATTTCAAGTATCTTACGATCGCATTACCGCATCATCAAGTTACATTAATTCAGGCTTAGGTGCCGGTGAACGCATGCTCGCGATAAGCGTGAAACGGCATATTTGGTGTGCACGGAATATCTAGAGCAGTGGCGGTAATTCCCGAAACTCGGCAAATTACATGGGCAATTGTCATAGTCGCAGTAATTGTAAAAAGTTAAGATCAATTTGAGGTTGGTTAATTATAATTGCGCCGTGAACACGGTTACCGTCACACGGCCAATCTAGCCACCGTGCTCATCATCGCCACCATCACCGTTGTCGTCACTGTCTTTGTCGTCGTCATCGTCGTCGTCATCGTCGTTATCATTGCCATCGTCGTCATCGTCGTCACCATTGTCGTCACTGTCATCGTCATCATCGTTCTTATCGTCGTTGTCATCGTCGTTATCATCATCGTCGTTGTCGTCATCATCATTGTTGTCATCATCATCACCATCGTCATCATCATCATCGTCATCATCGTCGTCGTCGTTATCATCGTTGTCGTCATTATCATCATCGTCGTCATCATCATCGTCGTAATAAATATCGTCATCATTATTGTCGTCATCGTCATCATCGTTGTTGTCGTCATCATCATCGTTGTCGTCATTATCATCATCATCATCATCGTCATCATCATCGTCATCATCATCGTCATCATCATCGTAATAATTATCATCGTCATCGTCGTCATCGTCATCATCGTCGTCATCGTCGTCATCGTCATCATCGTCGTCATCTTGGTCATCATCGTCGTCATCGTCATCATCATCATCATCGTCGTCATCATCGTCGTCATCGTCATCATCATCATCATCATCGTCGTCATCGTCGTCATCATCATCGTCGTCATCATCGTCGTCATCGTCATCATCATCATCATCGTCGTCATCATCGTAGTCATCGTCGTCCTGGTCATCATCGTTGTCATCGTCATCCTGGTCATCGTCGTCATCGTCATCATCGTCGTCATCGTCGTCATCATCATCATCGTCATCGTCATCATCGTCGTCATCGTCGTCATCATCATCATCGTCGTCATCATCGTCATCGTCATCATCGTCGTCATCGTCATCATCGTCGTCGTCGTCATCCTGGTCATCATCGTCGTCATCGTCATCATCATCATCGTCGTCATCGTCATCACCATCATCGTTGTCATCATCGTCGTCATCATCATCATCATCGTCGTCATCATCGTCACCATCGTCGTTATCGTCGTCACCACAACATTGTATTGCTGCTGGTGGGACAAGGACATGAAAGCCGCTGTGGCGTTACGGAGCGTTACTCTCGACGCGATCTTCAGAGATTCGTCAATACTTTATTAACTCGCACAGCGCTGCCCTTCAGAGATATACAACATCGATTTTGTGTGATAATTGTTTTCAACAAAATAAATGTATCCCCCCCCCCCCCCCCAGTTGCCGGCATCGATTCCGCGTGTCCGATATCAAATGCATATTAATTGTAATTGGAATTTTCAAGATTGATCATTTAATTTTCTTCCACCCATCCCTCCTGTTATTTATCTATCTCCTGACGTGGATATATATTTTTTGTGAGGTCCGTTCCTTTTTTTTCCTCTTCTTCCCCGTACAATTTACAATAAAGATTTGCCGGCTGGTTTCCTGCCTGACGGACGAGTGACGGGGGGGGGGGGGGGGGGCAGCTTCATCCGGTGCCGAGGAACCATGCGTGCGGAGGCCATGCGCGCTTCCCAGAAGGTGCAGGGAGGGAGGGGGGGTGCAGGGAGGCGGGGGGTGCTGCAGGGAGGGAGGGGGGGTGCAGGGAGGCGGGGGGTGCTGCAGGGAGGGAGGGGGGGTGCAGGGAGGGGGAGGTGCAAGGTGGCGTGGGGAGGTGCAGGGAGGGAGGGGGAGGTGCAGGGAGGGAGGGGAAGGTGCAGGGAGGGAGGGGGAGGTGCAGGGAGGGAGGGGGGGTGCAGGGAGGCAGGGCATGTGCAGGGAGGGAGGGGGAGGTGCAGGGAGGGAGGGGGGGTGCAGGGAGGGAGGGGAAGGTGCAGGGAGGCAGGGGGGGGGGTGCAGGGAGGGAGGGGGAGGTGCAGGGAGGGACGGGGGGGAGGTGCAGGGAGGGAGGGGGGTGCAGGGAGGCAGGGCAGGTGCAGGAAGGGAGAGGTGCAGGGAGGCAGGGCAGGTGCAGGGAGGCAGGGCAGGTGCAGGAAGGGAGGGGGAGGTGCAGGGAGGGAGGGGGGTGCAGGGAGGGAGGGGGAGGTGCAGGGAGGGAGGGGGGTGCAGGAAGGGAGGGGGAACTGCAGGGAGGGAGGGGGGGTGCAGGGAAGGGGGGGTGCAGGGAGGGGGGGGAGGTGCAGGGAGGGAGGGGGTGCAGGAAGGGAGGCAGGGGGAGATGCAGGGAGGGAGGGGGAGGTGCAGGGAGGCAGGGAACATGACCTGGCAGCCCTTTGATTGGTGAAAACCCACCACCAGCACCGCCATGGATCAAGACTCACGTCGCACTTGGGCTACGCCCATTTTAAACCTCTATAGACAGTTTGCCTTTAGAGGCTAACCCCCCTTTTCCTGATGATGACCGCTCGTGTTGCGATCGTGGATTTTTGGTGATTTCCTTTGAAACCTATCTACGTGACTTTACCGAAACACCCAAAGAATATGACCTGGCCCCTCCCGGAGATCAGAAATAAATGATCTGCACAAACTCATCGGATTCCCTCGTCAAACGAGCGCCTTGCCATGGTGGCGCAGTAAACATCGCCACCGGGGGAGACAAAGGCGGCCGGGCTTGGCGTTGTTCACCCTTTCCGTCGTGCGCCATTCCGGCTTCGTGGGCGCTGCTCGCTAACAGCCACTTGCCCCTGCTGCCTGTCCAGGCTACACGGGTGATCTTTGTCGTTGTGTGGCCGTAGTGCTCGCTAGGCCTCGGCAAGGTAAGGAAAAAGTGTAAAAAGCAACGAGCCTACCTTTACCCTTACCACAATACAATCACTCTACCCTACCTTTTACCCTTTAGCAGGTAAGGTAAAAGGTAAAAAGCAACGAGCCTACCTTTTACCCTACCCTTTACCCTTACCCCTTGGCATGTCGACACCTTTACCTTTATCCTTTACCCGGTAAAAAGGGTAAATTACCTTACTTTGCTGAGGCCTAGTGCTCGCGGCGGTAGTGCTGGTTGTGGTTGTATGTTTGTAGACGCGTGTATGTTCAACTTATTTGACACGCACGCAGTCAACCCGTGACGAATCCGTGAGAGGCTACACGGGGGTGAGCTCTGTCTTTGTGTGGTGGTCGTGGTGGTAGTGGTGGTAGTGGTGGTAGTGGTGGTAGTGGTCGTGGTGGTAGTGGTCGTGGTGGCAGTGGTGGTAGTGGCAGTGGTGGTTGTGGCGGTTGTGGTGGTAGTGGATGTGGTGGTAGTGGTTGGTGGTGGTTCTGGTGGTAGTGGTGGTTGTGGTGGTAGTGGTGGTAGTGGTGGTAGTGGTGGCAGTGGTGGTTGTGGTGGCCGTACATGTGCACCGTTTGTTGAACTTCTTTGTCACCCTACGTGGCCAACCATTGCGAACCCATCAGCGGATACACGTGTCGACCTCCATCTTTGTGACGTTGCTGTGGGGGCGGTGGCGTGTGCAAAGTGGGCGGGGCTTGGGGGAGGGCGGGTAAGTGGCGTGTGCAAAGTGGGCGGGGCTTGGGGGGGGCGGGTAAGTGTCGTGTGCAAAGTGGGCGGGGCGAGGGGGGCGGGCGGGGCTGACCTTCGAGCATTATGCGACGGAGCTTGGCGTCGAGATCGTCGCCCTCGAGCGGGTAGACGTCGATGGACGTGGAGCCGTCGGCGTTGGTGACGATCCTGCGGATGGTCAGCCTCCTGAAGCCGCCTGCAGCCCGCGGCGGTGACACACACGCTCGTGAGGGGTCACAGCAGCACAGACGATGACCTCTCCCGATGGAGGGACCGCGCTACGTGTGTGTGTGTGTACGTGCGGCGGTAGGGAGCGGTGGTGTAGCGGTTAGCGCTACGCTGCGCTACGAACCCGGCGACCCGAGTTCGATTCCGCTCACGGCCAACACCAGTGACGATTATATGAAACGGTCCTGGGCCTCCCCTAGGTCGACTCAGCCTGAAATGCGTACCTGGTGCGATGTGTGAAAATTGAAACTAGGGAGACAAAGGCGGCCGGGCGTGGCGTTGGCCACCCACCCCCTCGTGTGCCGTGCCGGCCTTCAAAGGTGCTCGCTAACAGCACTTGCCCCAACAGTCTGTTAAGGCTACACGGGGTCTCTTTGTCTTTTGTGCGGCGGTAGTGCGGCGGTTAGCGTTTTTTTGTTTTCGTTTTTCCTTTGCGCAGTCATTGCTGTGATAAATAAACCTGCGCGTAAAAAAATAATATTCGATGTTTTAGAGATTTAAATGGGGCGGAGGGGCGGAGGGGCGGGGGGGGTCACGGGACATCTGGACCACCGTGTGCGTGCGTGCGTCGCATCCTGCGTGGGGAGCGGTGGCGCTGCGGTCAGCGCCACGCTGCGCTACGAACCCGGCGACCCGAGTTCGATTCCCCGCTCGCGGCCAACACCGGTGACGATTGTCCGAACTCGATCCTGGGCCTCCCCTAAGTCGACTCAGCCTCAAATGAGTACCCGGTGCGGTGTGTGGCAATCATCGGCAGCATTTCCCCCTTATCAGCGCGCAGAGGAAATGCTGTTGTCCTCCGTAGGCTTCATCATTAGCGTTTGGCAGCCGGAGTGTGTTCGCGTTGATCTTCTTTCGCATCGTGCGTAGCCAACCGTGATAATCGGAGGTGCGGGGGAGGACAACAAGTCTATGGGTCTCTGTGTGAGTCTGTGAGTCTCTGTGGGAGTCTATGGGTTTCTGTGTGAGTCTGTGGGTGCCTGTGTGAGTCTGTGAGTCTCTGTGGGAGTCTATGGGTCTCTGAGTGAGTCTACGGGTCTCTGTGTGGGTCTGTGGGTTTCTGTGTGAGTCTGTGGGTCTCTGTGTGAGTCTGTGGGTCTCTGCGTGAGTCTATGGGTCTCTGCGTGAGTCTATGGGTCTCTGCGTGAGTCTGTGGGTCTCTGAGTGAGTCTACGGGTCTCTGTGTGGGTCTGTGGGTTTCTGCATGAGTCTACGGGTCTCTGAGTGAGTCTATGGGTCTATGTGTGAGTTTACAGGTCTCTGCATGAGTCTGTGGGTCTCTGTGTGAGTCTGTGGGTCTCTGTGTGAGTCTGTGGGTCTCTGCGTGAGTCTATGGGTCTCTGTGTGAGTCTGAGGGTCTCTGTGTGAGTCTGTGGGTCTGTGGGTCTCTGCGTGAGTCTATGGGTCTCTGTGTGAGTCTATGGGTCTCTGTGTGAGTCTGTGGGTCTCTGTGTGAGTCTATGGGTCTCTGCGTGAGTCTGTGGGTCTCTGTGTGAGTCTACGGGTCTCTGCGTGAGTCTATGGGGTTCTGTGTGAGTCTATGGGTCTCTGCGTGAGTCTATGTGTCTCTGTGTGAATCTATGGGTTTCTGTGTGAGCCTCGGGGTCTCTGTGTGAATCTATGGGTGTATGTGTGAGTTTACAGGTCTCTGCATGAGTCTATGGGTCTCTGTGTGAGTCTGAGGGTCTCTGTGTGAGTCTGTGGGTCTCTGTGTGGGTCTGTGGGTCTCTGTGTGGGTCTGTGGGTCTCTGCGTGAGTCTGTGGATCTCTGTGTGAGTCTGTGGGTCTCTGTGTGAGTCTATGTGTCTCTGCGTGAGTCTGTGGGTCTCTGTGTGGGTCTGTGGGTCTCTGTGTGGGTCTATGTGTCTCTGCGTGAGTCTATGTGTCTCTGCGTGAGTCTGTGGGTCTCTGTGTGTGGGTCTCTGCGTGGGTCTGTGGGTCTCTGTGTGAGTCTACGGGTCTCTGCGTGAGCACATCGGTGAAGAACGCCCATTGGGGCCATCGCCTGAAACGTCGCCTATCGTTGTTAATTTAAGGCAAGTGAATCACCGTCACAGAGCAGGACTGCAGGACACGGGACGCGGGACGGGGGAGCAAGGTGATGATAGACGGGGTGAGGTCAGACGGGGTGAGGGTGAGCGCAGTGCGAGCGAAACGGCAAAGGACCCCCCCGTGTTGCATCCCCCGCATCCATTGCCCCCTCGCCCCCTCCCTCCCTACGTCCCTCCCTCCCTCGCCCCCTCCCTCCCCCCCTCCCTCCCCCCTCCCTCTCCCTCCCTCGCCCCCCTCCCTCCCCCCTCCCTCTCCCTCCCTCGCCCCCCTCCCTCGCCCCTCTCCCTCGCCCCCTCCCTCTCTCCCTCGCCTCCTCCCTCGCCCCCTCCCTCGCTCGCCCCCTCCCTCGCACCCTTCCTCCCCTCCCCTCCTCCCTCTCTCCCCCCTCCCCTCCCTCGCCCCCTCCCTCCCTCGCCCCTCCCTCGCCCTCTCCCTCCCTCGCCCTCTCCATCCCTCTCCCCCTCCCTCCCTCGCCCCCTCCCTTTCTCGCCCTCCCTCCCTCCCTCGCCCCTCCCTCGCCCTCTCCCTCCCTCGCCCTCTCCCTCGCCCCCTCCCTCTCTCGCCCTCCCTCCCTCCCTCGCCCCTCCCTCGCCCTCCCTCCCTCTCCCCCTCCCTTCCTCGCCCTCTCCCTCGCCCCCTCCCTCTCTCGCCCTCCCTCCCTCGCCCCTCCCTCGCCCCCTCCCCTCCCTCCCTCCGCGAACGGCAGTAAGACACACAGCCGTGCAATGTCACGTCACGTGCGTTATGAAGACGCCGCGCATTTGTACTCTTAGCACGCGTGCGGAGACAAGAGCACTTCATTTAGACAGAGAGCTATTGAAAATCGGCCACAACGCCACTGCCTTTATTCAAAGGATATATGTATATATTTTTTTAACTATGTTTTATGTTTTCTTTTACGGGTAAGGCCCCCACTGAGCTACTATATAGCTCTTTTTTTTTCTTCCAGAAGCGACCTGGCCATCTCCAATGATCGCTCAAACGAATCGGCTTATCACCACAATGTGGACATTTAGAGCAGCCAAACGACGTCGATTCTCAATGCGCAGGGGCAAAAAACAAAACGGAGGAAAAATCCACACGAACAAAAGGGGAGAGAGAGACACGCAAACTCCAAATATACAGCAGCAGGCATCGTCAGACTCGGGATCGAACCCACGACCTCCTGTATACCAGGCGAGGTAATTAACATCTCAACACCAATTTAACCATGGGCATGCGGGGCGGGGGGAGGTCGCGCTCAATAAGGGTATCACCCGGCTCCCGTGGCAAGCGGTGAGGGACACGGAGAGGCAGCGATCACCCGGCATGCCAGTGCCAGTTTATCAAAGCGGCGCGGGGAGCGTTTATCAAGCCGCTGTCTCTCCCGCTCCGACCCCCCCCCGATCGCCTGGGCAAGGTCGCGCAGAGGATGAGAGAGGAGCGAAAGGGAGCGAGACAGACGGACGGACGGACGGACGGGCGGATGCGCGGACAGAGAAAGCAAGACGCGGAGAGGCAGAGAGAAGCTTTTCGAGCGTGTGCATTGTTGTTGTTGTTGCTGTTGTTGTGTGAGACCGGGGAGAGACGTCAGGAGGCAGGGATGAGTCTCGTCGTGTGCAGGAGTGAGTGACCGGGGGGGAGGGGGAGGGCATTGATCTACTGCCAGGTGCGCCTTTTGGCGTCATCTGGTCCAACTCATGTGAGACTAGGCTCTAAGGAAAGCTGTCTCGGGTGTGGACCAATCAACTTCAAGGACAGTGCATACATTATCAGAGTTATGTTCTTTTGTTTGTATTATGACTGCAGGTATTGCGGTCTATGCAAACATGACTCCTCGTAAAAAGGTGTCAGTTTTGTTGCCAGATAGAAGGGTAAAACACCAATTATCCTACTGCCAGTCGTCGACTGCCCTGCGATATTCCCAAAAAATGCAGCAATTTTGCGGTGCACATTTCAAGAATTTGGGTAAAATTTGAGAACCCAATTTCTTTCAGGCGCGCGCAGCCGACGGAAAGGAGCGTTTGCGTCAAGACACGCGTGACCTCTTGCGACGGCGTTCGCGTGAACCGCTCTCGGCTAGATGTTGCGCTTACGGGAGATCGTGGTTGGCTCTCTAGGTCAGCGCCGTCGAGCGTTAGACGGTCAGTGTCGTGTCCAGGCTCGGCTGAGCTACCGCGGGGAGTGCGCGGACGAAAAAGCGTGGAAGTTGTGTTGAACTCAGGAAGAGTCTGTCTCCGAATGGTTGACACTGCACCCAAGCAAAAACACTATCCGGGCTCAAAGCCCGCATAGCTCTCGAGGTGCCACGAGATTGCGCGCATTCATCGGCGGTTCGCTTGCAGGCAGAGAGAATGCTTGACGAATGAACACCAAGGGACCTACATTTGGCGGTCGGGTGTAGCAAGCGCAAACCAAATCCACTAACACGCACATACGGCGCTTGGCAAATTGAAATTTCTACCGCTTCGCATTGCGTCACTGACATTGCCCCGTCATCGTAAAGCGCGCGCTTTTAAGAGGCCGACACGGTGAGCGGCGTGTTAAGAGGGCCGACACGGTGAGCGGCGTGTTTGCGCTCGGTGGTAGGAAGGGATGGGGGGGGGGGAACAGCGAGGCATTGTGCTGTCGATACCGGACAGACACGGAGAAGGCATCCGGAGGGACGTGGGGGCGAGACAGGGCAATAAAGTGCACTCGGCTCCAGATAAGAGGACATTTCAGAGACGGGGAATGAACCCTGGTAATGAACCGCCAAATGCAGGTGTCCCTGATCGCACGCATTCGCTAAAATCCACCACTCGCTCATCATGTTATTTTGGTGATTTTTCGAAAAAAAGTTTTGGTTTGGCCATGTTTGTTTGTTGTAGTACAGAGTTAGACTGATGGCCTTAATCTAAGTTGGCTTGTGGTTGTTGTTGTTGTTTGACTTGCATCCCATTGCACACAGCGTTGGCGTACGGTGCATTTTCTGCAATATGTTGCTGTCTTTTCTTGGATTTTCTGTTTGAACATAGTCACTTTAAGATGTTTTCCTGTTCATGTTTTTGTTTTCTGTTTGTTGCGGTTGCACCCGATTCAAGAGCCGAATGGCTCACAGGGCTCTACCTAATTAATGAACTTGAACTTGATGTGTAGTGACGTATATTAAGTCACTATGGCGTTGCGCCTGCTACTCAGAGACGAGTGCAGCTGTGCGTCTTAGAGCCTCTCTCCGTCACCAGAGTACGCATGGCACACGTGACAGTCGAGGTGAACCCAAGAGGGGCACGTGACCTGCATAGGATAAGGGCGGGGGGGTGGGGCAGAAGGGGACTAAAGGGATTGGTGATGTAAAGTCCCAGAACCTTCTGGGAAGATCTCGAAGAGGGCGTGGCCGAGGGCGGAGCGAGGCCGCGCTCGGGAGGATAAAGGGGCGGTCCCGGGAGCGTTCTTGGCTGTCTTCTGGAATCAAGCCGCCGTGCTAAGCTCTTCGGGTTTCGGCCGTCACATTCGACATCGTGGGTCAGGCAGTGGTTCACTTACCAAATCAAGATTGACCTGACCTTGTTGAGGTCTAGCTCCGTGGCAGTTACCGCCTCGTTAATCATCCCGAGTGTTTACGTGGTTTACGTAGCTACCCTGTTGGGGCGTGTAATAAACGTGTTGCCTCCAAAGCGCAAGTGTCTGCCTCCGTGAAACCCACTACATGTGTGCAACTTCTTTCGCACCGCACGTAGCCGGCCGTGCCGCTGATCGGAGGAGCGGGAGGACAACAAGCTGAACACAAAAAGCGTTTCTAAAAAGAAAACGAGTTTTTCAATCGAGATGATTTTAAAGTGCATAGGTCCAGTGGCTTCCTAACGTCGGAAGGAAGGGAACGTTCCAGACGTCCGCGGAAGCGCATCTTTGTTTGACGGCTGAGCCGAAAGCCTCCACTGCTGCTGCTGCTGCTGCTTAGGATGACGACCGGAGTTCGCGTGACGACGGTGGTTTACGCTCCTCGATGAGATCGGCGGTATTGACCTCCCGATTAGTGCGCTTGGCTACGTACGGTGCGGAAGAAGTTCAACACGCAGGCATATGTACAAGATCGGCAGGGCACTGCGGCGGTTAGGGTTGGGTAGCCGCAAGGTCACGCCACTACTTGTCAGTAGCAGAGTTGTCAGTTCAGAAAACCCAAGCAAAGCTTTCCCTGCATTGTGATTGGCCATTCACCCTCCACATTTTAGAATTCCCACGGGTCAAGCGATGTTTTATTCCGGGGGGGGGGAGGTGGGGGGAAGAGGGGGGGGGGGTGTTAGGAAAAGCTGCTCAGAGGCACGCGAAACGACGCGGCGAGTTCCGATGCGAAACGTATCCCCGGGCTCGCTGCCCAATCAAGGCCTCGGCTTAGATTTCATCGCTTGCAAAATGCCTCCCCCCCTCCCCCGTCCCCCTGCATCGGCACGTGTGAGTAGCTGCCGGCGGGTTCTCGGCGCAAACGGGTTCCGGGTTCGCCGAGCAAGGCGGCGGTCGGACAGCCGAACGAACGTGGCGCACGCACGCACGCACCGTCGCATACTCGGGTGCGTATGTCACGCTAAAGACGTGAATTGCCACGGATGTGCAAGCCGAACCGACGGCAACGTCGTGTCGTGGTCTCTGACACAGCCGCTAAGAGAGCGCGGCGGTATTAGAAAATAAAAATACCCTCGCCGACTGTTACAACCGCACGCACGTGACGCTCGCCGTCACCGTCACGCACACCGTGTGCGTGCATCGAACACCGTTAGGCGACACGGATGTGCAAGCCGCACCGGTGATAACGCCGTGCCGTGGTTTCCAGCAGAGCAGAGGTCGCAACCGGGTACCCGATATCCGTACCCTACCCGATACCCGGCCGGGTACGGGTAGCCGTTTGCGACCCTGGTGCGGCCGGGTACGGGTACGGGTAGGCCGTGAGTCACTGGTGAGTCACCGTTTGTCACTCATTTCCCAACGTCTTGTCTCTTCTCACAATTCAAGTTCCTAGAATCAACCCACCCGGGCCTGCAACATGGCTTCATCCCAGAGGTCGCAATCGGGTACCCGATACCCGTACCTTACCTGTACCCGGGTACGGCCGGGTACGGGTACCAGTTTGCTACCTCTGTAGCAGAGCCGCTGTGATAGTGTGGGGGTAAAAATCCTCGCTGACCGATACAGCGCATCGTACGTGACTTTTCAAGGCACGTTCACGCGTGCCGCGCTGGGAAAAAAAAACCTCATCGAGCACTTCAATTACTTCAATGCGTTCCATTGGTTTTTTTTTTGCTGTTGTATTTTAATGACTGCAACAGCCAAACGACTCGAGTTAGCATGGCCGGATTTTTCCTCGCGGTGCCGTGCGCACGTGCGGTGTGTGCGTGTGTGTGCGGCGTGTGGCGCGCGTGTGTGCGCGTGTACGTTGCGACGGTTGTATTTCACATTGAATGAGCGCCCTCGTTTTCTTGAGACAGTTCCGTTTCGATTCGGCGGCGAGAGGGGGGGCTCGGGCAGCTGCGTGGTCTGTCGTGCAAGGCGTCCGACGATTGCCGCACGGATGGGTTCAACTTGGGCAAGGGGGTCGCCATCGTTTCAAAGAAGAGGGGCCCACCCATTGTTTTTTTTGCCTTCGACCAAAGAAAATATTTCGAGAGCCGCGTCGCAGTTTGACCGTACGCAGACAAAGAGACACAAGGGGGGGGCAGCCAAAGAGACACAAGGGGGGGGCAGCCAAAGAGTCACAAGGGGGGGGGCAGCCAAAGAGAAACAAGGGGGGGGGGCAAAGATCCACAAGGGGGGGGCAGCCAAAGAGACACAAGGGGGGGCAGCCAAAGATCCACAAGGGGGGGCAACCAAAGAGACACAAGGGGGGGCAGCCAAAGAGACACAGGGGGGGGCAGCCAAAGAGACACAAGGGGGGGCAGCCAAAGAGACACAGGGGGGGGGGCAGCCAAAGAGTCACAAGGGGGGGCAGCCAAAGAGACACAAGGGGGGGGGGCAGCCAAAGAGACACAAGGGGGGGGCAGCCAAAGAGTCACAAGGGGGTGGGCAGCCAAAGAGACACAGGGGGGGGCAGCCAAAGAGTCACAAGGGGGGGCAGCCAAAGAGACACAAGGGGGGGGGCAGCCAAAGAGACACAGGGGGGGGGCAGCCAAAGAGTCACAAGGGGGGGGGGCAGCCAAAGAGACACAGGGGGGGGCAGCCAAAGAGTCACAAGGGGGGGCAGCCAAAGAGACACAGGGGGGGGCAGCCAAAGAGACACAAGGGGGGGCAGCCAAAGAGACACAGGGGGGGGCAGCCAAAGAGTCACAAGGGGGGGCAGCCAAAGAGACACAAGGGGGGGGGCAGCCAAAGAGACACAGGGGGGGGCAGCCAAAGAGACACAAGGGGGGGGCAGCCAAAGAGACACAAGGGGGGGGCAGCCAAAGAGTCACAAGGGGGGGGCAGCCAAAGAGACACAAGGGGGGGGCAGCCAAAGAATCACAAGGGGGGGGCAGCCAAAGAGACACAAGGGGGGGGCAGCCAAAGAGTCACAAGGGGGGGGGGCAGCCAAAGAGAAACAAGGGGGGGGCAAAAGATCCACAAGGGTGGGGCAGCCAAAGAGACACAAGGGGGGGCAGCCAAAGATCCACAAGGGGGGGGCAACCAAAGAGACACAAGGGGGGGCAGCCAAAGAGACACAGGGGGGGGCAGCCAAAGAGTCACAAGGGGGGGCAGCCAAAGAGACACAAGGGGGGGGCAGCCAAAGAGACACAAGGGGGGGGCAGCCAAAGAGACACAAGGGGGGGGGCAGCCAAAGAGACACAAGGGGGAGGCAGCCAAAGAGACACAAGGGGGGGGGGGCAGCCAAAGAGACACACGCGGCTCCAGAGCTGCAGGTAGCCGCCCCCCTGTGCAAGGGGATCACGACAAGAGAGGGGGGGATGGAGGGAGGGGAGGGAGGGGTCTGTAATGGGGCAGCAGCGTCCAACTCACCCCGTATTATCTGGTCGATGATGGCCTCGGTGATGTCACCCTCGGTCTCGATCACAGCGGATCCGTCTTCCTTGGCCTCCAGCTTCTTTGCTCATCGACAGACACGGAGAGACGGGCGGCGATCGGCGGTGCCGAGATGTTAATTACCTCGCCTGGTATGCGGGAGGTCGTGGGTTCCATCCCGACCCCTACACATGTATATTTGGAGTTTGCGTGTCTCTCTCTCGCCGTGCTCGGATGCATTTGTATCCAGGGCCTCTGGCTTTCCCTCCGGCAAGGCCCATTGAGCCACGTAGCCCTTTTTCAGAAGCGCCTCGGCCACAAACGATAGCTCAGCGAAGTGGCGTATCGTCATCGCGTGGAGACGCACGGCGGCCAACTCCTCCAAACGCGCGACGTCGATTGTAAATGTGTGGGGGGGAAACCGGAGGACCCGGAGAAAAAGTCCACGCGGCCACGGGAACAGGCAAGCAAGGTCCAAATATACAGCAGGCATCGGGGGTCGGGATCAACCCCGTGACCTCCTGCAAAAAAAAACTTGGCAGGACCCTCCTGAAAAAGAGCCTTGAGACTCCGCGACACTCTCCCGGGGGAAACGAGCGAATTAATCAATCACAGTAACGCAAAACAAACGAGTTGGCAAAACATTCAAAGCGGGATGTTTCTATAAAGATGCTCATTTGTTATTATTACGAGTTGGCGAATCTGCTGTTGTTAAATTTTTTTTAAAATATGTATCTGTAAAAAAAGAATAATCAACACAAAAGTAGCTGCAACGGTCCCCCCCCATCCGTATCATGAACAATGCAGTTCATATTCCTAATGAGCCCGTGGTATTCCACGCCGGTCGCATATTACTGATACTAATAAAGGAGATGGAACATTGGAATGGCTTCACTATCATTGCTTAGAATTGTTACATTTTTAATGGAGATTGATGGAGAGGAGAATGGCACGCGCTCCGAGCGTAGGACATTCATATCGGTGGCCGGTGTGTGTTTACGGTAACAAATGTTAAAGTCGCTCTCTCACGAACACACACACACACACACTGTATAGTTTTCTTGGTTCTTTCGGTAAAATCACGTAGAATGGAAATAATAAAACGATAAAAATAAAACATATTAAAATAATATAATAATATAATAAAATAATATTATTTCCATTCTACGTGACTTTACCGAAAGAACCAAGAAGATGAATCCCTGAAGTCACGAAAGCTTTAAATCGAAATTTTATTATGTTTCATCTTTATTATTTTATTATTTCGCTTCTACGTGACTTTACCGAAAGAACCAAGAAGATGAATCCCTGCAGTCACGAAAGCTTTACATCGAAATTGTATTATGTTTCATTTTTATTATTATATTACTTCCCTTCTACGTGACTTTACCAAAAGAACCAAGAAGATGAATCCCTGCAGTCACGAAAGCTTTAAATCGACACTGTAAAGTGTAATGAGTTAGTTTAACACGTAGGCTTCCGCAACCAATATTGTTCATGATAAAGGTTTTTTGGGTTATATTGCGTAAGTATAAATGTGTCATGACCCCTCCACCACCCGACGCAGCCAGCAAGGTTCGTCGCGTAAACAAAACGAGCCAATTAGTTACTAAAATACGCAACATTTGCAATGTACAATTGTAGGATTTACTATCCAACACACCGGTGGGCTGAAGCAGTACACTAATTGGCGCGTTCAGTTTACGTGACAAACCTTATTGGCTGTATTCTATGGGTCTTTCGGTAAAGCCACGTCGATAAAAAAATACAATAAAAATATCACGACGTTTCGATCGCATAACAAGCAATCGTCACTTGTGTTGCGATCGAAACGTCGTGATATTTTTTATTAGTTTTCTATATAGGTGGCTTTACCGAAAGAACCATAGAATATGAATTCCTGCAGTCACGAAAGCTTTAAGTCAAGACTTATTGGCTGTGTCGGGTGGTGGAGGGTTACGGCACATCTATACTTACGCAATATAACCCATAACAACTTTATTATGAGCTAGATTTGAAGCTTTCGTGACTGCAAGGAATCATCTTCTTAGGTTTTTTTCGGTAAAGTCACGTAGAAAGTAAAATAAAATAAAAATAAAATAAAAACAAAAATCACGACGTTTCGGAGGCAACACAAGTCTCCGTCATCAGGTGGGACCGTCACAGCCAGATTAGCTGTATCAGCTAATCAGCTAATCTGGCTGTGACGGTCACAGCCAGATTAGCTGCTGTATCAGCTAATCTGGCTGTGACGGTCCCACCTGATGACGGAGACTTGTGTTGCCTCCGAAACGTCGTGATTTTTGTTTTTATTTTATTTTACTTTCTACGTGACTTTACCGAAAAAACCTAAGAAGTTTATTATGAGCAATGGGTTAACATCAACACAGGGAGTATACTTACGATACACTATCCCTATCTTCTCAAAGGAGTACATCATAATAAGAATAAATCTGATTGCGACCTCTGGGATGAAGCCACGTTGCAGGCGCGGGTGGGTTGATTCTAGGAACTTGAATTGTGAGAAGAGACAAGACGTTGGGAAATGAGTGACAAACGGTGACTCACCAGTGACTCACGGCCTACCCGTACCCGTACCCGGCCGTACCAGGGTCGCAAACGGGTACCCGTACCCGGCCGGGTAAGGGTAGCCGGGTATCGGGTAGGGTACGGGTATCGGGTACCCGGTTGCGACCTCTGCTCTACACCCCAACTGACTGGACATCGGTAAAAAAAAGAGCTTGATGGCTCATCGGATTCCTCCAGCACAAGTAAATATCCTGGAATAAAAATAAAGAATCTGATTCTGAACGAACCGCGAAGTCGTTTGGAGCGACGTTTAATTTCCATGAAAGTGGGGCTTTGGTCTCCTGCCTCCCCCCCCGGCAACACCGCAAAGACTTTGCGTTATTTTCGGAGACCGGGTTATACTTTCTTTCCTGGAGGTCCCGAAGTGTGCGGTTTATTTTGGGGGGGGGGGGGTTGCCACGGCGTCCGGTTTGTTGGTGCCAGCGCTGTGTACGCATGAAGCGTTGTTCTTTTTTATTTTTGGGCCTCCGGACGCTGCTTCTTTACCCGGCGAAGGGAGGGTTAGAGAATGCCGGGGGATTAATGCGTCTTAGCCGTAGTGCTCGCAGCGCACACCTCGGCCACCGCTCAAGTTACGCGTAGGTCACCGTGCAATGAGGGGCACCCGGCATCGAACTCTCGACCCGAAGTCCTACTTTGTCAACGTCACGGCAGGCCATTTTTTTTTGCGTAGCATTCGAGCGTGAATTTTCACGCGAGCTTTTAAAGAAAGAAATAAAGAAACAAACGACGCTTCCCCGCTTTCTTTTCTACCTCTTGCCCCAAAAAGTTATCGTGGTTTCTTCGGCGGACATGAGACGACAAAGAATCCCTTTGGATTTTATCGCCGGAGGTTGAGCCAAAACCACCCCCCCCCCCTCCACTCCTTTGTGTTAAAGAACGAACCGACGGAAGTGGATACGACAGAGCTACCTCTGAGACCTCTTCTTCGAGTCGCGTTTAAATCGCACGACAGAATCCACCGATATTTTCTTTTTTCAATTCCCAGAGCTGGAATTTAGCTTAATAAAGAACGGAGGCAAATTTTGTGTCTTTATATTTTTGTATGTTTCTTTCTTTATTCATGCGGTCAATGGTGACCGGGCCGAGACCATCAACTCACGACACTTGAGAACACGGTTTTAATCGCAGGCATCTGCCTGGATCCCAACTCAAGATCTCAAGCAGTTTTTTTCCAAGCTGCTTATTGGCCAAACATCCTAACGCTGAAAAATCACCGGCAAATCGTCGCTTATTTATGGATGAACGCGGATCAACATCGCCCCGACACCACCCCCCCACCGGCCCCGACTGTGAAAATGTTGGCGGCAGGGACCCTCATTAAACAGAAGGTATTGGCTCGAAAAACAACAACAACAAGCAAGCAAGAAAAGCTCAGCGTTTCTAACCTCTGCGCCGCCCGCAGAACGTTGAATTTGAAACGAGCTTTATGACAAATTTTTCGTTGTTTGGCGAGGACGAAACAAAAGTGTTTTCATGGAATTCGGCACGCACGTTCCCAGGAGGCAGCAAGGTGCCTTGCACCTCGCTGCGTTACGCTGCGCCGAGATCAACGTTGACGGGGGAGATCGTGATTTCAAGGCGGTCGCTTCTCGCCTCTTTTCCCAGCGACTGAGCCAATGCCCCCGGATCTGGTGACAGCGATCGGCTCGGTAAAGATTTTCCAAGGATTGGCATCTCTTTTCAAAATCCTTTATGTACACGTAAACAAACAAAAAAAGGCCAGCGAATGGCGTCTCTCTCTCTGCCTCGCGACGAGAAACGCAATTCCCGTCGCGTGATTTTAACGAAATCAACATCGAGGGCGTCATCGCGACCGGAGGAGTTGCTACCGTTGCACTTTCAGAAGTGGTGCATTGTGGTCCAATGTGGTGCGACGGGTGTGGCAGTGCCCCGTGGTGCATGGGTGGTGTCGTGATGCATCCAGATTTCACAAGGAAACGCAGTGACGGGGGCACGCAGTGACGGGGTCAAATTTCACCACCAGCCCCACTGCAATACCATGAACTGCCGCCACCATTTAAGGGCCGGGGTTTGACTCAGAAACCAACTTTTTTTTGCATTAAGTTGTATGTTGAACTTCTTTCGCAGCGTACGTAGACAACCGTGTTCATCAGAGGTGCGGGGGAAGGACAACAAGATATGGGTCTCTATGCGAGTCTATAGGTGTGCGTATGAGTCTATGGGGTTTCTTTGTGAATCTATGCGTCTCTATGTGAGTCTATGGGGTATTTAAGTGAGTCTGTGCCTCTATGTGAGCCTATGGTTCTCTATCTGAGTCTATGGGTCTCTGTGTGAGTCTATGGGAATCTATGTGAGTCTATGTGTCTCTGTGTGAGTCTATGGGTCTCTGTGTGAGTCTATGGGTCTCTGTGTGAATCTATGGGTCTCTGTGTGAGTCTATGGGTCTCTGCGTGAGTCGATGGGTCTCTGCGTGTGTCTATGGGTCTCTGTGCGAGTCTATGGGTCTCTGCGTGAATCGATGGGTCTCTGCGTGAGTCTATGGGTCTCTATGTGAGTCTATGGGTCTCTGTGTGAGTCTATGGGTCTCTATGCGAGTCTATGGGTGTGCGTATAAGTCTATGGGGTCTCTTTATGAATCTATGCGTCTCTATGTGAGTCTATGGGGTAATTTAAGTGAGTCTGTGTCTTTATGTGAGTCTATGGGTCTCGATGTGAGTCTATGGGTCTCTGTGTGAGTCTATGGGACTCTATGCGAGTCTATGGGTCTCTATGTGAGTCTATGGGTCTGCGTGTGAGTCAATGGGAATCTATGTGAGTCTATGTGTCTCTGGGTGAGTCTATGGGTCTCGACGTGAGTCTATGTGTCTCTACATGAGTCTATGGGTCTCTGTGTGAGTCTATGGGGTCTCTGTGTGAGTCTATGTGTCTCTGTGTGAGTCTATGGGTCTCTGCGTGAGTCTATGGGGTCTCTATGTGAGGCTATGTGTTTCTATGTGAGTCTATGTATCTCTGTGTGAGTCTATGGGTCTCTGCGTGAGTCTATGGAGTCTCTTTGTGAGTCTATGGGTCTCGACGTGAGTCTATGTGTCTCTACATGAGTCTATGGGTCTCTGTGTGAGTCTATGGGGTCTCTGTGTGAGTCTATGTGTCTCTGTGTGAGTCTATGGGTCTCTGCGTGAGTCTATGGGGTCTCTTTGTGAGTCTATGGGTCTCGACGTGAGTCTATGGGGTCTCTACGTGAGTCTTTGGGTCTCCATGTGAGTCATCAGCGACCAGGCTCTGGCCGTCAACGTTCTCCACTTGAGAACCCGGCACGACCACAGCTCAGTCCGTGTGAGTCTCTGCCAGAGAACCTCATTCGTTATCACGAAAGGGGGGGGTGGTGGGGGTGGTGGTGGGGGGGGAGTACTTCTGCCGACAAGACAACAGTCAGCGCGAATTCCAGCCACACCGTTTGACACCATTGGGGGTTTGGACACCAGCACGACGATGGTGATGATGATGGTGATGATGATGGTGATGATGGTGATGATGATGGTGATGATGATGGTGATGATGATGATGGTGATGATGATGGTGATGATGGTGATGAAAATGGTGATGATGTGTGATGATGATGGTGATGATGGTGGTGATGATGATGATGATACTGATAGTGATGATGATGGTGATGATGGTGATGATGATGGTGATAATAATGATGGTGATGATGATGGTGGTGATGATGGTGATGATGATGGTGATGATGGTGATGATGATGGTGATGATAATGGTGATGATGATGATGGTGATGATGATGGTGATGATGATGGTGATGATGGTGATGATGATGGTGATGATGGTGATGGTGATGATGATGATGATGGTGATGATGATGGTGATGATGATGGTGATGATGATGGTGGTGATGGTGATGATGATGGTGATGATGGTGATGATGATGGTGATGATGATGATGGTGATGATGATGATGGTGATGATGATGGTGATGATGATTGTAATGATGATGGTGATAATGGTGATGATGATGGTGATGATGGTGATGATGATGGTGATGATGATGGTGATGATGATGGTGATGATGGTGATGATGATGATGATGGTGATGATAATGGTGATGATGATGATGATACTGATGGTGATGATGATGGTGATGATGGTGATGATGATGGTGATGATGATGGTGATGATGATGATGGTGATGATGATGATTGTGATGATGATGGTGATAATGGTGATGATGATGATAAAGATAATTATGGTGATGATGATGGTGATGATGATGGTGATGATGGTGATGATGATGGTGATGATGATGTTGATGATGATGGTGATGATGATGATGATGATGGTGATGATGATGGTGATAATGGTGATGATGATGGTGATGATGATGGTGATGATGGTGATGATGATGATAAAGATAATTATGGTGATGATGATGGTGATGATGATGGTGATGATAATGGTGATGATGATGATGGTGATGATGATGGTGATGATGGTGATGATGATGGCGATGATGATGGTGATGATGATGGTGATGATGGTGATGATGATGGCGATGATGGTGATGATGATGATGGTGATGATGGTGATGATGGTGATGATGATGGTGATGATGATGATGGTGATGATGGTGATGATGATGATAAAGATAATTATGGTGATGATGATGGTGATGATGATGGTGATGATAATGGTGATGATGATGATGGTGATGATGATGGTGATGATGGTGATGATGATGGTGATAATGATGGTGATGATGATGGTGATGATGGTGATGATGATGGCGATGATGGTGATGATGATGGACGCTGCGTGCATTGTCAGGGGGCCGCACAAAAGTCCACCAGGGAACAGCCCAGTGGCCTGCGGGCCTTGCAGTGGCGAACGTTGGTTTCTTATTTTATTTTCATTTTTTGTTACATTACACCCACGCGATCTAACTCAAATGTAACGAACTGCGAATCGTGGCATTGGCCATGAAAGGCTTTAAAATGAAATTAACTGGTTCGGTGATTTATTTTAATGCGAAATTGCATTGAGGGGCCACGTGGTGTTGGCTCGGTGTGGCCTGGGACTGTTGCAGCTGTTGCTGCTGTTGTTTTCCAGCCTTGCCCGAGCTGGGGAATTGATGTAATTATGCAATTTGAACTAATATACTCTCTTTATTTTGATGCATATACCTACTTTTTTTTATTAATCTACTTACAATTCCCTATACTGTGCACACCAGTCGTGTTTTTTGTTTGTTTGTCGTATAGATACCCATAGACTCACAAGCAGACCCATAGACTCACATAGAAACCCATATACTCACATAGAGACCCATAGACTCACATAGAGACCCCATGGACTCACATAGAGACCCCATAGACTCATACGCACACCCATAGACTCACACACAGACCCATAGACTCACATATAGACCCATAGACTCACAAAGAGACCCCATAGACTCATACGCACACCCATAGACTCATATAGAGACCCATAGACTCACACAGAGACCCATAGACTCACATTGAGACCCAAGGACTCAGAAAGAGACCCCATAGACTCATACACACACCCATAGACTCGCATAGAGACCGATAGACTCACACAGAGACCCATAAACTCACATAGAGACCCATAGACTCACATATATACCCATAGACTCACAATAAGACCCCATAAACTCATACGCACACCCATAGACTCACACACAGACCCATAGACTCACAAAGAGACCCATAGACTCACAAAAGAGACCCATAGATTCACACAGAGACCCATAGACTCACAAAAGACCCATAGACTCACAAAGAGACCCATAGATTCACAAAGAGACCCATAGACTCACAAAAGAGACCCATAGACTCACACAGAGACCCATAGACTCACAAATAGACCCATAGACTCACAAAGAGACCCATAGTTCGATGTCGGGCCCCGGCTAAAATCAGTGGCGAGCGACATCTGAACCGGTCCTGGGTTTCCCGCCCCCCCCCCCCCCCCGTTCACCAATCCAACAACAATGGCTCGCAGTGACACGGCGGCCATTTTAGGGGGTCGTTCGGCAAAAAAGTCTGCAAACTTAATAACTAACTGACTTTTCATCTTCTTGGTTCTTTCGGTAAAGTCACGTAGAAGGGAAGTAATAAAATAATAAAAATAAAACAATAAAATAATTCTCACGACCTTTTGGCCACAACGCAAGCAGCCGTCCTCAGGTGAAAACCAGGTCTATCGGGGAGACGGCGTCTGAATTATCTTATTACTTCCCTTCTACGTGACTTTATCGAAAGAACCAAGAATATGAATCCCTGCAGTCACGAAAGCTTTAAATCGAAATAAAACTAACGGACTGAAAAGGGAATGCCAGTGAATAGCATTCCCTGTTCTCAGAAGGTGAGAATAATGTCCAGCCAAGAGCTGCTTCCCTTGTCATTTTTATTATTACACGTTTTTTATTAACTCACTCTGTCTGTTGTCGTATCCTCAAATCTTGTAACTCAATTGTAACCCACTTCCCAATGTGGTGTCGACTGCAAACTTGGTATACTTATGTCATACTGATGACAATACTATATTCTATCATTAAAAAAAATAATATTGAATTTTTTAAAATAATACAATCTTTTTTTCTGTTATGTTTCGGCTTGGGTCTAATTGTCCACGCTCAACTGACGTTGGCTGTAATTGGCCACGGTCCCTTACGTTGTGGCAAGCTTCAGAGCCACTTCCTGGAGTCGTGGAGTTATTCCATTACTAGTAAGGTACATTTCATGAAAGCGTGTTTAAAAATAAGTAATATTTAAAAATACTTTTTTTCAAAAACACGCTGCCTGCGCTTTAGTGGCCGACCACCACTAAATGGGTTTCCACGCGTGCGGCCTGCCCCCAAATTATTTTTCTTCTTGGTTGTTTTCGGTAAAGTCACGTAGAATGGAAATAATAAAATAATGAAAATAAAACATAATAAAATTATTATTCTTTTTACTTTATTATTTCCCTTTTACGTGACTTTACCGAAAAGAACCAAGAAGATGAATCCCTGCAGTCACGAAAACTTTAAATCGAAATTCAATTTATTTTTATTCGCTGTCTCTCCCAATGCCGGTCGGCTCGTCACCTTCGTCCGTTTTGATCATCGACCTACCACGTGACCCCTCGACCTCACGGCTGCCCCCCCCCCCCCCCCCGTAGACACGTCAACCACCCCCCACCACCCCCACCCCCACCTCAGGGGCCGTCCATAAATGACGTCACGCGAATTTGGACGATTTTTGACCCCCCCCCCCCCGTCACACGGCGTCACAAAAAGTCAGACCCCCCCCTCAAATATGACGTCACAAAGCTCTGCCCCCCTCCTCCAAAAAAATAAAAAAACATGTTTCAAATCGCTTTAAACTATTGTCATTGTAGTGCGTATTTAATGTGTCAGGCCCCCCCTAAAATATGACGTCACAAAGCTCTGCCCCCCCCCCCCCAAAATAAAAAAACATGCTTCAAATCGCTTTAAACGATTGTCATTGTAGTGCGTATTTAATGTGGCGCGGCACTCTGATGTTGCAGGAGAAAACATTTATCAAAAGGTCAATTTCACTCATGACAACGTGTTGTCTCACTATGAGATCTCTTTTACCAGTGGCAAAATATGATAGTAGGTTTTTACCCTTTTAACTGGTACAAAACTGACACCTTTATTCAAGGCATCATGTCTGCAATGACCACAACGCAAGTAGTCAAAAAAGCAAACAAAAAGAAGCAACTCTGATAAGGATGATAATATGCACTGTCCTTGAAGTTGATTGGCCCACACCCGAGACGGCTTTCTTTAGAGCCTAGTCCCCATTGGTGTAGGGCCAGATGACACCAGAAGGCGTACAACTCAAACACAGTGCAATATCAGAGTATTGAGAGCTCGGGGTAAGCATTTACACTATGAGATCTCTTTTACCAGTGGCAAAATATGATAGTAGGTTTTTACCCTTTTAACTGGTACAAAACTGACACCTTTATTCAAGGCATCATGTCTGCAATGACCACAACGCAAGTAGTCAAAAAAGCAAACAAAAAGAAGCAACTCTGATAAGGATGATAATATGCACTGTCCTTGAAGTTGATTGGCCCACACCCGAGACGGCTTTCTTTAGAGCCTAGTCCCCATTGGTGTAGGGCCAGATGACACCAGAAGGCGTACAACTCAAACACAGTGCAATATCAGAGTATTGAGAGCTCGGGGTAAGCATTTACACTATGAGATCTCTTTTACCAGTGGCAAAATATGATAGTAGGTTTTTACCCTTTTAACTGGTACAAAACTGACACCTTTATTCAAGGCATCATGTCTGCAATGACCACAACGCAAGTAGTCAAAAAAGCAAACAAAAAGAAGCAACTCTGATAAGGATGATAATATGCACTGTCCTTGAAGTTGATTGGCCCACACCCGAGACGGCTTTCTTTAGAGCCTAGTCCCCATTGGTGTAGGGCCAGATGACACCAGAAGGCGTACAACTCAAACACAGTGCAATATCAGAGTATTGAGAGCTCGGGGTAAGCATTTACACTATGAGATCTCTTTTACCAGTGGCAAAATATGATAGTTATATGATATGATATCAGTTTTGTACCAGTTAAAAGGGTAAAAACCTACTATCATATTTTGCCACTGGTAAAAGAGATCTCATAGTGTAAATGCTTACCCCGAGCTCTCAATACTCTGATATTGCACTGTGTTTGAGTTGTACGCCTTCTGGTGTCATCTGGCCCTACACCAATGGGGACTAGGCTCTAAAGAAAGCCGTCTCGGGTGTGGGCCAATCAACTTCAAGGACAGTGCATATTATCATCCTTATCATCCTTATCAGAGTTGCTTCTTTTTGTTTGCTTTTTTGACTACTTGCGTTGTGGTCATTGCAGACATGATGCCTTGAATAAAGGTGTCAGTTTTGTACCAGTTAAAAGGGTAAAAACCTACTATCATATTTTGCCACTGGTAAAAGAGATCTCATAGTGTAAATGCTTACCCCGAGCTCTCAATACTCTGATATTGCACTGTGTTTGAGTTGTACGCCTTCTGGTGTCATCTGGCCCTACACCAATGGGGACTAGGCTCTAAAGAAAGCCGTCTCGGGTGTGGGCCAATCAACTTCAAGGACAGTGCATATTATCATCCTTATCAGAGTTGCTTCTTTTTGTTTGCTTTTTTGACTACTTGCGTTGTGGTCATTGCAGACATGATGCCTTGAATAAAGGTGTCAGTTTTGTACCAGTTAAAAGGGTAAAAACCTACTATCATATTTTGCCACTGGTAAAAGAGATCTCATAGTGTAAATGCTTACCCCGAGCTCTCAATACTCTGATATTGCACTGTGTTTGAGTTGTACGCCTTCTGGTGTCATCTGGCCCTACACCAATGGGGACTAGGCTCTAAAGAAAGCCGTCTCGGGTGTGGGCCAATCAACTTCAAGGACAGTGCATATTATCATCCTTATCAGAGTTGCTTCTTTTTGTTTGCTTTTTTGACTACTTGCGTTGTGGTCATTGCAGACATGATGCCTTGAATAAAGGTGTCAGTTTTGTACCAGTTAAAAGGGTAAAAACCTACTATCATATTTTGCCACTGGTAAAAGAGATCTCATAGTGTAAATGCTTACCCCGAGCTCTCAATACTCTGATATTGCACTGTGTTTGAGTTGTACGCCTTCTGGTGTCATCTGGCCCTACACCAATGGGGACTAGGCTCTAAAGAAAGCCGTCTCGGGTGTGGGCCAATCAACTTCAAGGACAGTGCATATTATCATCCTTATCAGAGTTGCTTCTTTTTGTTTGCTTTTTTGACTACTTGCGTTGTGGTCATTGCAGACATGATGCCTTGAATAAAGGTGTCAGTTTTGTACCAGTTAAAAGGGTAAAAACCTACTATCATATTTTGCCACTGGTAAAAGAGATCTCATAGTGTAAATGCTTACCCCGAGCTCTCAATACTCTGATATTGCACTGTGTTTGAGTTGTACGCCTTCTGGTGTCATCTGGCCCTACACCAATGGGGACTAGGCTCTAAAGAAAGCCGTCTCGGGTGTGGGCCAATCAACTTCAAGGACAGTGCATATTATCATCCTTATCAGAGTTGCTTCTTTTTGTTTGCTTTTTTGACTACTTGCGTTGTGGTCATTGCAGACATGATGCCTTGAATAAAGGTGTCAGTTTTGTACCAGTTAAAAGGGTAAAAACCTACTATCAACGTGTTGTCTATATGTATTTAAAGTTGCGCATTTTGACGTGACGTCACATTTCTCAAACCCCTCCCCACCCCGCCCCTCGTCACACATCGTCACAAAAGTCTGACCCCTCCCCCCCACCACCCCCTAGGTGCGTGACGTCATTTATGGACGGCCACCTTGACCGCGTCCGGCGGAAATACGGAACGGGAGGCATCCGCGAGTGGCGAGTTTTCGCATGCGCACGTGCCTGGCGTCGAGTGTGGGAGGTGGGCGGGAGGCGTCTTTGCGAGTTCGCCCGGCGCTGCCGCTGCTCACGAAATTGCTTTTTTACGCAATTTACGAGCGGCGCGTCAGGCCGAGAATATTTATACGACGCCGGCGAGTGTTGGAGCGGAGGAGGGCGTCGGAATTTTGCCTTGCTTTGTTGGGGTCGTTTTTGTTCAATTTGCAATGTTTGCGTGTGTACGCTGAACTTCGTTCGCACCGTACGTATCCAACCGTACTAATCGGAGGTGCGGGGTGAAGGACAGCAAACTATCGGTCGCTGTGTGAGCCTATGGGTCTCTGTGTGAGTCTAGGGGTCTCTGTGTGAGTCTACGGGTCTCTGTGTGAGTCTATGGGTCTCTGTGTGAGTATATGGGTCTCTGTGTGAGCCTATGGGTCTCTGTGTGAGCCTATGGGTCTCTGTGTGAGTCTAGGGGTCTCTGTGTGAGTCTACGGGTCTCTGTGTGAGTCTACGGGTCTCTGTGTGAGTCTATGGGTCTCTGTGTGAGTATATGGGTATCTGTGTGAGTCTAAGGGTCTCTGTGTGAGTCTACGGGTCTCTGTGTGAATCTATGGGTCACTGTGTGAGTCTATGGGTCTCTGCGTGAGTCTATGGGTCTCTGTGTGAGTCATGGGTCTCTGTGTGAGTCTATGGGTCTCTGTGTGAGTCCATGGGTATCTGTGTGAGTCTATGGGTCTCTGTGTGAGTCTAGGGGTCTCTGTGTGAGTCTACGGGTCTCTGTGTGAGTCTATGGGTCTCTGTGTGAGTATATGGGTATCTGTGTGAGTCTACGGGTCTCTGTGTGAGTCTACGGGTCTCTGTGTGAATCTATGGGTCACTGTGTGAGTCTATGGGTCTCTGTGTGAGTCTATGGGTCTCTGTGTGAGTCTATGGGTCTTTGTGTGAGTCTACGGGTCTCTGTGTGAGTCTATGGGTCTCTGTGTGAGTATATGGGTATCTGTGTGAGTCTACGGGTCTCTGTGTGAGTCTACGGGTCTCTGTGTGAATCTATGGGTCACTGTGTGAGTCTATGGGTCTCTGCGTGAGTCTATGGGTCTGTGTGTGAGTCTATGGGTCTCTGTGTGAGTCTATGGGTCTCTGTGTGAGTCTATGGGTATCTGTGTGAGTCTATGGGTCTCTGTGTGAGTCTATGGGTCTCTGTGTGAGTCTATGGGTCTCTGTGTGAGTCTATGGGTCACTGTGTGAGTCTATGGGTCTCTGTGTGAGTCTATGGGTCTCTGTGTGAGTCTATGGGTCTCTGTGTGAGTCTATGGGTCTATGTGTGAGTCTGTGGGCCTCTGCATGAGTCTATGGGTCTCTGTGTGAGTCTATGGGTCTCTGTGTGAGTCTCTGGGTCTCTGTGTGAGTCTATGGGTCTCTGTGTGAGTCTACGGGTCTCTGTGTGAGTCTACGGGTCTCTGTGTGAATCTATGGGTCACTGTGTGAGTCTATGGGTCTCTGCGTGAGTCTATGGGTCTCTGTGTGAGTCTATGGGTCTCTGTGTGAGTCTATGGGTCTCTGTGTGAGTCTATGGGTATCTGTGTGAGTCTATGGGTCTCTGTGTGAGTCTATGGGTCTCTGTGTGAGTCTATGGGTCTCTGTGTGAGTCTATGGGTCACTGTGTGAGTCTATGGGTCTCTGTGTGAGTCTATGGGTCTCTGTGTGAGTATATGGGTCTCTGTGTGAGCCTATGGGTCTCTGTGTGAGCCTATGGGTCTCTGTGTGAGTCTAGGGGTCTCTGTGTGAGTCTACGGGTCTCTGTGTGAGTCTACGGGTCTCTGTGTGAGTCTACGGGTCTCTGTGTGAGTATATGGGTATCTGTGTGAGTCTACGGGTCTCTGTGTGAGTCTATGGGTCTCTGTGTGAGTCATGGGTCTCTGTGTGAGTCTATGGGTCTCTGTGTGAGTCCATGGGTATCTGTGTGAGTCTATGGGTCTCTGTGTGAGTCTAGGGGTCTCTGTGTGAGTCTACGGGTCTCTGTGTGAGTCTATGGGTCTCTGTGTGAGTATATGGGTATCTGTGTGAGTCTACGGGTCTCTGTGTGAGTCTACGGGTCTCTGTGTGAATCTATGGGTCACTGTGTGAGTCTATGGGTCTCTGTGTGAGTCTATGGGTCTCTGTGTGAGTCTATGGGTCTTTGTGTGAGTCTACGGGTCTCTGTGTGAGTCTATGGGTCTCTGTGTGAGTATATGGGTATCTGTGTGAGTCTACGGGTCTCTGTGTGAGTCTACGGGTCTCTGTGTGAATCTATGGGTCACTGTGTGAGTCTATGGGTCTCTGCGTGAGTCTATGGGTCTCTGTGTGAGTCTATGGGTCTCTGTGTGAGTCTATGGGTCTCTGTGTGAGTCTATGGGTATCTGTGTGACTCTATGGGTCTCTGTGTGAGTCTATGGGTCTCTGTGTGAGTCTATGGGTCTCTGTGTGAGTCTATGGGTCACTGTGTGAGTCTATGGGTCTCTGTGTGAGTCTATGGGTCTCTGTGTGAGTCTATGGGTCTCTGTGTGAGTCTATGGGTCTATGTGTGAGTCTGTGGGCCTCTGCATGAGTCTATGGGTCTCTGTGTGAGTCTATGGGTCTCTGTGTGAGTCTCTGGGTCTCTGTGTGAGTCTATGGGTCTCTGTGTGAGTCTACGGGTCTCTGTGTGAGTCTACGGGTCTCTGTGTGAATATATGGGTCACTGTGTGAGTCTATGGGTCTCTGCGTGAGTCTATGGGTCTCTGTGTGAGTCTATGGGTCTCTGTGTGAGTCTATGGGTCTCTGTGTGAGTCTATGGGTCTCTGTGTGAGTCTATGGGTCTCTGTGTGAGTCTATGGGTCTCTGTGTGAGTCTATGGGTCTCTGTGTGAGTCTATGGGTCTCTGTGTGAGTCTATGGGTCTCTGTGTGAGTCTATGGGTCTTTGTGTGAGTCTATGGGCCTCTGCATGAGTCTATGGGTCTCTGTGTGAGTCGATGGGTCTCTGTGTGAGTCTCTGGGTCTCTGTGTGAGTCTATGGGTCTCTATGTGAGTCTATGGGTCTCTGTGTGAGTCTATGGGTCTTTGTGTGAGTCTATGGGCCTCTGCATGAGTCTATGGGTCTCTGTGTGAGTCGATGGGTCTCTGTGTGAGTCTCTGGGTCTCTGTGTGAGTCTATGGGTCTCTATGTGAGTCTATGGGTCTCTGTGTGAGTCTATGTTTGCGCGTATGTTGGATTTTTTTGACACCGTACGTTGTCAACTTTGCTAATTGGAGCCGATTCTATTCCCGGCTCCGGCTAATATCAGAGGCGAGCGACATCTGCATTTCAGGCACGTGACATGCGAATATGTTTCACCGAGAATCTCTGCGGAGGTGAAAAGTGAAAGCATCCGAGTTCGTAGCTGACAGTTTTCCTGATGATTGATTTCGAGATGGAATGAACATTACATCGCGATTATATATTTTATGTCGCCGTAAAATAATATGAAAAATACATGGCCAAGCTCGCCGTATATTCTCCCACGTGGCATAAATACGTAATGCCCAATTAAAAATGTATTGCAAACGGTTATTTAAACTTTCCCCGCTACTATTTTAAATGTATATTTAAAACAACGTTTTTACATTAGAATTCATACCGATGCGTTTCAAAGACACCGACATAACTACCGTACGTAACTTCCCGGCTAAATTTCCACCGTTTGTTCCGTCCACCCGTTTTGTGCAGGAGTGGCATCAGCCCCAAACGGCGAAAATTATGGATGATTATTGACGCGATTCCCATCGGCTACAGATCACCGGTGAAGCATGTCTTTGTTCTTCGACAAAATTCAACAAAGGGAGCAAATTGGAGAGGCGACCAGATCCCCGCTGCGCTTTCAACATCGCCGGAGGGAGGGCAAAACTGTAACCACCGCGGCAGGTAGATCCCCAAAAAAAGTTTACGCCAACGAAAACAAAAATCTGGGGCGGCAGACGATCCGGTCTTATTCGCGCTCGGAAGAAGGGAAGTTGCCCCGAACGTCGCACATTATATCGCTCGACCATTCAAGGCCACGTGCGGTGTTCACGACGGATGTGTCGAGTCGAGTCTACTTTTTGGACTACCGGTCTGAGGTTGTGCGCGTGGATGTTGAACTTATGTCGCACCGTGAGTGGTCAAACGTGCTGATCGGAGTTTGTGGGGAGGTGTGTGGGGGGGGGGGGCGGTGTGATGAACGCTCAACAGCAGATTGAAATACCTTAGAGCATAAGTAAAAAAAAAATTCTGCCAAAAACCCATTTGGATATTTATAACATCATTCGCGGGCCAGACGAAATTATCAACTTAAAAATTAGCCCGTTGTTATATTTGGTCAAACATTTAATGAACTCGCCCCTAATGCGATGGCTGGAACTGCTTCTCTTTGCCGAGGCTTGTGGTGATGTTAGCTGCTGGTGTTGATGGTGTTGATGATGTTGCTACTCGCAACTGCTTTTCCAGGTTTGCTCCGAGATTTATTAAATTTCGAGTCCCGCCTGTGGTTGCCTTGGCAGGGCCAGACCCAAATGATTTCACGGGCCTCGTACAGCCCACGGGCCGGACGTTCCCCACCCCTGCCTTAGAGTAACAACAGGGAGCCCGAGTTCACGTCACCCCCTTCAACCTTCATGAACTCAGTGGCACGGTGATGGCTCACTGATGGCTCGTGCAACGGGGGGCCGGCAAAAACCACGTTGACAAGAGGCCAATTTAGTTTTTGTCGAATCCGACACGGACACATCTATTTTTATTTTCACGTGGAATACTTCAAGAGCCGCAGTACGATGGACTGCGGTGAAGACGAGACACGTGGGTCCTTGACAAACGAGGTCACGGGGTCAGTCGCCCTTAAAGAGCCGCAATCGGATCCGGAGCCGTAGGTTTGCGGACTCAACTGGGCGAGTGCATTGGAAGCGAGAGGGGACTTAGGGTGCCGTCCATAAATGACGTCATGCACCTGGGGGGGGGTGGGGGGTTGAGACATTTGTGACGATGTGTGACGATGGGGGGGGGGGGTTTGAGAAATGTGACGTCACGTCAAAATGTGCAACTTTAAATAAATATAGAATTGTTATAACAACACTAATTGTTATAACAACACTCCGACAACATCAGAGTGCAGAGCCCCCCCCCCCCCTCGTCACACGGCGTCACAAAAAGTCAAACCCCCCCCCTCAATTATGACGTCACAAAGCTCTGCCCCCCCCCCTCCAAAAATAATAAAACATGTTTCAAATCGCTTTAAACTATTGTCATTGTTGTGCGTATTTAATGTGGCGCTGCACTCTGATGTTGTAGGAGAAAAATTTATTTAAAAAAGTATATTTAATTAAGCAGAACGTGTTGTCTATATTTATTTAAAGTTGCGCATTTTTATGTGACGTCACATTTCTCAACCCCCCCCCCCCCTCGTCACACATCGTCACAAATGTCTCACCTCCCTCCCCTAGGTGCGTGACGTCATTTATGAACGGTCCCTTATCCGTTTTGATTTTTCAGTGTTCTTTCCCTCTAACAAGCAAGGGGTGTTCCCTTGGTTCCTCCTCGCACGTGCAAAAGCACCACGATCGGGGCGATTGGGACTCCAATAAATCGGCAGGATAAACAAATTGCCGGCAATTATTCGAGGATATACGACAACGAGACTGCTGACAAAGACGTGCGATGTTTAAATGAAAGGCTACGTTAGATTTCGATGTAAAGCTTTCGTGACTGCAGGGATTCATCTTCTTGGTTCTTTCGGTAAAGTCACGTAGAATGGAAATAATAAAATAATAAAAATAAAACACAATAAAATAATTCTCACGACGTTTCGGCCACAACGCAAGCAGCCGTCGTGAGAATTATTTTATTGTTTTCTTTTTATTATTTTATTACTTCCCTTCTACGTGACTTTACCGAAAGAACCAAGAAGATGAATCCCTGCAGTCACGAAAGCTTTAAATCGAAATTTAAGATTCCTCTTCTTCTAACGTTTAAGATCTTGAACGGTTTGCCCTCCCCCCCCACCTCCTCCCCAACCATCATCTCGACTGTCTTCTGAAGTTTTATATTCCACTGCGAAAGCATCGATCCTACTGATTCTGACCCTCTTGATTGTGAACCAACTTCAAAGGAAGAAAGAACGAGCAAGCTACAGAGAGAGAAGAATTACAATAATCCACAAACCCCCAAACGATACTAAATCATTATGCCAAGCTGCCCCTCCCCCCATTCTAGGCCTGGCCTGTGGATGCTGGTTGTGGTTCCGATCAGTGAGGTCCGCCGGATTTTGGGAGGCCCGGCTGGAAGTCCCCCACCCACCCCACCCACCCCACCCCACCCACCCCACCCATCACACCCCACCCATCCCACCCCACCCACCCCACCCATCACACCCCACCCATCCCACCCCACCCACCCCCACCACACCACACCACACCATACGCACCCACCCACCCACCCCGCCCCACCCACCCCACCCACCCCCCACCACACCACCCACTCATCCCACCCCCCACCCCACCACACCCACCCACCCCCCACCACACCACCCACCCATCCCACCCACCCCCCACCACCCCAACCCACCCCCCCAAACTTACGGGTGGTGCAGGCTTCTTGGGTTTCCCGGCCCTGGGAGGCGTTGGCTTCCAGCCAGCAGGCAGCGGCTCGCTCCCACTGAGCACGGCGGCTCCTGGCGGACGGACAAAGACAAAGATCACCCGCGTAGCCTTGGTTTTGCAACCGACTGTTTGGGGCAAGTGCACAGGCACGCGCGCACGCATCTGCATACGCGCGCGCGGGTACACATGCACACTCATGCGGACCCGCGAGCACACACGCACGCACGCGTATGCAGATGCGTGCGCACGTGCGTTTACACATGCACACGCATGTGGATCCTTCGCGCACACACACACGTGTGCATTCCCCAACTGAGCCCCGCACTGTGCGTGTCCAATTGTGACAAATAGTTTGCGCAGTGCAGCAGCAGGAACAACAACAAAATCTTAATTGGAGGCATTCTGCACTGACCTTCCCCCCACTCTCAACCGCGATCCCGGATTCCTCTGACCTTCTCCCTCGAGGAAATGACCAATGGAGGGGTGACTATCCCACTCCTGGGGTTTTCTGTACACGCGTTGAACGTCTTCCGCCACCGTTACGTAGCCGGCGGTGCTAATCGGAGGTGCGGCGAAGGACAACGAACTAAACAGGCAAAAACGCAGCTCTGAAGAAATGCGATTTCAATCTAGCCGACGATTTAAAAGTGCATTGCTCCAGTGGCTTCCCAATATCGGGAAGGAAGAGGCGTTCCAGACGGCCTAAGAAGCGCATCTGATCGAAGGTTGCGGTGGAAAGACACCAAACTAACGCACAACTTGGCAGCTCTGAAGAAATGCGATTTCAATCGAGACGACGATTTAAAAGTGCATCGCTCCAGTGCAGGAAGAACGTTCCAGACGGCCTAAGAAGCGCATCTGTTCGAAGGTTGCGGTGGAAGGACAACAAACGAACGCACAAATAAGCAGCTCTGAAGAAATGAGATTTTAATCTAGACGACGATTTAAAAGTGCATCGCTCCAGTGGAGGAAGAACGTTCCAGACGGCCTAAGAAGCGCATCTCAAAGCGCCGCGTGACGATGCGGTGACCGCCGCCTTTGTTCGATGGTCAGCTGCTTGCGTTTAGCTTGTTGTCCTTTCCACCGCGCGCACCTCCGATAAGCGCGGTCGGCTACGTACTGTGCGAAAGGAGTTCAACGTGCGTACAATCCATCGCAAGCCACGCGATGCAACAATCCGTCGTGCTCGCTCCGTTCGCCCATGAGCCGTCATTCCTTCCAGCAGCGCCGTTTCTTTCCCGAGCCCACTGACTTTTCTTGACAGTCAAAATTACGTCTCTCTGTTCTCACATACACGTGTTCCTCATTTCTGTCTGTAGAACGTACATCGGTGCATTGCAGACATACACACATACACGTAAGAATAGGTTTTACTCTTTCTGGCAATAAAACAGTTGTGTTGTGATGTTCAAACACCAAACAGAAACCTTCTTCAAGGAATCCTGTCTGCATTAACCGCATATACTTGTGGTGAGCATGCGAACAAAAACATGCGCTGGTAATGCATGATGATGCATTGTCTTTGAAACCGAGTGGTCCACACCAGAGACAGCTTTCTTTAGAGCAGGAACCTGTTTCGTGGAAGACAATTTTTTCACCATTGGATCTGTCCCCCCTTTCAAAGAAGCTCTCCAGCGTCGTTTGTTTTTTTTACTCATTTTGGCCAGGGGTCAGCTTGTGGGCTAACCAAATCTGCGACTGAAACAAGTGCGCAGTGCGGGCAAGAGGAAGTAGTTAATAAAATAATCGGGCGGTCCACGCACGGACTCACCGCTCTCACCTCGTGCCGTGTGGCCTGATTCCTAACAGGCCACGGACCGGTACCGGTCCGGGGCCCGGGAGTTGAGGACCCCTGATCTAGAGCCAAGTCTCAAACAATTGTGAGATCAGAGGACGACGCCAAAAAGGCGAACAGCACAAGGGCAATGCCACTACCAGGACTTCGAGAGCTCGTGGTGGGCAGCTCCTTCTTATATTTTGATACCGGCAAGGGAGGTCCCATGATGATACAGACACACATCCCTGCACCACGATCACCACGGTCGGCTACGTATGGTGCGAAAGAAGTTCAACATACGCACGTACACGCAAAGACGAAGGTCCCCCTTAAAGCCTTAAACAATTGTTGGGGCAAGTGCTCATAGCGAGCACCTTTGAAGGCCCGAACGGCACACGAGGGGGTGGGTGGCCAGCGCCACGCCCGGCCGCCTTTGCCGCCCTCGTGACAATCTTTTAACACACCGCACCAGGAACCTCATTTGAGGCCGAGTCGACCTAGGGGGAGGTCCAGGACCGGTGTCGGTGGCTGTAAGCGGGAATCGAACTCTGGCCGGCGGGTTCGTAGCGCAGTGCCGCTAACCGTAGTGCCACCGTTCCAAATACAGGCTGCGACACCCACACACACACACACGGTCTACACCAGGGGTGGCAAATCTTTCATATGCCAAGGGCCATTTGGATATTTACAACATCATTGGCGGGCCATAAAAAAATCATCAACTTAAAAATTAGCCCGTTATATTTAGTCAGACATTTAATTAACTCGCCCCTAATGCGATGGCTGGAACTGCTTCTTTTTGGCAAGGCGTGGTGATGTTAGCCGGTGTTGATGATGTTGCTACTCGCAACTGCTTTTCCACTCATGTATAGTAGTAGCCACAAACTCTACACTACCTCTAAGACCCATTTGGATATTTACAACATCATTCGCGTGCCATACAAAATAATCAACAACAAAAATTAGCCCGTTATTTTTGGTCAGACATTTAATTAACTCGCCCCTAATGCGATGGCTGGAACTGCTTCTTTTTGGCGAGGCGTGGTGATGTTAGCTGGTGTTGATGATGTTGCTACTCGCAACTGCTTTACCAGGTTTGCTAATAGATTTGTTGAATTTAGAGTTCCGCCTGCGGTTGTCTTGGCAGGGCCACACCAAATGATTCCGCGGGCCTCGTACGGCCAGCCGTTCCCCACCCCTGGTCTACACGGTGGTCCAGATGTCTCTCATTCATATTGTATTTAAAATAGAAATGATTACGGTAAACATGCGAAAGGGGGAAATATAAATTGGGGTCAATTTAATTTCGGGGGGGAGGGGGGGGGGGAGCGGGGTCACAAGATATCTGGACCAACGTGCACGGCACGTGCAGCGTTTGGCATCCACGGCGTACTATCCCAAAGCGTGCGTCACCACGCGACGAATGTAGGCAGCAGGCACAAGAGAGAGAGAGCCGTGGCAGAGACTTAAGGAGTGTTGCAAGCGCTCAACGGCACTCCGAGGACTCGTAATGTCATTACCACCCACGGCATGCATCACAGGCCAACACAAAACTAATCAATGGCATCCCCCAAAGACTCCTGTAGAACGCCTGTTTGTGAGCACCTATTAAGAGCGGCACAGCGGTGGTGGTGGCGGTGGCAGGGGAGACGGGGGGTGTTGCCAACACGAGGGATGATGATGATGATGATGATCGCACGCTGCAATGCATTTCTCAATTAAGGCCAAGTTTCCCAGGGGAAGCCCCAAGGGTTGGATAGCAGTGAAGGTTCAGATGCCAGCTTCTAATAATCATGTCAATGGATAGAATCATTCATGGGTATCATTGATCAGAGCACAGAATGCCAATTATACATGTGTGTACATGTGCGCATATATAGAAATAAAATATGTATGTTCTCATTTTGTATGCTTGAAGAGCGAGCGAGCGGCTTCCACTGGGAAAGGTTGCGAGTTCAATTCCAGGTTGGGCGGTTGACCCAACTCATCATGCCTCGGGGGTCAATAAAACGAGTACCACTTTGTGCGGGGAAGATCAGCAGTGGTTGCCTTACGGATCAACTGCTTGCGAGGTTGACCCAACTCATCATGCCTCGGGGGTCGATAAAACGAGTACCACTTTGTGCGGGGAAGATCAGCAGTGGTTGCCTTATGGATCAACTTCTTTGGGAGGTTGACCCAACTCATCATGTCTCGGGGGTCGATAAAGCGAGTACCACTTTGTGCGGGGAAGATCAACAGTGGTTGGTTACCTTCCGGATCAACTGCTTGCGAGGTTGACCCAACTCATCATGTCTCGGGGGTCGATAAAACGAGTACCACTTTGTGGGGGGGAAGATCAGCAGTGGTTGCCTTATGGATCAACTTCTTTGGGAGGTTGACTCAACTCATCATGTCTCGGGGGTCGATAAAACGAGTACCGACATTCCCGGACCGCGTGGCACTGCAGCGGCGCGACTCACCAGAGGGCAGCAGCACGTCCAGCTTGTGAATGACGCCGTTGGTCGTCATCTTGTCGGCGTCGAGGATCTTCTGCCCGTCGACGAAGACCTCTCCGTTTTTCTGCCAAGACAACGCCGACGTCAAGCAACGACCCTCAGCGGCGCGCTCGGGCGAGCACCGAAATGGGTCGGCCTGGCTCGTCCGAGTCGGGATCGGTGGTGCTTGTGTTGACACTGGACGAGGAATCCGATGAGCTGTGAAGCTTTTTTTTTTAGAGGTGTTCAGTAGAGGGGCACGGGCTCACGAGGTTACAGCAAATAAAACAAAAAAACGATAGGAGTGCGAAATAAAGGCAAGGTAAACACATCAGATTTGAAGCTGTCGTGACTGCAATGATTCATATTCTTAGGTTTTTTCTTCGGTAAAGTCACGTAGGTAAAAAATTAAAATTAATAAAAGTAAAATAAAAATACTTTTATTAATTTTTTAAAGTCACGTAGGTAAAAAATAAAAATTAATGAAAGCAAAATAAAAATACTTTTATTGATTTAAATTTTTTACCTACGTGACTTTACCGAAAAAAAACAAAGAATATGTAAACGCATCACTTTAAAAAATATGATTGTGCTCAGAATGCAAACAAAAAACCTACTCTGATAATATATGGATTGTCCTTGAAACTGATTGGTCCACACCTGAGACAGCTTTCTTTTGAGCCTCGTCTCAAACGGTGTTAGACCAGAGGACGCCAAAAGGCGTGCAGCACAAAGACAATTTTGTTGCCAGAAAAAAGGGGAAGCACCTATTATAATATTTTGGTGCTGGTAAAGGAGGTCCCATGATGTAGATGCTCACCCCGAGCTCTCATTACTCTGATAGTGCATTGTCTTTGGGCATTCTGTCTAGAACTAGCCTAGCTCTTATCTCAGAGAAAATCAGACTTATACGCACCGAACTAGATCCGTTAGACAAGACACTCTACAAATCACACTTATCTTTGACGGCAACAATGTCCACATCGGATTTGGAATATGTAGACAATATGACTGCCTCTTCACCTGCCACTACATCGACCAAATGTAAGGACAACCTGATTTCCAAATCTAACCTCCTCTCTAACAAAAGACCAGACCCACACACCAAAAAGCTAGATGTTAACAAAGTCGTAATTAATCGCAGTAATAGTTCTATTTCCGATGGTCTGAAATCCGTTTTAGCTAAAGGGCTAAACTTTGCAGTCACACCTAGACACATACCAGTTAATGATAGCATTGCCCAAGTAGACGTTGCTCTCAAGGGCCTGGGTCACATTGCTGCAGACGTAGCAAGATCTGAAATCGCTGCAACCCTCAAAAACTTTAAGATGCCAGCTAGTAACCTCAGCAAAGATGAGCGTTTTGAATGATCTCAATTAAAAAAGAGGGATGACATTGTCATCCTCTCAGCCGACAAGGGCAATGCCACTGTCATCATGGATAAATAGAATATAACAACAAAATCCCAGAACTACTCAACGATGGCAGCTATACAAAAATAAAAAGAGACCCCACCAACAGCCTCGTCAGACGACCCCACAAAATAATTTCTGATTCAACCGCATTATTTGATCAAACCAAACAGTTCTTGTTGAAACCTTCTGCTGCCAGGCCACCAATATTATATCGCTTACCAAAGATACATGAAGAAGATACATCCCTTCGTCCCATCGTCTCTACTATCAATTCCCCCACCTACAAACTGGTTTGTTTTAAGTCTGAAATCCTGCGGCCTTTCACTGGAAAAACCACCTCTGCGCTACTAAACTTTACTCATCTGGTATCGACAATCAATGGTATTTCCCTGTCCCACAGACGACCTGTTTGTCAGTTTTGGTGTGATTTCCTTATTCACCAAAGTTCCTCTACCTGACACCATCGCAATCATTCTAGACTTGGTTCATCAAGGACTGAATACTGAGGTACCCCCCCTGGTGAGACTCTGTTTAACCAATACATACTTCGCCTGGAATGGATCTTTCTACAAACAAACTGAGGGCACCCCAATGGGCTCCCTCCTATCTCCGGTTGTAGCCAACATTTTCATGGAGAAATTTGAGACTGACGCCATCCAGACTGCCACTCTACGCCCAACCTAATGGAAGAGGTACGTGGATGACACTTTTGTCATCTGGCCACATGGCCGGCCTGCTCTAGACCAATTCCTCGACCACATCAATTCCATACACGCAGCCATCAGATTTACCATGGAAGTCGAAAAAGATAGCAAGCTACCTTTTTTGGATGTCCTAATAAAAAAGAGACCTGATGGTTCAATGAGCCACTCTGTCTATATGAAAGCTACCCATACGGATGCTTACCTAAAACCGAATTCCCACCACCATCCATCCCAGAAGAATTCCCTAATCAAGACTCTACACCATAGAGCCCAATGCATCTCCGACCAGGAACACATTGCCAGTGAACTCAAACACGTACGCCAAGCTCTCAAGGCTAATGGTTACTCCGACTACACAATCCGCAAAGCCATCACTCCAACCATGAAGAAGGACCCTCTTGAGGAGCCATTTAAAAACCATCACCTTACCCTACATTGCGGGGGTCACAAAAAAGATCTCCAAAATCTTGAATAAACACAAGATCCAGGTCCGATTCAACACGGTACATAAAATCCGTGATCTGGTCCCGTCTGTAAAAGATGTTATTCCAGATATACAGTACCCTGGCGTCTACAAACTAAGTTGCCTCTGTGGTAGCAGTTACATTGGAGAAACCAAACGACATGTCTCGGACCGCATCCGTGAACACAAAGCAGACCTGAAACACGGTAGGAAACACCTCAGCCGTGGCAGATCACTGTTATAATTCAGTGGGCTCACATGACATTGACTTCTCCAAGACAGAAATTCTCTGCAAGCCATCTGGCTACCATTAGAGCTTAGTTCATGAGGCTATCCACATATATAAACACAGAGACAATTTCAACCGTGAAGATGGATTCTGGATTAGCAATCATTGGAATTATTTGATAAACCATTTCGGGTCTTAATTGCGCTTATTGTGACTTTCAGACCGCAATCCATTATCTTTCTCTCCCCCCTCCGCCGTTCTGAGCATAGATGGACTCCTCCGTCTGAACGACCGCCAGTTGCTGTCCGTGGTGCTGACGTTAAAAAAAAAACGCCACTTTTTTTTTTTTCAAATTTTTTTGCCGTGGTTTTCACACCTGATGATGATTGCTTGTGTTGCAATCGAAACGTCGTGATCATTTTATTGTTTTATTTGTATTATTTGATTATTATTTTATTTTATTATTTCCCTTCTACGTGACTTTACCGAAAGAACCAAGAATATGAATCCCTGCAGTCACGAAAGCTTTAAATCAAAATTGACACACTATACTGGTAACTAATTGTTTACGTGACAAACCTCACTGGCTGTGTCGGGGTTGTGGAGGTTTTACGACGCATTTATAACTTACGCGATCTAAGCCAAAAACCTTGATTGTGGACAGAAAAACTACCCTTTCGGTAAAGTCACGTAATAAAACAAATCACGACGTTTCGGGCGCAACACAAGCGTCCGTCATCAGGTGGGACAACCACAGCAAGAAGCAATTGCTGAAGTGGGCGAGAGAGCTGCCGTGGCACGAGGTTATATAGGTAAGAGAAGGGGGAGGAGTAAGGGGGGAGAGAGAGAGAAAAACCTCGTGACTTTACCGAAAGAACCAAAGAGTATGGATTCCCGCAGTCACGAAAGTTTCAAATCAAGACAAAAAAGTAGTTTTCACCCTTTTAAACTGGTACAAAACTGACACCTTTATTCAAGGCATCATGTTTGCAATGACCACAACACAAGTAGTCAGAGGTGGGACAAAGTCATTGTTATGCAAGTCCAAGTCGAGTCGCAAGTCATCAAATTCATGACTCGAGTCTGACTCGAGTCCAAGTCACATGACTCGAGTCCACATCTCATAGGTGGGACAAAGTCATTGTTATGCAAGTCCAAGTCGAGTCGCAAGTCATCAAATTCATGACTCGAGTCTGACTCGAGTCCAAGTCACATGACTCGAGTCCACACCTCTGCAAGTAGTCAAAAAAGCAAACAAAAAAAAGCAACTCTGATAATGATAATAATATGCACTATCATTATCAGAGTTGCTTCTTTTTGTTTGCTTTTTAGACTACTTGTGTTGTGGTTATTGCAAACATGATGCCTTGAATAAAGGTGTCAGTTTTGTACCAGTTTAAAAGGGTAAAAACCTACTACTATATTTTGCCACTGGTAAAAGAGATGTCATAGTGAAAAAAGTAGTTCTGAAGAAATGCGGTTTTCAATCGAGATTTCGGGGGGGGGGGGGGGGGGGGATGCTGCAAGCCAAGTCCCGATACGAATTTTCATTTGGTAATCGGGACTTGGTATCGGGACATGTACACGTGCAGGAATTGAACCTGGGTGCCTGGGATACACACACAGGGAGAGAGCGAGGAGCTCCAACCACCTAGCAGACGCTCCGGACGCACTCCCACCCCTTTATAGACTTCATAAATTAGACAATGGTAGATTAACCGCTTATTGATTAATCCATCTCTGGCGTCTCCCACGATGGGGGGGGGGGGGCTCCGTCACGCGTGACGCCTTCCCATTTGCAGCTGCAGGGCTCTGACGGTGGGCTGAGGCGGGTCCCGAACTGAGCTACCGCCTCCCTCCATCCCTCTCTCCATTCCTCAATCCCTCCTCCATCCCTCCCTCCCCCCATCATCCATCTCTCCATCCATCCCTCCATCCATCTCTCCATCCCTCCATCCCTCCCTCCATCCCTCCTCCATTCCTTCTCCATCCCTCCCTCCCCCCATCATCCATCTCTCCATCCCTCCCTCCATCCCTCCCTCCATCCCTCCCTCCATCCCTCAATCCCTCAATCCCTCCCTCCCTCCCTCCATCCCTCAATCCCTCAATCCCTCCCTCCCTCCATCCTCCATCCTTCCCTCCCTCCCTCTATCCTCCATCCCTCCCTCCCTCCCTCCATCCCTCCCTCCATCCCTCAATCCCTCAATCCCTCCCTCCCTCCATCCCTCCATCCATCCCTACCTCCATCCCTCCCTCCCTCCATCCCTCCTTCCCTCCCTCCCCCCATCCCTCCCTCTATCCTCCATCCCTCATCCTCCATCCCTCCCTCCTTCCCTCCATCCCTCCCTCCATCCCTCAATCCCTCAATCCCTCCCTCCCTCCATCCCTCCATCCATCCCTGCCTCCCTCCCTCCATCCCTCCCTCCCTCCCTCCCTCCATCCCTCCCTCCCTCCATCCCTCCACCCCCCCCCCCTCACCTGGTTGATGTCGAGCTTGAGTCCCAGCAGGGACTTCTGCTGGTTGTTGACGCCGCGCACGACCCCGCCGCTCACCAGCACCTTGTCGAGAACGTGCGCGTCCACAAAGGCCTCCGCGTCCGTCGGCGACGCTGCGAAGAGACGAGGAATCGCTCGTGTGAAGCCCTCCTAGCTGACTGTTGGGGGGCGAGTGGTGGAACATGTGCCGGGGGTGGGGGGGGGCAGTGTGGCGAGCACCACGCCTCGGCCGCCTTTCCCTCCCCGGTGGCGAGGTTTACTGGACCACCGCACCGGGGAACTCGTTTGATGACGAGTCGACCTAGGGAAGGCCCAGGACCAGTTTAGGTCGTTTATTGTGAAAATTCGGTCACAGTTCCTATTGCTTTTATGGCTTTATTTTGGTGATTTTCGAAAAGTTTTTTGGTTTGGCCATGTTTGTTTGTTGTAGTACAGAGTTAGACTGATGGCCTTAATCTAAGTTGTCTTGTGGTTTTGTTGTTTGACTGGCATCCCACTGGGATTTTTGCACACAGCGTTGGTGTACGGTGATTTTTCTGCAATATTTTGCCGTCTTTTCATGGATTTTCTGTTTGCACATAGTCACTTTAAGATGTTTTCTTGTTCATGTTTTTTTGTTTGTTGCGGTTGCACCCGATTCAAGAGCCGAATGGCTCACAGGGCTACACCTAATAAATGAACGTTGAACTTTGAGTTTGGATAATAATCGTCACTGGCGTAGGCCTTCAGCAGGAGTCAAAGGTTGTGTCGCCGGGTTCGTAGAGAGCGTACTAGCCTCTTCACTAAACACAAGACGAATACAAAGATCCCCCGTGTAGCCTGCAATAGACTTCTGGGGCAAGTGCTGTTAGCGAGTAGCACCTATGAAGGCCGGCACGGCACACGAGGGGGTGGGTGTCCAACACCACGCCCGGCCGCCCTTTGGCAATGTTTCCGCACCGCACCAGGTACTCATTTAAGGCTGAGTCGACCTAGGGAGGGACCGGTTCAGATAATCGTCACCCGTGTTGGCCGTGAGCGCGAATCGAACTCGGGTCGTTGGGTTTCATAGTGCAGCACGCTGACCGCAACGCTACACAAAGACGCACCACAAAACACACACGCACCCTTGTGACGCAGACACGCACGTGTCCATACGTCTGGGCACAAACACACACACACGTCGACAGCTGTGCGGCGTTGAGCGATGAGAGCCTCACGGCAACGGTGGAGATGTGTCCGGCGTACTTTGCAAGCTCATATTCTTAGGTTTTTTCGGTAAAGTCACGTAGGTAAAACATTTAAATTAATAAAAGTTAAATAAAAATAAAATAAAAATCACGACGTTTCGGAGGCAACACAAGCTTCCGTCTTCAGGTGGAACCGTCACAGCACGATTGCTGTATCAAATAGCTCTCACTTGAGTAGCTCTCACTTGATACAGCAATCGTGCTGTGACTGTTCCACCTGAAGACGGAAGCTTGTGTTGCCTCCGAAACGTCGTGATTTTTATTTTATTTTTATTTAACTTTTATAAATTTGAATTTTTTTATCTACGTGACTTTACCGGAAAAAACCTAAGAATATGAATCCTTGCAGTCACGAAAGCCTCAAATCTAGAATTTGCAAGCTCACTTTGATTCGAGGCCTGGAGACCAAATGTCTCCTGATCAGCTGTTAAGAGGCCAGCACACACACGAGTCTGACGGTCGCCCAATATTTTCCCCTCCCGCTCCCAATTAGCAACCGTAAAAAAGTGTTAATCACGCTAATGGCGAGCGGCATCATTGGGGGGGGGGGGTGGGTTGGGAATAAAAACCAACAACGACAACATATGTCTTGTATAAAGGTGTCAGTTTTGTACCGGTTTAAAGGGTAAGAAGTATAACCCGTAAAAACAAAGTTTTCACTATAAATCCTTTATATGCGTGGCGGCTAGAGTCCTCTCGTCCTCTGGCTTGAGATGGCTGCCACCTATGGGCAATTGGTAATTAAATATAATATTTTTGTCCAAAAAAGTGTAAAATTTTGGAAAACATTTTTCACGAACATTAATTGTCACGCACAACGAGTCTGTGTGCAAAATGTCAGCTCGATTGGGTCACGGGAAGTGGGTTGAAAAACGACCAAAAGATTTGCACGGTCGCAAGCAAGCGAACTTAATATAAAGGATTTAAAAACCTACTACTATATGTCGACTTATCGCGGCAAACCCACCGAGGAGGATATTTCCCCCCGGCGTGAATGACGACAGGCACGCGAGCCTTCGTCGTGAACGCGAACAATCCCCTCAAGCGCGGCCCAAGTTTTCTCTCAAAGCGTGCCCTCCCCTTGCGCTTCTACGTTTTGAAATCCTTTATATGAAGTTGTCGACAGCGACGTATACAATATGCCACGTGGTTTATTCGGTGCCTGTGGGTAACTGAATGACCGACATCAGCTCTGATGGCGCTCTAAGCGGGCCGAAACATCTTGACATTTGGCACAGGTATACTGCGGTTGAAGCCGCCCCTGTAAGGCGAACATCTGAAGGCAACAACGCGCCACGAAAATGTTGGTCCCCCTCATGATATTTCTGCTTTATTTTTAAATCCTTTATATTAAGTTCACTTGCTTGCTTGCTTGCGCGCTTACGACCGTGCAAATCTTTCGGTCGTTTTTTTAACCCACTTCCCGTGATCCAATCGAGCTGACATTTTTCACACAGACTCGTTGTGCGTGACAATAAATTTTCGTGAAAAAATTTGACCAAAATTTTCCACTTTTTAGGAAAAACTTTTTCTCTCCATATTTTATTAAAAATACCAATGTGATTAAAATGAAACTCTTACTCAAGAAAAACAGAAATGAATAATAAAATAAAACCGATGCCACGCATATAAAGGATTTATAGTGAAAAACTTTGTTTTTTTTACGGGTTAATTTTTACATCCCTCGCTTGACTTTCCACAGCCAATCCACGCCCGGCCTTCCCCAACCATTCTCAGCCGCCCTCCTGTCAGTCGAAGCCCTTGGTTTCCCGCCCTTTTTCCTCCAATCCCCTTAAAATTCTCAAGTCTCCAGCCAATCCCCTTCCAGGCTTCTCTCTCCCCGCCTCCCTTTGCTCCCTGCATCCACCACACGTGGTCTCTCACAGATTAGGGGCACCAATCCGCGGCCTTGTTTGCACGCACATTGTGAGGTAAGTCGTCTATTGTTATTTCGCTCTGGTGGGCGTGTTCGATCCCAATCCTGACGCCTGCACCAGGGTGAAGATGTTTTTAAAGTCTAATCATTGAATAAATAAACTTACAAAAGTCACGCAGAGGTGAATTACGTCGATCGGACGAGCGGGATGATTTCAGTTCTACGGGCACCGCCGTGATTTTTGCCGGGCAGCGGTGGCTACACACGTGGCCTGGCAGTCTAACTCTGCCAGCCGTGCGGAGATTAGCGAGGGTTGGCGAAACGCGCACAGATGTTGCGTGGAACTTCCTTCCTGTTCCTGACGTGGTCGGGAGAGGGAGCCGTACTCCTGGCCCGCCAGGAGAAGGCGGGTCCAGCAAAATAATGTGTGGGGCAAAAGGGGAGGAGCTAGAAAACAGAATCGAACCCACGACCTCCTGCGCACGTGGCGAGGGAGATAACATCTCAAAGTTGCCCTCGACTCAACGCTCGATTCACGACCACAGAGGAGGCATCGTTACAGCGATGCACAAAAATTCCGCCTTCTGCATCAGCATCAGCCACATGCGGAAGAAGTGAAACATTGCACTTATCCCAGTGCTTATTCAAATGCCTTTACCACCGCGGTGATCTCACATCCGCAGACACATCCTCCCTTCAAGCAATCGTGGAGACATCGTTACAAATCCTCCCCCATCAGGAATCCGAACGTGATTGCCCGCGCCTTTCGAAAGGCGCTCACAATCGTCGAAAAAAAAAGCGGCTGACGAGGGAGTTAATTCTAGATTTGAAGCTTTCGTGACTGCAAGGATTCACATTCTTAGGTTTTTTCGGTAAAGTCACGTAGGTAAAAAATTAAAATTAATAAAAGAAAAAGAAAAATAAATTAAAAATCACGACTTCCGGAAGCTTGTGTTGCCTCCGAAACGTCGTGATTTTTATTAAATTTTTATTTAACTTTTATAAAAAATTTTATAAATGTTTATTTTTTACCTACGTGACTTCACCGAAAAAACCTAAGAATATGACGAGGGAGTGCCCGTGAGATCGGTGTGTGCGCGCGTGTGTTGCGTGATACGGATTCCCTCCCGCTGTGGACTAGAGGCCAGATCTCCCTTGAGAGAGCCCAACGGACCCCAAGTGTGGGCCTCTGGTTTCATATCTCGTTGCCGTGGGGCGCCACGATGGCGAGATGTTCGTTCCCTCGCCTGGTATGCAGGAGTTCATGGGTTCGATCCCGATCCCGATCCTGACGATGCCTGCTGCTGAATATTTTGAGTTTGCGTGTCTCTCTCCCTTTTTTTCGTGGTCCACGTAGATTTTTTTAGGGTTTTCCCTCCACATTTAAAACAACATCACGCGTTTAGAGTATTTGGCTGCTGCTATACATTTCCACGTGACAAGCCACATCGTTGAGCTGTCATTTGTTGAAAGCCAGGTCTGCGAGCCCTCAATTATGTTAATGCTCTCCAGACTCCCTGGAGGAACTCAAATACCCAGATTATTAGTCGCCCATGGCAAAAAAACAAAGTCAAAAGTTAAAATAAGAACAGCAGCACATTGAATCTAGGGGGCGTGGTTTCTTTTGGTTCAATCCTCATCATGTCTCCCGTGTGCCATATATCATCAACTTATTTTGGCAAACAAAAGAGCGCACTTAAAAATCAGGCCAAAACGCAGGCAATTCCAATTGGCAGATGAGGATTAATTCGGAAAGTAATAAAGGCTGAGATGGGATTAATCCTGGCAACGTCAACTGTTTCGAATGTCCTCTGGGTATCGAATTACCTAGCGCTTAAGTCCAGCTGCTGTGGGAAAAAAAAAGCACCGCTGAAGTAATGGGCGCTATTAGGGACTTCAGCACCGAATTGAATGAAGATTGAAATTACGCATCGAGCAAAAGGCAAAACCCGAGAACAAATCGCGGCGCGTGGAACTATTTGCCGCTCGTGACGCGGCGGAACGAGGACGGAGAACGATTCAGTGGTTGCGGCCCAACATCGGTGTGACCTTTCGCCGTGGCGTTCGGCACTCTTTCGATATTGCCGATGGTTGCATCCACGGGGACGACCAAACTCGTTGACCAAACGGGAGGCGGGGGGGGCGCGGGAGGAGGAAAAACGGCCTCAGAACATTTCCGCGGCTCGTTGCGCGTGGAGCGCAAAACGACAAAAAAAAAACGCGCGGGGCGGGGAGGGGAAAGAGGTAGGCGCGAATTAACTCGACAGGCCCGTCTCGGGGCAGGATCGTCAACGGGCTCCTTCCCTGGAAGAGAGGGGCGAACTCGCTCCGGAGGAATGTACGTGCCGGGGGGCCTTAGCACTCCATGTAGCACATGTGGGGGGCGGGGGGGTTAAAACCAGGCCCCACGCGACACGGCCAATTAGTAAGGTTTGTAACGTCAAAACAAAACATGCCAATCCGTTGCTAGTTCGGCACTAAACGGGGTGTTGGAGAGTAAACCCACAACGATTCGAGTGTCGTAACGTTTCGCCGGCAATTACAACAACAACTGCAACCAGCATCATCAGGTGACAGCCAGAGTTATGGAGAAATTCTCCTCCTGTTTCGGTCTGAAATAGAGGGCGGGGTGAATGTGATGTCATCACTCATGAGCCAATCAGGTGCGAAGACGAGAGGGGGGGGGGGTTAATGTATGCACATACATTATAACTGCTTTGTAAAGCGCCCTGGAAAGAATAGAATATTTTATTTCCGTGACGAATCTTACTAATTGGCTGTGTCGGGGCGGTGGCGGGTTTAACGACACACTTATATGAACGCGATCTAACCCACAAACCTCTACTATGGACAAAGTTGGTCACGGAGGCCTGCTCACTACTACTACGTGTTCAACTGTTGTCTGTTTGTTATCAGGACGCCTCCAAGCGAAGCGACACCAAGCTGCGGTCTGGCCAAACGAATGCGAGGTGTTCCACGTCTTCTATAAACTATGTAAAAGTAAAACTCTTTTTTATTTTACTAATAGGGTTTTCCCCCCTTTTTTCTGGCAACAAAACTGACACCTTTTTCAAGGAATCATGCTTACATTAACCACAATACTTGCAGTCAAATGCAAAGAAAAAAACAATACTCTGATCATTTATGCATTGTCCTTGAAACGGATTGGTCCACACCAGAGACAGCTTTCTTTAGAGCCTAGTCTCATATGGTGTTCGACCAGACGACACCAAAAGGCGCACAGTTCAAAGACAACACATTATCTTTTTTATTTCGCCAGGTAAGACCCCACTGTGCCCATATAGCTCTTTTGCAGAAGCGACCTGGCTGCCACAAATGATCGCTCAACTAAGTGGTTTATGACGTGGAGAAAAATCCACGCGACCACAGGGAGATTACGCATTCTCAAAATGTACAGCAGGCGTCAGGATCGGGATCAAACCCACGACCTCCTGTATACAGAGCGAGGTAGGTAAGATTTCGGCACCGTGTTTGCGAATTGACTAATAGGACGCTGCGGTGGCGAGATGTTAACTACCTTGCTTGGTATGCAATAGGTCGTGGGTTCGATCCCGACCCTTGACACCTGCTGTATATTTGGAGTATATGTCTCTCTCTCTTTGTCTCCCTGTGGTTGCGTGGATTTTTCTCCGGGTCCTCCGGTTTTTCCCTTCACTTTTAGAATCAACGTGCGTTTAGAGCATATGGCTGCTATAAATTTACACATAAGCCACTTCGTTAAGCTCTCATTAGTGGCTAGGTCGCTTCTGAAAAAGAGCTAAATTCATCAGTGGGGCATTACCTGGTAAAATAAAAAATAAAACTTTCATAGTTTTACTTTAGACTTGTAGCCCAAATGGATCAGGAATACAATTGACACTGTTTAGCCAGGGAAAATGTCAACTATACATCTCGGCCTCGCAAAAACAATTAGTCTCGTACGGAGCGAGATGCCTGCCAGCGGCACGACGGATCACGTGGAGTTTGGAGGCGAGGGATTTGGGGAAGATGGTGAGGGAGGGTGATGATAGGGTTTGGGAGGGCTGGCGAGGTAAGGATGAAGAAGGGGGAGAATTCATCTTGTTGGTTCTTTCGGTAAAGTCACGTAGAATGGAAATAATAAAATAATACAAATAAAACATAATAAAATAATTCTCACGACGTTTCGGCCACAACGCAAGCAGCCGTCCTCAGGCGAAGAATAGGTCTGTCGAGAAGACAGAGTCGAAATTTAAGGGGGAGAATTGTTAAGGTTTCAAGGATGCGTACAGGAAGTAGTTTTGGTGGAGCCGGATGCAATCGGCGTAAAAATGATGGTGAATGTTTTCAAACGGGGGATGTTTTTGGCGCCCCCTATCGCGAACCTGCTGCACAGCAGACACGCGGTGATCTCTAACATCGGCCCCCACACTCTCACACCATCTTGCCCCCCTTACATCTGCCACCTTGGATCCCGGGCTCATTGAGCCCACTCCAATTCCTGCAAGTCGGCACTAGGCCATCCCTCATGAGTACGACGTTTAAATAATATAGCAAACCACTTTAGTCTGAGCTCCTTGAACGTACGTAGCCAACCGCGCTAATCGGAGGTGTCGGGACGGAGGAGAGATAGCCAAATACACGACATACGCTCTGCTGAAGACCTCGACATTCTTACTTGGCCCCTGAACATTTTGCTGCTGCCGCCATGTAGCAGCAACACACGGTTGGCTACGTCCGGTGCGAAAGCAGTTCAACACACAGGCGTACATACGAAGAGAATTACAGTGCAGGTGATTCCAATGACCTGTCTCCCTGAGATATTTGACTCTTAATCTGCTGCGAATTAAAAAAAACAAGAATTAAGAACTCTATGTGTGTGTCTCTCTCTCTGATTGTCTCTGTGTGAGTCTCTCTTCTCTGCTTGTGTCTGTCTGTGTGTGTGTCTCCGTGTCTATGTTTTGTCTCTCTCTCAAATTTAGAATTCTTTGGAAGAACGTAATCAACCAGGTTATGTTGGCCGACTCTCTGTGTTGTATTGCATTATATTTCCAAGTTTACTATGTTTGTTTTCTCATTCATTTGTACCTTATGATGGTTGCTTGTGTTGCAATCGAAACGTCGTATTCTATTATTATTTAATAAAATTTATTTCTACGTGACTTTACCCAAAGAACCAAAGAGCAACTCCTGCAGTCACGAAAGCTTCGAATCTAGTTTGAACAACGAAGAACGAAAATACATCTTTGGAGCACCATAAGCAACATCAAAGCACGCGGTTAAGTTTTCACGCGAACAAATTTTCATCACGGCGGTCCAGGGAAACCACATTCCCGACTGCGCAGGATTCATTTTCGTAGCGACGTAACCCCCCTTGGACAGTTGCAATGACCGACCGCTTAAATCTCCTGCACCCCCCCCCCCCCCAGCCAGCGTACTACAGCATCTTTATTTATTCGCTTTAGATATACTGTAGAGAGTGCTTCATAAAAATGTGAACACTTCTGAGAATTTGCAACAATACCACGATAAATGTACCTCCCGGGGCTCTAGAGACCACCTGGAGAAGATTCCAGGCGTGCGTTGACAACGATGGCGAACAAGTGGAGACTAGTTTGCCTTTTTAAAGATATCTGGTCCAACCCATGTGAGACTAGGTTCTACGGAAAGCTGTCTCGGGTGTGGACCAATGAACTTCAAGGACAGTGCACATTATCAGAGTTGTGTTTTTTGTTTGCATTATGACTGCAGGTATTGTGGTCTATGCAAACATGACTCCTTGTAAAAAGGTGTCAGTTTTGTTACTAGATAGAAGGGTAAAAAAACAATTATCATATTTTTACTGGCAAATGAGGTTCCAATGGTGGTATTAACGTTACATTTGTTATCATGCTACAGTGTATTATTATCCGTTCTGTTTTCCCATTAAAAACAATAGTCCCATGCTAGTGTTAACAATTTTTTGAAGCACCGTGTGTGTGTGTGTATATATTTATTTTACCGTGGTGTAAATCGCCACGTCCTCTCCGCGGGAAAAAAGGGTGATCGGCGCAGACAACCGCCTCGATTGTTGAGATGCGATGGCCAGAGTAGAAGTTGTGGTTTTGGTTTTGGCGAAATTACATAAAAGCCCGTACTACAGCCTTAACAGACTGCTGGAGCGAGTGGTGTTAGCGAGCACCTATGAAGGCCAAAACGGCACACGAGGGGGTGGGTCTCCAGCACCACGCCCGGCCGCCTTTGTCTCCCTAGTGGTGATGTTTTTACCCACCGCACCAGGTACTCATTTGAGGCTGAGTCGACCTAGGGGAGACCCAGGACCGGTTCAGATGATGTTGGTGGCCGTGAGCGGGAATCGAACTCGGGTCGCTGGGTTTCATAGCGCAGCGCACTGACCGCTACACCACCGCTACACCACCGCTACACCACCGCTACACCACCGCTACACCACCGCTACACCACCGCTACACCACCGCTACACCACCGCTACACCACCGCTACACCACCGCTACACCACCGCTACACCACCGCTACACCACCGCTACACCACCGCTACACCACCGCTACACCACCGCTACACCACCGCTACACCACCGCTACACCACCGCTACACCACCGCTACACCACCGCTACACCACCGCTACACCACCACCAACCCTCCCCGCTGTTTCTGTGGCTCCATCATCATCATGAACGTAAAGTCTCGCCTCGGGTGGGGGGGGTGGGTAGGGTAGAGACACAAACACAATGCTCCCGTCCGGCACGTACAAATTCAATGTTAAAACAAATTGCTCGCTGACCTTGGCAAACAATTAAACATTAATGGGCCGGCGACAATTCCCCGGCTCGCGACGCCGGCCGGATACATCGGTTATTTATCACCTGCCCGACGCGGGTGTTTATTAATCACGCACGTGGAGGAGGAGGGGGGTGGGGGGAGTGGGTGTCACTGGAACCCGTCACGCGCCGCTCGCTCTCGAGACACGGGGAGATCCGTTCGGTGCGTTTCAACGCAGCGGTGCGAAAAAACCGACCGCACGGGAATGATGGTGCCCTGTTCAAAGACGGCCGAAGATGCCGACGCTGCCTCCCGCTCCACTAGATCCTGCTGCTGCGTCTTGCTGCCTCTGCTGCTGCTGCTGCTACTGCTGCCGTGTGTGGGAGGGCTTATTGCCTGCCTCGGCAAAAAATTGGCCCGCCCTCCAGAACAAGTCACCAAATTATTCACGTTCCCCAAATGTGACATCTCGATGGTAAAGGCCCGATCGGCACGGTTTGGGCTACGTACGGCGCGAAAGAAGTTCAGCATGCATGAATACTGCCCATAGACTCAACACTACCCATAGACTAACACTACCCATAGACTAACACTGCCCATAGACTCAACACTGCCCATAGACTTACACTGCCCATAGACTCAACACTGTCCATAGACTTAACACTGCCCATAGACTAACACTACCCATAGACTAACACTGCCCATAGACTTACATTGCCCATAGACTTACACTGTCCATAGACTAAGACTACCCATAGACTAACACTGCCCATAGACTTACATTGCCCATAGACTAACACTACCCATAGACTAACACTGCCCATAGACTAACACTGCCCATAGACTAACACTGCCCATAGACTAACACTGCCCATAGACTAACACTACCCATAGACTAACACTGCCCATAGACTCAACACTGCCCATAGACTTACACTGCCCATAGACTCAACACTGTCCATAGACTCAACACTGCCCATAGACTAACACTACCCATAGACTCAACACTTCCCATAGACTCAACACTGCCCATAGACTCAACACTGCAGATAGACTCAACACTGCCCATAGACTCAACACTGCCCATAGACTCAACACTGCCCATAGACTCAACACTATCCATAGACTCAACACTACCCATAGACTAACACTGCCCATAGACTTACATTGCCCATAGACTCAACACTGCCCATAGACTCAACACTGCCCATAGACTCAACACTGCCCATAGACTCAACACTATCCATAGACTCAACACTACCCATAGACTAACACTGCCCATAGACTTACATTGCCCATAGACTTACACTGTCCATAGACTAAGACTACCCATAGACTCAACACTGCCCATATACTTACACTGCCAATAGACTCAATACTGCCAATAGACTCAACACTGCCCATAGACTCAACACTACCCATAGACTTACACTGCCCATAGACTAACACTACCCATAGACTCAACACTGCCCATAGACTCAACACTGCCCATAGACTCAATACTGCCCATAGACTCACACTGCCCATACACTCACACTGCCCATAGACTCAACACTGCCCATACACTCACACTGCGCATAGACTTACACTGCCCATAGATTCAACACTACCCATAGACTTACACTGCCCATAGACTCAACACTGCCCATACATTCACACTGCCCATAGACTCAATACTGCCCATAGACTCAACACTGCCCATAGACTTACACTGCCCATAGACTCAACACTGCCCATACACTCACACTGCCCATAGACTCAATACTGCCAATAGACTCAACACTGCCCATAGACTCAACACTACCCATAGATTCACACTGCCCATAAACTCAACACTGCCCATAGACTCAACACTACCCATAGACTTACACTGCCCATAGACTCACACTGCCCATAGACTCAACACTCCCCATAGACTCAACACTGCCCACAGACTCAACACTGCCCATAGACTCAACACTCCCCATAGACTCAACACTGCCAACAGACTCAACACTGCCCATAGACTCAACACTGCCCATAGACTCAACACTGCCCATAGACTCAACACTACCATAGACTCAACACTCCCCATAGACTCAACACTACCCATAGACTCAACACTTCCCATATACTCAACACTGCCCATAGACTCACCACTACCCATAGACTCAACACTACCCATAGACTCACCACTACCCATAGACTCACCACTACCCATAGACTCAACACTACTCATAGACTCAACACTACCCATAGACTCAACACTGCCCATAGACTCAACACTACCCATAGACTCAACACTGTCCATAGACTCAACACTGCCCATAGACTCAACACTACCCATAGACTCAACACTACCCATAGACTCAACACTACCCATAGACTCAACACTGCCCATAGACTCAACACTACCCATAGACTCAACACTGCCCATAGACTCAACACTGCCATAGACTCAACACTACCCATAGACTCAACACTGCCCATAGACTCAACACTACACCCATAGACTCAACACTGCCATAGACTCAACACTACCCATAGACTCAACACTACCCATAGACTCAACACTGCTCATAGCCTCAACACTGCCCATAGACTCAACACTACCCATAGACTCAACACAGCCCATAGACTCAACACTACCCATAGACTCAACACTGCCCATAGACTCAACACTGCCCATAAACTCAACACTGCCCATAGACTCACCACTACCCATAGACTCAACACTGCCCATAGACTCAACACTGCCCATAGACTCAACACAGCCCATAGGTTCAACACTGCCCATAGACTCAACACTGCCCATAGACTCAACACTACCCATAGACTCAACACTGCCCATAGACTCAACACTGCTCATAGACTCAACACTACCCATAGACTCAACACTTCCCATGGACTCAACACTGCCCATAGACTCAACACTGCCCATAGACTCAACACTGCTCATAGACTCAACACTACCCATAGCTTCAACACTGCCCATAGACTCAACACTGCCCATAGACTCAACACTACCCATAGACTCAACACTGCCCATAGACTCAACACTACCCATAGACTCAACACTACCCATAGACTCAACACTCCCCATAGACTCAACACTACCCATAGACTCAACACTTCCCATGGACTCAACACTGCCATAGACTCAACACTGCCCATAGACTCAACACTGCCCATAGCCTCAACACTGCTCATAGACTCAACACTACCCATAGACTCAACACTGCCCATAGACTCAACACTACCCATAGACTCAACACTTCCCATGGACTCAACACTGCCCATAGACTCAACACTACCCATAGACTAACACTGCCCATAGACTCAACACTACCCATAGACTCAACACTGCACTTACAATTAGCACGGTTGGCTACGTACGGTGCGAAAGAAGATCAACCTACGTACGCGCACAGGCGTTAGGATCTGCGCCGAGTAAGAACGGTGGTACCCCCCCCCCACCCCCGTTTGGGGTGTGTCGATTTGCTCTCGAATTTGTTTCGGTGTAAATTAAAACCGCGCGACAGGGATTGCATTCCTCACGGACCCAGAGAGAGAGAGAGAGGAGCGAGATGGGGGCACCCTCGAGCAGGACGTTTACAGAATCTGGCGCGTTTTGGTATTCGCGTCATCCTCACGGAGCCGCTGTGCGGGGGGGAGGAGGGCAGGTAGGAGCGGGAGGAGGGGGGGCGGGCAGGGAGGAGGGGGCGGGAGGAGGGGGGGCGGGGAGGATGGGGGGCATGGGGGGGAGGCGGGGAGGAGGGGGGGCATGGGGAGGAGGGGGGAGGAGGGGGGGCGGGCAGGGAAGAGGAGGGGGGGGGCGCGGGGAGGGGGGTGCAGGAGGGGGAGCGGGCATTGGGGGGAGGAGGGTGGAGGAGAAGGGGACGGGGAGGAGGGGAGGCGGGGAGGAGGGGGGGCGTGGGGGGGGGAGGAGGGGGGAGGGAGGAGGGGGGGAAGGGAGGAGGGGGAGAGGAGGGGGGGGAAGGGAGGAGGGGGGACGGGGAGGAGGGGGGGCGTGGGGGGGAGGAGGGGGGGGGAGGAGGGGGGAGGGAGGAGGGGAGACGGGGAGGAGGGGGGGAGGAGGAGGGGGGCGTGGGGGGGAGGAGGGGGGCGGGGAGGAGGAGGAGGGGGGGAGGAGGGGGAGAGATGAGGGGGGGGGGGACGATGTTGCTGCTGTGTGGATTTTCTTTCTCCCCACACCCAATTACCCAAATGAAGCGATTGTGTGTAAGGGAAGAAAAGAAAGAACTCCACTTGAGTCGTGCGACGTTTCATCGTTTCTGCTTCGAGGGCGACCGCTTACTGATAGCGAACGATCTCTCAAGCGTGGGAGCGGGTGGGGTGATTTAAGCCATCCCCTTGCTAACGATGCCGTGACCGCCGCATAGTCCACACGCGCGCGCGTCGGAGAAACGGCAGCGTTGTCCGTATCGCACGTGGTCCCCCCCTAACAAGCCCCCCACCTTCCTAGCAAGCCCCCCTAAAACAGTGCCGGATGAAGCGAAGTGCGGGGCCTGTAGCGTATGTTATGAAGGGGCCCTGAAGAAAATTTTAAAAAACACGTAAATATTAAAGCACGAATTTTTAACCTGCATAGTAAAGTAGTTGTATTTTTTCATTTGCTACGCGGCCAGATAATACGACAAATCGCTAACCTTAAACACCCAGGCGTTCGTAAAAGTTGAAGGCGGCATAGTACTATAGTAATAGAGCAAGTGCAGAGTCACTGGACCGGAATTGACAGCTGGAAAGCATTTAGCGCGGGGCCCTTGAAAGTGCGGGGCCCGAAGCTACTACATGTGTAGCAGCTAGTACACATGTAGTAGCTACACATGTAGTAGCTATTGGTCGCGAAAGTCTACCTGTTAAACCAAATAGCATACTTGCGTATTTTTTTTGTAAATATTTAATTCAGCGGCCTCGAAGTGGAATTTGGTCAAGAGCGCGTGCTTACAGACGCTGCGCCGCTCCCTTTAGAAGCCGCAGAGGAGTCCGAATCAGAATCTTCGCTTCGACTGGACGAATCGTTTGAGCTACGAAGCTCTATTACACGGGTGTCTTTTTCGCGAGACGTCTGAAGCCCGGATTGTAAACGCCGGCGGTGCTGTACACTGCTGTCGTCTTCGTGGAGGATGTAAACAACGCACCTTAATTGACCGCCTCTTGCTGGTGTATTTTTTTCGTGTGCATTTTTCTCTCTTGTGTTGTGGAAGAGTGTCTCAGAGTCAGAAGGTGTGTCTCTCCCCTAGGGCCTGCCTGAACGACCGCACCAAATGATGCCAGTTGCTTTTGATGCATCTTTAAAAAAGGAAAAAATCATGACTCGAAACGAACGCGCAGATGCGACGCGGAGTTCCGATAAGAGAGGTCGTTCTTAACCTTTCCCGCGGCCTTGCATCCCTTTGGTTTGTGAATCGTGAAACAATGTATCATGTCAATAAATACATAGGGTTTGATTAAACAAATAAGTTGATGCACTCACGTGCCCTGTGCTTAATTTGTGTTTCGATGATTTACCTTCCAACAAAAAATGTGGCCATGTCTCGCATCCCCAGAAAGGGCATCTCGCATCCCCATGGGATGAGTACAGCCCAGGTTTAGCAGAAGAAGAATCACTGGGCAAGACATTGCTCAGCACTGGCCGAGGAGGTTAGGAATGAACAAAAGAGCCGGACTAACGCGAGAAAGCGCAAACGTGCACAGCAGCTGCGGCTGACGGGCGTTCGAGCAGGAAAAAATAAAAGCGATCGTAGAAAAAGAAAATTAAAAGACGAAGATTGCAGGCCCTTATTTAAGGAGAGAGGCCAGAAAATACAGAAGGCCTTTCGGGGGAACAATCTTTTTTTAAATCCTTTATATTAAGTTCACTTGCTTGCGCGCTTACGACCGTGCAAATTTTTCGGTCGTTTTTTAACCCACTTCCCGTGATCCAATCGAGCTGACATTTTGCACACAGACTCGTTGTGCGTGACAATTTATTTTCGTGAAATTTTTTTTCCAAAATTTTACACTTTTTAGGATTTTTTTTTAAATATTTAATTACCAATTGCTTAATGGTGGCAGGCAATCATCTGACCCATAGGTGGCAGCCATCTCAAGCCAGAGGACGAGAGGACTCTAGCCGCCCGTTTCAAAGACCAATGTGGGCTGGGTTGTGGCCCATTGAACATGGATCATGAGATCGGCAGACGAGACCCGCAGCCTCCCACTGTGTGATGTCTGATGGAAGGCTGGACTTGCTTAACAAAAAAAAACCTTTTCGATTTAAAGCTTTCGTGACTGCAGGGATTCATAATTCTTGGTTCTTTCGGTAAAGTCACGTAGAAGGGAAAAAATAAAATAATAAAAATAAAACATTTAAATTCTCACGACGTTTCGATTGCAACACAAGCAATCATAATCAGTTTTTAAATAAATGTAATTTTATTATTTCCCTTCTACGTGGCTTTACCGAAAGAACCAATGAAAAAAAAACCCTCCGCTAAAAAAAAAACACGCGCATACACGTGTTAATGCCAAATGCCGCGTTTTTATGGTAATGTTTATATTTCCAAAAAATGCATGTTCAGCGCTTTGCAAATCCCCCTGTTACCTCTCTAGGGCATCAACATCTGCAGATTTGCGCATTTCGAACAATGCTCCCCAGACGCGCCATCATCTGCCCCCCTACTTTACTCCCTGCCAGCGCATCAATTACCCAAGGCATGAATTTACATCTTCATAACGCTGCATAATAACCTCAATTCAACAATAACGGATTAAAAAAAAACCCTCTACAATTTGAATGCGCTTTACATGCAAATGGTGACGCCTGGCCATTCGTATAATTTACAGGAACTGTACGAGGCGTGAGCTCATCAACGCCCGTCACTGAAATTCTCGCAATCTCAACAGAACCCTGGCTTAGTCCAGCTCAAGCGAGCATGGGAGCGTCCCGCTCGTTTTATATGGGTGGCTATGAGCCAGAAGTGTAAATTCCACATTCTAAACTAAGACTAAACGATTTTTATTTCATTTTACCAGGTAAAAGCCCAACTGAGCTCTATAGCACTTTAGTCAGAAGCGAGCTGGCTATCACAAACGATGGCTCAACGAAGCGGCTTATTTTACAGCAGCCAAATACTCTAAACGCATTTTTATAAAATGCGGCGGGGGAAAAAATCGGAGGACCCGGAGAAAAATCCACGCGACCACGGGGAGAGAGACACGCAAACTGCAAAATATACAGCAGCAGGCATCAGGGTCGGGATCGAACCCACGACCTCCTGTATACCAGACGAGGTAGTCAACATCTCATAGCCACCGTGATGATGATGATGAGAGAGAGAGACACGCAAACTCCAAAATATACAGCAGGCGTCAGGGTCGGGATCGAACCCACGACCTCCTGTACACCAGACGAGGTAGTCAACATCTCATAGCCACCGTGATGATGATGATGAGAGAGAGAGACACGCAAACTCCAAAATATACAGCAGGCGTCAGGGTCGGGCTCGAACCCACGACCTCCTGTATACCAGGCGAGGTAGTCAACATCTCATAGCCACCGTGATGATGATGATGAGAGAGAGAGACACGCAAACTCCAAAATATACAGCAGGCGTCAGGGTCGGGCTCGAACCCACGACCTCCTGTATACCAGGCGAGGTAGTCAACATCTCATAGCCACCGTGATGATGATGATGAGAGAGAGAGACACGCAAACTCCAAAATATACAGCAGGCGTCAGGGTCGGGATCGAACCCACGATCATCATGTAGAGGTAGTCAACATCTCGCCAATCGTGGCGTAAAATCTTTCTTGTGTTCCCATTCTCTTCTGGTCTTGACATTCAATTATCGAATGCCGTGGATGAAGGGGTTGATGGATCATCTTGCGTATGATAATCCCTGCCTGCAGTTCTATAAATACGCTGGCAGTACAGCAAATCAAAGTAATCATTAGCGTCGTACAAAAGTGACTCATCAGCCTACGCGTACACATGTTTTTATCATTTAATTTTCTCATATGAATGGCTTTCTCGCAAGGTATTCTGGTATCTATCGCAGGATGCTAATATGATCACTCAATAGGGAATTGGCCAAACATCCCAATGTAGGACCTGTCCTGGGAAAAGAAAAACAAAACCCAACAAAGTCTCGAGACTTTAGCGAGGCTTTCCCTGGATGAAGGGGACATTAATTTAACATCTCTGCAGCATCCCAGAGGAATTGGCGTATCTGTAGTCCGGCGTGCATGCGTGCATAACGGTGCATTCTCTCCGCTTTCCAATTGATGGTTAAACACCCGCGTTTGCATCACTGGTTGTGGGAAAAGTTGCAGTTCCAAATAACTCTCGAAAGAACGTGTGTGCTCATAAAACAAAAACACACACACAAGAGCACTCAAGCCTTTGTGCATTATGCAAAAAAAAACATCAGCAGTTCTTGAAGGTGCGTAGCCGGGCGTGGTGTTAGCCAGTACCGGATGAAGCGAAGTGCAAGGCCTGTAGCATATGTTACAAAGGGACCCTAAATTAACAAAAAACACGTAAATATGAAAACACTAACTATTTTACTTGCATAGTAAAGTAATTGTATTTTCTCATTTGCTATACAGCCGGATAATACGACAAATCGCTAACCCTAAACACACAGTCGTTCGTAAAAGTTGAAGGCGGTATAGTACTATATTAATAGAGCAAGTGCAGAATAACTGAACCGGAATTGATAGCTTGAAGGTATTAAGCGCGGGGCCCTTGAAAGTGCGGGGCCCGTAGCATTAAGTAGCTACTTGTGCTACGAGGATAATTGTCCAGCACTGGTGCTGGCCACCCACCCCCATCGTACGCCGTGCCGGCCTTCATAGGTGATACTCGCTAACAGCACTGGCCCAACAGTCTGTTCCGGCTTGCCTTAGGTCACCGTCAAAATATACGGACGTTGAGAAGCTGATACGAAATGTAGTTTCTTTTCCCCACAACTCGATGTGCACGCTGCCCATGTATTGTTTTTTTAAAATCCTTTATATTAAGTTCACTTGCGCGCTTACGACCGTGCACATCTTTCGGTCGTTTTTTTTAACCCACTTCCCGTGATCCAATCGAGCTGACATTTTGCACACAGACTCGTTGTGCGTGATAATTTATTTTCGTGAAAATTTTTTCCAAAATTTTCCACTTTTTAGGAAATTTTTTTTTTCATATTTAATTTAAAATACCAATGTGATAAAAATGAAACTTTTAATCAAGAAAACAGAAATGAATAAAAAAAATAAAACCGATGCCACGCATATAAAGGATTTAAAGTGAAAAACTTTGTTTTTACGGGTTAATTTTTTATTTATTCAACCCGACGCATGGCCTGTTTGAGCTGAAAATCAAGGGTGACCTGGGGAGGTGGGTGGATGATGGTGGGGGAGGTACGAGAAAGCCCCACAGATTGCGTTCCTCCGCTTTCTTCCCAACCCCATCTGTTTACAGAATACCCCGAAGGACACCTCCCCCCCCCAATTCATAACCTTATGTTTCTGTTTGTTGTTGTCGCAAATGTGAACTCCTTTTGAGTCGCGAGAGAGCCGTGGTTGACGCCGAGTCGTTAGATAATGTGGGATTACGTAACGCTGTCTGAAAGTCGTTCAAGGCCTTTCGGCCTAGGGCTTGACTGCACGCATTCCATAAATCTGCCTTAACTGAGACTTGGAACGTCGTCGCTCCGTTGGGCTTTGACGCAGATATCACGCCGAGCTCAGCGTGCGTCCCTTTGCGGCCGGCTGCCGGGAGGAGGACGGTTAAATTGCAAACATCTTTTGGAAAATGGAAAAAGCAATTATGACATTTTCAAACGAGGCTAGCCTCTAGCCACCCCATATCCATGCCCTACCCCACCCAACATTGGTTCAGCTGTTTGGCCGCACCACATATGGCTGACTGTGAGGGCGGGCACAAGCCGGCGTGAGTAGGTTAAACGTTGAGTTTTATAAGGGCACCACGGGGTGACCAGCCCCTCCCCACCCAGCACCACCCTTCCCACCCAGCCCAGCCCCTCCCCACCCTCCCCTCCCCATCCAGCCCCTCCCCACCCTCCCCTCTCCACCCAGCCCCACCCCTCCCATTTTTAAATCCACGACGGACGGACACAATAATCCCCCGTGGGCTGGTGGAACCAGGTGGTTCTTACCAGTAAAATATATTTCAGTTCAGTGTGTCATCTCAATTGAGTAATTTTCTCGTCGTTTTTCAGCATTGGGACGTTTTCGCCGATAGTCGTTACTTTGTATGATGTTTGTTGTTAGCTGAGGGAGGAAAGCAGAGAAAACCCCCGGGAAACCATACTCTTTTGTTATTTCGGTAAAGTCACGTAGGTAGAAAAATAATAGATCACGACGTTTCGATCGCAACACAAGCAATCGCCATCAGGTGGGACAGCTGCTTCAGCAGTTGTTTTCTTGCTGTGGTTGTCCCACCCGATGGTGGTTGCTTGTGTTGCGATCGAAACGTCGTAATCTATTATTTTTCTACCTACGTGACTTTACCGAAAGAACCAAAGAGTATGGATTCCTGCAGTCACGAAAGCTTCAAATCAAGATTAAATCCCCCCCCCAAGGAAGTCCAAGCAGAACAAGTAGACCCGTAAAAACAAAGTTTTTCACTATACATCCTTTATATGCGTGGCATCGGGGCGGCTAGAGTCCTTGTCCTCTGGCTTGGGATGGCTGCCACCTATGGGTCAGATGATTGTCTGGCAGCATTAAACAATTGGTAATTTTTTTTTTGTTTTTCCCTAAACAGTGTAAAATTTTGGAATTTTTTTTTCACGAAAATGCATTGTCACGCACAACGAGTCTGTGTGCAAAATGTCAGCTCGATTGGATCACGGGAAGTGGGTTAAAAAACGACTGAAAGATTTGCACGGTCCTAAGCAAGCAAGCAAGCGAACTTAATATAAAGGATTTAAAAATGGGGATAGAGAGAACGTACACATTCCATGCACGTGCAGAGGCTGTTCGGGGCATCCTCACCACGCAAACACCACACAACAACCACGGGTCAAGGGTCACTAGAGCACCGCCGTGCACGACACGCAATCCGATTATTGAGTCGAAGACACCCTGATCGGATTGGTGCGAGAAGGATTAACAAAGGGGGCGGAAAAACCCGACAAGGGGATTGGTGGATAAGTATAACCCGTAAAAACAAAGTTTTTCACTATAAATCCTTTATATGCGTGGCGGCTAGAGTCCTCTCGTCCTCTGGCTTGAGATGGCTGCCACCTATGGGTCAGATGATTGTCTGCCAGTATTAAGCAATTGGTAATTAAATATTTAATTTGTTTTCCCTAAACAGTGTAAAATTTTGGAAAAAAAAATTCACGAACATTAATTGTCTCGCACAACGAGTCTGTGTGCAAAATGTCAGCTCGATTGGATCACGGGAAGTGGGTTTTAAAAACGACCGAAAGATTTGCACGGTCGTAAGCAAGCAAGCAAGCACGCAAGCACGCAAGCAAGCAAGCAAGCGGACTTAATATGAAGGATTTAAAAAGGGGGGAGACGGGGCTATTGAAGGGGAAGAAGTTTGGAGATTTCGAGGTTGGTTCTCGATGATGAGTGGCAGTGCGGTGCGAGGTTGCCTTGGAAATAAAGATCCTTCTTAACCAGCTCAAGTCTCCTATTCACATGTATAAAGGCGCTCTCGCGTAGGGAATTGAACCCAGTGACCCCCTTCTTGCTGTGAGGCACCAGCGTTGCCGTAACGCCAACCCTGCCGCCAAAAAACTTCCGAGTGATGGATGCGATTCGTTGAGATTTTTCTTTGAAAAACATTGGGGGTGAGTTGCCTGGCCAGCTTGTTAACAAGGAATTCACCTGTCAAAGGGTTGTGCCAGCACATGTGTGGCCCCGGACAAATAACAACCATGTGTGTATTTAGGAGGCTGGATTTATGTCCACGGTGGTGAGACATTAACCACCTCGCCTGGTATACAGGAGGTTGTGGGTTCGATCTCGACGCTGGCGACGCCTGCTGTATATTTGGAGAATACGTGTCTCTCTCTCTCTCCGTGGCGAGATGTTAACTACCTCGCCTGGTATACAGGAGGTCGTGGGTTTGATCGCGACCCTGAAGACGCCTGCTGTATATTTGGAGTTTGCGTGTCTCTCTCTCTTCTCTCTCCCAGTGGTCGCGTGGATTTTTCTCCGGATCCTCCGGTTTTTCCCTCCACATTTAGAATCGACATCACGCGTTCAGAGTATTCGGCCGCTGTAAATTCCCACGCGATGAAAAGCCACTGGACACATCGGGCTATCGTTCACGACCAGGTCTATGTAACTCAGGCAAAAAAAAAAAACAAGTTGTTCACAGTTTGGATTTCAAGGTGCCGACCGGTCGAATTAAGTCATCTCAGATGTCGAGACGACAATCCAACGCCGTCCAAGAAGCGCTCACAAGACGCGGGCACGGGGGGAAAAAGAAAATCCGGTCACGCACAATTGCATCCACGACGCACACCACCCCCCCCACCATCTCTCCACTTGGCGCGGGAGCCGCGGAGAAATCGGCACGGCGCGCTTACCGCGTAGACGGATCACGGCTCACTCCGGGCAGATTAAAATTATCGCCCGCCACCCTGCTCACCCTGTGACAGAAAGGAGTTGGTGGCTTCTCAGCGGACACTTCTACTCACGATGAGCTCACACGGCCCTCGCACCTCCGGTCGGCACGGTCGGCTACGTGCGGTGTCAATTAAGTCCAACGCACGTACGTTGGCGCGTGTGTGGGTTATTCTGTTTGGCCTATTACTGGTAGGAACCTCCTGGTTACACCAGCCGAAAGGGGATTATTGTGTCCGTCCGTCGTGCAGGGAGGGGCTGGGTGGGGAGGGAGGGGCTCGGTGGGGAGGGGAGGGTGGGGAGGGGCTGGGTGGGGAGGGTGGGACTGGGTGGGGAGGGGAGGGTGGGGAGGAGCTGGGTGGGGAGGGTGGGGAGGGGCTGGGTGGGGAGGGGCTGGGTGGGGAGGGTGGGGAGGGGTTGGATGGGGAGGGTGGGGCTGGGTGGGGAGGGGAGGGTGGGGAGGGGTTGGGTGGGGGAGGGTGGGGCTGGGTGAGGGGTGGGAGGGGTGGGGCTGTGTGGGGAGTGGCTGGTCACCCCGTGGTGCCCTTATAAAACTCAACGTTTAACCTACTCACGCCGGCTTGTGCCCGCCCTCACAGTCGGGCATATTTGTGGAATACACCACGCCGCCGTTGACTCTGGCCATTGACCGAGCAACCCAACGTTCCTACCAGCTCCCTCTGCAGGAATGTGTTTAGTTATGCCCCCCCCCCACCCACCCATTTCCCCCCCTCTACTTTTCTCCCTCTTGCCTTCCCTTCCACAGATATAACAAGTATAACCCGTAAAAACAAAGTTTTTCACTATAAATCCTTTATATGCGTGCCGGCTAGAGTCCTCTCGTCCTCTGGCTTGAGATGGCTGCCACCTATGGGTCAGATGATTGCATGGCAGCATTAAGCAATTGGTAATTAAATATAATATTTTTGTCCTAAAAAGTGTAACATTTTTGAAAAAAAATTTCACGAACATTAATTGTCACGCACAACGAGTCTGTGTGCAAAACGTCAGCTCGATTGGATCACGAGGAAGTGGGTTAAAAAACGACCGAAAAATGTGCACGGCTGCTTGCAGTGCCTCTCCTTCGCAGAACTCAGGAGCACCGAGTTCAGAAATTTATGTCACCCACCCACCCCCTTTCCTGGTCACGGTCCGTGCCTTTTTCCTGGGCTCTTGTTTAAAATAAATAGAGTAATAAAAAAATATGAATATAGGGTGCTTCAATTTTTTTTAAACTTCTGAGAATTTGCAACAATTCCACGAGAAATGCGCCTCCAATAACCACTTGGAGAAGATTCCAGGCGATGTGTTGACAACGATGGCGGACAAGTGGGGAGACCCATTGCCTTCTTGAAGCTATCAACATGACATTTGTTATCATGTTACAGTGCAGTATTATCCGTTCGTTTTCCATTAAAAACGAAAGGCCCATGTAAGTGTTAACGTTTTTGTGAAGCACTCTGTAAAGACAGTTGATCATCGATAATTACCCGGCTTCTTCCAACATTGTCCGGCGGTACTGGGCCGATCCGGTAAAACCGCTCCAAAGGCTGTAACCCAGTCCGGCTATCATGAAAAGCAATCAGTTTAAACAAGAGCTTAGTAGTACTACGCACATCATCCCATGCCATGTCTTCGAGATTGAAGTGGTAAGTACGGTAAAGACAGTCACTTTTTACAGTAGGACATTCATTTGTGTCTATTTGTATGTTTCTTTACGACGATTTCATATCGTGAACACATTTAAAACACACGCAAAAAAGCGTATACACAACACCTATAAAACGTAATGTTAAATTTCGATTTAAAGCTTTCGTGACTGCAGGGATTCATCTTATTGGTTCTTTCGGTAAAGTCACGTAGAAGGAAAATAATAAAATAATGAAAAATATTTTATCATGTTTTATTTTTATTATTTTATTATTTTCCTTCTACGTGACTTTACCGAAAGAACCAAGAAGAAAACGTAATGTTACGCAAGAATGTGCAAAAAAATAAGCTATTTCAAATAATCATGATGATGCCGTGATTAACCGGCGTTACTGGAAATCCGGTGCCCCCTTCTACCCCAGAAGCCGCCGGATAATCGATGACGGCCTGCGCGATGATTTGCTAATAAAATAAATCGGTGGCTCTGCCTCGAGTGGAAACGTGATCGATGCCCGCGCGCGAGCTCCCACACACCGCTCTCCCCGGCTCGGTGGGGTGGCCAGTTGCCCTCTTCACCGCAGATATTTTTTCCGAGAGATCGTTCAAATTTACTGGCGACGTGAAAGTGCCCGGGGAGGGGAGGGGAGGGGGGGAGGGTGGGTAGATTAATTTTCCGTGCCGACTCTTGGCGTGGATGTTCGGCTGCATTGCACGCCCCCCTGTTCTCACCAAGGCCACGTAATGAAAGAGAGATGAGATGAATCTGCGACTCGCGTATTGAACTCGGCACAGCAAGTCCCCAGGAACGAGCTCCAATTAAGTAATGCGCCGACTTGTCACGCGAGCAATTAAGAGAGGTTGCACCCGCTGTGCTTGTTGATGAATGGCAAATGCGCTAATGCGGGCTCGTGAAAATGTGGTGAGCTCATCTCGACGTAATGCGCCGTATGCCGAACTTCTTTCACAATCATCTTCTTGGTTATTTCGGTAAAGTCACGTAGAATGGAAATAATAAAATAATAAAAATGAAACATAATAAAATTTCGATTTAAAGCTTTCGTGACTGCAGGGATTCATCTTCTTGGTTCTTTCGGTAAAGTCACGTAGAAGGGAAGTAATAAAATAATAAAAATAAAACATAATAAAATAATTCTCACGACGTTTCGGCCACAACGCAAGCAGCCGTCCTCAGGTGAAAACCAGGTCTGTCGAGGCGACAGCGTCTGAATGAAACAGCACCATGCTTGGAGCATATATTTAAGCTGGTTTGGAAGGGGGGGGGGGGAAAGGGCGCCTTGACAAAAGAATTTGCATATCAAGAGGAATTCAGCATATTTATGGGAAATGCACGTATGTGATTAGTACTACTTATGCTCGTGCATTATGCAAAACGCAGTTCTAAAGAAATTCGTTCGTCAATCTAGACGATTTATAAGTGCATATCTCGCAGTGGCTGCCCAATATCGGGAACGGAAGAGGCGTTCCAGACGGCCACAGAAGCGCGTCTGAAAGCGCCGCGCGACGACTCGGTGGGTGACCGTCGCCTTTGTTCGATGTCCGAGCCCAAAGCTCGCTGCACAGTGGCAGCAGAACCGGCCCTAGACCTTTGGGGGCCCGAAGCAAAATTTGGTTGGAGGCCCCTTTGATGTATGATTTTTTTCACCCACTAGCTAGCAGTGACTCTAGGGGGGGCCTCTGCTGGCCACGGGGCCCTTTGCAATTGCAAGGGTCGCTTAGTGGCTGGGCCGGCTCTGAGTGGCAGCATCTCACAAACCGAGGGGTGCGCTTCTGAATTGATCCTCGCGTTCGAGCACGACGGGGGAATTCTCTCTCTCTCTGTCTTTCTCTGCGCGCTCCTATGTCGGCCCACGTCAAATGATCCCATGGCGCTACCCCGGGGTACCATATAATACAAACTGGCCGAGGCAATTAAATATTTTATTTCTGGAACACTTTTTTTCTCCAGGGGTGTACTTAACTTCGCGACTGGGGGTAGCAATCAATCCGAACTCAGTGCTACTCCGCGATGTCGAAACGCAGCGAGGACGATGATTGCGACGAAACCCTGAACGCTCGCTCGTACGCACCGTAGTGGTGCATCATGAGCACAGCTCGTCGAGATGAGTCGATTGCCGCATCGCCGACCATCAACAGACTAAAAATGACTGCATCACGGACATTGTGCGTGAGCCGGGCTACTATGGTACCCCGGGGTACCTCCATAAGGTTCAAATGTGTACAAATCGAAGGCCACTCCGCTTTTTCCCTTCATGCGCTCTATGCTTTACGTTCGACTGGCATTCAAAATGCTCCCTTCCTTGAATTGCTTCGTCTTATTTAAAATTGGTTCAATATCGACAGCACCTTTTTAAATCCTTTATATTAAGTTCACTTGATTGTTTGCTTGCGCGCTTACGACCGTGCAAATCTTTCGGTCGTTTTTTAACCCACTTCCCGTGATCCAATCGACCTGACATGTTGCACACAGACTCGTTGTGCGTGACAATTTATTTTCGTGAAAAAAAAGTTTCCAAAATTTGACACTTTTTAGGAAAAAAGAAATTATATTTAATTACCAATTGCTTAATGGTGGCAGGCAATCATCTGACCCATATGTGGCAGCCATCTCAAGCCAGAGGACGAGAGGACTCTAGCCGCCACGCATATAAAGGATTTATAGTGAAAAACTTTGTTTTTACGGGTAAATTTTTTCTTATTTTTTTGTTGTCTTCGAGAAATCAATTGGGCGCCTGGGGACACACAGGGCCAGTTTCATATTTACACAAGCATGTAAATCAAAAACGTAATCGTGAACGGATTTCAAACGGTGGATTTTTGTTGTTCTTATATATGGACATCGGCGGCGCACGTGACTTCAAGCCCGTGACCGCTGTGGCTGCCGGGACCTTTGTCGTAGATGGACAAACTAACCTGGCAATTCGCCACGGAGATGAACGGCTTTGGCGGCAGAAATCAATCAAATGATTTGTAAAAATGACCCAGCGGTTCGGAGCGCCCACCCCATGTTTTATTTGTCCACCTTTAGCCTCTCTGTTAAAAAGGCAAAGAAACTCGACACATCTGTCAATAACATTGTGGCCTTGAAAATGCTGTTCAACATACGTACATACATCGACTCACACAGATACACATAGACTCACACAGGCACCCATAGACTCACACAGGCACCCATAGACTCACACAGAGACCCATAGACTCACACAGGGACCCTAAACTCACACAGAGACCCACAGACTCACACATAGACCCATATTATTACACAGACATTCATAGACTCACACAAAGATCCATACACTCACACAGAGACCCATAGACTCACACAGAGACCCATAGACTGACACAGAGACCCAGACTCCTGCAGAGACCCATAGATTCACAGAGACCCATATATTCACACAGAGACCCATAGACTCACACAGAGACCCATAGACTCACACAGAGACCCATAGACTCACACAGAGACCCATAGACTCACACAAAGACCCATAGACTCACAGAGACCCATAGAATCGCATAGAGACACAGAGACCCATAGACTCACAAGGAGACCCATAGACTCACACAGAGACCCATAGACTCACACAGAGACCCATAGACTCACATAGAGATCCATAGACTCACACAGAGACCCATAGACTCACACAGAGATCAATAGACTCACACAGAGATCCATAGACTCACACAGAGACCCATAGACTCACACATAGACCCATATTATTACACAGACATTCATAGACTCACACAAAGATCCATACACTCACACAGAGACCCATAGACTCACACAGAGACCCATAGACTGACACAGAGACCCAGACTCCTGCAGAGACCCATAGATTCACAGAGACCCATATATTCACACAGAGACCCATAGACTCACACAGAGACCCATAGACTCACACAGAGACCCATAGACTCACACAGAGACCCATAGACTCACACAAAGACCCATAGACTCACAGAGACCCATAGAATCGCAAAGAGACACAGAGACCCATAGACTCACAAGGAGACCCATAGACTCACACAGAGACCCATAGACTCACACAGAGATCAATAGACTCACACAGAGATCCATAGACTCACACAGAGACCCATAGACTCACACAGAGACCCATAGACTCACACAGAGACCCATAGACTCACACAGAGACCCATAGACTCACACAGAGACCCATAGACTCACACAGAGATCCATAGACTCACACAGAGACCCATAGACTCACACAAAGACCCATAGTTTGTTGTCCTTACCCCCCGCACCTCCGATTAGTGCGGTTGGCTACGCACAATGCGAAATAAATTTAACGCACATAAATGCAAGGAAAACGAAGAATGTAATAGGCGACGTTTCGGGCAATGGCCCTTCTTCACGGCACATAGAGAGGACAGAGAGGTAGAGTGCTATCTTGCGTGCTGTGAAGGTCAATTGCCCGATACGTTATCGATCAGATATATGCATTTATATGTAAGGCCACAGTGTTATTGACAACTGCGCTGAGTTTGTTTGTGTTGTGCTTTGTGCACCAACTACCAATGCGGCAGCAGCATCGCTGATTAATATTTTATTAGCAGGCGAGGTTAATAGTGATGACTTTGCCATGTTATAGTTAGAACATTCTCAACTACAACATTTAAATGATAAAAATAAAAAAATCTATTTTTGTTTTCCACATTCTGGCTTTTGTCATATCTAAAAGCTTCTGCCCCACTGGGAGTCGGTCGTTGTGCTAAAGATGTAAAACCATCTGCCTGCGTTCACCGGCGGAAGGAAATTAAAGAAAGAAAAGTGAACCAAAGTTTCTGGCTAACAGGACGCGATAGCAGGACTCGTTTGTACGTACGTATGTATGTTGTACGTACGTTGAACTTCTTTTGCACCGTGCGTAGCCAACCTTGATCACACTGGTCAACACACTTTTTCTGGTATAAGGTATTCCAACGGTTTTAAGGTAATTTTGGGGTGCTGATTCCAAATCTGGCATCAGTTTTTGCATATCACATCAGGTTTTTGAGATATCAAATATTGCATTTTTAATAAAAACTGGAGAAGAGAAATATTAAATAAATGTGGATATCTACATAAAATGATATTATAAACACACTATCCTAAAAATACAGCACCATATTTTAACACTAAAGCAGTCACTGACTCGCAACAACTTGCAATCATAAGTGACAGAGTTAATTTCGGGTAAAATCAATGAAATGGGGTATGCCGATAGCATAAAAATGAGATGTGATAGAGCAAATCTGAGATCAGATTTGGAATCAGCACCCTGAAATTAGTCTAGAACAGCTGCAAAAGTTCAAGCCAAAATTGTTTTGTTTGCTTAGCTAGTGTTATCGATCGGGCCGCACGCGAATTTTTAAAGACCCCATGTTGACTGAAAAGAATAATTAAGTGGGGGGCTTGGGGGACCCCCCCCCCGCTTTGTACTGTGACAGGTGCTTTGTGGGGGGCTCGTGTTGAGCGACAATAAAAAAAATAATTGGTTGCTTGACCCGAACGACGTCACTAAGAGGGTTGATGGATGAGACTTCATTAGTTCAATCATCACACACAGCCTCTGTTGTTCTGCCCGTATATGCTACCACTTGGCCACGTTGCTGCAAAAGTCCAGGCCAAAAAAAAATGTTTTTTTTTTGTTGACCAGTGTAATCGGAGGTGCTGCGAAAGGACAACAAGCTAAACACAAAAATCAGTCTCTAGAGAGGGCTTCGGTCCTCACAGTGCTTCCCTGACCTGACCCGTTTATATCGTGACCTTGTTGAGCTCTAGCTCCGTGTCAGTTACCACCTCGTTAGTTATCCCGAGTGTTTACGTGGTTAACGTAGTTGCCCTGTTGGGGTGCCTCCCTGTAACCCACTACATTTGTACAACTTCTTTTGCACCGTACGTAGCCGGCCGTGCCGCTGATCGGAGGAGCGGGCGGACAATAAGCTGAACACAAAAAGTGACAAAAAAAAAATAGTTTTTCAATCGAGATGATTTAGAATTGCACAGCTCCAGTGGCTTCCTAATGTTGGAAGGGAGAGCGTTCCAGACGGCCACAGAAGCGCATCTGAAAGCGGCGACCGTTTCTGTTTGACGGTTCGCCAAAACCCACTGCGAGGATGACGACCGGAGTTTGCGTGATGACGGTTTATGCTTCTTTACGAGATCAGCGAGGTATTGCGATTCATTTGTGGCTAGCGCTTTGTGTGTAGTGAGTGCGGCCTTATTAACGTGTTCGTTCGGCAACCGGAAGCCAACGCAACCCGGCAGGCACTGGGCGAGCACGTTCAAATCTCGCATTACCCCATCACGACACGTGCCAAAGAATATTGTCCACGCCGCAGCTCGGTCATGTTTTTGCCAGACGTCCCGTAGAGCGGTGAGTTGCAATAATCGAACGCTTACGCACGCCACCGTGATGGCCGCTCGCACAGCCTCGTACAGGGCGCGAGTCTCCACACAGCGCCAGGAAACCCTGAGTGGCGCAAAAGCTTCACTGCCTCGCATTAATAATAATTGCACTTTTTTGTGTTTTTGTACAACTGCCTCGTAATGAAAATGCCTCGGCAATCTCAGGTCGGGTGAAAGGGGCTTTGTGGTGACGCTCGCTTTCAGTGGCGGAGCCAGGATTTTTAGGTCGGGGGGGGGGGGGCAACCCCTCCAGCAATGAAACATTATAGGAGTTTTTTCGGTAAAGTCACGTAGAAGGGAAGTAATAAAATAATAAAAATAAAACATAACAAAATAATTCTCACGACGTTTCGGCCACAACGCAAGCAGCCGTCTTCAGGTGGAGTCCCTGGCACGTAATAATAGGCGGTCGTCCAAATTTTCCACAACCGCGCGGCGAGCGTTCAACTGGTCGCATTTGACCGCGTTCAAAATTGCTTCTAAAAAATTAACCCGTAAAAACAAAGTTTTTCACTATAAATCCTTTATATGCGTGGCGGCTAGAGTCCTCTCGTCCTCTGGCTTGAGATGGCTGCCACCTATGGGTCAGATGATTGCCTGCCACCATTAAGCAATTGGTAATTAAATATAATTTATTTTTCCCTAAAAAGTGTAAAATTTTGGAAAAAAATGTTCACGAAAATAAATTGTCACGCACAACGAGTCTGTGTGCAAAATGTCAGCTCGATTGGATCACGGGAAGTGGGTTAAAAAAACGACCGAAAGATTTGCACGGTCGTAAGCGTGCAAGCAAGCAAGTGAACTTAATATAAAGGATTTAAAAAAGACAGACATCATCCTTGCACGCGGGGTTCATTGCTCTCGTTCCAGAAAACCAAGTACACTAATTGAGTACAACGTGGGCGAATGAGCAGTTCATGATATCACCGCCTTAATAATCTTTAATTACCGGTCTTACACAACCGCCAGACTGTTTTTATTGTAATTTAAAGTAGTCTGGCAATCATCTTGCCCGCGGAATAAGCACCCCACCCCCGTTTTCTCGTCCGAAGCCATTCACTGAAGACAGGAACCATGTGTGAGGGCAACGGACGCCCGTTGCGTTGACTGGTGAGATCAATATTGGAAGCATCCCACACGCCCGCGCACAGCGGAATGTGGCTCAGGGCTTCAACAGGGCACCCAGTGGCGTGGATAGTGAGTGTGTAGGCGGTGCAACTGCACCCAAGGTCCACCAGGTTGCCGGGCTACGAAGAGTGGATTGGTGGGGGGGTCGACTGGAAGCCAATTTTATCTTACTCTTTGGTTATTTCGGTAAAGTTACGTAGAAAGAAAATAAATTAGATAATAGAATGCGACGTTTCGATTGCAACAGAAGCATTCGTCGTCAGGTAGAACTACATTTGAGAGAGAGACAAAACACAGACACGGAGACACACAGACAGACACACAAGCAGAGAGAGAGAACACAGAGACACACAGGGAGAGACACACAACATAGACACACAGAGAGAGACAACACAGAGACACAGAGAGAGACACAACATAGACACAGAGAGAGAGACAACACAGAGACACACAGAGAGAGAGACACACAGACAGACACACAAGCAGAGAGAGACAACACAGAGACACACATGGAGAGACACACAACATAGACCAACAGAGAGACGCAGAGAGAGATAGAGACACACAGAGACACACAGAGAGAGAGACACACAACATAGACACAGAGAGAGAGAGAGACACACAGAGACACACAGAGAGAGACACAGAGACACACAGAGAGAGACACACAGAGACACACAGAGAGAGACACACATAGACACACAGAGAGAGACACACAGAGACACACAGAGAGAGACAACACAGAGACACACAGAGAGAGACACACAACATAGACACACAGAGAGAGACACACAGAGACACACAGAGAGAGACACACAGAGAGAGACACACAGAGAGAGAGACACAACATAGACACACAGAGAGAGACACACAGAGACACACAGAGAGAGACACACAACATAGACACACAGAGAGAGACACACAGAGACACACAGAGAGAGACACACAGAGAGAGACACACAGAGAGAGAGACACAACATAGACACACAGAGAGAGACACACAGAGACACACAGAGAGAGACACACAGAGAGAGAGACACAACATAGACACACAGGGAGAGACACACAACATAGACACACAGAGAAAGACAACACAAAAACACAGAGAGAGACACACAACATAGACACACAGAAAGACACACAGAGACACACAGACAGACACACAAGCAGAGAGAGACAACACAGAGACACACAGAGAGAGACACACAACATAGACACACAGAGAGAGACACACAGAGACACACAGACAGACACACAAGCAGAGAGAGACAACACAGAGACACACAGAGAGAGACACACAACATAGACACACAGACAGACACACGGAGACACACAGACAGACACACAAGCAGAGAGAGACAACACAGAGACACAGAGAGAGACTGTGTTGACTCTCTCTGTGTGTCTATGTTGTGTGTCTCTCTCTGTGTGTCTCTGTGTTGTCTCTCTCTGCTTGTGTGTCTGTCTGTGTGTCTCCGTGTCTGTGTTTTGTCTCTCTCTCAAATGTACTTCTACCTGATGACGGCTGCTTGTGTTGCAGACGAAACGTCGTATTCTATTATTTCATATATTTTCTTTCTACGTGACTTTATCGAAATAGCCAAAGAGTAATTCCTGCAGTCACGAAAGCTTCAAATCAATATACACTATGAGACCTCTTTTACCAGTGGCAAAATATAGTAGCAAGTTTTTACCCTTTAAACTGGTACAAAAACTGACACCTTTATACGAGGCATCATGTTTGCAATAACCACAACACAAGCAGTCAAAATGCAAACAAAAAGAAACAACTCTGATAATGATGATGAAATGCACTGTCCTTAAAGTTGATTGGTCCACACCCGAGACAGCTTTTCTTAGAGCCTAGTCTCCACTGGTGTTGGACCAGATGACGCCAAAAGGCGAACAACTCAAAGACAACGCACCATCAGAGTATTGAGAGCTCGGGGTAAGCATTTACACTATGAGACATCTCCTTTACCAGTGGCAAAATATAGCAGTAGGTTTTTACCTTTTAAACTGGTACAAAAACTGACACCTTTATACAAGGCATCATGTTTGCAATAACCACATTTTGACTGCTTGTGTTGTGGTTATTGCAAACATGATGCCTTGTATAAAGGTGTCAGTTTTTGTACCAGTTGAAAGGGTAAAAACCTACTACTGATTCAAATCAACTTTAATTTGATCTTGTTTAGCTTAAACATTTTATCTTCTTGGTTCTCAGGTGAGGACGGCTGCTTGCGTTGTGGCCGAAACGTCGTGAGAATTATTTTCTTATGTTTTATTTTTATTATTTTATTACTTCCCTTCTACGTGACTTTACCGAAAGAACCAAGAAGATGAATCCCTGCAGTCACGAAAGCTTTACATCGAAATTTTATTATGTTTTATTTTTATTATTTTATTATGTTTTATTTGTATTATTTTATTATGTTTTATTTTTTTTATTTTATTATTTCCCTTCTACGTGACTTTACCGAAAGAACCAAGAAGATTAATCCCTGCAGTCACGAAAGCTTTAAATGGAAATTTTATTATGTTTTATTTTTATTATTTTATTATGTTTTATTTTTATTATTTTATTATTTCCCTTCTACATGACTTTACCGAAATAACCAAGAAGATGAATCCCTGCAGTCACGAAAGCTTTAAATCGAAATTCAGATGCGTGATACCCAATGCGCAAATGGAACTTTGGAAACTCTCCAGTCGCGTGTGACTGTGGTCATCCAGGAACAGACACCGTACAACGCGTAACGACGCAATGCCCCGACTCACAATTACGAAGGAGACATCATAGCGGTGATACACTCTTGACGCGGTTATCCGGCTTCATCACCTGCATGTGAAATTGAAGTTGATTTGAAGCTTTCGTGGCTGCAGGAATCCATACCCTCTGGTTCTTTCGGTAAAGTCACGTGGGTCGAAAAAATGATGAAAGAAAACCCGACGTTTCGGGCGCAACACAAGCGTCTCTTTTTTTTCTCACCTGAAGACGGACGCTTGTGTTGCGATCGAAACGTCGGTGTTTTCTTTTATTGTTTTTTTTTCTATCTACGTGTCTTTACCGAAAGAACCAGAGAGTATGAAATCGTCGTGGTTCCTCTGCATCTGGGTCTGTTTCGTCGCCTTCTGCCAGTGAACCTCTGACATTTTGTGTGGCCTCAAAGTGCACCCGGCCTGGCACAAGCGTCGTGGCGACATAACCGACTGCAGGGATTCATCTTCCTGGCTCTTTCGGTAAAGTCACGTAGAAGGGAAGTAATGAAATAATAAAAATAAAACAATAAAATACAATTCTCACGACGTTTCGGCCACAACGCAAGCAGCCGTCCTTTCCGACAGACCTGTTCTTCACCTGAGGACGGCTGCTTGCGTTGTGGCCGAAACGTCGTGAGAATTGTATTTTATTATGTTTTACTTTTACCGAAAGAACCAAGAAGACTTAGTGTTGTTGTTGTATACGTGAGCGCTCCGAACCTGGTGACACGAGTTCGATTCCTGCTCATGGCCAACAGCAGTAGCAAATATCGGAACCTGTCACGGTGCCTCCCCTAGGTCGACTCAGCCTTAAATGAATCGTGTCATTGGTGCGTAGAGTAAACAACTCGTGTGCTTCGCCGGCCTTCGTACGTGCTAATCTTTGTGTGTGTGTGGACTAAACGGGCGCGGCACGGGCTAGAGAAGAGATGGAGTGATGTGGTACAGGAGGACGTGGAGCTGAGTGGACTTGCCAATGACTGGTACCAGCGGTGTCAAGATCGGCCTCTGTGGAGGAGGCTCGTGAAGGACGCTGCTACTGGGCAGTTGGAGGCAGTCGCCCTCCAACAACAACGGAGGGCGGAGGAGCGACGCTCACAACAACGAGCGGAGCGCCGGGTGGCTAAAGCACAGCAAGTTGGCGCAGTAGGGGGCACAGGTGGTGTGTCGGCCAGTCATCTCAATCAACCCATGGCACCTAGGTCTGACCTCCTGCCAGTGGGCGTTCGACACGTCACGTGGGCTGAAAGTGCACATAGCCTGGCACAAGCGCTGCGGTGATGTCACCGCTACTTAATGACGAATGGCGGCTGTGTTGTTGTCGTAAACGTTCGCTACGAACCCGGGAAACCGAGTTCGATTCCCGCGCGCTGCCAGCATCAGTGACGAATATCTGAACCGGGCATCCTCTAGGTCGACTCAGCCTCAAATGAGCACCTGTTACGGTGTGTAAACATCGCGGCCGGGCGTAGTTGCTGGCCACCCACCCCCTCTCGTCCCACAGTTCCGGCCTTCACAGGTGCTGCTATTCGCTAACGGCACTTGCCCCAACAGCTTGTCCAGGCCGTACCGGGGTGGGGATCTTTGTCTTTGTCTGTGTGTGTGTGTGTGTATAGGCGTGCGTGCAAAAGCGAGGTGCCGCACCTTTCATCCGTTCGAGCTCCTTCTGGGGCACAGCGGCGAAAGCCTTGTTGGTGGGAGCGAAGATGGTGTACTCGCCCGGCTTACTGAACAGGTCGCCCATGTCCGCTCGCTTGATCAGCTCCACCAGGATGCTGCCGACAAGAGCAAGGGATACACGTTGCCGGGGTTTGTTTCGTTGAATGCACGGCCCTCATGTGTTGAGGAGTTCAATGTACAGCCCCTGGGTTTAAATTGTTCAATGTACAGTCCTGGGTTTAAATTGTTCAATGTACAGTCCTGGGTTTAAATTGTTCAATGTACAGTCCTGGGTTTAAATTGTTCAATGTACAACCCCTGGGTTTAAATTGTTCAATGTACAGTCCTGGGTTTAAATTGTTAAATGTACAGCCCCTGGGTTTAAATTGTTCAGTGTACAGTCCTGGGTTTAAATTGTCAATGCACAACCCCTGGGTTTAAATTGTTCAGTGTACAGTCCTGGGTTTAAATTGTTCAATGTACAACCCCTGGGTTTAAATTGTGAAATGTACAGTCCTGGGTTTAAATTGTTCAATGTACAACCCCTGGGTTTAAATTGTTCAATGTACAGTCCTGGGTTTAAATTGTTCAATGTACAGTCCTGGTTTTAAATTGTTCAATGTACAGTCCTGGGTTTAAATTGTTCAATGTACAGTCCTGGGTTTAAATTGTTCAATGTACAACCCCTGGGTTTAAATTGTTCAGTGTACAGTCCTGGGTTTAAATTGTCAATGCACAACCCCTGGGTTTAAATTGTTCAGTGTACAGTCCTGGGTTTAAATTGTTCAATGTACAACCCCTGGGTTTAAATTGTTCAATGTACAGTCTTGGGTTTAAATTGTTCAATGCACAACCCCTGGGTTTAAATTGTTCAGTGTACAGTCCTGGGTTTAAATTGTCAATGTACAACCCCTGGGTTTAAATTGTTCAGTGTACAGTCCTGGGTTTAAATTGTTCAATGTACAACCCCTGGGTTTAAATTGTTCAGTGTACAGTCCTGGGTTTAAATTGTTCAATGTACAACCCCTGGGTTTAAATTGTTCAATGTACAGTCCTGGGTTTAAATTGTTCAATGTACAACCCCTGGGTTTAAATTGTTAAATGTACAGTCCTGGGTTTAAATTGTTCAATGCACAACCCCTGGGTTTACATTGTTCAGTGTACAGTCCTGGGTTTAAATTGTTCAATGTACAACCCCTGGGTTTAAATTGTTCAATGTACAGTCCTGGGTTTAAATTGTTCAATGCACAACCCCTGGGTTTAAATTGTTCAATGTACAGTCCTGGGTTTAAATTGTTCAATGCACAACCCCTGGGTTTAAATTGTTCAATGTACAGTCCTGGGTTTAAATTGTTCAATGTACAGTCCTGGGTTTAAATTGTTCAATGCACAACCCCTGGGTTTAAATTGTTCAATGTACAGTCCTGGGTTTAAATTGTTCAATGTACAACCCCTGGGTTTAAATTGTTCAATGTACAACCCCTGGGTTTAAATTGTTCAATGTACAGTCCTGGGTTTAAATTGTTCAATGTACAACCCCTGGGTTTAAATTGTTCAATGTACAACCCCTGGGTTTAAATTGTTCAATGTACAGTCCTGGGTTTAAATTGTTCAATGTACAACCCCTGGGTTTAAATTGTTCAATGCAGAAAAGTGGGTTCAAACTGTTCAATGCACAGCCCTGAGTTAAGTTTGTTGAATGATAATAATAACCTCTACTTTATGAAGCACATATTCTTAGGTTTTTTGGGTAAAGTCACGTAGATAAAAAATTTAAGTTAATAAAAGTAAAATAAAAAATAAAAATGAATAAAAATCACGACGTTTCGGAGGCAACACAAGCCTCCGAGGCTTGTGTTGCTTTCGAAACGTTGTGATTTTTTAATTTGTTTTATTTAACTTTTATTAATTAAATTTTTTTACCTATGTGACTTTACCGAAAAAACCTAAGAATATGAATCCTTGCAGTCACGAAAGCTTCAAATCTAGAATTTATGAAGCACCTTTCATACTGAAGTATCTCAAAGCGCTGTACATAAAAGTAAAACTACAAATGTCAAACTGCGCTCTCAGGATAACACGCAAGTTTCTGACCTCAGAGGGAGACCAAATTCCAGTCTCATCTATGGCCATAGTCAAACCATTCATAGGAGTTTTTTTTTTGCGTTAGATCGCTTAAATATAAATGTGTCGTTAAACCCGCCACCACCCGACACAGCCAATTAGTATGGTGTGCCACGTAAACGTGTCAATTCGTGACTAGTTCAGTACACCGGTGTGGCGGAGAGTAAATTGACAAAATTTATAATTCGAGTACGACGTTTCGCTGGTAATTACAACCAGCATCATTAGGCGACAGGCAGAGTTAACCCCAAAAAACCTCTATTATGAATAATATTTGTCGCGAAAGCCTACGTGTTAAGACCATCCAATTTTTGCACTCGATGTGGAGAGTTGAATTGAAGACAACGTACACAGTAAGCAGACTGAAACGTTGGCATCAGTCACGGTCTCGAGGTAAATCTGCGAGTTGTCGGCATGAGATTGGAAATGTAAGCCGTGACGACGAAAAACGTGGCCAAGCGGTAGCATATACGGGAGGAACAACAGAGGGTGTGTGTGATGATTGAACTAATGAAGTCATCCATCAACCCTCCTAGTGATTATTATTATTTGGTTCTTTCGGTTAAGTCACGTCTAAAGATAAAATAATAAATTAAATTAAATAATAGAATACGACGTTTCGATTGCAACACAAGCAATCATCATCAGGTATAATGAAATAGCGACATAAAATCTAACCAGAAAACTATAGACAGACATATTAGCAGACAGATATCACCAAGATACATAAAGAGAGCAACACAGGTAACAGAGAGAGGTGGTCGTCTCTGTGGGGTGGCCTTAAATAGACAGAGGAGGGCGGACGCAGAGATGTCGTTCGGGTCAAGCAACCAATTATTTTGTTTTAATTGTCACTCAAGACGAGCCCCCACAAAGCACCTGTCACAGTACAAAGCGGGGGGGGGGGTCCGTCCAAGCCCCCCACTTAATTATTATTTCCAGTCAACACGGGGTCTTTACAAATTCGCGTGCGGCCCGATCGATAACACTGGTCAACAAAAAAAAACATTTTTTTCTGGCCTGGACTTTTGCAGCTGTTTTAGACTAATTTCAGGGTGCTGATTCCAAATCTGATCTCAGATTTTCTCTATCACATATCAATTTTGTGCTATCGGCATACCCCATTTTCATCGATTTTACCCGAAATTAACTCTGTCACTTATGATTGCAAGTTGTTGCGAGTCAGTGACTGCTTTAGTGTTAAAATACGGTGCTGTATTTTTAGGAAAGTGTGTTTATAACATAATTTTATGTAGATATCCACATTTATTTCATATTTTTCTTCTGCAATTTTTTTTGAAAATGCAATATTTGATATCTCAAAAACCTGATGTGATAGACAAAAACTGATGCCGGATTTGGAATCAGCACCCCAAAATTACCTTCAACCCGTTAGAATACCTTATGCCAGAAAAAGTGTGTTGACCAGTGTTATTGAGGTTTTTGTTGCGGTCTCAGATCGCGTCGGTATAACGTCCATTATCCCTCCGCCGCCCGACGCGGCCTAACAATTCGAGTGTCAGCCACGTGGGCAACTGTGCCATTAGATTTAGTCTTCGGAAAACCGGAAATGTTTCAATGCAAGTAATTTTTTTTTCCTTTGCAATTTTGTGAATTCCGTATCTGTGCATATAAAAATAACACTTCCGAGGAGAAACATCAGTTGGACGGCATAACCGAAGCGGTGCATATTAATTATCGTTTGTCCTTGTCTGTCAATGCCTTCATACGCGAAGGCTTGAACGTCCGTTTCGGTGTCCGCTGAATCAAATGAATGTTCACAATCGATACACAAACGCCAAGCGTAATGGCATTCGAGATTCATTTGTCTTGTCTTGGATTTGACTGATAGCGTGTAACGTGGCCAATGGATGACACAACCTTTCCTGTGCCTAGCTTGCTCACTCGCGCTTGGCTGGCCTCTAAAACCTCCGTAATTTCAGTTCCCAGAGATCTGTGCCAATAATTTATACATTGCTTTTGTTGGCGTGGGCTTCGTGCACGTGACCGCCACCAACTGCCGACGTTTCTCTTGGGCTGTGGTCGTCCTTGCGACGATGCCGCTGGGTTCAATGGGTCCTTACCAGCTGAGATAAAGCCTGAGTCAGAATCTGAGTCGTTGAGTGTCTACGTAACTCTATGCGTCTCTGTGTAACTCTACGTAACTCCACGGAACTGCGATGTCCTGTGGCTGACGCTACTGCCGATGGTCTAGAGCTGTGGTCGCCCTTGCAACAGAGCTGCTGAGCTCAATGGATCACTGTTTCATTGCTTTCATGGCTTTATTTTGGTGATTTCGAAAAGTGTATTGGTTTGGCCATGTTTGTTTGTTGTAGTACAGAGTTAGACTGATGGCCTTAATCTAAGTTGTCTTGTGGTTGTTGTTGGTTGTTTGACTTGCATCCCACTGGGATTTTTGCACACAGCGTTGGTGTACGGTGCTTTTTTCTGCAATATTTTGCTGTCTTTTCTTGGATTTTCTGTTTGCACTTAGTCACTTTAAGATGTTTTCCTGTTCATGTTTTTTGTTTGTTGCGGTTGCACCCGATTCAAGAGCCGAATGGCTCACAGGGCTATACCTAATAAACGAACTTGAACTTGAACCAGCTGAGATAAAGCCTGAGTCAGAATCTGAGTCGTTGAGTGTCTATGTAACCCGATGCGTCTCTGTGTAACTCTACGTAACTCTACGGAACTGCGATGTCCTGTGGCTGCTGCCACCACTGCCGATGGTCTTGGGCTGTGGTCGCCCTTGCAACAGAGCCGCTGAACTCAATGGGGCCTTGCCGGCTGAAATGCCATGGTGGCTAGATGTTCGATCCCGACCCTGACGCCTGCTGTATATTTGGATTCTGCGTCTCTCTTTCTCTCTCCCCGTGGACGCGTGGATTTTTCTCCGGGTCCTCCGGTTTCCCCCCTCCACATTTAGAATCAACATCGCGCGTTTAGAGTATTTTGCTGCTATGAATTTACAAATGATGATAAGCAACTTTGTTGAGCGATCATTTGTGGTGGCCAGGTCGCTTCTGTAAAGAGCTACATTGCTCAGTGGGCCTTATCTGGTGAAATAAAAATAGTTTCGTAGTTTATCTTCTTGGTTCTTTCGGTAAAGTCACGTAGAAGGGAGATAATTATTGTATTATTTTATCATGTTTTATTTTTATTATTGTATTATCTCCCTTCTACGTGACTTTACCGAAAGAACCAATAAGATGAATCCCTGCAGTCACGAAAGCTTTAAATCGAAAAAAAAAAGTTTCGTAGTTTATTTTAGAGTCAGAGTTCACGAGATAAAGATACGCAAGTGAAGCTGTCGGGAAACGGTGAACTCGAAATTAACATACTCCTTATTGTACTTATTAGATGACCCTGCCTCCTGCAGTAAGTCGAATGGCGCCTGAACTAATTGCGAAGATGGTCTCGGCGTCCGTGCCAGGTATTTAGATGCACTTGTACGATGTTCATGTACTGCGATTGAACGTGTGCCGTCTCGCTTGCAATACGTGTGCAAATGTGACATCCCTAAGTAAAAAACATCTACGGCGCTGCTCAGAGCCTACAACACCAATCCAAAGATCCTCTTCACTTTTTTTTCTCTATTTACGTGACTTTACCGAAAGAACCAAGAATATGAATTCCTGCAGTCACTACATTTTTTAAGTCGAAAAAATTATTCCAAGCCCTTGCGTATTTGCCCGAGCCGAATGTTCAAACGCTGCAACCCTCGTGTGAATCCACTTTGATCTCCCCTCAAATTGCCACTTCTCTCTGCTCGCTGATCAAATTCTGGACAGGTCCGGACCACTCTGTTCCACATAATTCCCCAACACCGCAGTGTGACGATGCCCCTTTTTGAATCCTTTATATTAAGTTCACTTGCTTGCGCGCTTACGACTGTGCAAATCTTTCGGTCGTTTTTTAACCCACTTCCCGTAACCCAATCGAGCTGACATTTTGCACACAGACTCGTTGTGCGTGACAATGTATTTTCGTGAAATTTTTCCCCCAAAATTTTACACTTTTTAGGATTTTTTTTTTTAATATTTAATCACCAATTGCTTAATGGTGGCAGACAATCATCTGACCCATAGGTGGCAGCCATCTCAAGCCAGAAGACGAGAGGACTCTAGCCGCCACGCATATAAAGGATTTATAGTGAAAAACTTTGTTTTTACGGGTAAATGTTTTCCCTTCCAGTTGCCTTGACACGAATCGCCGCTCCCCCATTGTCTCCGAATCGCTGAACTCCCTGGCACCTTAACTCATCACACGCACGCACAAAGTGCTCGCCACACGTGAACAACAATAGCTTGCCGATCTAGTCAAGGAGCAACGAAGCCGTTAAATTTCGATTTAAAGATTTCGTGACTGTCTTCTCGACAGCTCTGTTCTTCAGCTGAGGACGGCTGCTTGCGTTGTGGCCGAAACGTCGTGAGAATTATTTTATTATGTTTTATTTTTATTACTTTATTATTTCCATTCTACGTGACTTTACCGAAAGAACCAAGAAAACGAAGCCATTGTCACGCGAACTCAGGTTGACATCCTTGCAGCAGCAGCAGCGGTGGCGGCTTTTGGCTCGGCAGTCGAACGCAGACGGCGCTAGCCGCATCGTCGCGCGGCGCGTTCAGACGCGCTTCTGCGGCCGTCTGGAACGCTCTTGCTTCCGATATTGGGAAGCCACTGGAGCTATGCGCTTTTAAATCATCTGCATTGACGATGAATTTCTTTCGAACTGCTTTTTGTGTTTAGCTTGTTGTCCTTCCCCAGCACCTCCGATTAGCATGGTTGGCTACGCACGGTGCAAAAGAAGTTCAAAGTACGTACAACATGTGTACGTACAAACGTTGCCACGTGGGAGTCCTACCTAGTGCGTCTCGTTAGACAGAAACTTTGGTTGGGTTTTCGCCAGTCGTGAACGCAGGCAGATGGTTTTAAATCTTTAGCACAACGACTCCCAGCGGGACAGAAGCTTTTAGATATGACAAAAGCCAGAATGTAGAAAACTAAAATAGATTTTTTTTGTAGCTGAGAATGTTCTAACTATAACATGACAAAGTCATTACTATTGACCTGCCTGCTAATTAAATATTAATCAGCGATGCTGCTGCCGCATTGGTAGTTGGTGCACAAAGCACAAATAACACAAACAAAACTGTGGCAATTGTTTTTTTACCCTTGTATCTGGCAACAAAACTGACACCTTTTTTACAAGGAGTCATGTTTACACAGACAATAATACCTGCAGTCATAATGCAAACAAAAAACATAACTCTGATAATGTGCACTGTCCTTGAAGTTGATTGGTCCACACTCGATCAACTTCAAGGACAGTGCACATTATCAGAGTTATGTTTTTTGTTTGCATTACGACTGCAGGTATTGTGGTCTATGTAAACATGACTCCTTGTAAAAAAGGTGTCAGTTTTGTTGCCAGATAGAAGGGTAAAAAAACAATTATCATATTTTGTACTGGCAAATGAGGTTCCAATGGTGTAAATGAGGTTCCAATGGTGAACACTGTGTCCTTTAACATGGCAAAGTCGTCACCTCCGGTTACCACGTTTGGCTACGTACTGTGTGAAAGAATTTCACCATGCGTTCATAAAATTTTTACTTGCTGCCCCCCCCCCCATTCCTCATACTGGACATTTGTCGAAAAAGAGCTTCATAGCTCTTCGGATTCTTCCAGCGGTCCAAAATAAAGACTGCGATTCTGACTCCGGTATACAAATCGGCATTGCGGGAGCGACGCCACCATCGCAGAGGGGGGCATTGCCGCAGCTGTTGAAGCAGACGGTTCAGCGCCACCATCGCAGAGGGGGGCATTGCCGCAGCTGTTGAAGCAGACGGTTCAGCGCCACCATCGCAGAGGAGGGGGCATTGCCGCAGCTGTTGAAGCAGACGGTTCAGCGCCACCATCGCAGAGGGGGGCATTGCCGCAGCTGTTGAAGCAGACGGTTCAGCGCCACCATCGCAGAGGGGGCATTGCCGCAGCTGTTGAAGCAGACGGTTCAGCGCCACCATCGCAGAGGGGGGCATTGCCGCAGCTGTTGAAGCAGACGGTTCAGCGCCACCATCGCAGAGGGGGGCATTGCCGCAGCTGTTGAAGCAGACGGTTCAGCGCCACCATCGCAGAGGGGGCATTGCCGCAGCTGTTGAAGCAGACGGTTCAGCGCCACCATCGCAGAGGGGGGCATTGCCGCAGCTGTTGAAGCAGACGGTTCAGCGCCACCATCGCAGAGGGGGGCATTGCCGCAGCTGTTGAAGCAGACGGTTCAGCGCCACCATCGCAGAGGGGGGCATTGCCGCAGCTGTTGAAGCAGACGGTTCAGCGCCACCATCGCAGAGGGGGGCATTGCCTCCTGCGCGAGACTCTGAACTGCCATGAGATGCTGGACTGCCAGCTGAAGCCCACTCACCGTAGAATGTACCGGAATAAAAAAAATGATGGTATAAAAAAACTAGGGGGTGGGGAAAGAGTTCATTGACTGAGCGTTGGAAGGTAAAACGGACCTCTGCAGGAATGCACCCCGTGCGATGGTACCTTGGAAGCGCACTTACCGACACGTGGTAATGCTTCCCACGCAAGACACTGGGCAACGACTTACACGGCGTTTTCTTGGGGCAGTCCGAACGTCGCGGGGAAGGGAAAACCCCACATAAAACCCACAAAAAACCCACAAAAAACCCACAAAAAACACACAAAAAACCCACAAAAAACCCACAAAAAACACACAAAAAACCCACAAAAAACCCACATAAAACCCACATAAAACCCACAAAAAACCCACAAAAACCCACAAAAAACCCACTTAAAACCCACAAAAACCCACATAAAACCCACAAAAACCCACATAAAACCCACAAAACCCACATAAAACCCACAAAAACCCACAAAAAACACACAAAAAACACAAAAAACACACAAAAACCCACATAAAACCCACAAAAACCCACAAAAAACACACAAAAAACACAAAAAACCCACATAAAACCCACAAAAACCCACAAAAAACACACACAAAAACATAAAAAACCCACAAAAACCCACATAAAACCCACAAAAACCCACAAAAAACACACACAAAAAAAACAAAAAACCCACATAAAACCCACAAAACCCACAAAAAACACACACAAAAAACACAAAAAACACACAAAAACCCACAAAAACACACACAAAAAACACAAAAAACCCACAAAAACCCACATAAAACCCACAAAAAACACACACACAAAACACAAAAAACCCACATAAAACCCACAAAAACCCAGAAAAAACACACACAAAAAACACAAAAAACACACAAAAACCCACATAAAACCCACAAAAAACCCACAAAAAACCCCTATTGGACTTCTCTTCCAATCTCCCCCGGTGTTCTCCCCGGACGAGTGAGTCGTCGGATGAAATCTCAAATCGCATCGGTGTGCCGGCTCCAATTCTGTCGTATTCTGGCAGGACGCGAGAACCCACCCCCACCCCCGCCCACCCCCACCCACTCCGCCCACCGGCCCAGAATTTCCAGCCGCGCAAAAATGCGCAGCTGCAGTCGTAATCATCATCGTCGTCGTCGTCGCGATCGTCATCGTTGGCGTCAGTCACCGTCTTCACCTGAGGTCAGCATCCTCCTGCAGCGTCTGCCACGTGTTCTTGTCGGGCACCGTGAGGATCTTGGACATGACGTGGACCAGCCCGTTGCGGCCTTCCTTGCCCACGGAAGCAATGCACGAGTTCTCCACGCAGATGGCCTGCCCAGACACGCGCGATCAACAAATATCATCTTCTTCTTGGTTCTTTCGGTAAAGTCATCACGTAGAAGGGAAATAATAAAATAATAAAAATAAAACATAATACAATTTCGATTTAAAGAGTTTCGTGACTGCAGGGATTCATCTTCTTGGTTCTTTCGGTAAAGTCACGTAGAAGTGAAATAATAAAATAATAAAAATAAAACATAATAAAATAATTCTCACGACGTTTTGGCTACAAGGCAATCAGCCGTTCTCAGGTGAGGACGGCGTGAGAATTATTATGTTTTATTTTTTATTATTTTATTATTTCCCTTCTACGTGACTTTACCGAAAGAACCAAGAAGATGTATCCCTGCAGTCACGAAAGCTTTAAATCGAAATTTTATTATGTTTTATTTATTATTATTGTATTATTTCCCTTCTACGTGACTTTACCGAAAGAACCAAGAAGATGAATCCCTGCAGTCACGAAAGCTTTAAATCGAAACTTAACACCTGTTTTGTTGCCATATAAAAGTGGGAAAAACCTATTATCATGATCGATTGACATTCGGGCACCGTGTGGCATCGGCCTGAAGCAGCTGTGAAACTCATTGAGGCTTTCCTGCGTTATTCACGAATGATTTCAATGAAGCAATACTTGATTGTAAACGAAGACTTCGCTATGACTGTATGTTGAACGTCTTTCACACCGTACGTAGCCCAACCGCGCTAATTGGAGGTGCGGATGAAGGACAAAAAACGAAACACCAGAATAAGCATTTCTAAAGAAATGAGTTTTCAATCTCGATGATTTAAAAATCGGCTTTGTCACTAACACTGCGCTGTGCTCGGTCAATTCGCTGTCGTTCCGTTATGCGTGCATGCATCTGGGGTCAGCTACGCTGTTGAAGACAAATCGACACGATGACCCAGATTCAAGCTCAGCTCGTAACAAAAATATATCTATTCTCAAGACCGGGGTCTTAAACGTGACCTTAGAAGAGTTTTAAACGACTATGAAGACATCTGAAACCCGGCAAGGTGGCAGGGGGGAGGGGAGGCTGGTTTCGCCGTCGAAATGTTGAGAGACGAGGTCTGGCGAGATGTGAACTACCTCGCCTGGTGTACAGGAGGTCGTGGGTTTGAGCCCGACCCTGACGCATGCTGCTGTATATTTGGAGTTTGCGTGTCTCTCTCTCTCTCATAATCATCACGGTGGCTAGGAGATGTTAACTACCTCGCCTGGTACGCAGGAGGTCGTGGGTTCCATTCCGACCCTGGCGCCTGCTGTATATTTGAAGTTTGCGTGTCTCTCTCTCTCATCATCATTACGGTGGCTAGGAGATGTTAACTACCTCGCCTGGTACACAGGAGGTCGTGGGTTCCATCCCGACCCTGGCGCCTGCTGTATATTTGAAGTTTGCGTGTCTCTCTCTCTCATAATCATCACGGTGGCTAGGAGATGTTAACTACCTCGCCTGGTGTACAGGAGGTCGTGGGTTCGATCCCGACCCTGACGCCTGTTGCTGTATATTTAGGAGATTGCGTGTCTCTCTCTCCCCGTGGTAGTGTGGATTTTTCTCCGGGCCCTCCGGTTTTTCCCTCCACGTGTATAATCAACATCACGCTTTTAGAGTATTTGGCTGCTATAAATATCCATCATTTGTGATGACCAGGTCGCTTCTGAGAGAGAGCTACATAGTTCAGTGGTCCCTTACACCTGCTAACATCAAATAAATAAGAGTTTGATGACTAGTTTAACATCAGGAGTACGCGAACAGAGGCAAACGTTTCCCACGGGCCTACGGGGAAAAAAAGGGCCATCGCAACATTACGTAACGTCTTTGGTAACTCTCGAAGGACGCATTTACTGGGCATTCCAGGGAGATGTCTTGCCAGAGTTTTGATGAATGGAACCAAAACAAGCCAGACAGAAGAGGACTTGAGGGAAAAGCAGTGTGGGTTAAGTGCAGCGAGGGAGCCACAGACAAAGCCAGGCGAAGGAAACCGAGGAATGCATGCGGGGTCGTTATAATTGAATTTGCAGACTTTATTAAAAGCAAGTGCGTTTGTGTGTGTGTGATTGTACGCATTTTCTGGGGAGCGGTGGTGTAGCGGTCAGCGCGCTACGCTACGGACCCGGCGACCCGGGTTCGATTCCCGCTCACGGCCAACACCGGTGACGATTACTTGAACCGGTCCTGAGTCTCCCCTAGGTCGACTCAGCCTCAAATGAGTACCCGGTGCGGTGTGTAAACATCGCCACTGGGGAGACAAAGGCGGTCGGGCGTGGTGCTGGCCACCCACCCCTTCGTGTACCGTTCCGGCATTTATAGGTGCTCGCAAACAGCACTTGCCCCTACAGTCTGTTAAGGATACACGGGGGATCTTTGTCTTTGTATATATGTACGTTGGCACAATAGGGTGATGCATCGGGCCAGTCATCTCAGTCAGTAGACCCGTGGCACCTGGGTCTGCCCGGTGACCTCCTGCCAGCGGGAGTTCGACACTTCACGTGGCCTCGACGTGCACATAGCCTGGCACAAGCGTCGTGGTGACGTCACCGCCACTTAGTGGCGAATGGCGGTTGTCGTCATTGTTGTGTATATGTACGTATGCGAAGGCGAGAGCCACGAGAAAGTTCGAGGCCTCCCATGGCGTGTCACGTGAGATGCGCAGGCCACTTGAGAACTTTAAGTTCGTAAATCAGTTCATGTGTCAACTCAAACGTCCCGGTTGCTTTTCATGCGCCGCTAAGGCAAAGCGACAACTTCCACTGTGATGTGCCGACGTTGGGCTGACGTCGCGTCAACGTTGGGCTGTGTGACGGTTTTAAAGGGCCCGTTACGCTCAACGACGATTCCAGCCCCGTGAAGACTGAACACGTCTGGAAACTTCTCTGGAGTGAAAGATGCACGCATGCACGTTGGACTTCTTTCGCACCGTACGTAGGCAACCGCGCTGATCGGAGGTGCGGCGGAAAGGTACAAGGCACCAAACAGAAAAAAGCAGTTCCAAAGAAATGAGTTTTTGTATTTAGGCGATGATTTAAAAGTGCATCATAGCTCCAGCGGCTTCCTAATTTCGGAAGGAAGAGCGTTCCAGACGGTCGCAGAAGCGCACCTGAGAGCGCCGTGATGCGGAGAACGTCTTTGTTAAACAGTAAGCCAAAATTAATTCTAGATTTGAAGCTTTCGTGACTGCAAGGAATCATCTTCTTAGGTTTTTTCGGTAAAGTCACGTAGAAAGTAAAATAAAATAAAAACAAAAATCACGACGTTTCGGAGGCAACACAAGTCTCCGTCATCAGGTGGGACCGTCACAGCCAGATTAGCTGTATCAAGTGAGGCAATGATTCAAGATGTAATCCCTTAACGTTCCTTTCATTGGCTACCATAGTCTGATGAGCTCCCCCCTCCCTCTCCCTCCCCCCTCAACTCGCTTTTAAGGGATTACATCTTGAATCATTGCCTCACTTGATACAGCTAATCTGGCTGTGACGGTCCCACCTGATGACGGAGACTTGTGTTGCCTCCGAAACGTCGTGATTTTTGTTTTTATTTTATTTTACTTTCTACGTGACTTTACCGAAAAAACCTAAGAAGTAAGCCAAAAGCCACCGCTACTGTGGAGATGACCTGGGGTTTGCGTGATGACGGGGACGGTGGTCGGGGTGGGGTGCGGAGAGACAGTGGGGGGGGGGGGTGGAGGGGGGGACGGTGGGGGGGGGGCGACTTGCTTGGGTTTTTTTTTTCTGCCTGAAGTAGACCGCTTGTGTTGCGATCGAAACGTCGTGATATATTACAATGGTCAACAAAAAAAAATATTTTTTTCTGGCCTGGATTTTTGCAGCTGTTTTAGACTCATTTCAGGGTGCTGATTCCAAATCTGATCTCAGATTTGCTCTATCACATATCAATTTTGTGCTATCGGCATACCCCATTTTCAATGATTTTACCCGAAATTAACTCTGTCACTTATGACTGCAAGTTGTTGCGAGTCAGTGACTGCTTTAGTGTTAAAATATGGTGCTGTATTTTTACGATAGTGTGTTTATAATATCATTTTATGTAGATATCCACATTTATTTAATATTTTTCTTCCGCAGTTTTTATTGAAAATGCAATATTCGATATCTCAAAAACCTAATGTGATAGACAAAAACGGATGCCAGATTTGGAATCAGCACCCCAAAATTACCTTAAAACCGTTGGAATACCTTATGCCAGAGAAAGTGTGTTGACCTGTGTAAATATTCTTATTAAATTTTTCTACCTATGTGACTTTCCCAAAAGAACCTAAGAGTATAAACCTAAGCCTCCGGGCTTAAGCAGCCCGATGTCAAACACATTAAGCGGACGAGCTGCTCTAGCCGCTGATCACCAACGCAGAGACAGACACGCTGGGCGAAACAGTTTCTATAAAAAAAAACATATTACTCTGTGAAGCTGCACGGCCGATTAACAAGCCTGGCGATGGGTAGAGGGATGGATGGCTTTTGTCCAAGTGCAACATTAAATAACCGGCGGAGGGCCTTAGTGGTCGTCAATAAATGACGTCACGCGATTTTGGACAATTTTTGACCACCCCTCCCCCCATCGTCATACGGCGTCACAAAAAGTCAGACCCCCCCCCCCCCCTCAAATATGACGTCACAAAGCTCTGCCCCCCTCCACCCCCCCCCCCACCCAAAACCATATTTCCATTTTGAAAATAAAACGTGCTTCAAATCGCTTTAAACTATTGTCATTGTAGTGCGTATTTAATGTGGCGCTGCACTCTGGTGTTGTAGGAGTGTTGTTATAACAATCCGTGTTGTTATAACAATTAGGAGGCTGCGCATTTTAATTGAGATCAAGTGGTAGGATGACATCGCTTCATTTGTTTCGCGGACAGAAACGTATTTGGGGCCGTCCATAAATGACGTCACGCGCCTAAGGGAGGGGGGGGTGCTCAGACATTTGTGACGATGTGTGACGAAGGGGGGAGAGGGTTGAGAAATGTGACGTCACATCAAAAGGCGCAACTTTAAATAAATATAGACAACACGTTCCACTTAATTAAATATACTTTTTGATAAATGTTTTCTCCTACAACATCAGAGTGCAGCACCACATTAAATACGCACTACAATGACAATAGTTTAAAGCGATTTGAAGCATGTTTTATATTTTTTTTTTGGGGGGGGGGGGGTAGCAGAGCTTTGTGACGTCATATTTAAAGGGGGGTCTGACTTTTTGTGACGCCGTGTGACGAGTGGGGGGGGGGTGTCAAAAATCCTCCAAAATCGCGTGACGTCATTTATGGACGGCCCCCTTTCGGGCGTTTTTGTTGCTGTTGAGTTTTCCGTTACCGATCGTGCCCGTAAATGCGCTTGGGTTGACAATTGTGCGCCAACGATGGGTCCGTCAATAGACATTCGTTTCTTGTTTTCGCTAAAAAGCCAAAATTGACGAGGGTGGAACGTGCGACTGAGCTCACGGTTGCTGGGTGGGTACGGCAACGATCTTAAATTGCCCCACCGCAGGATTGACAAGGCTGCGATGTACGCGGCACCACTAATATTCAACATTTAAAAATAATTATACACCTTGGATGCGAGCCGATGGACAATGTTAAGTCTATGGACAATGTCTCCCCCCCCCCCCAACTTGGGCCTCTGCCCCTCCCAACACTCCGTCTCCCCCCCCACCCACTCCGTCTCCCCCCCCCACCCACTCCGTCTCCCCCCCCACCCACTCCGTCTCCCCCACCCACTCCGTCTCTCCCCCCACCCACTCCGTCTCCCCCCCCACCCACTACGCCTCCCCCCCACCTACTCCGCCTCCCCCCCACCCACTCCGCCTCCCCCCACCCACTCCGTCTCCCCCCCACCAACCCACTCCGCCTCCCCCCCACCCACTCCGCCCCCCCCCCACTCCGCCTCCCCCCCACCCATCCCCCCCCCCACCCACTCCGCCTCCCCCCCCACCCACTCCGCCTCCCCCCACCCACTCCGCCTCCCCCCCCACCCATCCCCCCCCCCACCCACTCCGCCTCCCCCCCCACCCACTCCGCCCCCTACACCCACTCCGTCTCTCCCCCCACCCACTCCGTCTCCCCCCCCACCCACTACGCCTCCCCCCCACCCACTCGGCCTCCCCCCCCACCCATCCCCCCCCCCACCCACTACGCCTCCCCCCCCACCCACTCCGCCCCCCCCACCCACTCCGTCTCTCCCCCCACCCACTCCGTCTCCCCCCCCACCCACTACGCCTCCCCCCCACCTACTCCGCCTCCCCCCACCCACTCCGCCTCCCCCCACCCACTCCGTCTCCCCCCCACCAACCCACTCCGCCTCCCCCCCACCCACTCCGCCCCCCCCCCCACCCACTCCGCCTCCCCCCCCACCCACCGCCTCCCCCCCCACCCACTCCGCCTCCTCCCCACCCACTCCGCCTCCCCCCCACCCATCCCCCCCCCCACCCACTCCGCCTCCCCCCACCCACTCCACCTCCCCCCCACCCACTCCGTCTCCCCCCCCACCCACTCCGTCTCCCCCCCCACCCACTCCGTCTCCCCCCCACCCACTCCGTCTCCCCCCCACCCACTCTGTCTCCCCCCCCACCCACTCCGTCTCCCCCCCACCCACTCCGCCTCCCCCCCCCACCCATTCCCCCCCCCACCCACTCCGCCTCCCCCCCACCCACTCCACCTCCCCCCCACCCACTCCGTCTCCCCCCCACCCACTCCGTCTCCCCCCCACCCACTCCGTCTCCCCCCCACCCACTCCGTCTCCCCCCCACCCACTTCCGCCTCCCCCCCCACCCATTCCCCCCCCCACCCACTCCGCCTCCGCCCCACCCACTCCACCTCCCCCCCACCCACTCCGCCTCCGCCCCACCCACTCCGTCTCCCCCCCACCCACTCCGTCTCCCCCCCACCCACTCCGCCCCCCCCCCCACCCATTCCCCCCCCCACCCACTCCGCCTCCCCCCCACCCACTCCACCTCCCCCCCCACCCACTTCCCGTCTCCCCCCCCACCCACTTCGTCTCCCCCCCCACCCACTCCGTCTCCCCCCACCCACTCCGTCTCCCCCCCACCCACTCCGCCTCCCCCCCCACCCATTCCCCCCCCACCCACTCCGACTCCCCCCCACCCACTCCACCTCCCCCCCACCCACTCCGTCTCCCCCCCACCCACTCCGCCTCCCCCCCCACCCATTCCCCCCCCCACCCACTCCGACTCCCCCCCACCCACTCCACCTCCCCCCCACCCACTCCGTCTCCCCCCCCACCCACTCCACCTCCCCCCCACCCACTCCGTCTCCCCCCCACCCACTCCGTCTCCCCCCCCACCCACTCCGTCTCCCCCCACCCACTCCGTCTCCCCCCCACCCACTCCGCCTCCCCCCCCACCCATTCCCCCCCCCACCCACTCCGACTCCCCCCCACCCATTCCCCCCCCCACCCACTCCGTCTCCCCCCCACCCACTCCGCCTCCCCCCCACCCACTCCGCCTCCCCCCCCACCCATTCCCCCCCCCACCCACTCCGACTCCCCCCCACCCACTCCACCTCCCCCCCACCCACTCCGTCTCCCCCCCCACCCACTCCACCTCCCCCCCACCCACTCCGTCTCCCCCCACCCACTCCGTCTCCCCCCCCCACCCACTCCGTCTCCCCCCCACCCACTCCGCCTCCCCCCCCACCCATTCCCCCCCCCACCCATTCCCCCCCCCACCCATTCCCCCCCCCACCCACTCCGTCTCCCCCCCACCCACTCCGCCTCCCCCCCACCCACTCCGTCTCCCCCCACCCACTCCGTCTCCCCCCCCCCACCCACTCCGCCTCCCACCCACTCCGTCTCCCCCCCACCCACTCCGCCTCCCCCCACCCACTCCGCCTCACCCCCCACCCATTCCCCCCCCACCCACTCCGTCTCCCCCCCACCCACTCCGCCTCCCCCCACCCACTCCGCCTCCCCCCACCCACTCCGCCCCCCCCCCACCCACTCACCGTGCGGTAGACGAAGACGCGGACTTTACGGCCGCCAAGCGTCTCCAGCACCTGGCCGTTGTAGAGCTGGAAGGGTGACACCTGCCCCTTGATGATGTGGTCGAGCAGCAGCTCGGGCAGCTCCATGGGCAGGGAACTCATGGCGTGACCTGCGGGGGTATGGGGGGGTGGGGCACGCAAGACGTTGAGGGGGGGGTGTGTGGTAGGGGTCACCCGCGTCCGTCTGGAAGCGCTCTTCGTTTTGCGATGTTAGAAAGCCGCTTGAGGCTAGGCACTTTCACATCAGCCGGATTGGAGACGCGTTTTTTCTTTACGCGTGTACATGTGAACTTCTTTCGCACCATATGCAGCCAACCATTGCTAATTGAAGATGCGGTTAGAACTGCTTTTTGTGCAGGGTTGCCTCCGTACGGTGCGAAAGAAGTCCAACGTAGAACCCCCCATGCACGCAAGTGATGCGGTCTTGTTCATCTCGAATATTCTGTCGGGAACCTTTGCACGAAGACTGCACTCTTTGGACGAAGGCTTCCCGCCCTTCGGATGAGCGAACGAGGGAGCGGTTTTGCCCGCTGCGTCTTCGCCTCCGGGCTTGTGAACGTCACACAGCGCTGGTTTCAGTGCTCTGTGATGCAGCCGCTCGTCCATAATCAATTTTCGGGTCAGATTGCAGCGTGAGTAAAAAAACGCCAAAGTTGTTTTAACACGCAGTAGGCTTTCGTGGCTAATATTAATCGTAAATGATTGTTTTTTTTTTGGGGGGGGGGGGGTTAATCACGTAAAATTACCGTGTCGTTAAACCCACGGCTGCCAACCGACACGGCCAATTAGTAAGGTTTGCCACCTAAACAAAAACGTGGCAATTGGTTACCACGTCACCTCGCCGGTTGTGTGTGCAAGAGAGTAAACCCAAAACAACGTTTAGCAATTCCATCACCGCGGCGTTTCGCCGGGCGATTGCAACAACCATCTTCATCAGGCGATTCTCCAGATATTGTGAAAAGTCTTCGAGCTTTTGGTCTTGAACGCTGTGTGGTCAAACCCTCCACCAACGCCGACACGCAGCCATGTTCAACACAGATGTCACGTGACGGACAAACAGCACCGATTTTTTGCCACGAATGCGCCACCGGTGATGTTTTGGCGAGCGAACCACGCACATTTAACAATTCGGTACGAACAATCAATTGTGGCAATCGCCTGATTGACGATGACGACGACGATGCTGGTCATATGGGGCCGTCCATAAATGACGTCACGCGATTTTTGACGATTTTTGACCCCCCCCCCCCCACGTCACACGGCGTCACAAAAAGTCAGCCCCCCCCTAAAATATGACGTCACAAAGCTCTGCCCCCCTCCCCCCCCCCCCAAAACCATATTTCAATTTTGAAAATAAAACATGCTTCAAATCGCTTTAAACTATTGTCATTGTAGTGCGTATTTAATGTGGCGCTGCACTCTGATGTTGTAGGAGTGTTGTTATAACAATTAGTGTTGTTATAACAATTAGGAGGCTGCGCCTTTTAATTGAGATCAAGTGTTAGGATGACATCGCTTCATTTGTTTCGCGGACAGAAACGTATTTGGGGCCGTCCATAAATGACGTCACGCACCGAGGGGAGGGAGTGTTGTTATAACAATTCTAGATTTATTTAAAGTTGCGCATTTTGATGTGACGTCACATTTCTCAAACCCCCCCCCCCGTTTCGTCACACATCGTCACAAATGTCTGACCCCCCCCCCCCCGGGCCCCTAGGTGCGTGACGTCATTTATGGACGGCCCCTAACTAGCGGCGACACGTCCGTACCCACGTGTTACAACGCGGCATTACCAACGGCGTAGACACGGCAATTAATCGGCAACGTTCGTTTGCCACGTGGCAGCTTTAGTTATTTGGCTGTGCCACCGGGTGAAGAAGGGCGTACGACACGGTATTGGCAGTGGACTCACGCGGAGATCTGACCCCAAAAAAATGTTTAAATTATGAATCAAAACATTGCTCGCGAGAGCCCACGCTTATTCAAAATGTAGCCCATTCCTCCCTTTCGGCTGCGTGGGGGAACGTTGTACAATTGATATGAATGTTCAAGTTAATCCGGCTAGCAAAATTGTGTTTGGCTCAGTGCGACGCTGGCACAGAGCGTTGTGTTTCTGTTGCGGGGGTAATCCCGCGTGGCCCATACCCCTGCGCCTCAATTAGCGTTTGCGAGTTCGGAACAGAGGAGAGCCGTAAGTCGATCGCTGCTCGCTGTCCAGTGGCAGCCCACGTGCAACGCTGCGTTTGTTTATTTTCACGCGACTTGGGAATTGAACTCGGGATCCCGGGCTTACGGCACAGAGCAAACCCGTACGCCTGTGCCATGAGCACATTAATAACGCGCTGGCTAGCAGCACTTGCACGGAGGGTAGATTCTGTGTCAAGTGTCCTTTGTGTTCGAGCGTGCAATGAGTAAACTCTGCTTAACCACGCACATGTGTTGAAGAGCGTGTGATGTTCACATGCATTTTCCGCAGAGTTCGCATCTTTTATTTCGTGAGAGTGGTGTACGCGTGTTGAACTTATTTAGTCATGCTACGTGGCCAACCTTGCAAATCGAAGGTGCAGTGTTGAATCTATAGGCAGTGTTGAGTCTATGGTCAGTGTTGAGTCTGTGGGTAGTGTTGAGTCTGTGGGTAGTGTTGAGTCTATGGGCAGTGTTGAGTCTGTGGGTAGTGTTGAGTCTGTGGGTAGTGTTGAGTCTATGGGCAGTGTTGAGTCTGTGGGTAGTGTTGAGTCTGTGGGTAGTGTTGAGTCTATGGGCAGTGTTGAGTCTATGGGTAGTGTTGAATCTATAGGCAGTGTTGAGTCTGTGGGCAGTGTTGAGTCTATGGGCAGTGTTGAGTCTGTGGGCAGTGTTGAGTCTATGGGCAGTGTTGAGTCTATGGGCAGTGTTGAGTCTATGGGCAGTGTTAGTCTATGGGCAGTGTTGAGTCTGTGGGCAGTGTTGAGTCTATGGGTAGTGTTGAGTCTATGGGTAGTGTTGAGTCTATGGGCAGTGTTGAGTCTATGGGCAGTGTTAGTCTATGGGCAGTGTTGAGTCTATGGGTAGTGTTGAGTCTATGGGTAGTGTTGAGTCTGTGGGCAGTGTTGAGTCTATGGGCAGTGTTAGTCTATGGGCAGTGTTAGTCTATGGGCAGTGTTGAGTCTATGGGCAGTGTTGAGTCTATGGGCAGTGTTAGTCTATGGGCAGTGTTAGTCTATGGGCAGTGTTAGTCTATGGGCAGTGTTGAGTCTATGGGCAGTGTTAGTCTATGGGCAGTGTTGAGTCTATGGGTAGTGTTGAGTCTGTGGGCAGTGTTGAGTCTATGGGCAGTGTTGAGTCTATGGGTAGTGTTGAGTCTATGGGCAGTGTTAGTCTATGGGCAGTGTTAGTCTATGGGCAGTGTTAGTCTATGGGCAGTGTTGAGTCTATGGGCAGTGTTAGTCTATGGGCAGTGTTGAGTCTATGGGTAGTGTTGAGTCTGTGGGCAGTGTTGAGTCTATGGGCAGTGTTGAGTCTATGGGCAGTGTTGAGTCTGTCGGCAGTGTTAGTCTATGGGCAGTGTTGAGTCTATGGGTAGTGTTGAGTCTGTGGGCAGTGTTGAGTCTATGGGTAGTGTTGAGTCTATGGGCAGTGTTGAGTCTGTGGGCAGTGTTAGTCTATGGGCAGTGTTGAGTCTGTGGGCAGTGTTAGTCTATGGGCAGTGTTGAGTCTGCGTGCAGTGTGTATGTACGTTGAACTTCTTTCGCACCGTACGTGGGAAGGACAACGAACTAAACGCAACAAAGGGGTTCTAAAAATCCCGTGTGTGCAATCCAGATTTGAAAGCGCACCTCGCGATCTCGCACAGAATGTGAAACAGGACGAGGAAAGCACACGCCTCCACAAGACCCCGTACACCGTCCTGTTCCAGGGCTTCAATACAGCAACCAGCCTATGCGGAGCAGTGGACGGATGTTCTTCAACATCCGTCCACATCCCATGAGGAGAGCGCGCGTGGAAATGGTGACACTTACACGAGCCGCGCGTATTTACGGGTTTTTATATTCTTAGGTTTTTTCGGTAAAGTCACGTAGGTAAAACATTAAAATTAATAAAAGTAAAATAAGATAAAAATAAAAATCACGACGTTTCGGAGGCAACACAAGCTTCCGTCTTCAGGTGGAACCGTCACAGCCACGACAGCTGTATCAAATAAATGAGAGATTACAAGAGCTACCACTCCGTATATATAATGGTTGGAGTGGTAGCTCTTGTAATCTCTTATTTACTTGATACAGCTGTCGTGGCTGTGACGGTTCCACCTGAAGACGGAAGCTTGTGTTGCCTCCGAAACGTCGTGATTTTTATTTTTATTTTATTTAACTTTTATTAATTTTAATGTTTTAGCTACGTGACTTTACCGAAAAAAACCTAAGAATATGAATCCTTGCAGTCACGAAAGCTTCAAATCTAGAATTACGGGTTTTTGTTCGTGAGCCTCGTCCGGGTGGATTTGTTCTGATCCCCGATCCTGACGGTGCTGGGATCTCATGATTCAGGATGAATAGTTGGAGGAGTTCGATGCTCATGCACGACGCTTTCCTACCAGCGCGATGTAAACGTCCGCAGTTGCCCTTCGACTAAGAGGAATTCTGCGCGAAATGCGGCGATTCAAATTTGGAGGCCTATGAGAATGTCTACTATGGCCCAAATAATAATGATTATCTTCTTGGTTCTTTCGGTAAAGTCACGTAGAAGGGAAATAATAAAAATAAAACATAATAAAATACAATTCTTGTGAGAATAAAAAAATAAAACATAATAAAATTCAATTCTTATATTTATATTATTTTATTATTTCCCTTCTACGTGACTTTACCGAAAGAACCAAGAAGATGAATCCCTGCGGTCACGAAAGCTTTAAATCGAAATAATATTTAACAGCCCTTCGTCAATCCAACAGTGAAGGCCTCTCCGTGCCGTACCGGTTCTGGGGGTTGTTTTGCCCAAACTTCACCCGACCGGTCAGTCCGGGATGTTGAAGGTGAGAGGTAAACAATCGGTGTGCATTTAAGTGGCGTACCATCGCGGTAATTTGCTTCCCATTGCCTCCGACTCTCGCGCGCACAACACAAACCGAAGAAACCAATTCGGTAGCACGGCGGTCTTTGTGGCGCGCGTGTGTGTGGTGAGCGGTGCGGCGAGTGCGATGTGCTTGTTGAACTTTTTTCACGCCAGACGTGTGGCCAGCCATGCCGATCGTAGTTGCGTGGTGTAGCGAGTGTTGTGCAGCGAGTTTGCTGCAGTGAGTGAGAGTTATAACAAGTGCGGTGTAGCCAGAACCGGCCCTAGACCTTTGGGTGCCCTAAGCAAAATTTGGTTGGAGGCCCCTTTGATGTATGATTTTTTTCACCCACTAGCTAGCAGTGACTCTAGGGGGGCCCTCTGCTGGCCACGGGGCCCTTTGCAATTGAAAGGGTCGCTTAGTGGCTGGGCCGGCTCTGGGTGTAGCGAGTGTGCGGTGGTGCGCGATTGATGACAAGCAAGCGTCGTGCAGCTCTGTGTTTTTTTCCACCGCGAGGGGGGAGCGGGTGAGCGGGTGAGTGGGTGAGCGGGTGAGATGGTGAGTGGGCGAGCGGGTGAGCAGGTGAGCGGGTGAGCGGGTGAGATGGTGAGCGGGCGAGCGGGCGAGCGGGTGAGCGGGTGAGCGCGTGAGATGGTGAGCGGGTGAGCGGGTGAGCGGGTGAGCGGGCGAGCGCGTGGCTCCGTACCGTCTGTCGCCTCGTTGTTGGGTGCCAGCAGCGTGTAGTCGACCCCGGGCTTCAGGCTCTTCATGAGGCCCGCCTCGGCAAACATGTCCACGAAGTTGGTGACGCCCGCCGAGTCGGCCAGCTCCATCACCGTCTTGGCTGTGGGGGAGGGAGGGGGGGCAGAGGGCATGGGGCGGGGTCAACGACCGGCTCCGACGTCGTCGTGAAAGGTCGGCGACTTCGTAACGGTCGGTGACATCACAATGGTCGGTGACGTCATCGTAACGATTGGTGACATCGTCTTAATAGTCAGTGACATCACAATGATCGGTGACGTCATCGTAACGGTCGGTGACATCACAATGGTCGGTGGCGTCATCGTAACGGTTGGTGACATCGTTTTAATGGTCACTGACATCACGGTGGTCGGTGACGTCATCGTAACGGTTGGTGACATCGTTTTAATGGTCACTGACATCACGATGGTCGGTGACGTCATCGTAACGGTTGGTGACATCGTTTTAATGGTCACTGACATCACAGTGGTCGGTGACGTCATCGTAACGGTTGGTGACATCGTTTTAATGGTCACTGACATCACAGTGGTCGGTGACGTCATCGTAACGGTTGGTGACATCGTTTTAATGGTCACTGACATCACAGTGGTCGATGACGTCATCGTAACGGTTGGTGACATCGTTTTAATGGTCACTGACATCACGATGGTCGGTGACGTCATCGTGATGGTCGGTGACATCACAATGGTCGGTGACGTCATCATAACGGTTGGTGACATCGTCTTAATGTTCAATGGCATCGTGATCACGCCCCCTGCATGAATGACGCCAGTGCGCGGACACATTCCACGCGAACAGGGAAAAACAGCGGCCGCATTTCGCTAGGGGCCGTCCATAAATGACGTCACGCACCTAGGGGGCGGGTCAGATATTTGTGACGATGTGTGACGAGGGGGGGGGAGGTTGAGAAATGTGACGTCGCATCAAAATGCGCAACTTTAAATAAATATAAAATTGTTATAACAACACTCCTACAACATCTGTGCAGCACCACATTAAATACGCACTACAATGACAATAGTTGAAAGCGATTTGAAGCATGTTTTATGGAAATATGGTTTTGGGGGGGGGGGCAGAGCTTTGTGATGGCATATTTAAGGGGGGTCTGACTTTTTGTGGCGCCTCATGAAGAGGGGGGGGGGGGGTCAAAAATCGCCCAAAATCGCGTGACGTCATTTATGGACGGCCCCCTATGAGCGTGATCCTTCCTGTTGCTCGTTCAGTTACAATCCACCAGCACGCAAGAGGTCCTTCCTTGTTCACCATCTGTGGCTAGAAGCCTCTGTCTAGCCAATACACTTCCGGCATTTGATACGGGTATTATTATTGATTCATTGATTGATATACAAATAAAACAAATAAAAAATAAAAATTAATTTTAAAAATCTTTTTTCTTTATTTTAACAGGTAAGTCCCCACTGAGCTCTGTAGCTCTTTTTCACGAATGACCTGGCCACAAATGATGGCCCCACGAAGAGGCTTAACACGTGGAAATTTATAGCAGCCAAACACTCTGAACGCGTGTTTACAAATGTGGAGGGAAAAAACCAGAGAACCCGGAGAAAAATCAACGCGACAACGGGGAGAGAGAGAGAGAGAAAGACGCAAATTCCAAATATACAGGTGTCTGGATCGGGATCGAACCCACGAACCTTCTGTATACTAGGGGAGGTAGTTAACATCTCACTTTTGGGAACAAATTGGTTGGCATTGGAGCCTCCATGTGATGTAACAGACCTTTTAAATGACCAGTTCACCACCAAGTCCCAAACTCATACCCAAACCCACCACCCCCCCGCCACCCCCGTGACCATCACCAGGCTGACGTGGTGTCGGGAACTCCAACTTCTTGACAAATGAAGGAGGGGAAAAATAAAAATCCACAGCTGCAAAAAAAAATGTTTTTGCCAGTGAAAATATTTTCACAGCAATTACTCGAAAATGTCACATTTCATCCCCAGCGGCGCATAACTTGTATTCGATGACGCTTGTGTTAAAACGCACACGCGCCGCGGATATATATACCTCTCTGCTCAAGCGCTTCATTGTTCGAATGACTCATCCACCTTGGCAGGGACTCGTTACTATAATTGGCTCAGAGAAAGAAGGCCTGGCTGGCGCTCAGGGGGGAAGGGGGGGCGGTCAGAGTTCTGAGCTGGTAACGCTGATGACCCCCGCATTCAAATCCAGGGCTTTGAATGAAGCTAGACGAAAACTAAATAAACTCCTGATAATAGTTTTTTTACCCTTCTATCTGGCAACAAAACTGACACCTTTTTACAAGGAGTCATGTTTGCATAGACCGCAATACCTGCAGTCATAATGCAAACAAAAGACATAACTCTGATAATGTGCACTGTCCTTGAAGTTGATTGGTCCACACCCGAGACAACTTTCCTTAGAGCCTAGTCTCACATGGGTTGGACTAGATGACGCCTATAGGCGCACCTCAAGGACAGTGCATACATTATCAGAGTATGTCTTTTGTTTGCATTATGGCTGCAGGTATTGCGGTCTATGCAAACATGACTCCTTGTAAAAAGGTGTCAGTTTTGTTGCCAGATAGAAGGGTATAAAAAAACAATTATCATATTTTTACTGGCAAATGAGGTTCCCATGGTGTAAATGAACTCCTTTTTAAAACAACGCTTTAATTAGCAACTTCGTTTAGCTCGCAGTCGAGAAGTACGTCAATGATGCAGCGCCTGCTCCCACATCAACGCTTACTTGAATTGATTTATTACTTCAGTAACTCGTTCACACGGAGCAGAGGCGGTTCGAGAGTTTAGGGATCGTTGCGTTTTTTTACCTACGCAAATATATCTATAAATAATAAGGCGTCCGTACAAAATGTGAATTGCTTTAAAGTAGCGAATTCATTGATTTATCGATTTTGATACCGGCATGCATTGTCACCGGATCTGAGCACGTGTGCAAAATTAGAAATTGATTGGACAACAGGAAGTGGACGAAATTTTGATGACAAGATTTGACCACGACAAACATAGGAGTCAAGTTTAGTAAAACCGTTGAAGAAAAACCCCAACACATTCGTGTCTCTGGAGCCATGCACTTTAAAAGCGTCTGGATTGAAAACTAATTTCTTGACAACTTTTCGATTTAAAGCTTTCGTGACTGCTGCAGGGATTCATCTTCTTGGTTCTTTCGGAAAAAGTGACGTAGAATTGAAATAATAAAATAATAAAAATAAAACATAATAAAATAATTCTCACGACGCTTCGGCCACAACGCAAGTAGCCGTCCTCAGGTGGAGAACAGGTCTGTCGAGGAGACAGAGTCTGAAACAACTGTTTTTTTTTGGTTGGGTTTAGTTTCCGTTGTATTTCCCTGCCACCCCCTTGCCGCACCTCGTATTTAGCGACGGTTGGCTATGTACGGCGCGAAAGAAGTTCAACACACCTACGTGCAAACGTTTACAACGCATGACGCTTTGGGCAATGGCTCTTCTCCACTGCGCATAGAGAGGCCAACGGGTGAGAGTCATTTATGTGCTCTCAAGGAGGCTCATTACCCGAAACGTCACCTGTCATGTACTTTTTTAAAATCCTTTATATTAAGTTCACTTGTTTGCTTGCGCGCTTACGACCGTGCAAATCTTTCGGTCGTTTTTAAAACCAACTTCCCGTGATCCAATCGAGCTGACATTTTGCACACAGACTCGTTGTGCGTGACAATTTATTTTCGTGAAAATTTTTTTGCCAAAATTTTACACTTTTTAGGAAAAAATTAATTATATTTAATTACCAATTGCTTAATGGTGGCAGACAATCATCTGACCCATAGGTGGCAGCCATCTCAAGCCAGAGGACGAGATGACTCTAGCCGCCACGCATATAAAGGATTTATAGTGAAAAACTTTGTTTTTACGGGTTAATTTTTTACTGATGAGACCACAGTGTTATTGAAATATGTGTTGAGCTCTGCCGCTGTTGTTTGTCGCCGTTGCCGCTGCTTGTGCATCGCTGCCAATGCAGTATTGCCAAATAAATGATGATTAAAATTGGTTCTCGCGCCTCGGGAATTCATGTTCAGCAGCCCCCATCGCCAATGACCGCACGAGGCAACACAATCACCGCGTCAAATGTTTGTGCTCTGCAGTCGCCTCCTTGGCTTCATTTCTCCAGTCGTGAAACAAAATCAAACATCGTCTCGATGGCCTTGCGGTAAAACCACATCCTACGACGCTGAATGGTCTGGGAGAGTGACGCACCCGTTGCAGCGTGAACCGGAGGTTCACTTTAACACGTAGGCTTTCGCGACCAATATTGTTCATAATCAACGATTTTTGGGTTTAGATCGCGTTATTTATAAATGTGTCGTAACCCTCCACCACCCGACACGCGTGAAATGTTGTGGTTTCACGCTTCAACACACCGGTGGGCTAAAGCAGTGAACTATTTGTCTTTTGTCAACGTGACACTTTTTTTTTACTGATTGGTCGGAGGTTCACTCTAAGAAGGCGTCTCAGATGCAGCTCTGCAATATTCGCTTCCACGGGCCGTTCTCTCTCAGACACGAAGGTGGCAGAGGGATACATCCACCACCACCGCCCCCCGCCACCGCACTAGGGATGAACGATTTTGGGGGAAAAATCTCTTTGCGATTTTTCTGACAGATTTTGCGATTCCGATTTGATTTGAGAGTACATTTTTTCAAGTCAGGCTTCAGTTCAAGATCCACTGTGTAATATATTGAAAACATGTGATGGAGCATTTCCACATGGTACCATCAAAATATGAACTGCTCTATATATAGGATGAGAACTTACAATATATGAATTGCTTCCAACATGTATTTATTTAAAAAAAAATGTAAATAGAACAATCAAACATAGAACAATTGTTAAGTTAAATTAAGTTATAATTATAAAAAATAAAGCGATTCCAATAAAGAAGTAATATGACTTTTTAAATCGCAAAACATCGCAGCCTTTGCGATTTGCTAATCGCATTGTTTCAAATTGAGATATCGATTTGAAATCGATTAATCGTTCAGCCCTACCCCGCACACCGCAAGAGGACCCCGGGCGCTGACACGTGGCCTCTCGCGACGCAACGCCGACAGTATAGTCGGCGTCAAAGCGGTACGAACCAAAGGAAATGACACGTCTGGAAAAAAAACTAATAAAAAAGATAAAAACACACACCTGAGAGCGAAAATAAATAAAGAGGCGGTTGCGTTAAGTGCGTTGATCGGCACTTCGTGCGTATGTGATATTCAGAGCTAGATATGAATTTCATTACACATGCCTCTATACTCAATGTGCCTGATGCCTTTTCAAACTCGTGAAAATTGTGTTATCGTCACCGCTGAGGAAACAGCGATCGCTTTCGGCCCCACGTGGGACAGCGAAATTGCCCTGCTCGCAACAAACTATCGTTGGCTGGCCTGTCATTCCAGAGGCGGACGTGAATCATCACCTGGGATGCCTCGTGGTCATTCATCAAAACCACTGCGGCAAGATGTTAACTACCTCGCCTGATATGCAGGAGGTCGTGCTCGCAACAAACTATCGCTGGCTGGCCTGTCATTCCAGAGGCGGACGTGAATCATCACCTGGGATGCCTCGTGGCCATTCATCAAAACCACTGCGGCAAGGTGTTAACTACCTCGCCTGGTATGCAGGAGGTCGTGCTCGCAACAAACTATCGCTGGCTGGCCTGTCATTCCAGAGGCGGACGTGAATCATCACCTGGGATGCCTCGTGGTCATTCATCAAAACCACTGCGGCAAGGTGTTAACTACCTCGCCTGGTATGCAGGAGGTCGTGCTCGCAACAAACTATCGCTGGCTGGCCTGTCATTCCAGAGGCGGACGTGAATCATCACCTGGGATGCCTCGTGGTCATTCATCAAAACCACTGCGGCAAGATGTTAACTACCTCGCCTGGTATGCAGGAGATCGTGGGTTCGATCCCGACCCTGATGATGCCTGCTGCTGTATATTTGAGTATGCATGTCTCTCTCCACGTGGTCGCGTGGATTTTTCCCCGGGCCCTTGGGTTTTCCCTCCACATTTAGAATCGACATTGTTGTCTCCTTGGTTCTTTCGGTAAAGTCACGTAGAATGGAAATAATAAAATAATACAAATAAACATAATAAAGTAATTCGCACGACGTTTCGGCCACAACGCAAGCAGCCGTCCTCAGGTGAAGAACAGGTCTGTCAGACTCTGTCTTCCCGACAGACCTGTTCTTCACCTGAGGACGGCTGCTTGCGTTGTGGCCGAAACGTCGTGAGAATTACTTTATTATGTTATATTTTATTATTTTATTATTTCCATTCTACGTGACTTTACCGAAAGAACCAAGTAGATGAATCCCTGCAGTCACGAAAGCTTTAAATCGAAATCGACATTGTGCTTTTGGCTGCTGTGAATGATCCACGTGATGATAAGCCACTTCGTTGTGCTATAATTTTTGTGGCCAGGACTCTTATGAAAAAGAGCTACGTAGCTCAGTGGACCTTATCTGGTAAAATGAAGGCCGGCACGGCACACGAGGGGGTGGGTGGCCAACACCACGCCCGGCCGCCTTTATCCGCGAGTGGCAATGATTACACATCGCATCAGGTACTCATTTGAGGCTGAGTCGATCTAGGGGAGGCCCAGGGCCGGTTCAGATATTCGTCACTGGTGTTGGCCATGAGCTGGAATCGAACTCGGGTCGCCGGGTTCGCAGCGCGCTAAGCCGCTGTACATCGCTCCTCGCACAAACACACATGCGCACGCACACACGCACACACACGCACACACACACGCGCCCACACATGCACACACACATGCACACACACATGCACACACACACGCGCACACACACGCGCACACACACACGCACACACACACACACATGCACACACACACGCGCACACACACATGCACACACACACGCACACGCGCACACACATACACGCACACACACACGCGCACACACACACGCACGCACTCACACACACACACACGCACACACACGAGCACACACACACACGCACACACACACACACACACGCACTCACACACACACACATGCACATACACACACGCACACACACGCACACGCGCACTGCGGCCAACATGCCCTGCACATCGGGGGCTCGCTCGCGAAGAGTTGTGAGCTTCACACAAAACCCCCCAAAAAAATGACATCTCGCGACTTGAACCTCTCCCTCCTTTTTATCCCCCTCCCCCATCCCTCCCAACAAACGTAAGTTTCATCTTCTTGGTTCTTTCGGTAAAGTCACGTAGAAGGGAAGTAATAAAATAATAAAAATAAAACAAAATAAAATAATTCTGACGACGTTTCGGCCACAACGCAAGCAGCCGTCCTCAGGTGAGAATTATATTATTTTGTTATGTTTTGTTTTTATTATTTTATTACTTCCCTTCTACGTGACTTTACCGAAAGAACCAAGAAGATGAATCCCTGCAGTCACGAAAGCTTTAAATCGAAACGTAAGTTTCATCTTCTTGGTTCTTTCGGTAAAGTCACGTAGAAGGGAAGTAATAAAATAATAAAAATAAAACACAATAAAATAATTCCTACCGACGTTTCGGCCACAACGCAAGCAGCCGTCCTCAGGTGAAACCCAGGTCTGACTTTACCGAAAGAACCAAGAAGATGAATCCCTGCAGTCACGAAAGCTTTAAATCGAAACGTAAGTTTCATCTTCTTAGTTCTTTCGGTAAAGTCACGTAGAAGGGAAATAATAAAATAATAAAAATAAAACACAATAAAATAATTCCTACCGACGTTTCGGCCACAACGCAAGCAGCCGTCCTCAGGTGAAACCCAGGTCTGACTTTACCGAAAGAACCAAAAAGATGAATCCCTGCAGTCACGAAAAGCTTCAAATCGAAACGTAAGTTTTCCCACGCACACGCGCGTGCCGGCGAGCGTTCGCACCGGAGTCTGGGATGAGGACATCGCCGATGGTGTGCACCACGCCGTTGGTGGCGACCAGGTCCCGCTGGGCCACACTGCTCAGTCCGTTGATGCGGAACTCTCCACCCTCGCAGCCGAGCGTAGTGGGGCTGCCCTCGCGTGAGTCCACCACGCTGTTGCCCAGCACGGCCTCCGAGCACTGCACCGACTCCAAGATGTGGTTGTTGATCACAGCTGCGAGCGGGACAGCGGGCGGAGAAGTGGAGGGGGGGGCATCATGGTTAGGAACGGACGACGGGAACAGATGTGACTCAAATGTACGGCAACGTCACAACGCACACATAAACCTCCGCCACCCAACCCCCCCTTCTGGTCTTCGTACCTGATCGGTCCACAAGTGACGACATCGCATTTATTACTCTATTTAACGCCGAAACAGGAGGATTTCTCCACAACTCTGACTTGCCGCCTGATGATGCTGGTTGTAATTACCGGTGAAACGAATTGGCGTGATTTGTTTACGTGACAAACCTTACTAATTGGATGTGCCGGGTGGTGGCGGGTATAACGACAAGTTTATATATACGCGATCTAACCCAAAAACCTCTATTGTGGATAATATTTGTCACGAAAACCTACCACGTGTTGAACTAACTTCACAAACATCCGGTAGCTCAAGCGCCGTCGATGTTAGTTCGCCATCCAGCAATCGGTGTCATCCGAAGCAGTCCGCCAACGCCACTCGCGAGGTCCCCACCTCAAAATCAGAGTTCAAATTCTATTCAGGTGCCCGACTCGGCCCCCTCCATCTTAGGAGAGCGTCACTTCGTTGGAGGTAAACGCTTTTATTAAATCCTTTATATTAAGTTCGCTTGCTTGCTTAGGACTGTGCAAATCTTTCGGTCGTTTTTTAACCCACTTCCCGTGATCCAATCGAGCTGACATTTTCCACACAGACTCGTTGTGCGTGACAATTAATGTTCGTGAAAAAAAATGCAAAAATTGTACACTTTTTAGGACAAAAATATTATATTTAATTACCAATTGCTTAATGGTGCAATGCAATCATCTGACCCATAGGTGGCAGCCATCTCAAGCCAGAGGACGAGAGGACTGTAGCCGCCACGCATATAAAGGATTTATAGTGAAAAACTTTGTTTTTACGGGTTAATTTTTATCGCTTGTAAATTGAGTTAGTGGAGCACAGGCCTAGCTATTTCTTTACTTATATCTACAACAGCCATTAGACACATATTTACAATATAAAAAATAGAACTAATAAGAAATTAAAATAACCTTCTGGGACATTATTGCAATATCGAACCAGGCCATTGTTTAAATCACCGGTAGAACCGATCAACCTCCGAGATGAAAAAAGTTATAGTTTAAGTGCAGTGATTAAATGAGATTGTCTCAAAGGTGAACCGTGAATATCTTGTCATCAGCACGTGGAATGTCCACCGATGGCATGTAGAATTCCCACCAATGACATGTGGATTTCCCAAGCAATGACATGTGGATTCCGACCAAAGCATGTGGAATTCCCGCCGGTGGCAAGTGGAATTCCCACCAATGACATGTGGAATTCCGACCATAGACATGTGGAATTCCCACCATTGACATGTGGAATTCCCAAACAATGACATGTGCGTTTCCCAAACAATGACATCTGGAATTCCGACCAATAGCACGTGGAATGCCCACAAGTGGAATTCCGACCAATGCATGTGGAATTCCCACCAATGGCATGTGGAATTCCCACCAATGGCATGTGGAATTCACACCAATGGCATGTGGAATTCCCACCAATGACATGTGGAATTCCCATCAATGACATGTGGAATTCCCACCAATGGCATGTAGAATTCCCACCAATGACATGTGGAATTCCCACCAATGGCATGTGGAATTCCCACCAATGACATGTGGAATTCACACCAATGGCATGTGGAATTCCCACCAATGGCATGTGGAATTCCCACCAATGACATGTAGAATTCCCACCAATGACATGTGGAATTCCCACCAATGACATGTGGAATTCCCACCAATGGCATGTGGAATTCCCACCAATGACATGTGGAATTCCCACCAATGGCATGTGGAATTCCCACCAATGGCATGTGGAATTCCCACCAATGGCATGTGGAATTCCCACCAATGACATGTGGAATTCCCATCAATGACATGTGGAATTCCCACCAATGGCATGTAGAATTCCCACCAATGACATGTGGAATTCCCACGAATGGCATGTGGAATTCCCACCAATGACATGTGGAATTCCCACCAATGGCATGTGGAATTCCCACCAATGGCATGTGGAATTCCCACCAATGGCATGTGGAATTCCCACCAATGGCATGTGGAATTCCCACCAATGACATGTAGAATTCCCACCAATGACATGTGGAATTCCCACCAATGACATGTGGAATTCCCACCAATGGCATGTGGAATTCCCACCAATGACATGTGGAATTCCCACCAATGGCATGTGGAATTCCCACCAATGACATGTGGAATTCCCACCAATGGCATGTGGAATTCCAACCAATGACATGTGGAATTCCCACCAATGACATGTGGAATTCCCATCAATGACATGTGGAATTCCCACCAATGGCATGTAGAATTCCCACCAATGACATGTGGAATTCCCACCAATGGCATGTGGAATTCCCACCAATGACATGTGGAATTCACACCAATGGCATGTGGAATTCCCACCAATGGCATGTGGAATTCCCACCAATGACATGTAGAATTCCCACCAATGACATGTGGAATTCCCACCAATGACATGTGGAATTCCCACCAATGGCATGTGGAATTCCCACCAATGACATGTGGAATTCCCACCAATGGCATGTGGAATTCCCACCAATGGCATGTGGAATTCCCACCAATGACATGTGGAATTCCCATCAATGACATGTGGAATTCCCACCAATGGCATGTAGAATTCCCACCAATGACATGTGGAATTCCCACGAATGGCATGTGGAATTCCCACCAATGACATGTGGAATTCCCACCAATGGCATGTGGAATTCCCACCAATGGCATGTGGAATTCCCACCAATGGCATGTGGAATTCCCACCAATGGCATGTGGAATTCCCACCAATGACATGTAGAATTCCCACCAATGACATGTGGAATTCCCACCAATGACATGTGGAATTCCCACCAATGGCATGTGGAATTCCCACCAATGACATGTGGAATTCCCACCAATGGCATGTGGAATTCCCACCAATGACATGTGGAATTCCCACCAATGGCATGTGGAATTCCAACCAATGACATGTGGAATTCCCACCAATGACATGTGGAATTCCCACCAATGGCATGTAGAATTCCCACCAATGACATGTGGAATTCCAACCAATGGCATGTGGAATTCCCACCAATGACATGTGGAATTCCCACCAATGGCATGTAGAAATCCCACCAATGACATGTGGAATTCCCACCAATGACATGTGGAATTCCCACCAATGGCATGTAGAATTCCCACCAATGACATGTGGAATTCCCACCAATGACATGTAGAATTCCCACCAATGACATGTGGAATTCCCACCAATGACATGTGGAATTCCCACCAATGGCATGTAGAATTCCCACCAATGACATGTGGAATTCCCACCAATGACATGTGGGTTTCCCAAACAATGACAACTGGAATTTTAACTAATGGCACGGGGAATTCCCACCAATGCATGTGGAATTCCCACCAATGGCATGTGGAATTCCCAACAATGACAAGTGGAATTCCCACCAATGTCAAGTGGAATTCCCACCAGTTGCACGGGAATTCCCACCAATGACATGTGGAATTCCCACCAACGTAAAGTGGAATTCCCACCAACGTAAAGTGGTATTCCCACCAATGGCGTTTGGAATTCCCAACTGTCGGTCAGGAAACGAGCGCAAAGCAACGACCACTTTGACCCTCCCTTATATCTCTTGAGGTTGATCGTGTACAGAGGCTCGTGTGTTCTTGGGCGTGTGTTGTGAAGGACACGTCACAGTACACACCCTGCATTCTGCATGAGTGATTATGTTACTGGCTGTCGTCGTACTGAGCTGGTGTTATAGTTTCCCAATGGGAGGTCATGTGGTAGAAGTCGGTGTTTTTGCACCGACTTCTACCACATGTTGCGATGTGATGGCCAGGAATGCACAAAACATTAGGCGGGAGTGTTTATTTATCAATTAAAATTGCGACACTTCCCTTTCAACATTTGTTTTACTTTCAATCTGGCCCAAAAAGTGGGACGAAAGCAATTTGGTTGGCTGGAAATTGTTTCAAAAGCTCAGTCATTGTTTAAGAATTCCAGAAGTACAAAAACTCATAAACATCCGTTCATCTGAGTGGAAACAAGTTCAAACTCTGGCAGGCGAGTGGTTGATGTTCATCGTAGATTTTTATAATCTACGTGTGATTCGCAAGCCGTTGTTTTGCGGGGGCGTTCATCAATGCACGATCTGTGTTATCAATGAACATTCGAACGTTCAAAGTCCAGGCCACCAGAGTCTCCTCGCAATCGCATCCATTAGGCAGCCCTGAAACGAGTGTGTAAATTCCACATTGCCATTCGAGGATCCAAGAGGATGTAAAATCACACCTGGCCTAAGTGGCCCCAAATGGTTTAAGCGCTTGATTGACAATCGGGAGGTTGAGAGCGCAAATCCCGGTAATGAAGCCGACTCTGCATCTCAACCTTTCTGGATCAATACAATGAACTGTGGCTACATCTGTAACACTGAAGCTATGCTGCTGCCTATTTAATGATATGCTTCAATTGCCTCAAATCAACAGGAAAGTTCAACCTCTGTAGGCCCGGGGTTCTTCCTGTTCATTCTCTTTAGGCCCCACCCCTTCCTGATTGTGCCCCACCCTTTCCTGATTGTGCCCCAATCGTCTCCTCCTTTTCCACACTCTGCACCTATACCTTTTTTTAAAGCCCCGCCACTTCTTCCATAGCCCCCCCGCCTCTTTCTGTTTAGGCCCAGTCAGAGGTCGCAACCGGGTACCCGATACCTGTACCCTACCCGATACCCGGCTACCCGTACCCGGCTGGGTACGGGTAACCGTTTGCGACCCTGGTGCGGCTGGGTACGGGTATGGGTAAGGAATCAAAACCCGTTTGCGACCTCTGCTTTCTGTAGGCCCAGCCCCTCCACCCAGACATTTGACTTGGGCGAGTTTTGGTAGCGGGTGGAGGTTGTGGCAGTGGAATGAGTTTGCGAGTGTGCACAGCAACAGCAGCAGCAGCATTGGGTAGCGGTGACAATCGGTGCAGGAAAGAGGGGGCGGGCTTCGTTGACGACCATTAACATCCCTCTGAGAAGAGCAACTTGATGACCACGACTCCAATTGTCACGGTTAGCTACGTACGGTGCGAATGGAGTTCAACGTACCTACATACTGCCCATAGACTCAACACTGCCCATAGACTCAACACTACCCATAGACTCAACACTACCCGTAGACTTACACTGCCCATAGACTCAACACTACCCATAGACTCAACACTGCCCATAGACTCAACACTGCCCATAGACTCAACACTGCCCATAGACTTACACTACCCATAGACTCAACACTGCCCATAGACTCAACACTGCCCATAGACTCAACACTGCCCATAGACTCAACACTACCCATAGACTCAACACTACCCATAGACTTACACTGCCCATAGACTCAACACTGCCCATAGACTCAACACTACCCATAGACTCAACACTGCCCATAGACTCAACACTACCCATAGACTCAACACTGCACATAGACTCAACACTGCCCATAGACTCAACACTGCCCATAGACTCAACACTACCCATAGACTCAACACTACCCATAGACTTACACTGCCCATAGACTCAACACTACCCATAGACTCAACACTACCCATAGACTCAACACTGCACATAGACTCAACACTGCCCATAGACTCAACACTGCCCATAGACTCAACACTGCCCATAGACTCAACATTACCCATAGACTCAACACTGCCCATAGACTCAACACTACCCATAGACTCAACACTACCCATAGACTCAACACTGCACATAGACTCAACACTGCCCATAGACTCAACACTACCCATAGACTCAACACTGCCCATAGACTCAACACTACCCATAGACTGAACACTACCCATAGACTCAACACTACCCATAGACTCAACACTACCCATAGACTCAACACTGCCCATAGACTCAACACTGCCCATAGACTCAACACTGCCCATAGACTCAACACTGCCCATAGACTCAACACTGCCCATAGACTCAACACTGCCCATAGACTCAACACTGCACCTCCGATTAGCACGGCCTGCTCCGTGCAGCGCGAAAGAAGTTCAGCATCCTTCCTGCACATCCCTGGCGCTGCCGCTTCGTATCATCCCCAGTCACACCACCTGCGATCCGGCGTCGGGGGTTTGAGGCTGCCACCCCCACCCACCCACCACCCCACCACTCAACCACCCCCACCTAGCACCCCCACCACACCCACCCCCACCTCCCCACCACCCCCACCTCCCCACCACCCCCACCACCCTCACCCATCTCCACCACCCACCACCCCCACCCGCCCACACCCACCCACCCCCAACCCACCCACCCCCACCACCCCCACCAACCCCCACCTCCCCACCACCCCACCCCCCCCCCACCACCCACCACCCCACCACCCCCACCACCCTCACCCGCCCCCACCAACCCCCACCTCCCCACCACCCCCACCACCCCAACCACCACCCACCACCCCACCACCCCCACCACCCTCACCCACACCCACCACCCTCACCCACCCCCACCACCCCCACCACCACCCACCACCCCTACCCACCCCCACCAGCCCCACCCCACTCCAACCCCCCCCACCCCCACCCCACGTACCCTTCAGGGCCTCGGGGTCCCCCAGGATGCGTGTGAGAACGTCCTTGGGGAGCCTCTCGAAGGCCTCGTTGGTGGGCGCGAGCAGCGTGAAGGAGCCCTTCTGCTCCAGCTCCTCCATGAGGTCCGCCGCGGTCGCCGCGGCCTTCACGCGCACAGACGCAGGGTCGCCGTCAACACCATCAACACAACATCACCATCAACACCATCAACACCGCGTCACCATCAACAGCAGCGTCACAACATCACCATCAACACCATCGACACAGCATCACCATCAACACAGCATCACCATCAACACCATCAACACAGCATCACCATCAACACCATCAACACAGCATGACCATCAACACCATCAACACAGCATCACCATCAACACCATCAACACCGCGTCACCATCAACAGCAGCGTCACAACAGCAGCGTCACACGCCCATGAAAGACCCCGACGGAGATTCTTCCGCCCCCCCCCCCCCCCGTCTTGGACCTTCGACGAAGCTCATTGGCCCACGACCTCGAAACCGCGTGCGCCGCGCGCGCCATGACGCAGACGCAGACACCCCGAACGGCGACGAGAACGACATCCGAATGGACGATCAACAACAACAACAAAGAAAACCCTCTTCTTGGTTCTTTCGGTAAAGTCACGTAGAATGGAAATAATAAAATAATAAAAATAAAACATAAAATAATTCTCACGACGTTTCGGCCACAACGCAAGCAGCCGTCCTCAGGTGGAGAACAGGTCTGTCGAGAAGACTTGGAGCGACTATTTAAGCTGGGATGGAGGGGCGAAGAGCGCCTTGACAAAATAATTTGCATATCAAGAGGAATTTAGCATATTTATGTATTACTTCCATTCTACGTGACTTTACCGAAAGAACCAAGAAGATGAATCCCTGCAGTCACGAAAGCTTTAAATCGAAAAAGAAAACCCTCTCCGGCAGTGTGTGGTGGGCCTGTGGGTCACCACCCAGAACGGAGAGAAGCGTGGCTTTCGCAAAAAAAATTCGGAGGGCATCGGCACAGCGATGATTCGCCACCACGCCAAAAATCCTGGCCGCAATCATCCCGCTCATCAAACCACGTCGATGTCAAATTATAGCACTTGCCCTCAGTGCTGGATTAAGCTGGTGTGGGGCCTGTAGCGTATGTTATAAAGAGACCCTAAATTATAAAAACATTAAAAAAATGTTTTTACTTGCACCGTTGAATAATTGTGATATTTAATTTGCCGTATGGCCAGATAATACGACAGATCGCTAACCTTAAACACCCAGTCGTTCATAAAAGTGTAATGCGGTGTAGTACTATAGTAATAGAGCAAGTGCAGAATCACTGAATTGAAATTAATAGTAGTTTTTGTAATTTTGTTTGTTATTTTCTTTGAACCTATCTATGAATTCCTGCAGTCACGAAAGCTTTAAGTCAAAATCGCAATTGATAGCTTGAAATTATTTAGCGCGGGGGTCCTTGAAAGTGCGGGGCACGTAGCATTATGTAGCTACTTGTGCTACTACGATAATCCCGCACTGGTTGCCCTGCATGCACGTGTCCACCCCACCGTTAAAATCGGCGTGCCTCGCCACGACCACTGACGGTGCCATCGAAAGCAACCTGCGCTGAGTCGCCGATGAAGCGATGGGACTTAAAAATCCTATCAACAACCGTCCGCCGCTATGCCAAGCTGCATTGGCATTCGATTGTCGAACACACGCGGTTACGAGGTCACTTACTCTTTGTGCGCGCCGCAAATGAGCAATGATAGATAATACTGACAGGTTTTTTCGGAAAAGTCACGTAGGTAAAAAATAAAATTCAAAGTTATTAACTTTTAATTTTATTAAAAGTGATTAACTTTTAATTTTATTTTTTACCTACGTAGGTAAAAAATAAAATTAAAAGTTATTAACTTTTAATTTTATTAAAAGTGATTAACTTTTAATTTTATTAAAAGTGATTAACTTTTAATTTTATTTTTTACTTACGTGACTTTAAAAATAAAATTAAAAGTTAATAACTTTTCATTTTATTTTTTTACCTACGTGACTTTACCGAAAAAAAACCTATGAGTATGAATCCTTGCAGTCACGAAAGCTTCAAATCTAGAATGATAGATAACCCTCGCTGATCTCGTCAAAGAAGCATGCACACCATCATCACGCGAACTGCGGCGGCCGGTGGCTAAACCATCGCACAGAGACGGCGGTCACCGCATTGCGCGGCGTTTCCGGATGCGCTTCTGCGGCCGTCTGGAACGCTCTTCCTATCCGACATTAGGAAGCCGCCGGAACTATGATGCACTTTTTGAAATCGAGCTTGAAGATGTATTTGTTTCGAACCCCTTTTTGCGTCTCGTTTGTTGTCCTCTCCCCCGCACCTCCGATTCACATTCACAAACCTTGGCTCGCCAGGAGAAGGCACCACAGCAAACGGACCGATCGCCATCCGTTTCCATGTGTACGAGGATAGTGTGTTTCCACCTTCGTGCGCGTTTTTTTTTGTTGTTGTCTGGCTCTTCCTTCAACACTTACGAACGTTCATTAATTGGCTGATAACAACTTCTAAAGAAAAACCCAATGCAGGCCCCTCCTGAAAATGAGCGCTGTGACGCGGTGTGGCTTTTTATGCATACACAATTTCATTGGCTTTTGAATTCAAACAAACTCGAATTGAATTAAATGATGACGTCACCCTGATGCTGCTCTATTTAAGACCGGAAGCAACAGGAGAGCTTCACCATTCTTGCCCGATGAAGCTGATTGTAATTATCAGCGAAACGTCGTACTACTCAAATTTAAAAATGCTGTTGATTCTCTCTTCAGCACACCAGTGGGCTAAAGTCAATAATTTTTCCTTTTAAAACGTGACACATTTTTTACTATTTGGCTGTGTCGGGTGGTGGAGTGTTACGACACATAAATAACGCGATCTGACCCAAAAAAAACTATATTAAGAATAATATTGGTCGCGAAAGCCTACGTGTTAAATTAAACTCGACCACCTTACATTTGTGAGCTGTTAAAAGAAGTCTGGAATGTATAGGGGGCCACATCAGCCTTTCATTGTTTATATATATATAAATGAAAAAATATGCACTGTGTGAAGAATAGTATGGCCTGTCAATCAAAATGTTAAATAATTTATATACGGTAACATTGCAAACGTTTTCCACAATTCCATTGTTATTTGCAGTTCTGTAGAATAAATACCTTTACAAATATGTCTTTTTAAAGGAGATTCAAGACACGCGAAATGGTGTTACGTTAACGCTAAGTCTACATATTTATATACTAACGGTAGTTGTAAGATATGAGCTTTAATGTCAAAGCTCACTTTTCATAAAATGTGAAACCTTTTATGCTGGGTCTCTGCACAGAATTTGTGTCATGCCATTCTCAAAGCGCCACAGATGTCCCTGTGGAATGTGGAATGTGGCATTTCAACTCTTGGCGCAAGGTCGATAAATGGCTTATAAACTAAATGTTAACATTACAAATGTATCTATTATAACATTATTTTAATTTATGCGGGTGCCACGGTGGCTAGGAGATGTTAACTACCCCGCCTGGTACACAGGAGGCGGTGGGTTCGATCCCGACCCTGACGCCTGCTGCTGTATATTTGGAGTCTGCGTGTTTCTCTCTCTCATCATCATCACGGTGGCTAGAAGATGTTAACTACCTCGCCTGGTATACAGGAGGCCGTGGGTTCGATCCCGACCCTGACGCCTGCTGCTGTATATTTGGAGTCTGCGAGTCTCTCTCTCTCTCGCTCATCATCATCACGGTGGCTAGGAGATGTTAACTACCTCGCCTGGTATACAGGAGGCCGTGGGTTCGATCCCGACCCTGACGCCTGCTGCTGTATATTTGGAGTCTGCGAGTCTCTCTCTCTCTCGCTCATCATCATCACGGTGGCTAGGAGATGTTAACTACCTCGCCTGGTATACAGGAGGCCGTGGGTTCGATCCCGACCCTGACGCCTGCTGCTGTATATTTGGAGTCTGCGAGTCTCTCTCTCTCTCTCATCATCATCACGGTGGCTAGGAGATGTTAACTACCTAGCCTGGTACACAAGAGGCCGTGGGTTCGATCCCGACCCTGACGCCTGTTGCTGTATATCTGGAGTTTGCGTGTCTCTCTGCACGTGGTCGCGTGGATTTTTCTCTAGGTCCTCTGGGTTTTCCCTCCACATTTACAATCAAGGTTTGTGTAAATTATTTGACTGCTATAAATTTCCACGCATTAAGCCACTTCTTTGGGCGATCATTTGTGGCCAGGTCATTTGTGAAAATGAGCTACATAGCTCAGTGGCCTTACCTAGTAAAATTTAATCGTTTAATAGAATATAGTAGGCTGTAGCACGATACCATTAGTATGTTGGCTGAAGCTAAAAAAACACAGTATTGTGAATGTTACAATAGTTGATGATTGAATAACACCAAACTTTCTAATCATATTCTTCCAACACGATTACATTACGGATATGCGCTCGATTCAAGTAAATTTTATTTTTTCATTTGTACCCATCTCAAAATGGATTTTCCTCTTTACTCTTTCCCACAATAGTCAACGGTGTCTCAATTATGGGCCAAAAGCGTTGAGGGTTGGAGGGGGGTCTGGGAAGCAGTGCCCTTGGCTGTCAATGCGATAAAGAGTTCACACAGCCTCCTCCCCGAGATCAATGAAGCAGAGGTGCATTTCGCAAGAGTTAAGAAAAACAACATCGGGCAAAAGCACACGCACGCACACACGTGGCCAAGAAATGGAGCAGCTCTTGTGAGTGTTGCCCCTGCCTGAACCCACACTTTGCGTCGAGGTCGTGGGCCTGACCGTCGAAATGCAACATTGACGGTGTGAGATAATCGTTGCCAGAACCACTCTTGCTGCACCTTCCGATGAAGGCGATGATTCTGACCTCCATACCCACCCCCACGTTGCAATTAGAGGCAGCCCCTTCTCTCATCTTACGATGTACAGACCATATTCGGCGGAGGTGGTGGGGGGGGGGTCATCGGTGGAGTTTCACAGCAGGATTATCGCCGTGGACTCTGGCAGCTGCAATGAGGCTATGCAAAGACAAATATCTCCCCAACCCCCCAGTATAGCCTTTGCAGACTTTTGGAGCAAGTGCTGTTAGCGAAGTGGCGCCTATGAAGGCCCACGTGGCACATGATGTGAGGGCGGCTGGCCAGCACCACGCCCGGCCGCCTTTGTCTCCCTCTTGGAGATGTTTACGCCAGGCACGCGTTTGAGGCCGAGTCGACCTTGGGGAGGCCCAGCACCGGTTCCGATGATAATCGTCGCTGGCGTTGGCCGTGAGCGGGAATCGAACTCGGGCAGCATACCACGTGGATACACCCCACTGCACCACGTCATGCCTTGAACATCGTGCATGGCGAGGTCAAATTTCCCCACAGAGGTGTTGCCTGGCTATGCGCTCCAAAATTGCATCAATCGGCCATGGTGGGGTGGGGGGGTCAGAGTTCAACACCCAGGCCACTTCTTCCCTTGTCGGAGTAACGCAGCGCTCGGTCAAATCCCAAATCGCCGCGATGGCGTGCGAATCAGCGGTATCGTTCGAGCAGAGGTATCGTTTGAGCATACTTCGCCACGCTGATAAGTGCAGCATGAAGCCGTGTGCGAATTAGCGGAATCTTTTTCTCAGCATACTTCACTCTGATATGTGTAGTGCAGTGAAGGGAAAGTGGGTCGAAGACTGCTCACATTCATCACTCGCCACTGATGATAGCCATGTGTGAACCACTACGTCACTGCTCCTCTCTCCAGCAATCTTATCCACATGTCAGTATGAAATAAAATGGTCCTGGGACACTTGGGGTCACGTACAATAAAATAAGTGAATGTGGCATCTAAAGTGTTTTGATTTAACTTTTGCTCCCCCATATACGGTCCCCTGAGGCATATTTTGCAGCAGTGGCCATTGGTGGCTCTTCTGTGCTGATGAGTCCAACTTTGGACGAAACCGGTCCACGGTTTGTCTCTGTTGTTGCATCACTGCTGCTGCTGTCAATCGGTCACATTGACTCAAAATTATCTTGACCGTTACCTAAGGCAAGAGAGACCACAGTGCAGTTCTTCAGGAACTGCCGATGGTTTTATTTGCAAATTAAGCACAAAAAATGGGCGGTGTGCACTTTCCGCATTTTTGTACCTTATTCGAAATCCGAGGCTTTTCCTAACGAATCAATCGTACACGTAACGATTGGATGCCATTTTATTATATCCTTACAAATATTATAGATCCATGCATATGTCGCAGTTCATATCTGTTTTTCTAAATACAAAAACGTCATCGCTCATAATTCCAGCTCCCATCTACGGAGGTGCGGGGGAAGGAAAACAAACTAAACACAAAAAGCATCTAAAAAAGAAACGAGTTTTAAACGTAGATTTAAAAGTGCATAGCTCTCAGTGGCTTCTTAATATCGTAAGGAAGAGCGTTCCAGACGGCCACGGAAGCGCATCTGAAAGCGTCTTTGTTCGACGGCTGAAATAAAAACCGCTGCTGCAAGAATGACCGGAGTTTGCATGATGATATTTTATTATCCTTGACGAGGTCAGCTCGGTATTGCCATGGCCTTTTCTATACCTCTGTAATAACAGCCATAGAGGGTTCACGTGGGGATTGGCTTGCCGGTCCTGCTTGTAGCCAATAAGGGTTGAGATAGGGAGCATGGCCCAGACGTGATCACGGCATGTTAGCAGGGGTGATTGGCCTAGCCATTCGGGGCCCCAGCTAATGGAGAGCCGGATGAGGGGCGTGGTCCCGGGATTGACAGGGAACCATCGAGAATGGTCGAAGCTGTCCATGAACGATTGGCTGGGGGGACCACGTGACGAAGGACTTAAGAGCGAGTGAGAGAGAACGATCGAGAGCAGACTGGGAACCGACAAGAGCAGGGTCACGCGTGGACGGGGGCTCGGGGTGCCACGTGCGCGGTGGGGACTGAGTGCGAAGTCTGTCCTCTCTCCGTTGTCTGCCAGCAACGGAGAGTGAGTGAGTAAAGTGTATTGTGGAGTGGAAATAAAAAGGACTGATTCCGAAGCCGTCTCAAGAAGGATTATTACACCTCTATAATGGCAATAGAGTCAACCTGCGGTGTGAGTGGACTAATGTCCACGGGAGGTAATGACAGGGGAGTCAGCCTGCAGTGCAAATGGACTAGTGCCCATGGGAGGTAATGACAGGGGAGTCAGCCGACAGTGCAAATGGACTAGTGGCCACGGGTGGTAATGACAGGGGAGTCAGCCTGCAGTGCAAATGGACTAGTGCCCATGGGAGGTAATGACAAGGTAGTCAGCCTACAATGCGAATGGACTAGTGGCCATGGGAGGTAATGACAGGGGAGTCAGCCTGCAGTGCAAATGGACTAGTGCCCATGGGAGGTAATGACAGGGGAGTCAGCCTGCAGTGCAAATGGACTAGTGCCCATGGGAGGTAATGACAGGGGAGTCAGCCTGCAGTGCAAATGGACTAGTGGCCATGGGAGGTAATGACAGGGGAGTCAGCCTGCAGTGTGAATGGACTAGTGCCCATGGGAGGTAATGACAGGGGAGTCAGCCTGCAGTGCAAATGGACTAGTGCCCATGGGAGGTAATGACAAGGTAGTCAGCCTACAATGCGAATGGACTAGTGGCCATGGGAGGTAATGACAGGGGAGTCAGCCTGCAGTGCAAATGGACTAGTGCCCATGGGAGGTAATGACAAGGTAGTCAGCCTACAATGCGAATGGACTAGTGGCCATGGGAGGTAATGACAGGGGAGTCAGCCTACAGTGTGAATGGAGTAGTGGCCATGGGAGGTAATGACAGGGGAGTCAGCCTACAGTGTGAATGGAGTAGTGGCCATGGGAGGTAATGACAGGGGAGTCAGCCTACAGTGTGAATGGAGTAGTGGCCATGGGAGGTAATGACAGGGTAGTCAGCCTACAGTGTGAATGGAGTAGTGGCCATGGGAGGTAATGACAGGGGAGTCAGCCTACAGTGCGAATGGACTAGTGGCCATGGGAGGTAATGACAGGAGTATAAGTTGAGAGTGAGATGGGACTGGTGGCCATAGGAGGTAATGACATGGGTGTCAGCTTGCAGTACGAAGGGACTGTTGGCTACGGGAATGATCGAAAATAGGATCGTGACCAGGTGATGAACGAGGACGGTAGAGCCTGCTGGTGGAGCGAGTGTCTAGAGCCAGCGAGAAGGTTCTGGAATGGGGGCATGGCCTCGGACCGTATATAAGGGAGATATGCGGGAGAATTGGGGCTGTTGCAGTGGGGGTCTCCGCCTGTTCGAGTGAACGTGTCTACAATATTTACACTATGAGACCTCCTTTACCAGTGGCAAAATATAGTAGTACGCCTTTTGGCGTCATCTGGTCCAACACCAATGGAGACTCGGCTCTAAGGAAAGCTGTCTCGGGTGTGGACCAATCAACTTCAAGGACAGTGCATATCATTACCATTATCAGAGTTGTTTCTTTTTGTTTGCATTTTGACTGTTTGTGTTGCGGTTATTGCAAACATGATGCCTTGTAAAAAGGTGTCCGTTTTGTACCAGTTTAAAGGGTAAAAACCTACTACTATACTGTGTCTACAATAAAGAAACCATCTCAAGACAAGTGTGTCGAGGTCGTCATTACACCTCCAACGCAGCGCGAGCCGCCTCTGCGACGAGCTCGGCGATTGTGAGCGAATAAATGATTGTCCTTTGACAGCTGCACGTGATCAGGCGACGCCTTTGCCGGAGAAACAACACACTCAACACGCTCGTCAACAACACTGTGGCCTTAAAAGGAAAAAAATATTTCGATTTAAAGCTTTCGTGACTGCAGGGATTCATCTTCTTGGTTCTTTCGGTAAAGTCACGTAGAAGGGAAGTAATAAAATAATAAAAATAAAACATAATCAAATAATTCTCACGACGTTTCGGCCACAACGCAAGCAGCCGAAACGTCGTGAGAATTATTTTATTATGTTTTATTTTTATTATTTTATTACTTCCTTTCTACGTGACTTTACCGAAAGAACCAAGAAGATAAAAACATATATATGAACGGCGACGTTGCGGACAATGGTCCGCCTTCATTTGCAAATGTGCGATTGGAGTATGTGGTTACCGCTATAAATGTCCACGTGATAAGCCAATTGGTTAAGCACTCATTTCTGGCCAGGTTGCCTCAGAAAAAGAGTGATATAGCTGAGTTTGGCCTCTGTGCCTGGGCAAATAAGAAATAGTTTAGTTTTAGTCCCATAGCACACAAATAGAGAGGCCAGAGAGCTTGACGCACATGATCTGAAGCGTTACGAGTTCAATTCCCAGTTGGGGCGTTGACCAGTGTCCACTATCCTGCCAGGATCTCCAGCGATCGGATGCTGAGCCGCCAAAGCTGAAAGCCTGGGTTTGATTCCGGCTTCCAGTTGGCGGTGATAAACATTGCGTACTCATGTGCACCGAGTTGATGGTCTAAGGCAGTGGTCCTTCTTAACCTGCGGTGTGAAATGCCTTTTCGGGGGCGGTGCGAGATACGGAGAGATTTGTTTTCGAAGGTAAATCGTCGAAACACAAATTAAGCACTGGGCACGTGAGAACACCAACTTACTTTGTTGTTTCATCAAACCCGATGTATTTATTTACATGGTACATTTTCTAAATATTGAGAACCAAAGGGGTGCAAGGCTGCAGTGAATGTTCAGAACCACTGGTCTAAGGCCAATCAGAAATGACCATGCAGAGACAAAATTTTCAATAGTGCTTTCTTTATAAAGGATTGTTCGATTGACGTGTGACAGAGAGTTCTGCAGTGACTTGCGAGGGGATTGCGTGATGTCACTTTCCGTGGTGATGCACTGCTGGCTGCGAGAATCGAACGTGGACAAATCTTTGCCTCAATTGGAATAGACTTGAAAATAATTGATACGGTATGTAGTTTAAAGTTAAGACAGCTTTAGTGGGAAATCAACGGCAATTGTCACGTGGGATAGACTTGCTCTTGCCAAAGTCATCTCGAATTTTCTCAACTGGTGCACACGTTGAGGTTTTGGCTTTGGCTTTAAATACCGCCGTCACATTCGTTAAACGTAACTGCGGTTCATATCCCTTGGTTCTTTCGGTAAAGTCACGTAGATAGGAAATAAAATAATAAAATAAAAAAATAAAAAACTCACCACTCTTTTTTTTTTCTACGTGACTTTACCGAAAGAACCAAAGACTGTGATTTCCTGCAGTCACAAAAGTTTTAAGTCAAAATTTTACTGCGGTTACCATCGCTTTCTCCTTGTAATGAAAACTAAAAAGGACATCGCGAATCTCAGCTGGCCTTTCGATCGATTAAATCAACGTGAACATTTAACATTGTTTACCCGAACGACATTAACTACCCGGGGATTTGCGTCACGCCAAAGCGATGAACTGCAGCTTTTGTTTAATGCACAGGTCACCTCGGAGCCAAATCCGGCTGTAGATTACAAATGTTTAATAAATACGCCGAGCCGTGTAAAAAAGACAAAGATCCCTCGTTGTTGATTCAAGTGCTGTTAGCGAGCAGCATCTATGAAGGCCGGCACAGCACGCGAGGGGGGTGGGGTGGCCAACACCACGCCCGGCCGCCTTTGTCTCCCCAATGGCGATATTTAACCATCGCACCAGGTACTCATTTGAGGCTGAGTCGATCTAGGGGAGGGCCAGGACCGTTTAAAATAATAGTCACGTGGGTGGGAATTGAACTCAGGTGTCCGGGTTCGTAGCGCATTGCCTTAACGAGGAGGTAGGGGGTTGTTTTTGACGGAGCGGTGGTGCAGCGGTTAGCGCTACGCTGCGCTATCAACCTGGTGACCCTAGCTAGCTTCCCGCTCACAGCCAACACCGGTGACGATTATTTGCACCGTTGTCCTGAACCTCCCCTAGGTCGACTCAGCCTCAAATGAGTACCTGGTGCGATGTGTGAACATTGCCACTGGGGAGACAAAGGCGGCCGGCCGTGGTGTTGGACACCCACCCCCTCGTGTGCCGTGCCGGCCTCCATAGGTGCTCGCTAACAGCACTTGCCCCGACAGTCTGGTAAGACTATACGGGGAATCTTTCTCTTTGACACACCCACACGCACACCCACCACACAAATACCACACACACGGCACACACGCACACCACACACGCCACACACACACCACATAAAAACCACTCACACCGCACACACACACACCACACACACACTACACACACCGCACACACACACACCACACAAAAACCACACACACTGCACACACACTACACACACCACGCACACCACATACACACACTACACACCTCACACCACGAACACCACACACACACCACACACACACCACACACACACCACACACACACTACACACACAGCACACACACACACCACACAAAAACCACACAAACTGCACACACACACCACACACACACCACACACACACCACGCACACCACACACACCACGCACACCACACACGCACACCACACACCACACACACCCCACACACACCACACACACACCACCACACACACCACACACACCACACACCCCACGCACACCACACACACACACCACACACACACCCCACACACACCACGCACACACACTACACACACACACACACCACACACACCACCACACACACCACACACACCACACACACCACACACACACTACACACACCACACACACTACACACACCACACACACCACACACACCACACACGCACACTACACACACCACACACACAAACCACGCACACCACACACACTACACCACACACACCACACACCACACACACACACCACGCACACACACACCACACACCCCACACACCCCACACACACACCACACACACAAACCAAACACACACACCACACACCACACACACACACCACACACACCACACACACACACCACACACACACACCACACACACACATCACACACACACCACACACACACAACACACTCACACCACACACACCACACACACACACCACACACACACCACACACACACACCACACACACACACCAAACACACACCACACACACACACAACACACACACACCACACACACACCACACACACACCACACACACACACCACACACCACACACACACCACACACACACACCACACACACACACCACACACACACACAACACACACCACACACACCCCACCACACACACTACACACCCCACACACACCACGCACACTACCACACACACACCACACACACACCACACACACACCACACACACACACCACACACACACCACACACACACAACACACACACCACACACACCACACACACACCACACACACCACACACCACACACATTACACACACACCACACACACACCACACACACCACACACACCACACACACACACCCCACACACACACCACACACACCACACACACACACCACCACACACACCACACACACCACGAACACTACACACACACTGCGGACCGACATGCCCTGCACACTGGGGGGCCCTCTCGCGTTGTGAGCTTCCCGCAAAACCAAAAAAAAAACCCCGACATCTCCCGACCCCCCCAAAATCCACCCCCCACCCCGTGCCTCTAAATGTAAGCCCCTTAATTGTTTTGAAGGGAGCACCATTGCGTTTCTCACATATTGGAGCGGTTAAAGAAGAAAAAGCCAATGATTGCGACCAACGTTTAGCCGGGGTTGCAGCGCAGTTGACCTTGATCGTGTCCGGTCAGGGGTCAAGGACAGCGGAGCAAGTGAAAAAGGGAGGGGGGGTGGTGAGGGAGTTGTCAAGAACATTTGCAGTGAAAGCAGTGATCTCACTCTGGGGGGGGGGGGCAGGAACGTACGTACAAAGCCTCTAACAGACTATTGGGTGCAAGTGTGCTTGCCAGAGCACACACACACACGGGTTGTGGCCCAGGACCCAATAGAATAACCTTTGTGTGTGCCCCGATGCTGATTTCTACACAGCGCGCCCGGTACTCGTTTTTTTTTTTAAGGCTGAGTCGACCACGGGTTCGGCCCAGGACCGGTTCAGATAATCGTCGCCGATGTTGGTGGCCGCGAGCGGGAATCGAACTCGGGTCGCCGACCCGGTTCTGCACGACTGCTCCCCGAAACATCCGCAGGCACGCGTGGGCACGAGACAAAGATCACCCGTGTAGCCTTAACGGACTGTTGGGGCAAGTGCTGTTAGCGAGCAGCACCTATGAAGGCCGGCACGGCACACGAGGGGGTGGGTGGCCAGCAACCACGCCCGGCCGCCTTTGTCTCCCCCAGTAGCGATGTATACACACCGCACCCAGGTACTCATTTGAGGCTGAGTCGACCAAGGGAGAGGCCCAGGACCGGCTCAGGTAATCGTCGTCGGTGTTCGCAGTGAGCGGGAGTCGAACTCGGGATCGCTGGGTTCGGAGCGCAGCGTGGCGCTAACCGCTGCACCACCGCTCTCCGCCACCGCTCCCCACGTACTACGCGCGAGTAAGCACGTGGGTACGAACACGTGTGTACGTGTGCGTACGAACACGTGTGTACGTGCGCAATACGTCGTCCGTCTCATGCCAACACGCACTGCGTATAATGGTAGGTTTTTACCCTTTTAACTGGTACAAAACTGACACTTTTGTACCAGTTAAAAGGGTAAAAACCTACCATTATATTTTGCCTCTGGTAAAAGAGATCTCATAACGCACTGCGTATGCAAGTTAATTCAAATTTACTCACCCGCGGATCAATGCTGCGCACAACAGGGCATAACGAGGCGATAAAAGAATGTATACGCTCATTTGCATAATGGTAATATATTTATATTTAATCTGCGCTTTTACACATTTTATGACCAATACCCTTAATTAGACTTCGTGCGATTTCAAGGGAGTACTCTGTTATCTTCATGCGGGGGGGGGGGGGTTCGTTTTGTGATTTTATTGTGTCGGCATTGCTACTGGAACGGTGCATAATGAGCTTGCATAAAGTACAGAGATTAATAATAAAAAGTTTATATATACTGACGGGGCCTAATCATTTACAAGGAGTTTATTTCCTCCAAAAACATCTGGCCAAAACGGACAGTATTTGTTCAGCAAAGCCCGACTCTGCTGATGAGACACAGAATGTCGATACCAGTCAAGTGTTTTGCTTTGCTCGGACAAATGCTGCCGCTTAACAAAAGGCTGCAATGGCAATAGGATAAGACTTTTTTTTTCTTTGTAATATTGTATTTTTTTTTTACGTGAAGATAAAGATACAACGTTCCGTTCGATGCATTGTATGAGGCAGAATGCTCCACGTATAAACTTGAACAATGTATATATATATTTTATACGTGCATAGTCATCAAGTTTGTTTTGATTAACCAGATGAGAACTCACAGACCGGGATAGATTCGCATCCGCAAGGGGGACCAAACTAGAAAAGCAATACGAAAAATATATGAAACGTTAAAACAATGACGCATAACAGAAGCCAGAGCAAAAACAACGCCAATCAGCTGTGTGTTGTATTTAGATTATTGAGCGCTGCACAGACTTGACGTGGGTTAATATATTTTACAAGCCTGTACCGAAACCATGGATCGTACGAACGAATAAGTGCCCGATTCACAAGTGCGATGGAGACATGGCAGTGATACCTATTAAACTATTTTTTTATTTATCCAGGTAACGCCCCACTGAGCTGTATGGCTCTTCTTCTTGGTTCTTTCGGTAAAGTCACGTGGAATGGAAATAATAAAATAATAAAAATAAAACATAATAAATAATTCTCACGACGTTTCGGCCACAACGCAAGCAGCCGTCCTCAGGTGAAGACCAGGTCTGTCGGAAAGACCATTCAGACGCTGTCTTTCCGAAAGACCTGTTCTTCACCTGAGGACGGCTGCTAGCGTTGTGGCCGAAACGTCGTGAGAATTATTTTATTATGTTTTATTTTTATTATTTTATTATTTCCATTCTACGTGACTTTACCGAAAGAACCAAGAAGATGAATCCCTGCAGTCACGAAAGCTTTACATCGAAATGTATGGCTCTTTTTAGAAGCGACCTGGATATCACAAATGATTGCTCGACGAAGTGGCTCATCACGTGGAAATGTAGTGCAGCCAAATCCTCTAGACGCGCATTTTTTTTTATGTGGAGGGAAAAATCCGGAGGACCCGGAGAAAAATCCAAGTGACCACGGGGAGAGATACACGCAAACTCCAAATATACAACAGGAGTCAGGGTCGGAATCGAACCCACGACCTCTTGCACACCAGGCGAGGTAGTTAACATCTCCTAGCCACCGTGATGATGATGAGAGAGAGAGAGACACGCAAACTCCAAATATACAACAGGAGTCAGGGTCGATATTGAACCCACGACCTCCTACATACCAGGCGAGGGAATTAACATCTCCTAGCCACCGTGGCGCTGCTCCTGATGATACGACTCAACCACGTCGATAGAAACGTACAGTTCTTGCTCGGCAGCAACATCAGCCATAAGAAAGAAGACTGGCACAAGAACGAAGGAATGAAAGTCACGGAGAAGAGCTACAGTGAGAGATTGGAAGTGAGGTGACAGTGATATGTGTGGCTTTGTCCACATTCATCTATGCCTCTTCATTGATGGCCACTTAAAAGGACAATAACGGAAGACCAAAGTTTCCCCTTTCACATTTTTTTTTAGCAACGTTCTTCTCCACTTGCAGCCCTGGGACAGTGGTGGAATTTCCACGTTGCTATGGCGCGGACGTAATCTCTCCCCAAGAATAATAAAGAACGATGAATTTCGATTTAAAGCTTCTTTCGTGACTGCAGGGATTCATCTTCTTGGTTCTTTCGGTAAAGTCACGTAGAAGGAAAATAATAAATAATAAAAATAAAACATAATGAAATAATTCTCACGACGTTTCGGCCACAATGCAAGCAGCCGTCTTCAGGTGGAGAACAAGTCTGTCGAGAAGGCTGTCGAGAAGGCTTGCGTTGTGGCCGAAACGTCGTGAGAATTATTTTATTATGTTTTATTTTTTTATTATTTTATTATTTTCCTTCTACGTGACTTTACCGAAAGAACCAAGAAAAGCACGATGCATTTATCAAACGCCGCGTACCAGCTTGTCTATTGCCATCACATCACCTGTCAAAAGTCCAATTATAAATAAGCATGAATCATTGCAGCAGCATTACAAACACGTGCGGTAGGTGGATGAAAACGATACCGTACCGAGTTCAGCCCACATATCGCTCAGCTCATGACTGACCGCATTCCAAATACCTGATGTCATTCTCAATATGGGTTATTGTTACATTACCTCGACTGTGAAACACGTTATTCATAACCCGTGTGTGAGTTCCTTTATTGTAGCTCACAAGTAACAAAAACAAACTGATCCCCGAACGGATATACAATATTCTGTATACATTCCATAACCGCGCGACTTTTATTCGAGTTGATACGCGGACAAAATGGCCGACGCTCATCACCCTTGATGACGCGCGATAGACTTGCAATGGTGGAGACACGTGGCCCCATTTTTTTTTGTTGCCAAAATAAATCGGACGAAAGGAGGCATTATGCCAAGGCACGAAATGGGGTGGTGGGGGGGAGGGCTTTTATGTGGAAGAAGAAGAAACAACACTAAAACATGTAATTTAATATGTGTGGAGTTAGAAGTTCACAATCCAAGCTAAAAAGTCACCGATTGAAGATTCGGCTAAGTGCATGGAATGCCCGAAGTTCGCATAACTACAACCGGCGTACCACTTAACGTAGTATGTTGAACTTCTTTTGCACCATATGGAGCCAAATGTGCCTCCAAACTAAAAATACAACGCCCACTCTTGCCGCGGTGTTGACGCTCGCAGCCTCACAGTGAGATGAACCAGTGATCGATTCCCAACTCTCTCTGTGGAGTTTGCATGTTCTCCCCCCGCTCTGCCGAAGAACAACAAAAAACAAGTAAACCCGTAAAAACAAAGTTTTTCACTATGAATCCTTTATATGCATGGCATCGGGGCGGCTAGAGTCCTCTCGTCCTCTGGCTTGAGATGGCTGCCACCTATGGGTCAGATGATTGTCTGGCAGCATTAAACAATTGGTAATTAAATAGGTAAAATAAAATCCCTAAACAGTGTACAATTTTGGATTTTTTTTTTCACGAAAATGCATTGTCACGCACAGCGAGTTTGTGTGCAAAATTTCAGCTCGATTGGATCACGGAAAGTGGGTTAAAAAAACGACCGAATGATTTGCACGGTCCTAAGCAATAATAAACACGCAGTGGAACTGCCATTGGCCAAAAAGTATCCCATTGCTGAATAAAATCCACGCAAATTACTCAATTGGGATCACGCGCACAGCAGCTGCAGCAGCAGCACCCCCACTCACTGGGCCTCTACTGCGAAAACTTGGCAGGACGCTCCTGAAAACGAGCATTGAGACTCGGCGAGGGTTTCCTGCGTAAACAAGCGCCAACGTCACGATACTATGTAGGTCGACGGGTATTACGGTGCCGAGATGTTAACTACCTCGCCTGGTATACAGGAGGTTGTGGGTTCGATCCTGACCCTGACGATGCCTGCTGTATATTTGGAGTTTTCTGGTCTCTCTCTCACAGTGACGAGATGTTAACTGCCTCGCCTGGTCTACAGGAGGTCGTTGGTTCGATCCCGACCCTGACGTATGCCTGCTGTATATTTAGAGTTTGCGTGCCTCTTTCTCTCTCATAGTGGCGAGATGTTAAATACCTCGTCTGGTATACAGAAAGTCGTGGGTTCGATCCCGACCCTGAGGATGCCTGCTGTATATTTGGAGTCTGCACGTTCTCCCCGTGGTTGCATGGATTTTTCTCTGGGTCATTCAGCTTTTTTTCCCTCCACAATTAGAGTATTTCACTGCTATAAAAATTTCCACGTGATAAGCCTACTTCGTTGAGCGACCATTTGTGGCCAAGTCGCTTCTGAAAAAGAGCTATACATAGCTCAGTAGTGAGCCTTACTTGGTAAAATTTTAAAAAATGGTTTAGTTTCAAAGCAGAAGTGTACCCTGCTTGTGTGAAGCAAAGCAAAAGCAGAGCAAAGAAAATGTTACGACTGGAGTCCTACATTTTTGTTTACTATGGGAAGAAAAAAACTCCAGATCTCTAAGACAGACTATCACTGACTGAAGCAAGACGTGAAGAAGAATGCCATGTTTTTAGTTTGTTTTTCCATATCGCATTTTGCACACAAACCGATAGTCGCGCAACTTGTGCAGAAGGCAAACGGCGTTTGCCGGAAAGTGGTCTGCAGAGTTTCAAGGTTGCGTTATCTGAACCTGTCAATGGAATAGAACGGGTAAGAGAGAAATCGTGAAGCCGAAAGGATTTACATCGCTGCCAGGGCATTTTCATGCGGTTCACAGAAAGAGAGAGTATGGTAGCAGTGTAATGAGCTGTGGGTAGATTGAAACCACAGTCTCCCATTAAACGCCCGTGTTCAATTCCCGCTCACGGCCAACACCAGTGACGATTACTTTGAACCGGCCCCGGGCCCTCCCGTAGGTCGACTCAGCCTCAAATTAGTACCGTGCTCGATGTGTAAACATTGCCACTGGGGAGACAAAGGCGGGCCGGGCGTGGTCATATTGAACCACCCACCCCGTCGTGTGTTGTGCCATAGCGGCCTTCAATATGCGGGAGGCGGGGGAGGAATTTGTATTTTATCCACCCATCAGTCCACACTTGTCTAAGCCAATGATATGTTTGGGTTTTCTCTTTGTGCACGCCACACCCTTTGCACAATAGACGCCTCCGCGGTGGTGAGACGTTAACCACCTCGCCTGGTGTGCAGGAGGTCGTGGGTTCGATCCTGACCCCGACGACTGCTGTATATTTGGAGTTTGCGTGTCTCTCTCACTCATTATCATCATCACGGTGGCTAGGAGATGTCAACTACCTCGCCTGGTATGCAGGAGGTCGTGGGTTCGATCCCGACCCTGACGCCTGCTGCTCTATATTTGGAGTTTGCGTGTCTCTCTCATCATCATCACGGTGGCTATGAGATGTTAACTACCTCGCCTGGTGTACAAGAGGTCGTGGGTTCGATCCCGACCCCGACGCCTGCTGTATATTTGGAGTTTGTGTGTCTCTCTCACTCATTATCATCATCACGGTGGCTAGGAGATGTCAACTACCTCGCCTGGTATGCAGGAGGTCGTGGGTTCGATCCCGACCCTGACGCCTGCTGCTCTATATTTGGAGTTTGCGTGTCTCTCTCATCATCATCACGGTGGCTAGGAGATGTTAACTACCTCGCCTGGTGTACAAGAGGTCGTGGGTTCGATCCCGACCCCGACGCCTGCTGTATATTAGGAGTTTGCGTGTCTCTCTCACTCATTATCATCACGGTGGCTAGGAGATGTTAACTACCTTGCCTGGTATACAGAATGTCGTGGGTTCGATCCCAACCTTGACGCCTGCTGTGTATTTGGAGTTTGCGTGTCTCTCTCCCCGTGGTCGCATAGATTTTTCTCCGGGTCCTCTGGTCCCCCCGCCCACCCCCAACATTTATGATCAACGTGCGTGAACAATATTTGGCTGCTATAAATGTCCACGTGATGTTAAGCCGCTTCATCGAACTATCAATCGTGATAGGCAGGTCGCTTTTTGACAAAGAGCTGTATAGCTCAGTGGGCCTTTTACCTGGTAAAATAAAATATTATAAAATAGTTACAATTGATTTTGCCTCCCAGCGCAGTAGGCGAAACAAGGGTGCACGTTTCTCAAATCCATCACCCCCCCCCGCCCGCCTCGCCACCACGAATACGTGATGAGATCACAACTCATTCCACACAAAGTGTCCGCCACAAGTGAACCACCGCAATACCTCGGCTGATCTCGTCAAGGAACATAAACCATGGTCACGTGGACTCTGGTCGTCACCCTCGCATCAACGGTGACCAACAAAGACGGCGGTCACCGCGTCGTCCAGATGTGTTGCTTCTGCGTCCGTCTGGAACGCTCTTTCTTCCCGATATTGGGAAGCCACTGGAGCTATGCAATTTTATAAATCGTCATCATCTAGATTGACAGACTTAGTTCTAAATGAGTGATTGTTGTACTCTTTAGTTCTGTCGGTAAAGTCACGTAGGTATAAAATAAAATAAACTTTTTTATAAAAACCTTTTTAAAAATTTAAAAGAATCCAAAAATAAATTTAAAATTGCAAGTTAATTTTTTTTAATCAAAAATAATCCAAAAATAAATGAAATGTTTTTATTATTATTTTTAATTTTTAATTAGAAACAAAAAATTATAAAAAAAAAAGTTTTATTTTATTTTATACTTACGTGACTTTACCGAAAGAACCAAAGAGTATGGAACATTGCAGTCACGAAAACTTCAAATCTAAACTGAGTGCTTTTTGTGTTTTATTTGTTGTTCGTCATCTGCCCCTCCGAGTAGCGAGGTTGTCTACGTACGGTGAGAAATTAAGTTCAACGTACGCACCTCAGCTAATATTTAATTTCTTCTCCGTAACTTAAGGGTTAATGAATTTTTTTTTAAATATCATTAGCAAAATATAAAATGTACGTCCACCTGGAGGATTGTCACGGACCAGCAAATGCTGGCCCCGGACACCAAACTTTGAGAAGCACTGAACTCGACTTTCCAACGTTCTGGCACTCCAAGCCATTCCTCTACGACATTGGAAGGTCTCCAATTCACTTGGGGTGACACTTCTGCTCAGCCCTCGTGTTTCCGCTGACTTAATTTTTGGCTCCGTTGTTTGAGTGGCGAGCGATGAGATCTGTCCCCTCTTCTCTTAGCCTCCTCTTGTCTCCCCGAAATGTCAATATTCATTCGCCTCTCTCTCTCTCTCCTTCCCGAGGCGTAAATCTTTCCAGCCCCTTCTCCCGACTCGCCTAAAATCTAATTACCGTGGAGTTTGACACAAGTTGTGCTCTTTCCGGTGAAAAAAAAATCATCACCAGGCATATATTTACCGTTTAAAAGAAAAAATCGAATTCAACAAAATACTTCAAGGACTCTGCTGTCCACATCTTTGCCAGAAAAATATATAACTAAAAGCCCTCTTACTAATAGGGGTTTTCCCCTTTTTTTCTGGCAACAAAACTGACACCTTTTGCAAGGAATCATGTTTACATTAACCACAATACTTGCAGTCAAATGTAAACAAAAAACAACACTTTGGTAATTTATGCATTGTCTTTGAAACTGATTGGTCCACACCAGAGACAGCTTTCTTTGGAGCCTCGTCTCATATGGTGTTCGACCAGATGACGCCAAAAGCCCTTTTGTTTGTTCATATTTTCCAACGTGCTTGTCGTACGGGCTAGTCTAGGGGTCCGGCGACCAAAGTAACGAGAAGAGGCATTGTTTAAAGAATTCAGTAACAACAAAAGAAACTCAACTCCGATTGACACCGATGGCCACGTACGGTACGTAAGAAGTTCAGCGTTACATACATACACGCACACGCGTGAATACGCATACCTGGCAACCCCTTATCAGTGCCCTACCTTATTACAGACCAATTCAGATCTTATTGGTCACCCCGTGCCATTATAAATCTCAAGGTTCATCCTACAAAGTCCCATAACAAGCGAGAAACACAAAAAATAGACAAACAACACTAGTACAATAACCACTAGTACAATTACCACTACACTCACCACTACTACACTCACTACTAATACAATCACCACTACACTCACCACTACTACACTTACCACTGGTACACTCACCACTAGTACACTCACCACTAGTACACTCACACCAATGGTACACTCACCACTACACTCACCACTAGTACACTCACCACTGGTACACTCACCACTACTACACTCACCACTCCAACACTCACCACTAGTACACTCACCACTAGAACACTCACCACCACTACACTCACCACTGGTACACTCACCACTAGTACACTCACCACTGGTACACTCACCACTAGTACACTCACCACTAGAACACTCACCACTCCAACACTCACCACTAGTACACTCACCACTAGCACACTCACCACTACACTCACCACCACACTCACCACTACACTCACCACTAGTACACTCGCCACTGGTACACTCACCACTAGTACACTCACCACTCCAACACTCACCACTAGTACACTCACCACTAGTACACTCACCACTCCAACACTCACCACTAGTACACTCACCACTAGAACACTCACCACTACTACACTCACCACTGGTACACTCACCACTAGTACACTCACCACTAGAACACTCACCACTACTACACTCACCACTGGTACACTCACCACTAGTACACTCACCACTAGAACACTCACCACTACTACACTCACCACTGGTACACTCACCACTAGTACACTCACCACTCCAACACTCACCACTACATACCTGGCAACCCCTTATCAGTGCCCTACCTTATTACAGACCAATTGAGATCTTATTGGTCACCCCGTGCCATTATAAATCTCAACGTTCATCCTACAAAGTCCCATCACAAGGAGAGAAACGAAGAAATAGACAAAAATTATGGGGGGGGGGGGGGGGTTGCCTGTGTTGAAACGGCTGTACGCCGTATGGACCTGAACACGGAATTTCTCTGTACAAGAATCCAGGGTACACAGTGCCGGATTAAGCTAGTGTGGGGCCTGTAGCGTATGTTATAAAAGGGCCTTAATAAAAAAAAAACACGTAAATATTAAAACACGCATGTGTTACTTGCATAGTAAAGTAATTGTATTTTTTCATTTGCTATACAGCCAGATAATAGGACAAATCGCTAACCTTAAACACCCAGTCGTTCGTAAAAGTTGAAGGTAGTACAGTACTATAGTAATAGAGCAAGTGCAGAATCACTGAACCGGAATTGATAGCTTGAAAGCATTTAGCGCGGGATCCTTGAAATTGCGGGGTGCGTAGCATTGTGTAGCTACTTGTGCTATGAGGATAATCCGGCACTGTGGCTACACCGTATGGGTTGACACGGTACGGAATACGAGACAGCGTTCCTTCAATAAACATCGTTAGAAAGCAGCCCTCAAAGAGCCGCGGGTGACTTTGGAGCTGCAGGTTGCCAGCCCATGGACAAGCCCAGGCCCATTCGCGTGTTGTGAAAATTCGGTCACAGTTCCTGACTACTGTTTCATTGCTTTTATGGCTTTATTTTGGTGATTTTCGAAAAGTTCTTTGGTTTGGCCATGTTTGTTTGTTGTAGTACAGAGATAGACTGATGGCCTTAATCTAAGTTGTCTTGTGGTTGTTGTTTGACTTGCAATCCCACTGGGATATTTGCACAGGGTTGGTGTACGGTGATTTTTCTGCAATATTTTGCTGTCTTTTCTTGGATTTTCTGTTTGCACATAGTCACTTTAAGATGTTTTCTTGTTCATGTTTTTTTGTTTGTTGCGGTTGAACGTTGAACTTTGAACAACATTTATTTTAAATACGTAGTATTAGCAGCAGTGGGCTTTCGCGACCAATATTATTATACATTTTTTGAGCGGTTAGATCTCGTAAATATAAACGTGTCGCTAACGCGCCACAACCCGACACAGCCGTATCAGTAATGTTTGTCACGTATGACAAAACGTGTCAATTACTATGGGAACCTCATTTGCCAATAAAAATATGATAATTGGTTTTTTACCCTTCTATCTGGCAACAAAACTGACAGTGTCAGATAGAAGGGTAAAGAACCAATTATCACGTGTCAATTAGCTACTAAAAAGCAGTAACTCTCTCGCTATATTTCTTCCTGCCTCACCAGTCCGCCTGCTGTATTTTGTTTCACCTGAAGACGATTGCTTGTGCTGCGATCGAAACGTCGTGATTTGTTATTATTATTCTTTTATAATAATTATTTTTCTATTCACGTGACTTTTCCGAATGACCCAAAGGGTAGTAATTAGTTACTACTTTAGCACGTCGGCGTGTTGGAGAATAAACCCACGTAATTTACCATCTGAGTGTCTGTGACGTTTCACCGGCGTTTACAACCAGACTCATCAGGCGATGAAGTAGAAACGAATTTCGCACGTTTTATTCAAGCGACAAACCTTCCAGTTGGGCTGTGTCGAGTGGTGGCGGGGTTCGAAGGCACGTTTATATTTACGCGATCTAACCCAACAACAACAACAACAAAAAACAACCATTGTCATGGATTACATTTTTCTATCTGGAGGCTTTACAGAAAAAGTAAGAATGCCACAATTACTTCCCCCCTTAAACACACACGGCTCCTGATCGTTAGCACTACCACGGGAGGGCAGAGAGAGATCCCGTTCCCTAATCTCGATGGTGTATTACACCACGCTTGTTACGCGTGTTCACCTTCCTTTGAAATTCACACTGTTTATTCTGGGTTCTTTAATGACGATAAAATAATGGTTATGTATATATAAAAAAAATCTTCAACAATTACCACACAGATGCTCCGCTCCCTCTGTGGAATTTCGCATGTGTGTGTGGTGTGTGTGGTGTGTGTGGTGTGTGTGGTGTGTGTGTGGTGTGTGTGTGGTGTGTGTGGTGTGTGTGTGGTGTGTGTGTGGTGTGTGTGTGGTGTGTGGTGTGTGCGTGGTGTGTGTGTGGTGTGTGTGTGGTGTGTGGTGTGTGTGTGGTGTGTGTGTGGTGTGGAGTGTGTGTGTGGTGTGTGTGTGTGGTGTGTGTGGTGTGTGTGTGGTGTGTGTGGTGAGGAGTGTGTGTGTGGTGTGTGTGGTGTGTGTGTGGTGTGTGTGTGGTATGTGTGTGGTGTGTGGAGTGTGTGTGTGGTGTGTGTGTGGTGTGTGTGTGGTATGTGTGTGGTGTGTGTGTGTGGTTTGTGTGGTGTGTGTGTGTGTGGTGTGTGTGTGGTGTGTGTGGTGTCGAGTGTGTGTGTGGTGTGTGTGTGTGGTGTGTGTGTGTGGTGTGTGTGGTGTGTGTGTGGTGTGTGTGTGGTGTGTATGTGGTGTGTGTGTGGTCTGGAGTGTGTGTGTGGTGTGTATGTGTGGTGTGTGTGTGGTGTGTGTGGTGTGGAGTGTGTGGTGTGTGTGGTGTGTGTGTGTGTGGTGTGTGTGTGGTGTGTGTGGTGAGGAGTGTGTGTGTGGTGTGTGTGTGGTGTGTGTGTGGTATGTGTGTGGTGTGTGTGGAGTGTGTGTGTGGTGTGTGTGTGTGGTGTGTGTGGTGTGTGTGGTGTGTGTGTGTGGTGTGTGTGGTGTGTGTGTGGTGTGTGTGGTGTGGAGTGTGTGGTGTGTGTGTGTGGTGTGTGTGTGTGGTGTGTGTGGTGTGTGTGTGGTATGTGTGTGGTGTGTGGAGTGTGTGTGTGGTGTGTGTGTGGTGTGTGGTGTGTGTGTGTGGGGAGCGGTAGTGTAGCAGTTATAGCGCTGCACTACGAACCTGGCGCCCCGAGTTCGAATCCCGCTCACGGTCAACCCCAGTGACGATTATCCGAACTGGTCCTGGGCCTCCCCTAGGTCGACTCAGCATCAAATGAGTACCTAGGTGCGGTGTGTAAACATCATCACTGAGAAGACAAAGGCGGTCGGGCGTGGTTCTGGCCACCCACCCCCTCGTGTGCCGTGCCGGCTTTCATAGGTGCAACTCGCTAACAGCACTTGCCCCAAAAGTCTGTTAAGGCTACACGGTGGGGGAGGAGGGATCTTCATCTTTGTCTTTATACATTGGCGACAGCCACCCATTAAAGAGACAAATTAACTGCGAAAAGAGCCCCGTATTTCAGAAAAAAAGCCAGCGCCGGTGGATTTTCTTGTTTTTTTTTTCAAACCTTCGCTCGAACAGTTTGCGTGAGTCGTCTTCACGAGCCGAGCATCCGTGCAGGGTTCGTGGTGCCTCTGTAGGCTGGTGAGGGAGTTGGGCGGCGCAGGGAGGCCCGGACGAACGAGTAGGAGAGACCACTTTTGGCCTCCTGAGTGGCTCGAGAAAAGGACTCAGAGAAACAGCAACAAACGGGCTTTGTGTTTTTTTTTGTTGTTGAGGGTGCAACAGGAGATGGATGCTTGGAGGTGGTGGTCGTGGTGGCAGGGCGTCTTGATAACTCGCCAGCTGCCTTCGTGTTTGACCAAAGGAGAAAATCTTGACTGAAAGCTTTCGTGACTGCAGGAATTCATAACCTATTTACGTGACATTACCGAAAGACCCAAAGAATACAAAGGAGAAAAAAACATGAAAATAATAATAATAATCTTGGAGGCAGTTGCCGTGCAGAGATTTAACAAATGTGACTCGACAGGAAATGTGTTCATTCCGAATGTAATATATTAAAAAATGTTTTTGTTAAAATGTGGGGTTTTTTTTATTACACGTGCGCACGGCAATGATTGTGCGGCGACGTCTCCGCTTGTTTAGCCGAAGCCTCTGGTCTAAATATCCCAACCGGGGCCAAAGAAAAATAATGGATGTTCGCAATTATTTCCACCCGTGTCATGCCCTCCCGTGTTTTTGGCCTTCAATTTGGAAGGAAAAAAACTCGCTCAAGGAGGCGGAACTTCTCAATGGTTACCACGTGGGGAAAATCATCTCTCGCGCTTCCAGCGTCGCGGGGAGACTTTAGATTATAAAACTGGTGGTGGGGGGCAGTGTTGGTGGGTGTGGGGTGAAGTGGATAAAACAAAAAATATTGTAGCTTCAATTGCGCGTGGATGGAAAAATATACTTTGCATGGTACATTTAACGTAATCGTACGCTGCTGCCGCGATTATATACAGTTCCCGCTTCTAAACAAACATCTATCAACTCGGAAAATGGGCCGAAAACTTGATACGCCGGCTTTACGAAATGTGCTCGCTTCTTTCTCACAGAGGCAATTTGCGCGGAAAAAAAACACTCCCAGCCTGCGCGACAAATCCGGGCCGCTGGATTTTGAAACTGTTACTCGAGCGCCAAGGTGAAAAGCTAAATCGCAATTGCGAACACTGCTCACCTTTTTTGCTAAGATGTATATTAATTTATGGTTGTTGTATTTAAATAATAATAATAATGATGATGTTCTGCCCCTTGGTCATTTCACTGCTGGACGTAGATCTCCCCTATACCTGGCCAAATCAGGTTGGTGAAGGGGGATTGCCCATGGATGCTTCCGATGTTACTCGCCAATGATATTGGGTGTGAGTTGAGAATCCAAATCCGGACTGGGGGACCGCAGTACAGACCACTATCCACGGGCCACTTCTCACAACTTTCCACTGGGCCACTTCTCAAACTACCCACTGGGCCACTTGTCAAACTACCCACTGGGCCACTTCTCAATCTACCCACTGGGCCACTTCTCAATATACCCACTGGGCCACTTCTCAATATACCCACTGGGCCACTTCTCTATCTATCCACTGGGCCACTTCTCAATATACCCACTGGGCCACTTCTCTATCTACCCACTGGGCCACTTCTCTATCTATCCACTGGGCCACTTCTCAAACTACCCACTGGGCCACTTGTCAAACTACCCACTGGGCCACGTCTCAATCTATCCACTGGGCCACTTCTCAATCTATCCACTGGGCCACTTCTCAATCTATCCACTGGGCCACGTCTCAATCTACCCACTGGGCCACTTCTCAATCTATCCACTGGGCCACGTCTCAATCTATCCACTGGGCCACTTCTCAATCTACCCACTGGGCCACGTCTCAATCTATCCACTGGGCCACTTCTCAAACTACCCACTGGGCCACTTGTCAAACTACCCACTGGGCCACTTGTCAAACTATCCACTGGGCCACTTCTCAAACTATCCACTGGGCCACTTCTCAAACTATCCACTGGGCCACTTCTCAAACTATCCACTGGGCCACTTGTCAAACTACCCACTGGGCCACTTGTCACAACTTTCCATTTGGCCACTTCTCAACTCATAAGAAAGGAATATTTTTGCCACTTCAGCAAGTGTTTCTTGCTGTGGTTGTCCCACCTGATGACGGACGCTTGTGTTGCGCCCGAAACGTCGTGATTTAATTTATTACACAGCCTCGCCTCCAGACCACCAGCTCAAAGGAACTGAACGTGTGGCCGTTTTGTGGTTTAGAGCCGCCGATTTGAAGTGTTGAGAAAAACGTGGTCACATCTCAATAACTGGGAGTGGTGGCGAGACAAAATCTGATCTATGAAAAAAAAACGAGAAACTATTTTTAATTCCATAATTTCCATTTTTTTTTATGTTACCAGGTAAGCCACACTGTGCTATGTCGCTCTTTTTTCAGAAGCGACCTGGCCACAAATTACAGCTCAACAAAGTGGCCCATCATGTGGACATTTATAGCAGCGAATTCTTCTAACCACGTGATGTTTATTCTGAATGTGGAAGGCAAAACCAGAGGACCCGGAGAAAAATCCACGTGACCACGGGGAGAACGTGCAAACTCCAAATATACAACAGGCGTCAGGCTCGGGATCTAACCCACGACTTCCTGCACACCAGGCGAGGTAGTCGACATCTCCTAGCCACCAACGGGCTCGACGTCGATCCAAAGCTATTCCGCAACTGGGCCAGTTCCGAGACGCCTGGGATGCAGACGGCCGAAGAGCGAGCGCTTGATTGATGTGAGAAGAAAACAACGAACAAGCCGGGCTCTCGGTGGAAGGATGGGGAGGAGGGGGAGGGGGGGCGGTCACTATTCACGCTCTAAAAACGTTCCGACTCCAAGCGGAATTCGACCGCTTGTGCCTTTGCCACCCACTTGACGTGGGGGAATTCATCGGAAAGCTGGCCGGAAAAACCATAACAAAAAACATGAATCAAATCTGGCCGTCTGTGCGCAAACACTGCGACCCCTCCCCCAGCCCCCCAATCTTTCGCCTCCCCTCGTTCACCATAAAATGCCGAGAAATTTGCCATAATTAGCTCCACACCCCTTCTTTTTCTGCTTCAACCGACAACCCCCACCAACCCGCACCTTGTTGCTCGCGTCCCCGTTCGTCACCCTTTCTTGTCGCCTCCGAACTTTACCGAAGTGTAAACTAAAACGAAGTGCAAACTAAATAAATTAACGTCACGGTTACAGTCAGTGGGCACTTATTTCAGCACGCTGGTTGTGCGTAACCCGCGTGCGTGCGCTGCATTTGCAATTAACTAAAGCGATGCGTCACGGAGAGGTGTTGTTTTCATTGTTATTTTACTCTTGATTCGACGAGATGAAAATGGGAAAAATTGGCGGTCCGCAAAGCCGTGGCTGCTGGGCTGCCATCGCGGTTGGCAATGTACGGCGGGAAAGAAGTTCAACTTACGTACATACATAGACTCACGCAGAGAGCCATAGACTCACACAAAGACGAATAGACTCACACAGAGACCCAAAGACTCACGCAGAGACCCATAGACTAACGCAGAGACCCATAGACTCACGCAAAGACCCAAAGACTCACGCAAAGACCCATAGCCTCACGCAGAGACGAATAGACTCACACAGAGACCCAAAGACTCACGCAGAGACCCATAGACTCACACAGAGACCCAAAGACTCACGCAGAGACCCATAGACTCACGCAGAGACCCATAGACTCACACAGAGACCCATAGACTAACACAGAGATCCATAAACTCACGCAAAGACCCATAGACTCACCCAGAGACCCATAAATTCACACAGAGACCTATAGACTCACGCTGAGACCCATAAATTCACACAGAGACCTATAGACTCACGCTGAGACCCAAAGACTCACGCAGAGACCCAAAGACTCACGCAGAGACCCATAGACTAACACAGAGATCCATAGACTCATGAAAAGACCCATATACTCACTCAGAGACCCATAGATTCACACAGAGACCCATAGTTTGTTGTCCTTCCCATGCACCTACGATTAGCCCGGGATTTGTCACGTTAATGAAACATTCTGGCAAATTGCGCGATGATGCTGGATGTAAAAACCAGCGAATCGTTGTACTCAAAAATTGTAAATGTTGTGGATTCACTCTTCAACACACCGGTGGGCTAAAGTAGTGAACTATTGTTTCTTGTCAACGTGACACGTGTTTTACTGATTGGCCGTGTCGGGCGGTGGAGGGTTACGACACATTTATAAATAACGCGATTTAACTCAAAAACCTTTACTAAGAACAATATTGGCCGCGAAAGCCTACGTGTTAAACTGATGATGATGATGTTGTTGTTACAAATGGAAAATTAAAAACTCTCTGGCAGTGCGCGGCGACTGTGATCACGACCCAGAAGAGACACGTGGGAGCGTGGAAATGTGGACTCAAAGCCAGACTCACAAACACGCAGGAGGATGAGGGAGCAGGAGGGAGGAGGAGGAGGGAGGAAGATGTGGAGGCATCATCACAGCAGCGATGATTCACCACTCTGCTCCCCCTGAGTCCGCAATCAAGAGGATCATCAACCACTTAGATGTCAAATCACAGCTGTGGCCCTATACCAGTGGTGCTTCTTAACCTGGGGTGCGAGATGCCCTTTCTGAGAACCAAATGGGTGCAGGCTCCAGTAAAGATTAAGAACCACTGCCAGAGACTAACACTGCCCATAGACTAACACTGCCCATAGATTAACACTGCCTTAAGACAAATACTGCCCATAGACAAACACTGCCCATATACAAATACTGCCCATAGACTAACACTGCCCATAGACTAACACTACCCATAGACTAACACTACCCATAGACTAACACTGCCCATAGACAAATACTGCCCATAGACTAACACTGCCCATAGACTAACACAGCCAATAGACTAACACTGCGCATAGACTAACACAGCCCATAGACTAACACTATCCATAGACTCAACACTACCCATAGACTAACACTGCCCATAGACTAACACTGTCCCATAGATTCAACACTACCCATAGACTAACACTGACCATAGACTAACACTGCCCATAGACTAACACTGCCCATAGACTAACATGCCCATAGACTAACACTGCCCATAGACTAACATTGTCCATAGACTAACACTGCCCATAGACTAACACAGCCCATAGACTAACACTACCCATAGACTAACACTACCCATAGACTAACACTGCCCATAGACTAACACTGCCCATAGACTAACACTACCCATAGACTAACAATACCCATAGACTCAACACTGCCCATAGACTAACACTACCCATAGACTCAACACTGCCCATAGACTAACACTGCCCATAAACTCAACACTGCCCATAGATTAACGCTGCCCATAGTCTCAACACTGCCCATAGACTAACACTACCCATAGACTCAACACTGCCCATAGACTCAACACTACCCATAGACTAACGCTGCCCATAGACTCAACACTGCCCATAAACTCAACACTGCCCATAGACTAACGCTGCCCATAGACTCAACACTGCCCATAGACTAACACTACCCATAGACTCAACACTGCCCATAGACTAACACTGCCCATAAACTCAACACTGCCCATAAACTCAACACTGCCCATAGACTAACGCTGCCCATAGACTCAACACTGCCCATAGACTAACACTACCCATAGACTCAACACTGCCCATAGACTAACACTGCCCATAAACTCAACACTGCCCATAGACTCAACACTGCCCATAAATTTCGATTTAAAGCTTTCGTGACTGCAGGGATTCATCTTCTTGGTTCTTTCGGTAAAGTCACGTAGAAGGGAAGTAATAAAATAATAAAAATAAAACATAATAAAATAATTCTCACGACGTTTCGGCCACAACGCAAGCAGCCGTCCTCAGGTGAAGAACATGTCTGTCGATAAGACAGCGTCTAAATGACTTTACCGAAAGAACCAAGAAGACTGCCCATAGACTAATGCTGCCCATAGACTCAACACTGCCCATAGACTAACACTACCCATAGACTAACACTGCCCATAGACTAACACTGCCCATAGACTAACACTGCCCATAGACTAACACTGCCCATAGACTAACACTGCCCATAGACTAACACTGCCCATAGACTAACACTACCCATAGACTAACACTACCCATAGACTAACACTGCCCATAGACTAACACTACCCATAGACTAACACTGCCCATAGACTAACACTGCCCATAGACTAACACTGCACCACAGAGCAGTGGTTCTGAACCTGGGTGCGTGCCAGCCCTGGCGATGCGAGATGCCTTCTCTGCCCAGATTTTTTCAGAAGGTAAATCATCGAAGCACAATTTAAGCACGGGCCACGAGTGTGCAACTACTTACTTTGTTTCATTAAACGCCTATGTATTGATTAACATCATACATTTCATTTAATGGCTATGAACCAAAGGGGTGCAAGGTTGCAGTCAAAGTTAAGAACCGAAGTTGTACATGAACGTCAGCCGTAGGAAGAAGACCATTGCACTCATTTGATTATTATATTAATTGATGTTTGTAATTGATTGTTGTATTTACACGTACGGCCCACTTGTCAATGCACTGCGGCATGTAGGTCTCTCCGCAGTGCGGCATTCGTTCAGGATATTTAGATTATTTGTCCATAATAAACGTTTTTGGGTTAGATCGCGTTATTTATAAATGTGTCGTAACCCTCCACCACCCGACACGGCCAATCAGCAAAAAAGTGTCACGTTGACAAAAAGAGAAAAATTAACCCGTAAAAACAAAGTTTTTCACTATAAATCCTTTATATGCGTGGCGGCTAGAGTCCTCTCGTCCTCTGGCTTGAGATGGCTGCCACCTATGGGTCAGATGAATGCCTGCCACCATTAAGCAATTGGTAATTAAATATTTTAAAAAAATTCCTAAAAAGTGTAAAGTTACGGAAAAAAATGTTACGAAAATTAATTGTCACGCACAACGAGTCTGTGTGCAAAATGTCAGATCGATTGGATCACGGGAAGTGGGTTAAAAAACGACCGAAAGATTTGCACGGTCGTAAGCGCGCAAGCAAGCAAGTGAACTTAATATAAAGGATTTAAACTACACAAGCGTCCTTCATCGTGATGACGGACCCTTGTGTTGCGACCGATACGTCGTGTTTGTTTCATTATTTGTTCCACCTCTGTGACTTTACCGAAAGAACCAGAGAGCACATACTCTTAGGTTTTTCGGTAAAGTCACGTAGGTAAAAAATAAATAATAAAATTACAATTGAAATAATAATAATAGACATTTCTATTATTATTTCAATTATATTTGTAGAAATTTCTATTATTATTTCAATTACGTTTTTATTACTTATTTTTTTACCTACGTGACTTTACCGAAAAACCTGAGAGTACGAATCCATGCAGTCACGAAAGCATCAAATCTAAAACCAGAGAGCACGTCAAACTTATTTCGCTCGTGCACCAAGCGGTGTCGGAGTAAAGGCATCATCAGCCCAGGGGGTGCGTCGATGGGCGAGGCGGGACCCCCCCACCCCCCCAATATTTAATTTGTACTCGCACGGTCGTTTTGTCAAGGGGGGCTCTCCCCTCCCCCCCCCAAAAAAATCGCAACTTTGCCCACCAGGGATGGGCAAGGTCACCTCTTGCGCCACGCTCGTTAACGTCTCCCGATGCCCCGATCCCACGCGCCGCCGTCACCTTCAGTGTGCCCAGGCTCTCCGTTGTCTCGAGGATGTCGCGGACGCTGCGAGTGAGCGGCGCGATCACGCGGTCCACCAGGTGAACCACGCCGTTGGTGGCCAGGTAGTTGGGACGCAGTACCCGGGCGCAGTTCACCGTCACGATCTGCAGGGGTTCGCGAGCGAGACAAAGGCACCGTCGTCACTGCACGTCGGAGACGTTGTCGCGTGCTGGTGTGGCTAGGAGATGTTGACTGCCTCGCCTGGTGTGCAGGAGGTCGTGGGTTCGGTCCCGAGCCTGACGATGCCTGCTGTATATTTGGAGTTTGCGTGTCTATCTCACCATCATCATCATCATCACGGTGGCTAGGAGATGTTAACTAACTCGCCTGGTATAGAGGAGGTGGTGGGTTTGATCCCGACCCTGACGATGGCTACTGTATATTTGGAGTTTGCGTGTCTCTCTCATCATCATCACGGTGGCTATGAGATGTTAACTACCTCGCCTGGTGTGCAGGAGGTCGTGGGTTCGATCCCGAGCCTGACGATGCCTGCTGTATATTTGGAGTTTGCGTGTCTCTCTCTCTCATCATTATCACGGTGGCTATGAGATGTTAACTACCTCGCCTGGTATACAGGAGGTCGTAGGTTCGATCCCGACCCTAACGATGCCTGCTGTATATTTGGAGTTTGCGTGTCTCTCTCTCACAGTGGTGAGATGTTAACTACCTCGCCTGGTGTGCAGGAGGTTGTGGGTTCGGTCCCGAGCCTGACGATGCCTGCTGTCTATTTGGAGTTTGCGTGTCTCTCTCTCTCATCATTATCACGGTGGCTAGGAGATGTTAACTGCCTCGCCTGGTATACAGGAGGTCGTAAGTTCGATCCCGACCCTGACGATGCCTGCTGTATATTTGGAGTTTGCGTGTCTCTCTCTCACAGTGGTGAGATGTTAACTACCTCGCCTGGTATACAGGAGGTCGTGGGTTCGATCCCGAGCCTGACGACGCCTCCTGTATTTTTGGAGTTTGCGTGTCTCTCTCTCTCATCATCATCACGGTGGCTTGGAGATGTTAACTACCTCGCCTGGTATACAGCATGTCGTGGGTTCGGTCCCGATCTTGACGCCTGCTGTATTTTTGGAGTTTGCGTGTCTCTCTCTCTCCCCGTGGTCACATAGATTTTTCTCCGGGTCCATCCGGTTTTTGCCTCCACGTTTACGATCAACGTCACGCGTTTCGAGTATTTGTCTGCGACTATAAATTTCCTCGCGATGATGATGATAAGCCACTTTGTCGAGCGATCGTTTGTGAGCCTTACTTAATAAAATGTTTAGGTTGTTTAACCATCGCCGCTGATGCACGTATGTATGTCAAACTTCTTTCACAGAGTACGGAGCTAATCGAAGGTACGGGGGTGGGGGGGTGAGTACACAGCCAATGTCTCTCTGCGTACGAATTTCTCTGCGTCAGCTGCTCAACGTCTTACGATTGCCTCGGTCACACGATGGAGCGTCGCCGAGAATTCATGCGTTTTTATTGTAATTGTTTTTGTCGTATTGTTGTTTATTAAGATTTTTTATTATTGCTATTTTATGAAAAATATTTTTTTATTGTAGCTATTTTTAATTATAATTTTCGATTAATATTTGTATGATTATTTCCTTATTATTTTTTATACCTTTTAATATTAAATTGGACTATTACTTATCATTTATTATTATTTTATTATCGTCTATAATTATTTCCTTATTATTTATTCCTTTTTCATAATTACATTTTTACTATTACTTATCACTTTCTATTCTAATGTTATGTTTATCATTATTTTTTTTTAAATTTTTTATTCCTTTTCTAATTACATTTTTAATATTACTTATCATTTATTATAATTATTTTTCTAACTATACATATATTTTTTTATAATTCATATTTTTATGATTACCCCCCCCTCACCCCCCCTCCCCGTTTCAAAGGCAAGAGCTTTCGTGTGTGAATGTTTATTATTTTTATTACATTTATTTAACTTCGCGAGCTTTATTTTTCATCTCACACGGGAACATTTGTCAAGGGCCGATGTGCGTAATTACCGAGCGCCGCTTGCGCTCAAGGTGCGCAATCACCGCGAGATTCCAGCGGAACGCAAAAGGCGAGCGCCCAGGGGCCCGTTTAAGCGAAACCCCCCAAAAAAGCGATTCGGTGAGAGTTTCCGAGAATTTCTCCTCCATCAAAATTTCCGCGGCGCGCACCACGCTTGAACCCAGGAGGGGAGATCTTCGAACAAATAAAAAAAAATACATCAGCGTCAGCCCGAACTACTCGATTAGAAAAAACACTCTTTGGTTCTTTCGGTAAAGTCACGTAGGTAGAAAAAAATTAACCCGTAAAAACAAAGTTTTTCACTATAAATCCTTTACATGCGTGGCGGCTAGAGTCCTCTCGTCCTCTGGCTTGAGATGGCTGCCATCTATGGGTCAGATTATTGTCTGCCACCATTAAGCAATTGGTAATTAAATATTTAAAAAAATTTCCCTAAACAGTGTAAAATTTTGGAAAAAAATTTTCACGAACATTAATTGTCTCGCACAACGAGTCTGTGTACAAAATGTCAGCTCGATTGGATGACGGGAAGTGGGTTAAAAAACGACCGAAAGATTTGCACGGTCGTAAGCAAGCAAGCAAGCACGCAAGCACGCAAGCAAGTGAACTTAATATAAGTATAACCCGTAAAAACGAAGTTTTTCACTATAAATCCTTTATATGCATGGCAGCGAACTTAATGTAAAGGATTTAAAAATATATTCGCCTGTGGAGGACGCGGGGATCGATCCCGCGACCTTTGGCATGGGAAGCAAGGGCGCTACCAACTGCGCTACTCCGCCACGGCCTGTGGAGGGGTTACGCTCTGGGCTCTTACACTGTGCGTTCTATTTGAATATATGTAAAATATTTTTTTTTTGCCTAAAAAGTGTAAAATGTTGGGATTTTTTTTCACGAACATTAATTGTCTCGCACAACGAGTCTGTGTGCAAAATGTCAGCTCGATTGGATCACGGGAAGTGGGTGAAAAAACGACCGAAAGATTTGCACGGTCGAAAGCAAGCAAGCACGCAAGCAAGCACGCAAGCAAGCAAGCAAGCGAACTTAATATAAAGGATTTAATAAAGGATTAAAAAATTATAGACCGCGACGTTTCGATCGCAACGCAAGCAACCGTCTTGCGTGGTGTTCTATTATTTTTTCTACCCACGTGACTTCACCGAAAAACACACAGAGTATGGATCCCTGCAGTCACGAAAGCTTCAAATCAAGATCGATTAGAAATGTCGCACCGGTGGCAATGTCCACGTGTCCGTCTACTGCGAAGCAACAACATCTGGCGTATTGAACTCTCCCCTTCCGCAGATGCCCTCGGTTTGGCGGAGAGCGAGTTGATCGGCCGTTTTCCTCCGCAACACGCTAAGACCGCAGCTAAGCCCCTGAATTTGTTCGGGCGACAAACCTCGCGTTGATCTGCTCCGACACACCCAGCAACTCATGCGTGGCAGATCGCGCCGTTCGTCTCTATTATGCAGGAAATTAAATTTGAACGAACCCGATTATTGTAATTGCCGCTGTTATTAAGACGTGATTATTCAAAGTTCGAGGCGCGTCTCGCGTGTTGGAAGCGGGCGCCGAGAGGTGGGGGTGGCGTAAATTCCGCAGTCCTACTTAGAGGGAAAATCCACATGAGGCAATGGCGTTCTGTTGAGTCCACAGTAAATCGATCTCCCCAAATGGACACTAATTTTATCAGCCCCGAAGGGATAATTACCATGGCGGTAGAGTTTACCTTTGACGGGGGTTTCATATAATGACATATTAAAACATTTTGAATGCGTCTCGACCTAATGATCCACATTTTAGTCTGGTTATTAATTTTGTAAAATAGGTCAGCTCAATCTTGATTTGAATTTTTCGTGACTGCAGGAATCCATACTCTTTGGTTCTTTCGGTAAAGTCACGTAGGGTAGAAAAATATATAATAATAATAATACAAAATTATATATTCCGACGTTTCGATCGCAACACAAGCGGTCGTCTTCAGGCGTAAAAAACATAATCCTGCAGTGGAAACTGCTGAACCAATGAGATCAGCCCATGTCGTTCAAAACTACCGGATCCGCCTCCTCTGAAGATGATAATAGTTTTTTTACCCTTCTATCTGGCAACAAAACTGACACCTTTTTTACAAGGAGTCATGTTTGCATAGACCACAATACCTGCAGTCATAATGCAAACAAAAAACATAACTCTGATAATGTATGCACTGTCCTTGAAGTTGATTGGTCCACACCCGAGACAGCTTTCCTTAGAGCCTAGTCTCACATAAGTTGGACCAGATGATGCCAAAAAACATGACTCCTTGTAAAAAAAAAAGTGTCAGTTTTGTTGCCAGAAAAAAGGGTAAAAAACAAATTATCATATTTTTTACTGCCAAATTAGGTTCCAATGGTGTCTTCTGAAGATGTCTCGTGTGATGCCGGGATCAAACCCACGACCTCCTGCATACCAGGCGAGGTAGTTAACATCTCCTAGCCACCGTGGCGCTGAACGACACAGCAGCGGTCGCCATCCCGTCCCTGCAGTCTAATACCCCAGGCTACTCGTGGACATGAGACTCATGCTGGATCTCACCTGGCTAAACGGAATGAAGTTGAAACTGGAGTAATGTAATCCTGCCACCAATGGAACCAGAGATTAATGAGAAGTTCGCTTTTTCTTTGTCGTGGCGTTCTGTTTCGTGAGCAGAGGACGCAAACGGGTTTTGATTCCTTACCCGTACCCGGCCGCACCAGGGTCGCAAACGGGTACCCGTACCCGGCCGTACCCGTATCGGGTACCTGATTGCGAACTCTGGGATGAAGCCATGTTGCAGGCGCGGGTGGGTTGATTCTAGGAACTTGAATTGTGAGAAGAGACAAGACGTTGGGAAATGAGTGACAAACGGTGACTCACCAGTGACTCACGGTCTACCCGTACCCGTACCCGGCCGCACCAGGGTCGCAAACGGGTACGGGTATCGCGTACCCGGTTGCGACCTCTGTTCGTGAAAGACGCAATTCATCAACGAGGCATGGCAGTGAAGGACGGTGACATTTGGTCCCTAATACTTATTCTACGTTAAAGGAGAATAAAAAAAGCCACATTGCCGTCAGCTACGCGAGATCACGTGCCGATGACGTGCGATTCAAAGTTGTACAAATAAAACGTTGTGCATCTTAACTCGGGAGCACGAGCCACGTGCGTTTTGTCAACGGCCGTCAATTGTTTTGCAATTTGAGTTTCGCATTTTCAGCAAAGTGGCTTCGAATGCGCTGGGTAGCCACGGGAATGGTCGACAGTGCTTTGTCGCCGGGTGGACTGGGCCCCGTCATACAAATGTGGAATTGCCATCGATCACTCGCTCAGCGCTGCGCGGTTGTATAGAGAGCCGCGTTGACTTTTGCCGAGGAGTGTGCCACACGTGTATATTACTGTAGCTGGCATTGGTGGTTGTTTTTTTTGTCGAAGTGTATTATTTCTGCTTTATTTACTGGAGCTTCCCATTAAATCATGTGCACCCTGCCGGTTCTGGGTTGTACTTATTTAAGCACGGAATACTATGAAAATAAATGCACCAGTGTGGTGTGTGTGTGATGTTTGGTGTTTTTGGTCGACTCAGCCTCAACCGTGGAGCGGTTAACGCTACTCTGAACTACAAACCAGGCTTCCCGAGTTAGATTCCCGCTCACGGCCACTAACAACCGGTGACGATGATTAGAACCGGTCCTGGGCCTCCCCTAGGTCGACTCGGCCTCAAATGAGTACCCAGTGCGGTGCGTAAAAACTTTGCCACTGGGGAGACAAAGGCGCGCGGGCGTGGTGTTGGACGTCCATCCCCAATCGTGTGCCGTTCCGGCCTTCATAGGTGCTCGCTAACACCACTTGCCCCAACATTCTGTGAAGGCTACACAGTGGCAGGGGGGGATCTTTGTCTGTGTACTTCTGGTGCTGTTGGGGCTACGCGCGTTGGGCTGGTCGCGATGTGGGCGGTTGGAAGAGCAGCAGTCGCTGTCCGCAGATTTTTGCGCCGTGTTTTTTTTTTCCATTTCGACATCACATTGCGAATGACAGCACCAGGGATGCCGTGCCAGACCACATTACTCCACCAGCGTGGGGTACTGGGCTTCACTCCAATGGGCTGTTTGTGGTGGTGGTGGTAACGGTTCGTGGCTATACGTGGGGGCCGACCTTTGTCTTCGTGTCCGTGAGGTTGTCGGTGCTCGCGTGCACAACAGACATAGATCCCCCGCGTGGCCTGCTACAGACTGTCGGGGCAAGCGCTGTTAGCGAGTGGCAGCACCTATAAAGGCCGGCACGGTACACTCTGAGAGGATGGGTGGCCGGCACCACGTCCAAGCAGCCTGTTCACAACGTAAGCGCGTCAGTTCATCAATTGAGGCCGAGTCGACCTAGGGGGGGGGGCCCAGGACCGGTGCGGGATAACCGTCACCGGTGGTCGCCGTGAGCGGCAATTGAACTCGCTTCGTCGGAAGCTCAGCTCGCGAACCGCCACACGAGACCGCTCCCTCGACGCGCGCGCGCGCACAAAAGACAAAAGGATCCCACGTGCAGCAGCCTTGAACAGACCGTTCCACGTGGGGGGGGGGGGGGGAGCACGCGCACGGGCACGCGCACGGGCACTCACCCCGTTGACGTAGTGCTGGACGTTGATGGTTCCGTCCGCGTTCTGCGAGCGCAGGGTGGCACCGTGCCGCATATCACTCAGCAGCAGACGCTTGTCCACCATGTGGTTCCGCAGGGCGTCCTTCAGCTTGCTCCCGGTCAGCCCGTTGCGAGTCGCCTGCACGCACGCAACGCACGCAAGTTCGTCCCGATGTCGATGTTTGCAACACCGAGCACCACCCGAGGGTGCTTTCGTGTTGGGCCGCGAGCGCGAATCGCGAGGTTCGGGTCGCCGCCGGGCTCATTGGCGCAAATTCGCGAAACGCACGCACAAAGATCGCCCCCCCCGTGTAGCGATGTTCAAGAAGGCCGGCACGGCACACGAGGGGGTGGGTGGCCGGCACCACGCCCAGCCGCCTTTGTCTCCCCAGCGGCGATGTTTTTACGCACCGCGCCGGGGACTCATTTGAGGCTGAGTCGACCAAGGTAACGCCCAGGATCGGTTCAGATAATCGTCGCCGGTGTTCATATTCTTAGGTTTTTTTCGGTAAAGTCACGTAGGTAATTTTTTTTAATTTAAATTAATAAAAGTAAAATAAAAATAAAATAAAAATCACGACGTTTCGGAGGCAACACAAGCTTCCGTCTTCAGGTGGAACCGTCACAGCACGCTTGCCGCATCAAGTGAGAGGAGTCACCGGTGTTGGCCGTGAGCGGGAATCGGACTCGGGTCACCGAGCCCGATGTTTTTACGCACCGCACCAGACGCTCGTTTGAGTCCGAGTTGATGAGTGCATGAAGAGGGTAGTGCCCCCCCCCGCCCCCCAGTGTACCGTGTGCGGCCGGGCATCAGACGAGCGGTTGTGGGGGGGGGGGGCACCTCTAAAGGACCCGACAGGCCACGTCGAACCAAAACTATTCCGCAACGGGGCCACGTGCGAGACGCCCGGCGGCAGCACAGAGGGCTGTGACGAGTGGCAAAAGGCACAAATCGCAGGTGCCGAGAGAGGGGGGGTGCGAGGGGCAACACACACGCACACACACACGCACACACACACATACGCACACACACACATACGCACACACACACACACGCACACACACACATACGCACACACACACATACGCACACACACGCACACACACACATACGCACACACACACATACGCACACACACACATACGCACACACACACACACGCACACACACACATACGCACACACACACATACGCACACACACACATACGCACACACACGCACACACACACATACGCACACACACACGCACACACACACATACGCACACACACACATACGCACACACACACACACGCACACACACACATACGCACACACACACATACGCACACACACACATACGCAAACACACACGCGCACACACCTCAGCCGAGAGCGAAGGTTTCCCCTGGAATGAGCATCCCCCACATCCGAGACAGGGGGTAGGGTGGGGGGGTTAGAATGGGCGGGGGTAGAACGGGGGGGGTTAGAACGGGGGGTAGAACGGGGGGGGGTAGAACGGGGGGGGGGGTTTAGAACGGGGCGGGGGGGTAGAATGGGGGGGGGGTAGAGCGAGGGGGTTAGAACGGGGGGGTTGGAACGGGGGGGAGGTAGAACGGAGAGGGGGGGTTAGAACGGGGGGGGGGGGGTAGAACGGGGGGGGTTAGAACGGGGGGTAGAATAGGGGGGGGGTAGAACGAGGGGGTTAAAACCGGGAAGTTGGAACAGGGGGGTTAGAACCGGGGGGGGGGGGGGGGGTTAGAACGGGGCGGTAGAATGGGGGGCGGGGGGGTAGAACGATGGGATTAGAACGGGGGGGGGGTTGGAACGGGGGGGTAGAACGGAGGGGGTTTAGAATGGGGGGGGGGGGGTTAGAACGGGGGGGTTTGAACGGGGGGGTTAGAACTTCGGGGGGGGGTTTGAACAGGGGGGTTAAAATGGGGGGGGATTAGAATGTGGGGGTTAGAACGGGGGGGGGGGGATAACGGGGGGGGGGGGGGGGGTTGGTCTCACCTCGTCGAGCTGAGCCCACGCGGCGTCGCTGGGTGCGAACATCGTCATGGCCTTGGGCATCTCGAGCTCGGCGCGCAGGCCGGCGCGGGCCACCAAGTCGCGCGACTTGCTCGCCTCCAGCGCCTCCAGCGTGCTGAAGATGTTGGTGAGAGGCGCGACTATGGGGGGGGGGGGGTAGGTGGGGGTGATTGTGATTTGGGGGGGGGGGCACGGACAGCGAGGGGGTCGTCGTCAGCGAGACGCGAGCGTTGTCGGAGTCTCTGCCCCGAGCGGTCGAGGGGGAACTCTCGGGCCAACGCGCGTCTCTTTTTAAATCCTTAATATTAAGTTCGCTTGCTTGCGTGCTTGCTTGCTTGCGTGCTTGCTTGCGCGCTTACGACCGTGCAAATCTTTCGGTCGTTTTTTAACCCACTTCCCGTGATCCAATCGAGCTGACATTTTGCACACACAGACTCGTTGTGCGTGACAATTAATTTTCGTGAAAACTTTTTGCAAAATTTTACACTTTTTAGGAAAAAATATATTATATTTAATTACCAATTGCTTAATGCTGCCAGGCAATCATCTGACCCATAGGTGGCAGCCATCTCAAGCCAGAGGACGAGAGGACTCTAGCCGCCACGCATATAAAGGATTTATAGTGAAAAACTTTGTTTTTACGGGTTAATTATTTCTATCTTTCCCCTTCACCCCGAACGACGAAGACCGACGAGAGGGGTGGAAGTTCCTCGTTTGCTACTCGGGTCCAGTCCTCTCCCCCCTCGCCCCCTATGGACCACCTTGCGAGTGACTTCCTGCCCCGCGGCGAACTCGGCACGTGCGTCGGTAGCGCTGCGCCGGACCTCGAAAGAAAGGAGAAATTTTGCGGCGGGCGACGTTTCGGGCGATGGGCCTTCCAGCGCAGCGCTTCAAATGATTTCTGTCGCAAAGCGGGCGAGCGCTCGAATCGCGCTTCCGAACCTTAGCGGCTCGCCACACTCATTTTTTGGCACGACGATCGTGACATCGATGATGACTCTTTTAAAATCCTTTATATTAAGTTCGCTTGCTTGCTTGTTTAGGACCGTGCAAATCTTCCGGTCGTTTTTTAACCCACTTTCCGTGATCCAATCGAGCTTACATTTTGCACACAGACTCGTTGTGCATGACAATGAATTTTTGTGAAATTTTTTTCCAAAATTTTACACTGTTTAGGGAAAATGTTTAAAATATTTATTTACCAATTGGTTAATGCTGGCACACAATCATCTGACCCATAGGTGGCAGCCATCTCAAGCCAGAGGACGAGATGACTCTAGCCGCCCCGATGCCACGCATATAAAGGATTTATAGTGAAAAACTTAGTTTTTACGGATTAATTTTTTGTTGTTGTTGTTCCTGAACATTGCAAGCCGACTTTCCCACAGAGCGATGCAGCCCTCGTCCGGCCAACACCTGCGGGGTGTATGCGCCACTGCCCCCTGGCCCAGCGTTTCTACGGAGTCGTACGTTCGATGATTCACGCTATTGCCCAGACGTTCCTGCGTGGGGGGTGGATTGATTTTTTTCCCCCAGAGCTGGGAAGGCACAGGTTGGGAACGCGTGGTTGCCTTAAATCAGCATCTCAGATTCCAATTGAGTTACATAGCAAGTGCCAAATATACAACAGGTTGCCTTAAATCGGCATCTCAGATTCTAACCGAGTGTCTCACCACAGGAACTCACATCAAGTTGGCATTTGTGGCTGTTTAACTCACTTACTAACTGTACTAATAATTTCACTATGTAACACGATTTTTGTTCCTAGGTAGTAAGTGTTATTTTCTAATTGCGTACGCCTCAAACGTATAAAAATTGGATATTGTTCCCCACAAACTTTGCTTTTGTCACCAGGACTTTCTGTGAAGGAATGACACAAATGCACACCACGTTTTCTCATTGCCAATAGGTACATTTCAAAACATCAATGTACTGGTCACAAAAGCAAAGTTTGTAAGGAATAATAGCCATATTCTGTACTTTTGAGACATAAGAAATTAGGAAATTACACTTACAACCCAGGACCAGAAAAAATATAAATTTTGTTGTTACACTGTGATTATTTTAATTTTACAAGTTAAAGCCCACTGAGCTAAGCGACCTGGTCACAAATGATAGCCCAACGAAGTGGCTCATCATCAGGTGGATAATTTACAGCAGGAAATAAACTCTAAACGCATGATGTTGATTCTACATGTGGAGGAAAAAAAAGGGATGGCCCGAGGAAAATCCACGTGGCCACGGACAGAACACGCAAACGCCAAATATACAACAGGCATTAGGGTCGGGATCTAATCCACGACCTCCTGCATACCAGGTAAGGTTATTCTCGCCACCGCGATGCCCCAAAGGTATCAAGAGCACGCGTTTTGTGTTGAAATCAACGTTTCGCTTCGTTCACAAGTGAAGGCCACGATCGTCGAGCCTAACCAATTTGTTTGGCAAAAAATTGAATGAACGACCACAGTTATAGCGTGACCTCGCTTCTCCCCTGCACACGAGTCGACGAATGCCAAAGGGCTCTCGCACCCGGCTTGAGCGTTCCGTGGCGTATGCACGCACGTTGAACTTCCTTCGCGCCGTACGTGGCCACCTCAACAGGAGAAGCTCAACGTCGTGCCGACAGCGTGGATCCCCAACGCTGTCAGAAGAGAGGCGTAGAAGCCGTTCCCCGTACTGGCTGTCAAAAGGCTCACGCTCTGGCTGTCAAAGGGACACGTTTAAAGGAGCCACCGGAGACTCCCTTGACAGTGGCGTTAGAGGCTGGATGCTTGCGGCTGACATCGGGGAGAAGCGGGCGGTGCGTGAGGCTGACCACTGCCCTTGTAACGCTCCTAACGAGCTTGCTGCATGATTGATTATCAGGGCCTGTGAGCACCAACCCGCCCTTCACCCATCCCGACGACTGTGGCACTCTCTGGGCCTTCACTCCCGTGACACCCGCACTGTGGAAGTCTCTCTGGGCCTTCACTAAAGAGGCACTCGCACTGTGGAACTTTCTGGGCCTTCACTCACGTGACACATGCATTGTGGTAGTCTCTGGGCCTTCTCTCCCGTGCCACCTGCACTGTGGAAGTCTCTGGGCCTTCTCTCCCGTGCCACCTGCACTGTGGAAGTCTCTGGACCTTCTCTCACGTGACACCTGCATTGTGGAAGTCTCTGGGCCTTCTCTCACGTGACACCTGCATTGTGGAAGTCTCTGGGCCTTCTCTCACGTGACACCCGCACTGTGGAACTTTCTGGGCCTTCTCTCACGTGACACCTGCACTGTGGAAGTCTCTGGGCCTTCTCTCACGTGACACCCGCACTGTGGAAGTCTCTGGGCCTTCTCCACCATGACACCCGCACTGTGGAACTCTCTTGGCCTTCTCTCCCGTGGCCACCCGCATTGTGGCACTCTCTGGGCCTTCACTCCCGTGACACCCGCACTGTAGAAGTCTCTGGGCCTTCTCTCCCGTGGCACCCGCACTGTGGAACTTTCTGGCCCTTCTCTCACGTGACACCCGCACTGTGGAAGTCTCTGGGCCTTCACTAAAGTGGCACCCGCACTGTGGAACTTTCTGGGCCTTCTCTCCCGTGCCACCCGCACTGTGGAACCCTCTGGGCCTTCACCCCCGTGGCACCCGCTCTGTGGAACTATCTGGGCCTTCATTCTCTGGGCCTTTGACACTTTTTACCCAACCCCCATTCTCATCGTTATTTATGCAAAATGCCTTTAGATTTTATGATGAAAGCTGCAAGTATTGTTATTGTTATCGGAGACATCCACTTCGTTATGTTGTCCACGTTGACCTGGACAATGTGACGCAGTTATTTTGCTCCGATTGCATCGATCTCCACCTGCTGGATCGCTGTATTTTGTTTTATTTTTTTAACTTTTGTCATGTTCGTGATCCAGGCCACTCTTGCCGATGACACTCTCTATAATCGGTTGAGTGTTCACCTGTTAAAAAAAATCTACTTGAAACTTCAACCGGTTTTTACTCTCTATCTCACTCAATCGTTTGTGCCCACTCGTCCACAATCTCACTCACTCACGTACGCAATCATCCACTCCCTCATCCGCCCCCTAATCTACCTCGCCTGGTAATACAAGAGGACATGGGTTCGATCCAGACCCTGACGCCTGCTGTATATTTGGAGTGTGTGTCTCTCTCTCCCCATGGTCGCGTGGATTTTTCTCCGTGCCCTCCGGTTTTTCCCCCTTCACATTTCGAATCAACGTGCGCTTAAGAATATTTGGCGGTTATCAATTCCCACACGTTAAGCCACTTGGTTGAGCTATTGTTTTTGATAGCCAGATCGCTTCTACTTAGCTCAGTGGGCCTTACCTGGTAAAAATAAAAATATGATAATTGGCTTTTTACCCTTTTATCTGGCAACAAAACTGACACCTTTTTTTACGAGGAGTCATGTTTGCATAGACCACAATACCTGCAGTCCTAATGCAAACAAAAAACATAAATCTGATAATGTATGCACTGTCCTTGAAGTTGTGTGGACCAATCAACTTCAAGGACAGTGCATACATTATCAGAGTTATGTTTTTTGTTTGCATTATGACTGCAGGTATTGTGGTCTATGCAAACATGACTCCTCGTAAAAAAGGTTTTGTTGCCAGATAAAAGGGTAAAAAACCAATTATCATATTTTTTACTGGCAAATGAGGTACCAATGGTGAAAATAAAAATAGTTTTAGTCTATAGTTTACGTACAAAATGATTGATTGCATTCGTCTTCGCACAAGGCCATCTGTACGTACGGCGCGAAAGAAGTTTAACCTACACACACACATGTACGCATGCCGTGTCAACCCATACGGTTTTCCCCGTATTCTTGTACAGGCAAATTGAGTTTTCAGGTCCGTACGGCGTACGGCTGTTTCAATAGGGGCAAAACAAAAAATGGTTTTGTCAATTCCCGTTTCTCCCTTGTGATGGGACTTTGTAGGATGAACGTTGAGATTTAGAAGGGTCACGGGGTGTCCAATACGGCCTGAGTTGGTCTGTAATAAGGCAGGGCATTGGTAAGGGGTTGACATGTGTGCGTACGTAAGGTAGTGAAACTGCACCGTGTGAGCCTGGCGGACGTGAGGTTCCATTCGCAGCCGTGGCTAAACCATCGGCGGCGAGTGGGAGATGTCACCCGCTTGGCTCCGTCTGAAGTGATGCCAACGCCCTTCAGCAGAGGTCCCCAAAACGTTTTGGCACCAGGGACCGGTTTCGTGGAAGACAATTTATTCACGAACCGCGGGGGGGGGGGGGGTTCATCATTGGGTCTTCCCCCATTTTCAAAGAAACTCTCCAACAACGTTTGTTTGGCTAGGGGTCAGCAGCTTGTGGGCTCACCACAACTGTGACTGAGACAAGTGCGCGGTGCGGGAATGAGGCGCGGACGGAAGTGGTAAATAAAACTTAATTTGGAGCTTTCGTGACTGCAGGAATTATGTCTTTGGATCTTTCGGTAAAGTGACGTCTAAAGATAAAATAATAAATTAAATTAAATGCTAGCATACGACGTTTCGATTGCAACGCAAGCAATCGTCATCAGGTATAAATTAAATAGAAACACAAATCTAGTAGACTTAGAAATGTAATGTAATACAACACAGAGTCGGAAGTGGTAAATAATCAAATAATGGGGGCTGGCCACACGCGGACTCACCACTTTCAGCGCCTGCAGTGCGGCCTGGTTCCTAACAGTCCACGGACCGGTACCGGTCCGTGGCACGGGGTTGGGGACCCCCCTGCCCTTCAGCGATCGCAAGTTTTGTTCCAAGGCGATAGCAGACGGTGCTGTCACTTGTCCCCCTCCCCTTCCCCTCCCTCCCCCCACCGTCTCGATGCGCAAACCTCTGCAGCAAATTACGCTCGCTCCGCTCCAGGTTAGGGCGGTCGACGTTTCGAAGTGAGAACCGCGAACACTCAAAGGAATTTCGATTTAAAGCTTTCGTGACTGCAGGGATTCTTCTTCTTGGTTCTTTCGGTAAAGTCACGTAGAATGGAAGTAATAAAATAATAAAAATAAAACATAATAAAATAATTCTCACGACGTTTCGGCCACAACGCAAGCAGCCGTCCTTCACCTGAGAACGGCTGCTTGCGTTGTGGCCGAAACGTCGTGAGAATTATTTTATTATGTTTAATTTTTTTTATTTTTTTACTTCCCTTCTACGTGACTTTACCGAAAGAACCAAGAAGACTCAAAGGAATGGCGGCGCCGACCCCCCGAATCCCCACCTTGCCCCCCCCCCAACCGGCCAGTGTTCCATCACCCGAGACCCTGGGTGTAGTGGGTACGGCGAGATGACCACGTGTCCGCCTTGAATGAAATGAAATGAATGAGTGGGCATCTCAAACGGCCCTGGGCCATGTCTCGAAAGGTCGCCTATTATTATTATTATGATTCAATATATATACTTTCAAGGCCACGGTGTTATTGAGAAGTGTCTTGAGTAGGATTTTGTGTTGTTGTTGATGTCAGTTGTTGTGCGTGTGCCAATATCAGCAGCAGCAGCAAATGATTTGTGTAGTGCGGTGAGATATAGTCTAACAACCTCCACAGGTGACAGGGCATGGGCAAGCTGTCATCAATCAGTGGATTGACAAAGGCACGTGTGTGTGTGTGACGGTGCAAATCGATTGCACTGTGCCAATACCTTTGGGGATCTACGAGAACGGTGGTGGGAGAGGGGGTTGATGCGGAGATGCGGTCGCATCGGCAGCCTCGACAACATTGTCTGTGATGACCTCTTGACCTTCGCCTCGATAAACACGGCTGGAATCGTTTTGAAGTTCACGGCCCGTGATCGCTTTAAAATGACCCGGCAGTCTCCCCTTGGCATTGAGAAGTAATGACCGTTGGGAATTCTTGGTTTGCAATAAAAAGAGCTTAATTGCTCATCGGATTCCTCCAGGATGAATACAGATTCGCATTCTGATATCGTCCATTCAGTTCAAACTGGAAATGTTAACTCGAAATTCTACACCTTCGAAAGAAAACTCCGACAAATTCCCCGCCCACAAAATGATCTATCAGATTGGATAACAATTCTGGCAAATGCAAATGCCAGAATTGTATGGATCGCTCTTCAGCAGCGCACCGGTGGTGATGAAGCACTTTTGTTTGTCACGTGACGACTTCGTTAGTCGGGTGGTGGGGGGTGTACGACTAAAACTAAACTTTTTTTTATTTTACCAGCAAGGCCCACTGAACTGAATTTCAATTTTTTCAGAAGCGACCTGGCCACAAATGATAGCTCAACCAAGTAGCTTATCACGGGGACATTTATAGCAGCCAAATACTCTTAAACGCGTGATGTTGATTCTAAATGTGGAGGGGGAAAATCCAGAGGACTCGGAGAAAAATCCACGCGACCATGGGGAGAATGTGAAAACTCCAAATATACAGCAGGCATCAGGATCGGGATCGAACCCACGACCTCCTGCACACAAGGTGAGGGAGTTGACATCTCCTAGCCACCTTGGCACCCCTTATAAACGCATTTTACCTACGGGGATCTGACCCACAAATCAAGCATGAAATTAAATTTGGGTTGCGAGAGCCTACATCACGTTTGATTCAGATTGTAAACGATTAGGGATCATATTTGTGCTACAAATCAATCGACGTGTTTACAATTATAAATACCCAAACTGTGTGCGCCTACTAATGACCGTGTCTCATATCTAGATACAGTATTCCTGCCAATATAATTAAGCTAAACAGAAACAATCATATTCTGTTATATCCATCTCGTTTTATTGCAAACGATTGTTATCGTCTTTGCAATCTTTTATTTTGCAATCATTAAAGTCTCATCGGTACATTGCTCTCACCTCGCTTTACATCACATGTAGATGAGTATTGGTCCTTATTTGCGCACGGTGTGTTTTTCCTCGGCTGGTAAAGCCCGTTCAGATTGTTTTATCCCGTCAAACTCAACACATCTGTCAAAAACGTTGCGGCCTTAAACAAGGAACAAGTATAACCCGTAAAAACAAAGTTTTTCACTATAAATCCTTTATATGCGTGGCGGCTAGAGTCCTCTCGTCCTCTGGCTTGAGATGGCTGCCACCAATGGGTCAGATGATTGCATGGCAGCATTAAGCAATTGGTAATTAAATATAATATTTTTGTCCTAAAAAGTGTAAAATTTTGGAAACAAATTTTCACCAACATTAATTGTCACGCACAACGAGTCTGTGTGCAAAATGTCCGCTCGATTGGATCACGGGAAGTGGGTTAAAAAGCGACCTAAAGATTTGCACGGTCCTAAGCAAGCAAGCGAACTTAATTTAAAGGATTTAAAAATAAATGACAGTCGACGTTGCAGACAATGGCCCTTCTTCACAGCAACATGCGTTTTGCAATTAACCCTTTTCCATTCCGATGACGTCGGCGTTACGCATACGCACTCGTGTACATAATCAGTTTTTTTCCCGGTTCGGCAGAAAATAAAAAAAATATATAAAGTAACTTTATCGGTACCGAGGTTCTCACAAGGCCATGCGGGAGGGCGTGTGTCACAGTGTCGGCGCCGTCTATCGCAGAGTACGGCGGTCGTGTCGCTACAGTTCTCTGCGGTGAGTAACGGTGTCTTAAAAAAAAAACAACGATGCAGCTGTACCTCTTTATATAAAATTAACGCTGAGACGCCCGTGCGTTCCGGGATTCAGCGGTGAGTGGGACACCACCCAACCAAGCAACTTGCGGTCACGTCTCGGCAGGGGAAAGGGTTTGAAATGATCGAACGCGTCACCAATACTTACTGGCAGGGCAGCCTTTCTCGCCTTCCACCTTCATGTATCCAGGGCAGCATTCGAACTTCACCATCCTGGGGAAGGAGACGATAAAAAAAACAACAGAATCAGAATGTTTATTTATACTGTGGGAGGAATCAGATGAGCTGTTAAGCTTTTATATTCTCAGGTTTTTTCGGTAAAGTCACCTACGTGACTTTACCGAAAAAACCTGAGAATATGAATCATTGCAGTCACGAAAGCTTCAAATCTAGAACTGTTAAGCTTTTTTTTCCACAGATTTCCAGTTTGGGGCACGCGGTCACAACGTTACAACAACAAACAATACAAAAGCACAAGAGGGGTGCAGAGTACAGCTTTCTTCTTGGGTCACATCGCGTAATGCGCCGTTAAACCCGCCACCACCTGCCACAGCCAATTGTAGCGAGGTTTGCCGCGTAACCAAGACGTGCAAAATTCGCGTGCCGAACCCTTACAGAATAGGCTGCCTCGGGTGGTGACGGGTTTAACGACACATTTATAGTTACGCGGTTTAACACACACACGCAAAAAAAAAAACTCATGAAATAATATCATGTTCTTTGGTTCTATCGGTAAAGTCACGTCGGTAGAAAATAATCGATCACGACGTTTCGATCGCAACAAAAGCGACAGTCATCAGGTGAAACAATCACGCCTCGGAGTTGACCGGCCATTGGAACTGTCCACCATTGGGTATTGCCAAGGGGGAACGGCTGTAACACGGCTTGCCAAGCCTCCACCGACGTTCAATGCGTGTATCTGAAGCGCTTTAGTGGCGGAGGCGCAGGAGGAAGAGTGGCCGGCGGCGAGAGGGGTCACAACGCCGGTTGACCGATGCAGCAGCGATGTGTCTGGCAACGTTGGCCAGCGCTCCGAGTCAGGCTCTGGGACTTCGCGTGGCCGTGTGCTGGCGCGTTCGCACGAGTGAACGGTGAACTTCTTTCGCGCCGTACGCAGCCAACCGTGTTAATCGGCGGTGCAGGAGGGTGAGGTGTGAGTGTGAGTCTATGGTGTGAGTGTGAGTCTATGGTGTGAGTGTGAGTCTTTGGTGTGAGTGTGAGTCTATGGTGTGAGTGTGAGTCTATGGTGTGAGTGTGAGTCTATGGTGTGAGTGTGAGTCTATGGTGTGAGTGTGAGTCTATGGTGTGAGTGTGAGTCTATCGTGTGAGTGTGAGTCTATGGTGTGAGTGTGAGTCTATGGTGTGAGTGTGAGTCTATGGTGTAAGTGTGAGTCTGGTGTAAGTGTGAGTCTTTTGTGTGAGTGTGAGCCTATGGTGTGAGTGTGAGACTATGGTGTAAGTGTGAGTCTATGGTGTGAGTGTGAGTCTATGGTTTGAGTGTGAGACTATGGTGTGAGCGTGAGTCTATGGTGTGAGTGTGAGTCTATGGTGTGAGTGTGAGTCTATGGTGTGAGTGTGAGTCTATGGTGTGAGTGTGAGACTATGGTGTGAGTGTGAGTCTATCGTGTGAGTGTGAGTCTATGGTGTGAGTGTGAGACTATGGTGTAAGTGTGAGTCTATGGTTTTAGTGTGAGTCTATGGTGTGAGTGTGGGTCTATGGTGTGTGTGAGTCTATGGTGTGAGTGTGAGCCTATGGTGTGAGTGTGTGTCTATGGTGTGAGTGTGCGTCTATGGTGTGTGTGAGTCTATGGTGTGAGTGTGAGTCTATGGTGTGTGTGAGTCTATGGTGTGAGTGTGTGTCTATGGTGTGAGTGTGAGTCTATGGTGTAAGTGTGAGTCTATGGTGTAAGTGTGAGTCTATGGTGTAAGTGAGCCTATGGTGTAAGTGTGAGTCTATGTTGTGAGTGTGAGTCTATGGTGTGAGTGTGAGTCTATGGTGTGAGTATGAGTCTATGGTGTAAGTGTGAGTCAATGGTGTGAGTGTGAGTCTATGGTGTGAGTGTGAGCCTATGGTGTGAGTGTGAGTCTATGGTGTGAGTGTGAGTCTATGGTGTAAGTGTGAGACTATGGTGTGAGTGTGAGTCTATGGTGTGAGTGTGAGACTATGGTGTGAATGTGAGTCTATGGTGTGAGTGTGAGTCTATGGTGTGAGTGTGAGTCTATGGTGTGAGTGTGAGTCTGGTGTAAGTGTTAGTCTTTTGTGTGAGTGTGAGCCTATGGTGTGAGTGTGAGACTATGGTGTAAGTGTGAGTCTATGGTGTGAGTGTGAGTCTATGGTGTGAGTGTGAGACTATGGTGTGAGCGTGAGTCTATGGTGTGAGTCTATGGTGTGAGTGTGAGACTATGGTGTGAGTGTGAGTCTATGGTGTGAGTGTGAGTCTATGGTGTGAGTGTGAGACTATGGTGTGAGTGTGAGTCTATCGTGTGAGTGTGAGTCTATGGTGTGAGTGTGAGACTATGGTGTAAGTGTGAGTCTTTGGTTTTAGTGTGAGTCTATGGTGTGAGTGTGGGTCTATGGTGTGTGTGAGTCTATGGTGTGAGTGTGAGTCTATGGTGTGAGTGTGTGTCTATGGTGTGAGTGTAAGTCTATGGTGTGAGTGTGCGTCTATGGTGAAAGTGTGAGCCTATGGTGTGAGTGTGTGTCTATGGTGTGAGTGTGAGTCTATGGTGTGTGTGAGTCTATGGTGTGAGTGTGAGTCTATGGTGTGAGTGTGAGTCTATGGTGTGGGTGTGAGTCTATGGTGTGAGTGTGAGTCTATGGTGTGAGTGTGAGTCTTTGGTTTTAGTGTGAGCCTATGGTGTGAGTGTGAGTCTATGGTGTGAGTGTGAGTCTATGGTGTGAGTGTGAGTCTATGGTGTAAGTGTGAGTCTTTGGTTTTAGTGTGAGTCTATGGTGTAAGTGTGAGTCTATGGTTTTAGTGTGAGTCTATGGTGTAAGTGTGAATCTATGGTGTAAGTGTGAATCTATGGTGTGAGTGTGAGTCTATGGTGTGAGTGTGAGTCTATGGTGTAAGTGTGAGCCTATGGTGTGAGTGTGAGTCTTTGGTTTTAGTGTGAGTCTATGGTGTGAGTGTGAGTCTATGGTTTGAGTGTGAGTCTATGGTGTGAGTGTGAGTCTATGGTGTAAGTGTGAGCCTATGGTGTAAGTGTGAGTCTATGGTGTGAGTGGGCGTCTATGGTGTGTGTGAGTCTATGGTGTAAGTGTGAGTCTATGGTGTGAGTGTGAGTCTATGGTGTAAGTGTGAGTCTATGGTGTGAGTGTGAGTCTTTGGTTTTAGTGTGAGTCTATGGTGTGAGTGTGAGTCTATGGTGTGAGTGTGAGTCTATGGTGTGAGTGTGAGTCTATGGTGTGAGTGTGAGTCTTTGGTTTTAGTGTGAGTCTATGGTGTAAGTGTGAGTCTTTGGTGTAAGTGTGAGTCTATGGTGGGAGTGTGAGTCTATGGTGGGAGTGTGAGTCTATGGTTTTAGTGTGAGTCTATGGTGTGAGTGTGAGTCTATGGTGTGTGTGAGTCTTTGGTTTTAGTGTGAGTTTATGGTGTAAGTGTGAGTCTATGGTGTGAGTGTGAGTCTATGGCAGGGGTCGGCAACCAAAATAACAAGAAGAGCCATTTCTTTCCAATTCGGTACAAAATTCAGTATTTCAAGAGCCGCAATGCATCTATGTACATACTGTACATACGTACATATCGTCAAGAAGCAGCCCGCAAAGAGCCGCATGCGGCTCCGGAGCCGTAGGTTGCCGACCCCTGGTCTATGGTGTGTGTGAGTCTATGGTGTGAGTGTGAGTCTATGGTGTAAGTGTGAGTCTATTGTGTGAGTGTGAGTCTATGGTGTGAGTGTGAGTCTATGGTGTAAGTGTGAGTCTATTGTGTGAGTGTGTGTCTATGGTGTGAGTGTGAGTCTATGGTGTAAGTGTGAGTCCATGGTTGCGCCGTTCGCTTCATTGATCAGTATGATCGATCACTCGATCGGGTGATCGATCACTTCAATCGATAAATCAACGCCACCCGCACCCATTGATTTCACCAGGCGAGAACACACTCACGGTAATTGCCTTTACTCGCAGACGCGACCTGCGAGGCATTGAGTTAAGCAAAGGGAGTTTGTTGATGTCGCTGTTATTACATTCCTCCCAGATATTTTATTCAACCGTGGGTTGCACAAAGGTGCTGGTCGCGTGATCACAGACGGCCACCGCAGAGAGGGATCCCAACACCCCGATCCCCCAACCCCCTCTTGTACGCTGCACGACCACTAGTATAGAGGTGTAGAGGGCACTGGGATAGACGTCGAGAAGGTACTGGGATAGATATGTTTTGCACTAAATGGAGACGGGCCTATGAATCAAAGCTGCTAACCGTCTGCACGCTTGCCGTGTGAATCCGGGGGTAACAAGTGTTGCAATGCATGGATGAGAAGAGTTCATTCATCATTTGACTTTCAGTCATGGCACACGCATTTTTCCCAATTCTTGGCATCTTCATTAACGTTCATCGCACGTTATTTAATTCATTGATTTGTTTTTCTTCGGCGTATCGCACTGCGCAGCCTCAAGTGTCACCACGAAGATGGTTTTCCGCTCAGATCTTGCCATATTCACGTTATCTTTGTTGACGAGCCCATGGACGTGTGTGTGTGCACGTGCGAGGCGGGGAGCGGTGGTGCGGCGGTCAGCGCTATGCTGCGCTACGAACCCGGTGACCCGAGTTCGATTCCCACTCACGGTCAACACCAGTGACGATTATCTGGTCCTGGGCCTCACCTAGGACGACTCAGCCTCACATGAGTACCTGGTGCGATGTGTATAGATCGCCACTGGTGAGACAAAGGCCGTCGGACGTGGTGCGGGCTAACCACCTCCTCATGTACCGTTCCGGGCATCATTGGTGCTTGCTAACAGCACTTGCCCCAACAGTCTCTTTAGGCTATACGGGGGATCTTTTTCTTTGTTCAGTGTGAGGAACGGAGGTGCACCGGTGAGCACGCTGCACTACGAGTTGGATTCCCGTTCACGGCCAACATCACTGACGATTATCCAAATCGGTTCCGGGAATCCCCTAGGTTGACTCAGCCTCAAATGAGTGTGGTGTGTACAAATTCGCAATGGACAGACAAAGGCGGTCGGGCGTGGTGCTGGCGGCCCTGGTGGCCTTTCTTGGCGGCCCTGGTGACCTTTCGTGGTGGCCCTGGTGGCGTTTTGTGGCCACCCTGGTGGCCTTTCTTGGTGGCCCTGGTGGCCTTTCATGGCGGCCCTGGTGGCCTTTCATGGCGGCCCTGGTGACCTTTCGTGGTGGCCCTGGTGGCCTGTCGTGGCGGCCCTGGTGACCTTTCGTGGCGGCCTTGGTGACCTTTCGTGGTGGCCCTGGTGGCCTGTCGTGGCGGCCCTAGTAACCTTTCGTGGCGGCCCTGGTGGCTTTTTGTGGTGGCCCTGGTGACCTTTCTTGGTGGCCCTGGTGGTCTTTATTGGTGGCCCTGGTGACCTTTCATCGCGGCCCTTGTGGCCTTTTGTGGCGGCCCGCTGACGTGCGGCTCCCATCGACAATACACAAAGAGTGAAAACCACCCCCCACAGCCATCATCATCATCATCGTCGTCGTACTGCTGCTGTCCAAACCCCCAATGGTGTCAAACGGCGTGGCGGGAAAAAACTCACGCTGACTGATGTCTCGTCAGCGAAAGTGCCCTCTCCCACACCCCACCTCCACCTCTCTGAAGATGAGCGAAGAACGATGCACGCTAACAGTCTGTGAAACCAAAAAAATGGCTATCTGGGGGGCGATTTTTGTGTTTGTAAAAAAAAAACCATCGGCGTAGAGAACGCGGATTGACACAGTGCTCTGAACCTGGCAGAGCGCGCATCTTGCACGCGAACTCCCGGGGCGCGTTATCGCACGGAGAGAGTCAGAGCCACGCGGGGCCCAGAAAGGACGCCACTTACCCTGATCCTCGCGAGCAATCACAGAGGCATCGAGCCCAAGGCAGGGGCAGACCTAGGCTCGCTGCTGCCAAGCAATTGGCAGCGCCCTTAGGGCGAACCACGCAATCGGTGTGTGTCCCCCCCCACACACACGCACACCCCCAAGGGCAGATATCGGCTGAGGTTTTTTTTGGTAATCTGGGAAAAACTCTACCCCTCCTACTTTCCGTTTAATGTTTTTGTAAGTGTCTTTTAGTTTTTTTAAACGGAGGCACAATTACTCGGTTTGTTCGCCTGTCCAACCAATACATTCTCAGAAATGTTGAGAAGTCAATAATAATTCACATTCCCTCTGCACGAGCAAGGGAATTGAAATAATAACATCGTCGTTATTATATTCTTGGGTCTTTTGGTAAAGTCGCGTACATAGGTTAAAAAAAAAGAACAGAAAAGAACAAAAAACTACGACGTTTCGATCGCAACACAACACCACTGCTGTCACGAAAGCTTTAAGTCAACGTCGTTATTATGGTTGTGTTTTTTTCCACTTCGAATCGCCAAATATGTCTACGCATTTTTTTGTTCTTTTAAGGCCACACACCTAGTGTTATTGATGGATGTATTGCGTTTTTTTGTTGTTGTGTTAATAATTAGGCCACTCAATTTGGGATTCTGCCAGCGGTGTCTGGGAATCCTGTTCCACTTGAACTTTGCGAGGACGCTTGCTGCCCTTGCTCAGTCTAACAAGTAGTGGGATCCTTCTGCGACCAAAGTTATTCATTATAAACATTTGTTTTGGGTTATATCGCGTAAATATATAAATGTGTCGTTAACCCACCACCACCCGACACAGCCAATTAGTAATAAGGTTTGTCAGGAAAAACAAAACGTGCCAATCAGTTACTGCTTCAGCACACCGCTTGTGTGTTGGAGGGTAAACCCACAACATTTACACTTTGAGTGCTGTTACGTTCCGCTTGCAATTACAAAGCAGCATCATCATGCGATTTATTCATTATAACTCGACGTGATTCTGTGCCCTCCCGCATAGACTTGTGGGAGCCTCGGTACAGGTGGCTGGGGGCCTTCTCACATTGACATGCTAATCTCTCACATTTACATTCACGTACAAATTCCTTCTCTAGCTCCGCCCACTTACCCTTGGGTTGAGCCCACCAAAATACGATATGAACTCTTGTTGCAGCAGCTCTTTCTCTTATGTCAGCAGTTCTCCTGCTGTATCTGTTCCACCCGATGACGGTTGCTTGTGTTGCAATCGAAACGTTGTGATTTAATTTTTTTATTTTCTACCTACGTGACTTTACCGTAAAAACCAAAAAGTATTGATCCCTGCAGTCACGAAAACTTCAAATCTAGATTAAAGTTATTTAATGTTTGTGGGTTTTTTCGGAACAGGAAAGGGTTAAGAAGCCCAGTGTCAGGTGACACGGAAAGTTTGACTTCCTTTATTTTTTGCTTGACATCCTTGATCTCGTCCTGACGATGCTTGACGCAGTTTCAAGCGTAAACGTCGCATTCAACTTCTGCCGAAATCGGGTTGCGAGAACTCTGTTCCTTCAACTCGTCGGCGAGCCGAAACGGTGACAATTGGCGTGCCGTTAAACGCTTGCACGGGTGACAGCGTCGTGAATTCGGCCGCGTCGGGTGGCGAAGCGCTAGCGACCATATTCTTAGGTTTTTTCGGTAAAGCCACGTAGGTAAAAACATTAAAATTAATAAAAGTAAAATAAAATAAAAATCACGACGTTTCGGAGGCAACACAAGCTTCCGTCTTCAGGTGGAACAGTCACAGCCACGACAGCTGTATCAAGTAAATGAGAGATTGCAAGAGCTACCACTCCGTATATATAATGGTTGGAGAGGGGGGAAGGGCCAAGTACAGCACACTTTTTGTTCATATGGTAAGGTGAGGCTTAAGAGGGTGAGCCTAGCGACCACACAAATGTGGCCAGATCGATGCGTGGCCAAGCCCAAAAATCAAGTCGAGCTGAAGTAGAGGCGCCACGGCAATGTGCGCAAGATCACTGTGAGTGTCACTTAGAACGAACGCAAAACTTCACTCCGGGCTTTTTTCATTCACGAAATAAAGAAAATGATATCCGATCGATAGAGACACATCTGGTACTTCCAAAATGAAAATAATCTAAGCCCCACGCCAGACTTATTTCCAGAGAAAACTGATCTCTTCCATGAACCCCCCTTTTCCTGTCCCCCGCTTTCTCAACTCGAAGAGCAGATTTTATATATTACATATATATATTCTGCCCCCTTTGCAGGCACAAAAAAGCGGATCGACACAGTTCGGGGCAGCAAACATCAGGATTCGGAATTCAAGTAAATTATCGATTTAACGCTTTCGTGACTGCCGGGATTCATCTTCTTGGTTCTTTCGGTAAAGTCACGTAGAATGGAAATAATAAAATAATAAAAATAAAACAGAATAAAATCGTTGTATTATTTATTTTATTATGTTTTATTTTTATTATTTTATGTATTTTATTATGCTTTATTTTTATCATTTTAGAATGGAAATTCTACGTGACTTTACCGAAAGAACCAACAAGATCAAGTTAATTAGTTTTTGTCTTTATTCCTCCGGCAAGTAGCTAGACATTTTTCTTCTTGTTGCTTGGACGGTAATCAGCGACAGTAGCCAGAGGTGGGACAAAGTCATTGTTATGCAAGTCATCAAATTCATGACTCGAGTCTGACTCGAGTCCAAGTCACATGACTCGAGTCCACACCTCATAGGTGGGACAAAGTCATTGTTATGCAAGTCCAAGTCGAGTCGCAAGTCATCAAATTCATGACTCGAGTCTGACTCGAGTCCAAGTCACATGACTCGAGTCCACATCTCAGAGGTGGGACAAAGTCATTGTTATGCAAGTCCAAGTCGAGTCGCAAGTCATCAAATTCATGACTCGAGTCTGACTCGAGTCCAAGTCACATGACTCGAGTCCACATCTCAGAGGTGGGACAAAGTCATTGTTATGCAAGTCCAAGTCGAGTCGCAAGTCATCAAATTCATGACTCGAGTCTGACTCGAGTCCAAGTCACATGACTCGAGTCCACATCTCAGAGGTGGGACAAAGTCATTGTTATGCAAGTCCAAGTCGAGTCGCAAGTCATCAAATTCATGACTCGAGTCTGACTCGAGTTCAAGTCACATGACTCGAGTCCACATCTCAGAGGTGGGACAAAGTCATTGTTATGCAAGTCCAAGTCGAGTCGCAAGTCATCAAATTCATGACTCGAGTCTGACTCGAGTCCAAGTCACATGACTCGAGTCCACACCTCTGACAGTAGCTGAACACCAGATGGGGAGGAAACTTGGCCCCTGTCCTTTCCATTTCTCCGCGACGCACGGCGGCGGGGATGCGTACGTACCGGGCTCGAATCGATCGCCAGGAAAGGCGAGGGAATTAAAAAAACAAATAAGATATCTCTCCTGTGATGGATTTCACCGACCGAGGTAAATGAGACGCGTCCTCCAGCAGCGGCGCTGGAGAGGAGACGGAATCGAAAACTTTCGCCAACGAAGAGACGGGGCACAATCCAGAGGGCAGACAGAGGGGATCAAAGTGCCAGAAACGTCGCCTGTAATATCATTTTTATTTTGAAGGCCACACACACACACAGTTGTACGTATGTATGTTGAACTTCTTTTGCACCCTACGTAGCCAATCGTGCTAACCGGAAGTGCGGGGACAGGATAACAAACGATGGGTCTCTGTGTGAGTCTATGGGTCTCTGTGTGAGTCTATGGGTCTCTGTGTGAGTCTATGGGTCTCTGTGTGAATCTATGGGTCTCTGTGTGAATCTATGGGTCTCTGTGTGAGGCGATGGGTCTCTGTGTGAGTCTATGGGTGAGTCTATCTGTCTCAGCGTGAGTCTATGGGTCTCTGTGTGAATCTATGGGTCTCTGTGTGAGCCTATGGGTCTCTGTGTGAGTCTATGAGTCTCTGTGTGAGTCTATGGGTCTCTGTGTGAGTCTATGGGTCTCTGTGTGAATCTATGGGTCTCTGTGTGAGCCTATGGGTCTCTGTGTGAGTCTATAAGTGTCTGTGTGAGTCTATAGGCCTCAGCGTGATTATATGGGTCTCTGTGTGAGTCTATGGGTCTCTGTGTGAGTTTATGGGTCTTTGCGTGAATCTATTTATGTATGTTTGTTGAACTTCTTTCGCACCATATGTAGCCAACCGCGCCAATCGGAGGTTCGGGGGGGATGGACAACAAACTAAACGCAAAAATCAGTTCTAAAGAAATTCGTTTTCAAACGAATGTATGCATTGAGTTGTTTGTTTGTGTGTTATTACTCAGCGCAGGTTTGTCCAGGAACACAAACCATCAATAAAAAAACAATCAAAGCTATAAAAATTTTTCATAATGAAGCAGTCAAAGGATGAAAAACCGGAGGGACCCAGGGAAAAATCCACGCAGAGAAAGAGAGAACAATCAAATTCCGAATGTACAGCGAACGTCAGGGTCGGGATCGAACCCACGGCTTCCTGTATACCAGGCGAGGTAGTTAACATCTCCTAGCAATCGTGATGATGATGAGAGAGAGACACGCAAACTCCAAATATACAGCATACGTCAGGGTCGGGATCGAACCCACGACCTCCTGTACACCAGGCGAGGTAGTTAACATCTCCTAGCCACCATGATGATGATGAGAGAGAGAGAGACACGCAAATTCCAAATATACAGCAGGCGTCAGGGTCGGGATCGAACCCACGCCCTCCTGTAGACCAGGCGAGGTAGTTAACATCTCCTAGCCACCGTGATGATGATGAGAGAGAGAGAGACACGCAAACTCCAAATATACAGCAGGCGTGAGGGTCGGGATCGAACCCACGCCCTCCTGTACACCAGGCGAGGTAGTTAACATCTCCTAGCCACCGTGATGGTGATGAGAGAGAGACACGCAAACTCCAAATATACAGCAGGCGTCAGGGTCGGGATCGAACCCACGACCTCCTGTACACCAGGCGAGGTAGTTAACATCTCCTAGCCACCGTGGTTTAAGAGATGGACAACATCGGGAGGAAGGCAGCAGCTGGAACAAGTGGCTTAACAGGATCTGCTTCAGGCTTGCGTGGCCGCTAATGTAGAAGATATGTGACGGCCACAGAAGATTATTGCTGGATACAGTGACATTTGCCAATGTGATTTGTAACTTTGATCATCACCCGTGTACTGATTGTTCGATGTTAATGTGGCCTTTAGATTTGAAGGACCACTGCTGTGCTGTGTTTTCTTGGTGTGCTAAGGAACTGCTTTGTTGATGTTGCTGTTGCTTTGTCCAATGTTCATAAATCGGACTGATATAATGAAGTTATTATTTATTTATGGTTAGTGACTTGCTTAACTTTCCTATGCTTTGCACTCCCATCGTGTTTTTGTATCGTGTTTGCTGTTGTAACTCGCTGACCACCCTGGACATCTGTGAACAAAGAGCTTTGTAGCTCATCGGATTCCTCTTCCTGTAGTCTAGAATAAAGATTCTGATTCTGCAGGATGGCGTGTCGGTAGGTAAAACGACTGTGGACAATTTTTTCAGAAAAAATTGAGTTAAAATGCATGATAATTGTTGTTTTACCCTTTTATCTGGCAACAAAACTGCATTGACCACAATACCTGCAGTCAGAATGCAAACAAAAAACACAACTCTGATAATGTATGCACTGTCCTTGAAGTTGATTGGTCCACACCCGAGACAGCTTTCCTTAGAGCCTAGTCTCACATGGTGTTGGACCAGATGACGCCAAAAGGCGCACAACTCAAAGACAATGCACCATCAGAGTATGAGAGCTCGGGGCAAGCATTTACACCATTGGAACCTCATTTGCCAGTAGCAAAATATGATAATTGTTTTTTTTACCCTTTTATCTGGCAACCAAACTGACACCTTTTTTTTGTTGCCAGATAAAATGGTAAAAAAATTTTTTAATCATATTTTGCTACTGGCAAATGAGGTTCTAATGGTTAAAATGCATGATTCGGCTTCTCCCCTGTCTTCTCATTAATCTTAGTCGTTATCTTCCTTATTTTCTTCATCTTCGTCCCCTCCGTCTTCTTAATCATCAACTCATTCGCCTTCTTATTCTGCTTTGTCTCCTTCATCTCGTTCATCTTATTCGTCTTCTTCTCCTTCGCACAGCTGATGTTGCCGCAAAGCGGCTGAATGAGTCTTTCCGACAGATGCTGTTCTTCACCTGAGGACGGCTGCTTGCGTTGTGGCCGAAACGTCGTGAGAATTGTATTTATTTATGTTTATTATTTTATTATTTCCCTTCTACGTGACTTTACCGAAAGAACCAAGAAGATGAATCCCTGCAGTCACGAAAGCTTTAAATATAATTATTTTATTATGTTTTATTTTTATTATTTTATTATTTCCCTTCTACGTGACTTTACCGAATGAACCAAGAAGATGAATCCCTGCAGTCACGAAAGCTTTAAATATAATTATTTTATTATGTTTTATTTTTATTATTTTATTATTTCCCTTCTACGTGACTTTACCGAATGAACCAAGAAGATGAATCCCTGCAGTCACGAAAGAAGCTTTAAATCGAAAAAGTATCATGTTTAAAAATACGTCGATTTGAAGAAACAAAGTAAGTTGTAGTACTTACGTGCCTCATGCTTAATCTTAGTTTCGATGATTTACCATCGAAGGAAAATCTGGCCATGTCTCGCACCCCCCCCCCCTCTCCAGAAAGGGCATCACGCACCCCCAGGAGGAGCGTGCAGCCCAGGTTAAGTAGAAGAACCACTGGCGTAGAGCTACAGCTGGATTCTCGCTGACATCGACCGGGTCGTCAATGAAGATAGAGAAGAGAAGCAGATCAAGCATTGATCCTCGTGGTACAGAGGCTCCTTAATCCACCACAGGGGGTTCTATCGACGGGGTATATAATGCGGAACGTGCTATCACAGAAGCTAAGAATCATTAATGTCTCCAGTGCTGCGTTGAAAACTGCCAATATATTTTATACCCTTATTCAGTCTGGGTCTCCAAAAACGCGGTAGGAGTTGCGTTCGTGAAAAACACCGGGTGATGGAAAAATCGCGTTATGATAAGTTATATTTTTAGGTTTTTTCGGTAAAGTCACGTAGGTAAAACATTCCAATTAATAAAAGTAAAATAAAATAAAGATCACGACGTTTCGGAGGCAACACAAGCTTCCGTCTTCAGGTGGAACCGTCACAGCCACGACAGCTGTATCAAGTAAATGAGAGATTACAAGAGCTACCACTCCGTATATATAATGGTTGGAGAGGGGAAGGGCCAAGTACGGTACACTTTTTATTAATATGGTAAGGTGAGGCTTAAGACTAGTCTTAAGCCTCACCTTATATATACGGAGTGGTAGCTCTTGTAATCTCTCATTTACTTGATACAGCTGTCGTGGCTGTGACGGTTCCACCTGAAGATGGAAGCTTGTGTTGCCTCCGAAACGTCGTGATCTTTATTTTAATTTACTTTTATTAATTTTAATGTTTTACCTACGTGACTTTACCGAAAAAACCTAAGAATATGAATCCTTGCAGTCACGAAAGCTTCAAATCTAGAATGATAAGTTATAATAACAGTTTGCTGCGATAACATGTTAGATGTATACGCAGGCCTGAACAAAGATTGAGGCGTGTAGGTCGCATCTAGGCACATCCAGCAGCATCGCAATGCCTTGTGTGGTGTTGCTACTCCGAGCCAGCCACTTCGACCGCTTATTCCTACTGGCGCGACGTAGTTTCGTTCACTCAATCGCGTTATATTGAATTCACATCCGCGTTATTAGAAAAAATGCGCTCCCTAATACATTCATCATGTTGTATCCAATTCACTTAATGAAAACACCACACAGTATTATACAGGAGAACGGAATGTAATATTCGCTTGGCTCTTTGCAGAGCTGACAGCGACTTTACGTCTCTCGTTCCATTACAAGTTGGCCACCCCTGCTGTACAGCAACATCTGTGATTTTACACCGAAGTGATCGAGCCAGATTCATTGCATAAGGAGTAGCGGAGTGGTCTATTGCTGTGATTATGCCTCCTCCTTTGTATTCTATTTTTAATCGGCCATCTGCGCTGGGTGAATGTCGTTACCGCACACCGCCGGAGAGTTTTAAATTTTCCACGCGTGAATTCATCTTCATCGGGTATCCGTATCATCGGCTGCTCATGCTGCCGCCACGGTGTGTGCGGCGGACGCGGTTAAAGTCAGGATGGTCGTTGTCCATGACCTTTCATTTGCGGAAGATCGAAGCCAGCGGATCACCCGATATTGCAGGGTTCTCACGACGTGCTAATTTGAATGCACACTACTGAGACGGAGTCAAGGGGCCTGGGACTCGTTCTGCTGTACAGCAGAACGCACACCCACGCTCTTGCAAAACTGCACATTGGCAAAGCAGCAGCAGCTGCAGGAAAAGGCCGCTATTTTTCTGGCACGATGGGTTTCGTCTCATCGTTTACAGACTTGGGCGAACTTGTTGAGGGTTAAATTTGTTTTGTCCTCCGAAACGTGAAAAGACTAATAACCTCACAGAAGTCGTACATCCGGGGCTATGAGGTCAACATGAATTGCTTGTGATGAGTAACGCACAGCTGTCAACCCCTTCTTAGTGCCTACATTATTACAGACCAATTCAGACCTTATTGGTTGTTGCCATTGTAAATCTCAAAGTTCATCCTACAAAGTCCCATCACAAGGGAGAAACAATACATTTTTTTCTGCCCTTATTGAAACGGCTGTACGCCACATGGACCTGAAAACTCAATTTCCCTATACAAGAATACGGTAAACCGTATATCAGTTCAGGGAGTTGGAACTTGAACGAATGCGTCTTGGCCTTGTGTACAGGTGCATGGCGAAAGATTTCAAGAATTTCGATTTAAAGCTTTCGTGACTGCAGAGATTCATTTTCTTGGTTCTTTCGGTAAAGTCACATAGAAGGGAAATAATAAAATAATAAAAATAAAACATAATAAAAAAAAGAACCAAGAAGATGATTTCAAGAATGTCAGAGAAGAGCAAAAAGGGTCAAAAGCACTTGAAAGTTCGGAACGTAACGTGGCAGGAACGTGCTGCGAATGTGATCAGATGGGACACTATGTGCAGGGTGGTGGGAGGGAAGGACCGGTTAGTGGGACGCCACCCAGAGGTCGGTTACCGAGGTGTGGGAAAGATCCAAGGCACAGTTGATGAGAGGATACCCTTGAGGTAAAAAAAAAATTTCATATGTGTAAGAGCTGGGTGGTGTTTCGATTGATTTGTTGACGTTTGTTGACGCAGGTAAGAAACGTTCCGCCTCATTTACAAGAACGATCCGCCGAGGGCCTGGGTGAAAGAAATTTTTTTTAGTTTTTTTATATAGCGGTCAATAAATCATAGAACACTGCAGGTGCCGAGCAGCAAAACTCAGCTGCAATTTAAGTCACGCAAGCGTTCAATTAACGCTGGCAGGTAACATTAAACACTTGAACGTTGAATCGCGCGCGGGGTTTTCTTCGCGAACTGCACGTGCCAAAGAGAAAGGGGGGATGATCTTATATTATGGAAAGGAATTACAGTTTTTTTTGGCTTTGTTTGCCAAGCAAGGGTTAGGGGGTTGAAGCTGAAAGTTATGAAAACGAGAGCCGCGTTTTCCAACGGTGTGAAGGCGGCGACTTCAACTCGCTCAATTTTTTAATCCTTTGAGTTGACATTTTCCACACAGACTCGTTGTGCGTGACAATTAATGTTCGTGAAATTTTTTTTACAAAATTTTACACTTTTTAGGACAAAAATATTACATATTTAATTACCAATTGCTTAATGGTGCAATGCAATCATCTGACCCATAGGTGGCAGCCATCTCAAGCCAGAGGACGAGAGGACTCTAGCCGCCACGCATATAAAGGATTGATAGTGAAAAACTTTGTTTTTACGGGTTAATTTTTTATAACCGGGATCTCAATCTGGGCGTGTATGGAAGGGGCAACGCAGAGAGGAGGAACTGCAGTGGGTTTCAACAAAACTTGGCTTGGAATTGTTGATTAAAGCCCCGTCCGGTGGGGATATTTTGAGACGAATATATATTTTTATATCTGTAGGAATAAAACGGAAAAAAAACAGACCAAGTGGATTGCTAACCACATGCGGATATTAACGGCTCGCATCTCTACGCAGACCATCAGGTCAAATACTCTACAACGTGTAATGTTCATTCAAAATGTGGAGGGGGAAACCGAAGGACCAGGGGAAAAATCCACACGACCATGGGGAGAGAGACATGCAAACTCGAATTATGCAGGCGTCAGATTCGGGATCGAAGCCACGACCTCTTGTATACCTGGCGAGGTAGTAATTCTAGATTTGAAGCTTTCGTGACTGCAAGGATCCATATTCTTAGGTTTTTTCGGTAAAGTCACGGAGGTAAAAAATAAAAATAAAAATTAATGAAAGTAAAATAAAAATGAAATAAAAATCACGACGTTTCGGAGGCAACACAAGCTTCCGTCCTCAGGCTTCCGTCTCCACCTGAAGACGGAAGCTTGTGTTGCCTCCGAAACGTCGTGATTTTTATTTTATGTTTATTTTACTTTTATTAATAAAAAAATTTTACCTACATGATTTTACCGAAAAAACCTAAGAAAACGGAAGCTTGTGTTGCCTCCAAAACGTCGTGATTTTTATTTTATTTTTATTTTACTTTTATTAATTTTAATTTTTTACCTACGTGACTTTACCGAAAAAACCTAAGAATATGAGGTAGTAATTATCGCGTGTGCAGGCGGTGCAACCACTGGTGGGGGGGGGGGGTGGCACGTGCCCCCCCAATGATTCGATCGAAATCCTTAATTTCGATCGGATTATTGGAGTTTATTAGTAATAAATCGGCATTTTGCGACACCCACTGCCACCGTGTAGCATATTATTACGTACCAGGGACTCTATGAGATGATAGGACAATAGTCTGATTCCATAATTGGCAATAAGTAACGGCAAAGCGGTTATAAGTGACTCACATAATTGTGCGCAGTTGCGTATACAGCACACGACTTCACCTTCAGCGAGCGCGATGCCGATCACAAAACGCGGTTCGAATTCGACCCTCGATCGATGGCTGCACCATCGCCGCACACGCGTCGAATAAAAAGCAAGTCTTTTATTATTTGGTTCTTTCGGTTAAGTCATGTCTAAAGATAAAATAATAGATTAAATTAAATAATAGAATACGACGTTTCGATTGCAACACAAGCAATCATCATCAGGTATAATGAAATAGCGACATAAAATCTAACCAGAAAACTATAGACAGACATATTAGCAGACAGATATCACCAAGATACATAGAGAGAGCAACACAGGTAACATAGTTTTCTGGTTAGATTTTATGTCGCTATTTCATTATACCTGATGATGATTGCTTGTGTTGCAATCGAAACGTCGTATTCTATTATTTAATTTAATTTATTATTTTATCTTTAGACGTGACTTAACCGAAAGAACCAAATAATAATTCCTGCAGTCACGAAAGTTCTAAAAATTAAGCAAGTCCTTACTTACTAACAACTCCTTTCATTTTTCACTGCTGGAGGGTTTGCCCTCCCTACCTGAAAATCCTGGCTCCGCCATTGGGTGCAACCGCACCAGGGCACCTCCAATTGGCGCGGTTGGCTAGGTATGTCGCAAAAGGAGTTCAACATACATACTTACGTATATACATGGCCCGTTCGGGGCAGACTACGATAAGCGAGGGAAAACGTAAATGGGTACATGGTGAGTGCGCAAACACCAGCTTCGGGGAGACAAAGACGGTGCTCACCACCCACCCCCTTGTGTGCCATGCTGGCCGTTATAGGCGCTCGTGAACAGCACTTGACCCAACAGTCTATTCGTGGCGACAGCGTGGGCTGACTTCTGCCGGCAGCGGTGCCATCGCCAATGCCGTCCATTGCACAACGAGGACGCATGCCATCCACCACTCTGTAATATGAGAATATATCCGGCTCACTGACGTATCACACCTTGTCATGGTGATTGGCTCTGCCGGTCCTGGTTTACAGCCAATAGGGGGAAGCCTGGGGGCATGGCCCTGACGTGATGGAGAGGTGACAGCTATAAAGATTGGTTCTGCTGGCTTTGGCCTCAGCCAATGGGGAGATGAGTCAGGGGCGTGGTCCCGGGAGTTGACGAGGGAGCCTAGAAGATTCGACGCAGGCTAACGAGGATTGGCTGAAGCGTACCACGTGACCCGGGTATTAAATAGAGGTAGAGAGGATCGACACGTGGTCAGAACGGGAACCAACGGAGGAAGGAGTCACGCGAGAGCGGGGCTCCGAGTTGCCACGTGGCAGTGCGTCTCTCTCGGTCTATCTGTCCCTTCACGTTGTCTATCAGCAGTGTGAAGTAGATGTAACCCAAAGTGAATAAAAGACGGATTCCAGAAGTCGTCTCAAAGAGTCTTATTACAGCTATATGCCGCTTGGGCTGTGTATGTGGTGTTGCCTCGCGATTCACGAACTTGATGTATTCGCGATTTTTGGCTGTGCGCGAATCGCATCTGGAACTCTGCACGACTGACTGTGTCGAGAAGAGAGAACGTGAGTGGTGAGATAAAGTGAATAGAGAAAAAGTGATGAGAAATAAAGTGACGAGAGATAAAGTGACGAGAGATAAAGTGACGAGAGATAAAGTGGTGAGAGATAAAATTAAGAGAGATAAAGTGATGACAGATAAAGTGACGAGAGATAAAGTGACGAGAGATAAAGTGACAGAGATCAAGTGACGAGAGATAAAGTGATGAGAGATAAAGTGATGAGAGATAAGGTGATGAGAGATAAAGTGACGAGAGATAAAGTGATGAGAGATAAAGTGATGAGAGATAAAGTGACGATAGATAAAGTGATGAGAGATAAAGTGATGAGAGATAAAGTGACGATAGATAAAGTGATGAGAGATAAAGTGATGAGAGATAAAGTGATGAGAGATAAAGTGACGAGAGATAAAGTGACGAGAGATAAAGTGATGAGAGATAAAGTGATGAGAGATAAAGTGATGAGAGATAAAGTGACGATAGATAAAGTGATGAGAGATAAAGTGACGAGAGATAAAGTTACGAGAGATAAAGTGACGAGAGATAAAGTGATGAGAGATAAAGTGATGAGAGATAAAGTGATGAGAGATAAAGTGATGAGAGATAAAGTGACGAGAGATAAAGTGATGAGAGATAAAGTGACGAGAGAAAAAGTGACGAGAGATAAAGTGATGAGAAATAAAGTGATGAGAGATAAAGTGACGAGAGATAAAGTGAAGAGAGATAAAGTGACGAGAGATAAAGTGAAGAGAAATAAAGTGACGAGAGATAAAGTGACGAGAGATAAAGTGATGAGAGATAAAGTGATGAGAGATAAAGTGATGAGAGATAAAGTGATGAGAGATAAAGTGACGAGAGATAAAGTGACGAGAGATAAAGTGATGAGAGATAAAGTGACGAGAGAAAAAGTGACGAGAGATAAAGTGATGAAAGATAAAGTGATGAGAGATAAAGTGATGAGAGATAAAGTGATGAGAGATAAAGTGATGAGAGATAAAGTGATGAGAGATAAAGTGATGAGAGATAAAGTGACGAGAGATAAGGTGACGAAGGATAAAGTGATGAGAGATAAAGTGATGAGAGATAAAGTGATGAGAGATAAAGTGATGAGAGATAAAGTGGTGAGAGATAAAGTGACGAGAGATAAGGTGACGAAGGATAAAGTGATGAGAGATAAAGTGACGAGAGATAAAGTGACAAGGGATAAAGTAATGAGACGCAAGACAGGTTTTCGTCGGCCAATATCATTATTCGTGAAGCTTGCCATTCACGAGCATCCCAGAAAACATATCGCTAGCGAATAACGAGGGAGCCGCCGCAAATGCCGTCGATCGATTTGACGAAGCGGGATTTCACGAAACAATTCATCACCGGTAATCGCTGGGCCATCGACACATCATGAAAAATTTACTCAACAAATACTTCATCTCGACGAACTTGCCATTCGCCATTGATGGGGAACGCCGTTTGACTTCAATCACAATGAAACCAATTAGCCGAGCTGTCGTGAGCTGAAGCCATAAATGGGCGCAGTGGAGCACTGGATGCATTGAGGATCTCGCCATCGCGGTGGCTGGGAAATGTTAACTACCTCGCCTGGTATACACTATGTCGTAGGGTTCCATACTGAACTTGACTCTTGCTGTATATTTGCAGTGTGCGTGTCTCTCTCTCATCATCATCACGGTGGCTAGGAGATGTTAACTACCTCGCCTGGTATACACAAAGTCGTAACGTTCGATCCAGACCTTCACGCCTGCTATATATTTGGAGTGTGGGTGTCTCACTTTCTCATCATCATCACGGTGGCTAGGAGATGTTAGCTACCTCGCCTGGTATACATGAGGTCGTAGCGTTCGATCCAGACCTTGACGTCTGCTATATATTTGGAGTGTGTGTGTTTCTCTCCCCGTAGTCGTGCGAATTTTTCATCGTTTTTTTCCCCTACACATTTAAAGTCAACGTGCCCTTTGAATATTTGGCAGCGACTATACATTTGCCCGTGATGATAAGCCACTTCTTTGGGCTATCATTTGTGATAGTCAGATCGCTTCTGAATTTGAGCTATACAGTTTAGTGGGCCTTACCTGGAGCTTCCTAGTTCAGTTGGTCTTCAGTGGTAAAATAAAATAGTTTATTTTATAGCGTGTGTGCAGCGTGTGTGTGCCAAAAACCTCCAATGGTCTATTTTACCTTCTATGTCGCTCTGTGGCTGAGCAAGCGATATGTCAGACCGCGGAAATGCCGATGATCAGCTGGGTTTGCAAAGGAGCCAGGTGAGGGCCCATTAGGAGTCATTCGTTTCTTGCAAAGTCGGCGGAGATCCCCGCCATGTTTGTTTGTTGTAGTACAGAGTTAGACTGATGGCCTTAATCTAAGTTGTCTTGTGGTTGTTGTTGTTGTTTGACCTGCATCCCACTGGGAATTTTGCACACAGCGTTGGTGTTTGGTGCTTTTTCTGCAATATTTTGCTGTCTTTTCTTGGATTTCCTGTTTGCACTTAGTCACATATTCACTTTAAGATGTTTTTTGTTCATGTTTTTGTTTTTTGTTTGCACTCGATTCAAGAGCCGAATGGCTCACAGGGCTATACCTAATAAATGAACTTGAACTTGAGGTCAGTATTCTATAAATCGGTGGAATATTAGAATCTATCCTCTGACTAACACGCAACATTATTCTTTAATCGCCGCGCGAAGTGTTTTGCACCGTATGTAGCCGACCGTGCTAATCGGAGGTGCGGATCATTGGTAAGATTTTCAGTTTTAAAATGTGTTATTTCAACCCTTGTTCATTATATATTGGTTGTTCCTGTTACATGTGTATTTTTAAACCCGTGTATTTTTTCTTTTCATAGCAATGAGTCAGGAAATATCTAAGTCATGCTCTTTCCAGGCTGCACTCTCCAGACTGGCTAAAAAACTCAATGAAAAAAATACATCAATCATCAAAAGCATTTACAAAGAGGGAACACACCCGTAAACATGGCACATTGGGCCAATGTTGGGCCAATGTTGGTCCAATGTTTGGCCAATGTTTGGCCGATGTTGGGCCATTGTTGGGCCATTGTTGGGCCATTGTTGGGCCATTGTTGGGCCAATATTGGACCAATGTTGGGCCATTGTTGGGCCATTGTTGGGCCATTGTTGGGCCAATGTTGGGCCAATGTTTGGCCATTGTTGGGCCATTGTTGGGCCATTGTTGGGCCATAGTTGGGCCAATATTGGACCAATGTTGGACCATTGTATTTAACGTGTCGCCGTAACGTTCGCACTCCACGTCGCACCACCGAAGCCACTTACGTGGGCACGTTGCAGATCTTCTTGCGGTACCAGGTCTTGCAGGAGGAGAAGTAGCGCTTCTCCGTGCCCTCCATCTCCTGCACAGCGCACATGTTGGGCCTGGCAAAGGGACGGGAGCACAGCACGCGTCAGCGAGAGGGAAACCCCCCCCCCCCCGAAGAGGTAGGGACGGCCTTTGTTTGCAAGCTCACGTTCAGTTTGCACGTTTTTGCCACAAGTAACGTTTGCTTAATGCAGACTTGATGCCTTGCACAAAAAACGGTATCCAGTATTCGGTGTTTGAACACATTGACGCCTGTTTTGTTGCCCGAAAGGGGGTAAAGCCTATTGTTATTTTTTATTGGGGTCCATCATTTTGATGATGCTGCCAAAGACAAGGTTCACCGCGGATTATTTGGCCGCTCTCGCAGCCAACAGCTAAAAATGCCGGCACAATGGTGTGCGACTATGGAAGTGCCGCACGAAAACGTCGTTATGGAGCCGACTGTCAAAATACAGGACTTCTATCTGTCGCAGAAACTAAAACAGTTTTTATTATATTTTACCAGGTAAGGCCGACTGAGCTAGCATACAGCTCTTTTGAAATCCTTTATATTAAGTTCACTTGCTTGCTTGCATGCGCGCTTACGACCGTGCAAATCTTTCGGTCGTTTTTTAACCCACTTCCCGTGATCCAATCGAGCTGACATTTTGCACACAGACTCGTTGTGCGTGACAATTTATTTCGTGAAAATTTCTTTCCAAAATGTTCCACTTTTTAGGATTTTTTTGTTAAATATTTAATTTAAAATACCAATGTGATAAAAATGAACCTGTTACTCAAGAAAAACAGAAATGAATAATAAAATAAAACCGATGCCACGCATATAAAGGATTTATAGTGAAAAACGTTGTTTTTACGGGTTAATTTTTCAGAATCGACCTGGCTATCACAAATGACAGCTCAACGAAGTGGCTCGTCATCACCGCGTGGAAATGTATGGCAGTCAAATACTCGTGAGCCAACGATGTCGTCTCTAAATGTGGAGGGGAAAAAAGCGGTCGGGCTCGGAGACAAATCCACACGACCACGGGGAGAACACGCAAACTCCAAATATGCAACAAGCGTCAGGATCGCGATCGAATCCACGACCTCCTTTAAACCAGGGGAGGTAGTTAATATCTCCTCGCCACCGCAGTTGTCAATGTGTATATTGCACAGTTACTTCGATAAAGGATTAAAAACAGAACTTGAGCAACACACAATAGCACAACGGGACTGCAATTCACTTGATTTGGAGCTTTCGTGACTGCAGGAATTACTATTTCTCTTTCTACGTGACTTTACCGAAACAACCAAAGAGTAGGGACTGCAATAGTTCCCATTATCAATAACTGCCCCGGCCAGCTGTCTCAGTGGCAGAGGGAGCGGCTCACAATTGGAAGGTTGCGAGTTCACATCCTGGTCTCGGCGGGTAGACTCAGCCATTCATCACTCCATCACGCAAACTCCGGTCATCCTTGCAGCAGCGGCTTTTGGCTAACCCGTCGAACTAAGACGGTCACCACATGGCGCGCTTTCAGATGCGCTTCTGCAACCGTCTGGAACGCTCTTCCTTTTGATATTAGGAAGCCACCTGAGTCAATGCACTTTTCAATCATCTAGATTGAAAACTCATTTCTTTACAACTGCTCTTTACGCTTAGTTTGCTGTCCTCCCCCGGCCCACAGCACGCCCAATTAGCGCAGTTGGCTACGTACGGGTGCGAGAAAAAGTTCAGCGTACATGCGTACATGCGTGCGCAAGGATAGAATACAGCCTGTGGAAAAGCCAAACAACCAGCATGCACCACCAAACGTCCCGCTTCGCCCACCCCAGAATTTCCTGAAGCTCCAATCCTGAGAATTCATCGCTTTTTGTGTTAACGGGGAAAGACGAGGCAAAGAAGTCGACGCTGGCTTCAGGCGAGGCTCAGAAATCTGAAACGCGAGCGGGGGCTTAAGACGCGATGACATCGCTGAGCTCATCCGCTGGCAAGCGGGGAAGGTTAAGCCACATGTCTGCATCAATTACCGGTCCAACAGCAATCGTCATTTCTCTCTCTCTCTTAGTCTTCTTTTTCCAAAGTATCTTCCAATCGGCATCACGTCAATGGAGTCAAGAAAGATTTCCACTTCCAACGTTCACAAGCTAGAAATGCACCGCGTTGTTTTCAGAAAGTGCCCCCAGAAGATGACGTCATAGACGTTATTCCTTCAGAAGAAGCCGTGCGGTGGTGGTGGCTGTGCACGTGGCCGCCTGCAATCCAGCACTGTGTGGGTGGCAGCAGCAGCGAGGGTTTCCTGGAACACCGCAGCACAAATGCTGTGTGAAGTTCCCCTTCCCTCGTGGGCATCAAAAAGGTGACATAACCCTGGCGCACCAGAAGAAGGTGGTTACGGAAAAAAAAGTCTACAGAGACGCTTCTACTTGCGAACATTCAACTTACGAACTTTCAGAGATACGAACAAAACTGTCCGTATGCCCAGTTGCCTGTTCAACAGCCGCGCAATAGATGGCGTCTACATCTGCAGAACGTGAAAAGCGAGTGGCATCTACATCTACAGGAGATTATTTAACCTTTCAAGCAATTCCCCGTGTTTAGCGTACACGTTCAGAATCGACGGGAGTAAAGTTGGACTGACGAACAAATCGACTTACGAACAACCCTCAGTTATACCTGATGATGATTGCTTGTGTTGCAATCGAAACGTCGTATGCTAGTATTTAATTTATAATTTTCTCTTTATACGTGACTTTATCGAAAGAACCAAAGAGTAACCCTCTGGAACCTAACTCGTCCGTAAGCAGAGGGGTCCCAGTACTCCACCCGCTCCATCCGTTTGGGATGCAGCGTTTCCCCATCGCACCACGTGGGTTTTTATCCAGGTGCTCCAGTTTCCGCCCACATGCGAGCTGCCCATGCATTGGCCCAACAACATGCAAATATATTGTTGGTTCTTTCGGTAAAGTCAAGTAGAAGGGAAATAATAAAATAATATAAATATAAAACAATAATAATGCTCACGACGTTTCGACTGCGACACAAGCAATCATCATCAGGTGTGAAAATGTGAAAAAAATAAAATAAAATTTTGAAATTCACCATCGGCTCCATCACATTCCAGGGCCTCCTAAACCGTAGATTTCACCATCGGCTCCATGACATTCCAGGGCTCCCAAACCGTGGATTTCACCATCGGTTCCATGATATTCCAGGGCCTCCTAAACCGTGGATTTCACCATCGGCTCCATGACATTCCAGGACCTCGCAAACCATGGATTTCACCATCTGTTCCATGCTATTCTAGGATCTCCCAAACCCTGAAATTCCCCATCAACTCCGTGATATTCCAAGACGTTCCAAACCGTGGGATTCACAATCAGCTACATTATATTCCAAGACCACCCAAACCGTGCAATTCACCATCAGCTGGCTCCATGATATTCCAGGGCATCCCAAACCGTGGAATTCACCATCAGCTCGATCCATGATATTCTAGGGCCTCCAAAACCGTGCAATTCACCATCAGCTGGCTCCATGATATTCCAGGGCATCCCAAACCGTGGGAGTAAGACGTTTATTTGCCAGTCCGAGGTTGTGTTCACGACCACAGAGCAGAACACCACTCGGGCAATAATCTCCGACGAAACAAACTCAGCCTTCGTTTCAACAGAACAGCCGAGTGGCAGTGGTGGATATGCACGTGGCTGCACTGTGTGGAGGCAGCAGCGAGAGTTGGTAGATTGTGGCCCACTGATGTTGCATGAAAGTCCCTTCCCGTGAACGTTTAGGAGGGTGCCATACACTGACTGGCTCGCCAGGACAATGCAGTGCAGCAAGTGTAGACTAATCTCCATATGGGTTTTTTTTACTCTGGGCACTTCCATTTCCTTCCACTTGTTAAGCACCCAGCAAAGTTGTTCGGTTAAATCCGCAAGCGAGTAGTCACAACCAGAGCGTTCGAGCCGCGGGAAGCCTCGCCAATAAATCGTCGACCGGCGCTTCCTCGTTGGGGCCCCGCGTGTCAACCCAGCGGGGGACTTCGCACTCCGCAAAAGAGAAGCCGGCAAAACCCAACCCGCCGCTCGCGTCGAACACGGCGGGGGGGGGTGCACCGTTGCGTGCGAAGGGCAAGCGAAGTTCCAGCACCGGTTTGTCGTTTCAATGCGCGCTCTTGCACGTGGCGCGGACCTGTGGCATCACAGGCAACTGCTGGGACGGGTGGGAGGGAGGGGGGCACGGCCACTCACTACGAGAGAGCAACGCCCCGCCCACTCCAACCCCCCCCCCCACCCCGAGCCCCCCCCCCCTGCCCCCCCACGAACGCGCGCGCTCACCCCCAGGGGGGTTCCGTGCTCTGTGCGCTAAAAGGCTCCCGTGGCACGCGCTCGAGCCCCTCCCTCCCATCCCCCACCCACTTCCAGCCCCCCCCAACTCCAACCCCCCGCCGCTCCCCTCACCAATCCCCCGCCCCTCCCCCATCCTCCACCCATACCCCCGCTCCTCTCTCCCGCCCCTCCCCCCAATCCCTCTACCTAACCCGCCCCTCCCCCTAACCCACCGCTCACCTCCCACCCCTCCCCCCGCTCATCACCCCCCCCCTCTCTCCTCCCACCCACCTGTCCCGGAATGCGTGGGGTTTGTGGTTGAAATATTAGCAATAGATAGCGGCACTTATTCTCTATATTTGTAGTTCAGTTCCAACAGAAATCTAAAACTAAACGGCGCGGATGTCACCAGATGCTAACGATGATATACTGCGGGTTAGGAAAATATAAACTCGAAGCAAAACGCAGCAGTTTCCGACGTTGAGAAATAAATGGACGCAGGGGAAACTTTTCAGCTGAATTCATCATCGCTACGCCAGTGAAACATTTGTTTAGATACCAACTAAATTTAACAATTTTGTTTTTTTACCCAGGTTATGCCCACTGAGCTGAAATAGCTCTATTTCAGAAGAGACCTGGCCATCACACACGATAGCTCAACGAAGTGGCTTCTTCACACGTGGACATTTATAGCAGCCAAATGCGTGTTGATTCTAAATGTGGAAGGGAAAACCGGAGGACCCGGAGAAAAATCCACACGTCCACGGGGAGAGAGAGAGACACGCAAACTCCAAATATACAGCAGGCATCAGGGTTGGGATCGAACCCACGACCTCCTGTATACAAGGCGAGGTAGTTAACATCTCACCACTGTTAGAGAGACACGCAAACTCCAAATATACAGCAGGCATCGTCAGGGTCGAGATCGAACCCACGACCTCCTGCACACCAGGCGAGGTAGTTAACATATCCTAGCCACCGTGATGATGATCATGAGCGAGAGACGCAAACTCAAAATATGCAGCAGGCATCAGGGTTAGGATCGAACCCACGACCTCCTGTATACCAGGCGAGGTAGTTAACATCTCACCACTGTTAGAGAGACACACGCAAACTCCAAATATACAGCAGGCATCGTCAGAGTCGGGATCGAACCCACGACCTCCTGTACACCAGGCGAGGTAGTTAACATCTCACCACTGTTAGAGAGAGACACGCAAACACCAAATATACAGCATGCATCGTCAGGGTCGGAATCGAACCCACGACCTCTAGCATACCAGGCAAGGCAGTCAACATCTCCTCGCCACCATGGCGTGCATTCAAAATGAATCGATCTCAATATAATGAACATTCCATTCAAATTAAAGTATAATTATAATTCTTTATAGGTGGGCGCTCTAGAGACCAGCATGCCGCGTCTCGTTCTGCAAGAGTGACCCCCGGCTCATCAAACAAACGAGGGGAAGCAAGAGACAAATTATTTCACGAAATATTTCAGTTTGGCAATGAGCTGAACATAAATCAGAACGCAAAGAAAAGAAACCGATCGCACCGCGTGAGAAATCCACGAGTGATTAGTCCATTGCCAACGATTGCCTTGAGTTTGAATTCATTCGCGTGACACATACCTGGGGCCGATATGCGTTTGGCACGCGATATTCCGTGACGATCAGCAGACCTCATTAGTAACGATCGCCTTCAGTTTAAAAAACGCTGATGTGGCACACGTTTTTTTTTGACTCGCAACCACTTCGTACGCCAACCTCCCCGAACGGGAAGTCCGGGAGACACACACACGATCGTTTATCACTTCTTTGTGGAACCGTTCAGACGTCTAAGAGCTTCTGGAAACAGATCCCTTGACCGGAGTAAGACTTTAGTGTCATCTCACCACAGCTGGGGCGCCGTAAATTTGAGATGTTAACTACCTCGCCTGGTGTGCAGTAGGTCGTTGGTTCGATCCCGACCTCGACGATGCCTGCAGTATATGTGGAGTTTGTGTGTCTCTCTCTCACAGTGGTGAGATGTTAACTACCTCGCCTGGTGTGCAGGAGGTCGTTGGTTCGATCCCGACCTCGACGATGCCTGCAGTATATGTGGAGTTTGTGTGTCTCTCTCTCACAGTGGTGAGATGTTAACTACCTCGCCTGGTGTGCAGGAGGTCGTTGGTTCGATCCCGACCTCGACGATGCCTGCAGTATATGTGGAGTTTGTGTGTCTCTCTCTCACAGTGGTGAGATGTTAACTACCTCGCCTGGTGTGCAGGAGGTCGTGGGTTCGGGAGCAACTCTAGAGAACAACTCTAGAAGTCGGAGAAAGCAGGACCACAGACGCATAGAGTTATTTCCTGCAATCTGCAGGGTGGCCACAGATGTTCTTTGATCCCCAATTAATTGAGCCCTCTCTTCGTTTGTTTTCCCTTTGCGTGTTCGTTTCTGTTTGAGAGAAACCCGACTTTAAACACGTTACGTGTTGGAGAATGAAATGGTGGTCACATGACATCCGGTCACCCTGTTCATCCTCCACAATAAACGCTTCACCCTCAATGTAAATAAAGATATTGCCCTTAACACTAACATGAAACGACATGGGTTTTTTCGCCAGCATCAGTTCGTCTTTAGTTTGTTGTCCTTTCCCCGAACCAACGATTACCGCGGTTGGCTACGTACGGTGGTTAAGAAGTTTAACACACACGCATACATAGGCTCACACAGAGACCCATCGGCTCAGACAGAGACACATATACTCACACAGTGACCATAGACTCACACAGAGACACATGGACTCACGCAGAGACCCATAGACTCACACAGAGACCCATACACTCACACAGAGACCCATAGACTCACACAGAGACCCATAGACTCACACAGAGACCCATAGACTCACACAGAGACCCATAGACTCACACAGAGACCCATAGACTCACACAGAGAGCATAGATTCAGACAGAACCCGGGTCACCAGGTTCGTAGCGCAGCGCGCTAACCGCTACACTACCGCCCCCCACACACGTGCATGCACACGACACACACGTGCATGCACACACACATGCATGCACACGACACACACGTGCATGCACACGACACACACGTGCATGCACACGACACACACGTGCATGCACACACACACGTGCATGCACACACGTGCATGCACACACGTGCATGCACACACACGTGCATGCACACACACACACGTGCATACAGACACACGTGCATGCACACACACTCACGTGCATGCACACACACACACACACACGTGCATGCACACACACACGTGCATGCACACACACACTCGTGCATGCACACACACACACACTCACGTGCATGCACACACACACACATGCACACACACGTGCATGCACACACACACGTGCATGCACACACACTCACGTGCATACACACGACATACACGTGCATGCACACGACACACACGTGCATGCACACACACACACGTGCATGCACACACACACACGTGCATGCACACACACACTCGTGCATGCACACGACACACACGTGCATGCACACACACACGTGCATGCACACACACACTCGTGCATGCACACGACACACACGTGCATGCACACACACAGGTGCATACACACACACACGTGCATGCACACACACATGCACACACACACACGTGCATACACACACACACGTGCATGCACACACACACACACATGCACACACACATGCATACACACACACGTGCATGCACACGACACACACGTGCATGCACATACACACACACATGCACACACACACGTGCATGCACACACACACGTGCATGCACACACACATGCACACACACGTGCATGCACACACACGTGCATGCAATCACACACAAACACGTGGATGCACACGACACTCACGTGCATGCACACACACACACGAGCATGCACACACACACATGCACACACACACGTGCATGCATACACACGACACACACGTGCATGCACACGACACACACGTGGCTCCACGTCTAAACGCGTCTGTTTGGCCCCACGCCACCACGTGGAGCCGCGCTCGATTTTAGCTCGGGGGGGGGGGGCTCACGCGGCACTCCACGGATGCAGGTGGAGATATTTTTTATTTATTTTAAATAATCATTAGCACGTTGCGCAAACGATCCAAGGACTTTCTCGTCATGGACACGTGAAAGAGATTTGATGATGATGCTGCTGATGATGATGAGGAGCGCACGTGCGCTCCACGTGGCGTTTGGCACAGCTGTGAGACACCTCCACAGTGGGCACTTCATCAGTCTTCTTGGTTCTTTCGGTAAAGTCACGTAGAAGGAAAATAAAAAAATAATAAAAAATAAAACATAATAAAATAATTCTCACGACGTTTCGGCCACAACGCAAGCAGCCGTCCTCAGGTGAAGAACAGGTCTGACGGGAAGACAGCGTCTGAAGAACAGGTCTGTCGGGAAACGTCGTGAGAATTATTTTATGTTTTATTTTTATTATTTTATTACTTCCCTTCTACGTGACTTTACCGAAAGAACCAAGAAGATGAACCCCTGCAGTCACAAAAGCTTTAAATCGAAATTTAACGTCATCAGTGTTTCTGAAACTTTATCGCAGCCTTGCAACCCTTTGGTTCGTAATCGTTAAGACAATGTATGATGTTAATAAATGCATCGGGGGCCGATGAAACTAAGTAGGTTGTTGCAGTTTGTGTTTCGATGATTTACCTTCTAAATAAGTAATATTTAAAAAATAACTTTTTTTAAACACGCTTTAACACATTCCTGCGGAGGGAGCTGGTAGGAACGTTGGGTTGCTCGGTCAATGGCCTGCAGGGTCAACGGCGGCGTGGTGTATTCCGCAAATATGGCCGACTGTGAGGGCGGGCACAAGCCGGCGTGAGTAGGTTAAACGTTGAGTTTTATAAGGGCACCACGGGGTGACCAGCCCCTCCCCACCCAGCCCCACCCTCCCCACCCACCCAGCCCCACCCTCCCCACCCACCCAGCCCCACCCTCCCCACCCACCCAGCCCCACCCTCCCCACCCACCCAGCCCCACCCTCCCCACCCACCCAGCCCCACCCTCCCCACCCACCCAGCCCCACCCTCCCCACCCACCCAGCCCCACTTTCCCCACCCACCCAGCCCCACCCTCCCCACCCACCCAGCCCCACCCTCCCCACCCACCCAGCCCCACCCTCCCCACCCACCCAGCCCCACCCTCCCCACCCACCCAGCCCCACCCTCCCCACCCACCCAGCCCCACCCTCCCCACCCACCCAGCCCCACTTTCCCCACCCACCCAGCCCCACCCTCCCCACCCACCCAGCCCCACCCTCCCCACCCACCCAGCCCCACCCTCCCCACCCACCCAGCCCCACCCTCCCCACCCACCCAGCCCCACCCTCCCCACCCACCCAGCCCCACCCTCCCCACCCACCCAGCCCCACCCTCCCCACCCACCCAGCCCCACCCTCCCCACCCACCCAGCCCCACCCTCCCCACCCACCCAGCCCGATGTCGAAGCACGGAGGGGAGACATTTCTGGGCCCTTTTTGTTCCCCAACTCTCGGTGCCCCTTGGCATTGCGATCGAATTTCAAAAAAATATAAATATATTTTTAAAATCCGGCAAAAAAAAGAGTCTCTCTCCGAGCTCACCGCAGTCAGCGCAATGCCGCACTTTGAGACTACGTCTAGAAATCGCGAGACGGTTGAGGATTACCACGGTCTCGCCGATGGCAACACGGGAAGGAAAAAGGCTCTCGGTGTGCAGATGACGCCAATAATTGACTGTCTTTGGTCGGAAACGCGGAGGTCTCAACCTCACGGAGATGTTGATCGGAAACTCCTGGCGCAAGTCGTCCTACTCGTCAATTCTTATTAACGAGTGGTGTACGAAGATGAAAATCCTTGACTGTCGCCGTGGCCGACTCGCGGTGGCGAGGAGATGTTAACTACTTCGCCAGGTACACAGGAGGACATAGCTTAGATCCCGACTCTGACGCCTGTATATTTGGAGTTTGAGTGTCTGTCTCTCTCTCCGTGGTTGTGTGGATTTTCCTACGGGTCCTCCGGTTTTTCCCTCCACATTTAGAATCAACATCACGCGTTTAGAGTATTTGGCTGCTGTCAATTTTCACGTGGCGAGCCACTATTCTTGAGCTGTCATTTCTGATAGCCAGGTCGCTTCTGAAAAACAGCTGTATAGCTCAATCTGCTCTCTCCGGTAAAATAAAATGTTTAGTTTAAACTTAACTAGCTGTTAACGATTTAGATTTGAAGCTTTCGTGACTGCAGGAATCCACACTCTTTGGCTCTTTCGGTAAAGTCACGTGGGTAGAAAAGAAAATAAATCACGGCGTTTCGGGCGCAACACAGGCGTCCATCATCAGGTGGGAAAGCATTGGTCTGCTGTTGAGGCAGACTGTTTAAAAAGGTTTGAAATGGGTGTAGCCCAAGGGTCATAAAGAAGTGGCCTGGGCTAGTAATGTTACTGTGACTCGATCGGGTGAGCCATCACTAGCCCCGGCCACTTCTTTATGACCCTTGGGCTACACCCATTTCAAACCTTTTTAAAACAGTCTGCCTCAGCAGCAGACCATGCTTTCCCACCTGATGATGGACGCCTGTGTCGTGATTTCTTTTATTTCATACCTACATGACTTTACCTAAAGAAGCAAAGAGTCAGGCTGTTAGCGAGTAGCACCTATGAAGGCCGGCACGGCACACGAGGGGGTGGGTGGCCAGCACCACGCCGCGGCCGTCTTTGTCTCCCCAGTGGCGATGTTTACACAACGCACGCACGTACTCATTTGAGGTTGAGTGGACCTGGGGCAGGCCCAGAACCGGTTGAGATGGAATTTTTTTTTTTTACGCAGCTGGTAATGAAGTCTGGTCGCCGGATTTGCAGCGCGGCGCTCTAACCATTGCGCCACCACCACTTTGTGTAACGAGTGCACACACACACACGTGTGCACGCACAGGAAGGGTGGTTTTAAGGGTAATTCAAGGCATTTTAAAACAAATAACGTTTTGTTTTTCCGGGCACTGCCCTAAATAAATATGATTAATTCTTTTTTTTTTCGCAGGAACTTATTTTCTTCCCCAGAAACGATCATTAAGTAACGTCTGGACCGGGTATATATATATTTTTGTTTTACTTTGTTCGCAAATACACACACACCTGGCGGCCGTCAGGCACCAGACCACACGAAGCCCAAACCTCTCGAGGTTGTGGAGCGATGAGAGTTTGAGGATAATCAAGTTTACTTTATCATTTTAGCGACCACCCAACAACCAGCCTTTTCCACCCATCATCCCCCTAACCGATGCACATCTTCCCCGCACATGATTTCCAGTGGCTCTAAAAAAAAAGAGAGAGAGAGAGAGGCGAGCACATCGCAAAAAAAGCCACCTGGTCTCTCAAACAGTTGCGTAACACACGGTCGGGCGATATTCCTTTAAATAAAACGTGTTTCTCATATGGGTAGGAAAACCCCAGTTTGATTAAACTTAGCTATTGCAGTGGAGGAGAACACTCTTTGGCAGACTTTAAGGACTCGAGTGGAATATTTTGTTACTTAAATTGCTCAATTTCTGAGAGATATTAAGAAAGAAAGGAAAAAAAGGCCGCAATAAACGTGGAGGCATGCCTGTGTAGGAGTGGGTCGCGTTCAACTTGAGATGCATTTATTTCAACGGCAATTAATTGGACACGTCGCAACTCGAAGGCAGGGAGGGTTACACGACATTAAAACGACACAGAGAAGAAGTCAGTTGTTGTAAACGTGCAATAAGGCAGACGAAGGGAAGGAAAAAAGTCATGTTTTTTTTTTAAATGAAGTGGGTGTAATTTGTAACAGACGGTGCAATTAATTTAAAAACAAACAAACTCGCACAGAATTGCGTGGTGGGGCAGAAAAAAAACGGCGACATGATGGAATGAATAATGCTCTGTGGTTCTTTCGGAAAAGTCACGTAGGTGAAAAAATAAAATAAATTTAATTAAATTAGTTTTTTTTTAAATCATCAGATTAAAATGTATTAATTTTCATTTTCATTTTATTTATTTATTTCACCTACGTGACTTTACCGAAAGAACCAAAGAGTATGGATCCTTGCAGTCTCGGAAACTTCAAATCTAGACGGAATGAATAATGTCAATATTAAAAATATATTTTCGGATAAAAACCTTATGGCGGGACCCCGTGGTCCCGAATAAACGGAAGTCAAAATCGTCATTAACTAAATTTCGATTCAAAGCTTTCGTGACTGCAGGGATTCATATTCTTGGTTCTTTCGGTAAAGTCACGTAGAAGGGAAATAATAAAATAATAAAAATAAAACATCATAAAATAAAATGCTCACGACGTTTCGGCCACAACGCAAGCAGCCGTCCTCAGGTGAAGAAACAGAGCTGTCGGAAAGACAGCGTCCTCTCATTGACTAATTTATGTTTGGCGACTCCGTCCCACGTGGAGTGGATCGTTCTGTTGTCATGTGGTGTCGTGACCAAGCGCAACAGCGTGGACCAATGCGCACAAGAGCTGAATGCGCTCCATGCTCGGGTATGGGCAGAATCATAACACTGGTCAACACAATTTTTCTGGCATAAGGTATTCCAACGGTATTAAAGTAATTTTGGGGTGCTGATTCCAAATCTGGCATCAGTTTTTTTGTCTATCACATCAGGTTTTTGAGATATCAAATATTGCATTTTCAATAAAAACTGCAGAAGAAAAATATTAAATAAATGTGGATATCTACATAAAATTATATTATAAACACACTATCCTAAAAACGCAGCACCATATTTTAACACTAAAGCAGTCACTGACTCGCAACAACTTGCAATCATAAGTGACAGAGTTAATTTCGGGTAAAATCAATGAAAATGGGGTATGCCGATAGCATAAAAATGAGATGTGATAGAGCAAATCTGAGATCAGATTTGGAATCAGCACCCTGAAATTTGTCTAAAAAAGCTGCAAAAATTCAGGCCAGAATTTTTGTTGTTGTTGTTGACCAGTGTAATAAGTCTTATCCAAAGCTGCTCAAACTGCCTACACGACTTAAGTCCTTTATTTGTTATCACGCTATGCATAATACAGTGAAACTGCTTTCTTTTCATCATCATTATTTGTGACCGCCCAATGTCTTTCAGCCAGGACCAATCGATGACAATTCTATTACCTGCAGGTATTTATCAGATGAGATGCGTTGCACCGTTAATTCCTCCTTTTTGATAATAATAATAATTATCTTGTCCGTATGCATCTGTGCAGATAGGTTTTTTTGCGGTCAAGCCATAGTCCCCACATACCGCACGTGTCAATGCGGATAAGAGGAGCGGCGACCCACCACTCTGTAGAGTAACAATTGTATAAACGCTGGTTGAAAAATGAAAAGCGCATTGAAAACGCGTACTATTTCATGTACTGTTTACAAAGTGTGTTCACAAATCCACACTGAGAAACACGATGATTGACAGAGGGGTGTAAATTATTGCTTCGATAGTGTCTTTAAATAGAGGTACCGCAGGTACGTAGTTTTCAGCTTTAGAGGCGTAGTTTTAACAAGACAACACTTGCCACCATCCTTTCAAACCCATTGGTGAAAAAGGAGCAACGTTTTGGTTTACATTCTAATATGATGTTTATGCGAGAGCCGGGGCCGTATGGGACCCCGGGGTCCCGCCACAAGGTTCATATGTCAAATAAAGGATCCTAATGCTTGTGGGGAAATGGCATATTGCGGACGGGGAAAATTAATCAGAATTCTAGATTTGAAGCTTTCCTTGCAGTCACGAAAGCTTCAAATCTAGAATTAATACCATCTACGGGGAGAAATTCCACCTATCTGTTAGAGTTTTTCAAGGACTGTTTTCTTGGAATTTCTCTCACTTGATACAGCAGTCGTGCTGTGACGGTTCCACCTGAAGACGGAAGCTTGTGTTGCCTCCGAAACGTCGTGATTTTTATTTTATTTTTTATTTTACTTTTATTAATTTTAATTTTTTTACCTACGTGACTTTACCGAAAAAAACCTAAGAATATGAATCAGAATCTTTATTTATAGTGGAGGAATCCGATGAGCAATATGCAGCGTTTTTTTCACAGATGTCCGGTAGAAACAGACGACAGGACCACTCAGGCCCACTCGCTCCACATTACCCCCATCTCCCTTCTCTCCCTCTCCTCCCTCTCCACCACCTCCTCCTCCTCCCACCCTCAACTTACTCCCTCCCGTACCCTCCGTCCCACTCACCTCTCTCTCTCTCTCTCATTCGTTCTACTCCCTTAGCTCCTTCAGCTCACCTACCTCGCTCCACACCCATCTCATTCCCATTCCCCCTCTGCTCCCGGTCTGCGCCTGCTCCCCCACCACTTTCCCCATCACCACCCTCCTGACCTCACAACCCACCGCTCCCTCCACGCCCTCGTGCTGCATCCGCCACCCACATCCTCTCGTTCTCTGCCACATCTCGTAACTTAAAGCCCTCTCTGGGTGGGTGAAGGATGGGGTGGGGGGGCCGTGGGATCAACACCCCCCCCCCCTACTGAAGACTCGGCACGCCCTGTAGACATCCTTAACACATCACGAGACCTTTTTGTTAAATTTCGATTTAAAGCTTTCGTGACTGCAGGGATTCATCTTCTTGGTTCTTTCGGTAAAGTCACGTAGAAGGGAAGTAATAAAATAATAAAAATGAGAAATAATAATATTTCGATTTAAAGCTTTCGTGACTGCAGGAATTCATCTTCTTGGTTCTTTCGGTAAAGTCACGTAGAAGGGAAGTGATAAAATAATAAAAATAAAACATAATAAAATAATTCTCACGACGTTTCGGCCACAACGTAAGCAGTCGTCCTCATTCTTCACCTGAGGACGGCTGCTTGCGTTGTGGCCGAAACGTCGTGAGAATTATTTTATTATGTTTTATTTTTATTATTTTATTACTTCCCTTCTACGTGACTTTACCGATAGATCCAACAAGATGAAACTTTTTGTGAGTTTGCCAGTATCAAAGTGCGACAAAAATACTAAGAATAAAAGGTTTCCCTCTTCTTATTCTGCTTTCGTATGGCATCGTGAAAAGCAACAGTTTTTATTTGTTTCTCGACGATCGTCGTGAATGAATGCAAAGGTTCCCCATCCAGTCCAATGATGCGGGGTTGACGCAGTGTGGATTTCGGCGATAACGCCAAGATGTGCATGGATGGAGCGTTCATCGGTGATGTGCTTGATGGTTTGGGCTAACGACACAGTCGCACTATTGGAACCTCATTTGCCAGTAAAAATATGATAATTGGTTTTGTTACCCTTCTATCTGGCAACAAAACTGACACCTTTTTGCAAGGAGGCATGTTTGCATAGACCACAATACCTGCAGTCATAATGCAAAAAAACATAACTCTGATAATGTGCACTGTCCGAGGCTCTAATAAAAGCTGTCTCGAGTGTGGACCAATCAACTTCAAGGACAGTGCACATTATCAGAGTTATGTTTTTTGTTTGCATTATGACTGCAGGTATTGTGGTCTATGCAAACATGACTCCTTGCAAAAAGGTGTCAGTTTGTTGCCAGATAGAAGGGTAAAAAACAATTATTAAACAGTCGCAGTTGGGCGATTCCTTGCGAAGGGTGCCTATTTGGCGTTTGAACATCCTAACGCCCTGTTTTATTGCCCAAAAAAGTGTAAAACTGATTTTTTTTCCTTTAACACATGTTGAAACTTTGAGCATGTTAACATTGACAATTGACACTTCAACATGATTCGCCGGTGTTTTCTCCTCTCCTTTGTTTGTTCATTATTCTGCCCACTCCCTCGGCTCTCATCTATAAACAAAAGAGCTTCATAGCTCATCGGATTCCTCCTCATGCAGTCTAAACAAAGATCCCGATGCTGATTCTCTCGATTGCTCTGTCACTCAGTCAACGTGCTCGCATCTCCCCCCCCGCCCAATTCCCAGCTTCTCTCTCTGTGTGTGCCACCACCACCACGTGACTTTTTTTTGTGCGCGGTGCATTTAGCGCCACAGCGCGTTGATTTATAGCGTTCATTTGTTTGCTGGTGACTTTGTGTATTTCATATCGGAATCGCCTCCAGTGCTGTTGCTGCTGGCGGCAATAAAAGTTGTTTAAGAGTCAAAGTCTGTCTCTGTGTCTCTGTGTCCTTTAAAAGGAAAAGTATGTGCGTGTGCCACCAACCCTCTTTCCTTGATGTAATGACACACGGGAAAATTCCCTCTTTGCTCTGTGCTGTTGGGCTCATCTCGTTTCGCGTCTCTCCGTTCTCACCCCTGACGCTGTTGATTCGCATGCCTCTTTGCCCGTTAAATCCTCTGAAACTCCTTCGCGTTGTCTCTGTGACTCCGTTCCTTGTTGCACGTAACGTACTTTTTGTCGCGATCTCTATCTCTCGTGACCCGTTCATTCATTCGCACGGTTTCTCTATCACTCACAAAGACAAAGATCCCCCGTATAGCCTTGACAGACCGTGGCAAGTGCAATTAGCGAGTAGCACCTATGAAGGCCGGCACGGCGCACGAGGGGGTGGGTGGCCAGCACCACGCCCGGGCCGCCTTTGTCTCCCCAGTGCCGATGTTTGCACACCGCACCGGGTACTCATTTGAGGCTGAGTCGACCTAGGGGAGGCCCAGGACCGGGCTCAGATAATCGTCACCTGTGTTTGGCCGTGAGCGGGAATCGAACCCGCGTCGCCAGGTTCGTAGCGCAGCGTAGCGCTAACCGCTACACCACCGCTCCCCACACACACGCGCGCGCACACACAGCCCGGGATATCCCTGACTTGTCAAATATTCCACCCCCAATCCCCCCATAGAGTTGCGCATTGCTAACATCGACTTACCTTGCGAGTTGACTTCACCCGCGAGCACTTGGTCAACGCGCGCGCGCGCGCGCATCATTCAATTCGCTCGCCTGCCCGGAGCGCTCGCACGGCTCGCAAAGCAAGTTCCTGTTGCTCGATCTCAACTTGAGACGAAGAGATTCGTCCCCCCCCCCTCTGTCGTCGCCTTTCTCTGAATGCTGGGAGCCAAGTGCTATGAGCGAGCAAGTTTATTAGAAGCTGCTGGGGCTGATGTTCTTACACACACCGCGTTTAAGTCTGAGTCGACCTAGGGGTAGGCCCAGGACCGGCTCAGAGAATCGTCACCGGCGTTCGGCGGTGAGCGGGAATGGAACTCGGCGAGGTTCGGAGCCGCATCGCAGCGCTAACCGCTGCGCCACCGCTCACTCGCGGACACACCGCTCAGAATCCGAATGGTTCCTCTACACTGGAGGAATCCGATGAGTTGTAAAGCTCTTTTTCTTCAAACATGTCCAGTAGGGGCACGGGGTCAAGAACGTTACGACAACAAACACAATACAAAAACATACGCTAGGAGTGCAAAGTACAGGATAGGTAAATAAATCACTCAAATATATTTATTTAGTTTAACCAGGTATAGACCACTGAGATATGCGCATCTTTTTTATACACCACTTACAAACACCCCAAAGACGAATATCCCCCCATGTAGCCCTTAACAGACTGTTGGGGCAAGTGCTGTTAGCGAGCACAAACACACCACTCACGCACAAACACACCCCACACACACACACACACAATCACACACACACCACACACAATCACACACACACATCACACACACCCAAATCACACACACACATCCTACTCACACACACCCCACTCACACAAACCACTCACAGACCACACACACACCCCACACACCACCCCCACACACACCCCACACATACACCACACACACCCCACACACACACACCCCGCTCACACACCCCACACACACACCACACCACACACACACCACACCACACACCCCACTCTCACACACACACCCCACTCACACACATACCACACTCACACCCCCCCCCACACATTCCACACTCACACAAACACACCACACACACCACACACCACACACCCCCACATACCACAAACACACACCACACACACACACATACCACACCCCCCCCGCACACATACCACTCACACACACACACACACCACACACCCCCCACACACACCCCACTCACACAACACCGCACACACCCCACACACCACAAACACACACCCCACACACACACCACACACACACCCCACACACCCCAAACACCACACACACTACACACGCTCCACCTCGCATTATAACCCTCCCCACCCACCCAACCCTGCGCCGCAGGGGGAGGCATTCTCAGAAGTTTGCTCTCCGCTAACTTTTCTGGCACCAACGCCGCCACCACCACCGCCACTCACCCCTCGGAGCGACCTCGGATGCGGCTGTGTAGCAGCAGACGGTTGAAGTATGAGTTCGCGTCCACGGCGTGGTGTGCCATGAGAAGGGCCAGCCAGCCCGCCACCCACACCATCGTAGTCATGCCCGCTCCGGTAAAACCTCCTCCTCGTCGCTGACCGGCACACTGGAGGTCTCCCTCGCTCGCCGCCTGAAGCTACTGCAATCGACAGCGGATATGTTCGTTTCAGTTTTTTGTCGATTTTATTCGAGTTTTGAATGAACGCGTTGAGCGTGGTGCGCGCGCGCGTGTGTGTGTGTGAGTGGGGTGTGTGTGTGTGGGGGGGGGGTGTGTGTGTTGAGTGTGAGTGTGGTGTGTGTGTTGGTGTGTGTGGAGTGTGTGGTGAGTGTGAGTGTGGTGTGTGTGTGGGGTGTGTGAGTGGGGTGTGTGTGTGTGTGGTGTGTGTTTGAGTGTGGTATGTGTGTGTGTGGTGTGTGTGTGAATGGGGAGAGTGTGGTTTGTGTGTGAGTGTGGTGTGTGTGTTAGTGTGGTGTGTGGTGTGTGTGAGTGTGGTGTGTGTGTGAGTGGGGTGTGTGTGAGTGTGGTGTGTGTGAGTGTGGTGTGTGGTGTGTGTGAGTGTGGTGTGTGTGTAAGTGTGGTGTGTGTGAGTGTGGTGTGTGTGGTGTGTTTGAGTGTGGTGTGTGTGTGGGGTGTGTGTTGTGTGTGAGTTTGGCGTGTGTGTGGTGTGTGTGTGAGTGTGGTGTGTATATGTGTGTGATGTGGGTGGTGTGTGTGGTGTGTGTGTGTGTGTGTGGTGTGTGTGTGAGTGTGGTGTGTGTGTGAGTGGGGTGTGTGTGTGAGTGGGGGTGTATATGTGTGTGATGTGTGTGGTGTGTGTGTCTGGTGTGTGTGTGGTGTGTGTGTGAGTGGGGTGTGTGTGAGTGTGGTGTGTGTGTGAGTGGGGTGTGTGTGTGAGTGGGGGTGTATATGTGTGTGATGTGTGTGGTGTGTGTGTCTGGTGTGTGTGTGGTGTGTGTGTGTGTGGTGTGTGTGTGAGTGTGGTGTGTGTGTGAGTGGGGTGTGTGTGTGAGTGGGGTGTATATGTGTGTGATGTGTGTGGTGTGTGTGTCTGGTGTGTGTGTGGTGTGTGTGTGTGTGGTGTGTGTGTGAGTGTGGTGTGTGTGTGAGTGGGGTGTGTGTGTGAGTGGGGGTGTATATGTGTGTGATGTGTGTGGTGTGTGTGTTTGGTGTGTGTGTGGTGTGTGTGTGTGTGGTGTGTGTGTGAGTGTGGTGTGTGTGTGAGTGGGGTGTGTGTGTGAGTGTGGTGTGTATATGTGTGTGATGTGTGTGGTGTGTGTGTGTGGTGTGTGTGTGAGTGGGGTGTGTGTGAGTGTGGTGTGTGTGTGAGTGGGGTGTGTGTGTGAGTGGGGGTGTATATGTGTGTGATGTGTGTGGTGTGTGTGTCTGGTGTGTGTGTGGTGTGTGTGTGAGTGGGGTGTGTGTGGTGTGTGTGTGTGTGTCTGGAGTGTGCGGTGTGTGTGTGGTGTGTTTCGGGGTGTGTGTGCGGTGTTTCGGTGTGTGTGTGCGGTGTGTGTGTAGTGTGTTTCGGGGTGTGTTTGCGGTGTTTCGGTGTGTGTGTGTGTGTGCGGTGTGTGTGTGGTGTGTTTCGGGGTGTGTGTGCGGTGTGTTTCGGGGTGTGTGTGCGGTGTTTCGGTGTGTGTGGTGTGTGTGTGGTGTGTTTCGGTGTGTGTGCGGTGTTTCGGTGTGTGTGTGTGTGGTGTGTTTCGGAGTGTTTCGGTGTGTGTGTGTGGTGTGTTTCGGTGTGTGTGTGTGCGGTGTTTCGGTGTGTGTGTGTTTGCGGTGTGTTGCGGAGTGTTTCGGTGTGTGTGAGGATGTTTATCAAAGATTCACACGTACTGGGTTGGATAGTTGTCCTGGAGTGGAGGGGATGGATAATGATAATGGTGGTGTTCGTGGTGGCTGCGTTCCGTTCTTATAGCCTGGGGGGGGGGGGGAGGAAACGAACGCTAACTTTTGGGGTTAAACTCTCCTTTAACTTCGCCTGGGAGGAGCGATGCCCACGGAGAATGCGGGGATGGATTGCAGGGGTTTATAATGGGCAGGGCGCGGTGGGCGTGTGAGGGATTGGGGGGTAGAGGCGTGTGAGGGATGGGGGAGCGGTGGCGCAGTGCTTAGCGCTGCAACGCGTTCCGCGAACCCGGCAAAGTCGAGTCCCGCTCAAGCGACTCAACACACCTGTTCCTTGGTTGGCTTCTCTCTAGGTCGACTCAGCCCCCAAAAAATGTGTAGCTCCGATTAGCAACGGTTTGGTTACGTACGGTGCGAAAGAAGCACGCAGCACATGTCCTGCGTGAATAATCGCCGCTGGGGAGACAAAGGCGGCCCTGGCGTGGTGCTGGTCACCCGCCCCACTCTCTGTCGTGCAACACGTGTGTGTGTGTTGAAGTCATATTCTTAGGTTTTTTCGGTAAAGTCACGTAGGTAAGAAATTTTAAATTAAAATTAATAAAAGTAAAATAAAATAAAAATAAAATTAAAATCCGTCTTCAGGTGGAACCGTCACAGCACGCTTGCTGTATCAAGTAAATGATACGGCAATCGTGCTGTCACGGTTCCACCTGAAGACGGAAGCTTGTGTTGCCTTCGAAACGTCGTGATTTTATTTTATAATTATTTTATTTTACTTTTATTAATTATAATTTTTTACCTACGTGACTTTACCGAAAAAACCTAAGAATATGAATCCTTGCAGTCACGAAAGCTTCAAATCTAGAATGTGTTGAACTTCTTTCGTACCGTACTTAGCCAACCGTGTTAAATCGGAGGGTGCGTGCGGATGGGTTGGGTGGGTTAAGACCCATCCGAGATACGTAACGATACATATAGACCCATATAGATATATAGACTCATAAAGACCCATAGAGATGCATAGAGACTCATAGAGACCCATCCGAGATACATATAGACCCATAGACACCCATATAGATACATATAGACCCAAAAAAGAGGGCTTATGCGAGACATCATCGGCGCCACTCGAAGGCTATGGGGGTTGGTGGGACGTGGTGAGAATCAGGGGCGTGATGGTGCTGAGGAGGAGGAGGAGTGGGGTGATGAGCGAGTTGGACACACACACACACGCACGCTGACATTCAGACTCGTCTGGAAAAAAAGTTGACACATGGCTGACCTGTTTGAAAAGTTTCTTAATTTCGCGTTCTCAACATTAATCCCTTGGGTTCCCAGCAAGTTTTTTTTTAAGTAAAATTTTTTATTGGTGCCGTTAATAAATAACCTTTCCACACACGAGGAGACGAAAACAAACGGAACTCGACCGTTTAATTTCTTCTCGTTTCGCCAAAGTTTGAGCGCAGACGCACCACGTGCTTCGCCACGGAATAACAATCATCGTGTGCGCGTTGTTGTGTAGAGCATAGGTCGACTCAGCCTCAAATGAGTACCTGGTATTTAAACATCGCCACGGGGGAGACAAAGGCGGTCCGGGCGTGGTTGCTGGCCACCCCACCTTCTCGTGTGCCACAGTACCGACCTTCATAGCTGCTGCTCCCCCAACAGCATTTGACCCAACATTCTGTTAAGATTATACGGGGTGGGTAGGAGGGGGAAATCTTTGTCTTTGAGCATTGCCCAACAGTTACGCCCGGCACGCAGAGGCGGATTACTCGGCACGAATAACCACGTTTGTTGCATTTTTAAAGTCTCAAAACCGTCTTTCCCGACACAGCACGGCGCCGTTGTTATTCGCTCGCGTTGGCAGCGATTCGCGATGAGGTAACGGGACCGGTCGTGTCAACGTTCCTTCGGCGTTAGGCCCGCGTTGAACTTCTTTCACACATCTTCTTGGTTTTTTCGGTAAAGTCACGTCGAAGGAAAATAATAAAATAATAAAAATAAAACATAATAAAATAATTCTCACGACGTTTCGGTCACAACGCAAGCAGCCGTCTTCAGGTGGAGTCACGTAGAAGGAAAATAATAAAATAATAAAAATAAAACATAATAAAATAATTCTCACGACGTTTCGGCCACAACGCAAGCAGCCGTCTTCAGGTGGAGAACAGACGGCTGCTTGCGTTGTGGCCGAAACGTCGTGAGAATTATATTATTATGTTTTATTTTTATTATTTTCCTTCTACGTGACTTTACCCAAAGAACCAAGAAGATGAATCCCTGCAGTCACGTAAGCTTTAAATCGAAATTCTTCCACACAGCACGTTTCCAACCGTGCTCATCAGAGGTGGCGGGGGTACGGGCGGCAGACAGAGGACGCAGCCTTTCGTCTGGCCTACGATGAATGACTTCGTTTCACGTTGAGCACGCACAGCATGCAGAGGTTGCGAAAGTCATCAATATTGTTGGTTCTTTCGGTAAAGTCACGTAGAAGGGAAACAATGAAATAATAAAAAATATTTTATACTTTTATTATTTAAAATAAGAAAATATTTTATATTTTTATTATTAAAAATATAAAATATTTTTATTATTTTAAAATAATAAAAATATTTAATATTTTTATTATTTTAAAAAAATAAAAATATTTTTTTATTTTTTATTATTTTATTGTTTCCTATCTACGTGACTTTACCGAAAGAACCAAGAATATGAATTGCTACAGTCACGAAAGCTTTAAATCCAAATTCAAGTCCTCAATGTTGAGATCTGCTGGCCGCGACGAAAGGGCTTCAAGCGGAGAGAGTTTGTGTCATTTTGCTGTTCCTCCCCCTCTGTTGAAGGAGTGCAGGCTACAGTGGATTTAATATTCGGTCCAATTGCATTGCAGTGGCTTGTTTTGAGTGTATCTCTGTCTCCATGAGTCTCTATGGGTCTCTATGGGTCTATGTGTATCTCTACGCATCTCGGATGGGTCTCTATGAGTTTATGTGCATCTCTATGGGTCTATATGGGTCTATATGTATCTCTATGGGTGTCTATGAGTCTTTATGTATCTCTATGGGTATCTCTACGTATCTCGGATGGGTCTCTATGAGTTTCTGTGCATCTCCATGGGTCTCTATGGGTCTATATATCTATGGGTCTCTATGGGTCTATGTGTATCTCTACGTATCTCTGATGGGTCTCTATGAGTTTATGTGCATCTCCATGGGTCTCTATGGGTCTATATATATATCTATATGGGTCTATGTGTATCTCTACGTATCTCGGATGGGTCTCTATGAGTTTCTGTGCATCTCCATGGGTCTCTATGGGTCTATATATCTATGGGTCTCTATGGGTATATGGGTATCTCTACGTATCTCTGATGGGTCTCTATGCGTTTCTGTGCATCTCCATGGGTCTGTATGGGTCTATATATATCTCTATGGGTCTCTATGGGTCTATGTGTATCTCTACGTATCTCTGATGGGTCTCTGTGAGTTTCTGTGCATCTCTATGGGTCTCTATGGGTCTATGTATCTCTATGGGTCTCTATGGGTCTATGTGTATATCTATGGGTCTCTATGGGTCTATGTGTATCTCTACGTCTCTCTGATGGGTCTCTATGAGTTGCTGTGCATCTCCATGGGTCTCTATGGGTATATGTATCTCTATGGGTCTATGTGTATCTCTACGTATCTCTGATGGGTCTCTATGCGTTTCTGTGCATCTCTATGGGTCTATATGGGTCTATATATATCTCCATGGGTCTCTATGGGTCTATGTGTATCTTTACGTATCTCTGATGGGTCTCTATGAGTTGCTGTGCATCTCTATGGGTCTCTATGGGTCTATGTATCTCTGTGGGTCTATGTGTATCTCTACGTATCTCTGATGGGTCTCTATGAGTTTCTGTGCATCTCCATGGGTCTCTATGGGTCTATATATATCTCTATGGGTCTCTATGGGTCTATGTGTATCTCTACGTATCTCTGATGGGTCTCTATGAGTTTCTGTGCATCTCCATGGGTCTCTATGGGTCTATATATATCTCTATGGGTCTCTATGGGTCTATGTGTATCTCTACGTCTCTTTGATGGGTCTCTATGAGTTGCTGTGCATCTCCATGGGTCTCTATGGGTCTATGTATCTCTATGGGTCTATGTGTATCTCTACGTATCTCTGATGGGTCTCTATGCATTTTGGCTGCCCGCGAGGGGGCAGCTAAAGAGCCGCAAGGTGGCTTTGGAACCAGAGGTTGCCCGACCCCCCCCCCAGCCCCCCTCCAGTGTAAATGCATTTTCTGTCTTCCCCAGCTTGTCGTGGCAACCAATGAGGTCACCCCGTCGTAACATTCGGTCTCTTGTTTTCTCATGAAAAGGTCCAAGAAATATAACTCTGCCCCCCCTCCACCCCCTTCTTCTCTAATTTGTGTCTGTCCATGAAACGTTCGACAACCTTCAAATGAAAAAAAAAAACATTTCTGCCGCTTACAGAATTGCAACTTTTATGCGTTCATATTCTTGGTTCTTTCGGTAAAGTCACGTCAATAGAAAACAAAAAAATCAAAAAAATTATAATAAAACGAAAAATTATGAAGTCATATTAAAAGAAAAAAAAGAAAAATAATAAATGCAAATCATGAAAAATAATAAAAGCAAAAAAACCACAATAAAAAATAGTCACATTAAATTTAAATAAAAAAAAAACAAGTTGAAAATAATAAAAGCAAAAAACCCACGACGTTTCGATCGCAACACAAGCGCTTTTCGTCGTGCCTCCGTTTCTTCCGTTCGTTTCTCAATCCGCTCGTCCTCGGTTGAGGGTCGCGGCGACGGCGGCGGCAGCGGTAGCCGTGGTTGAGTCGTGGCGGTCCACACCTCCCTGGCGACAGAGCGGCATCGTTCCTGCCTCTCACCCTTCGCCCCACGGATGGTGGGCCCACAGGATGGCCCCACGTGGCCGTTTCGAGCCGGGCCTGACCGGGTTACTTGGGGAAGGTCACCAGCCCACCAGGCAAGGCTCCAGGAGGTTCTCTCAAATATTCTTAGGTTTTTTCGGTAAAGTCACGTAGGTAAAAACATTAAAATTAATAAAAGTAAAATAAAATAAAAATCACGACGTTTCGGAGGCAACACAAGCTTCCGTCTTCAGGTGGAACCGTCACAGCCACGACAGCTGTATCAAGTAAATGAGAGATTGCAGGAGCTACCACTCCGTTTATATAATGGTTGGAGAGGGGGGGGGGGCAAGTACAGCACACTTTTTATTCATATGGTAAGGTGAGGCTTAATAGGATGAGCCTTTGTTATGGTTTGTTGATATTTCCCTCCAACCCTATTTAAAATTAAGAACACATGTGCACATTCACGACTAAGTAAGCTGCGTCCTACGCGTTCAAACAAAGTTAAGATCCATTGCTTGATTAGACAGACGCGATTGATTTCATCCGGAAGAAACTGATGAGCTGTGAAACTCTTCTATGCAGTTTGTCCGGCCCGATGCTGGCATCTGCAATGGTGGAACATTCCGGAAGACGTTGCATAGGTAGGTACATGAACCAATAATCCACAAACTCGCTCGGACATGAACTCCATGGTACGTAAACTCAATTATAGGTGAGCGCAATTGTGTGAACTCAATCACTCGTGAACTCAATCACACGTGAACTCAATCACAAGTTTCAAGTTTCAAGTTTATTTATTAGGTATAGCCCTGTGAGCCATTCGGCTCTTGAATCGGGTGCAACCGCAACAAGCAAAAAACAAAAACATGAACAAGAAAACATCTTAAAGTGACTATGTGCAAATTGAAAATCCAGGAAAAAAACAGGAAAAATTCCAGAAAAAAGCACCGTACACCAATGTGAACTCCATCACGCGTGAACTCCATCACGTGTGAACTCAATCCCACGTGATCTCCATCGCACGTGAACTCCATCATCCATAAACTCGGTCACACGTGGGGGAGAAGCGACAACGCCTGGCAGCCAAAGAATGGCATCACACGTGGGATGGGTCTTAAAAATACTCCTTCGAATATTATTGTGAACGTTTTATTATATTTTTTTCATCCTCGGAGAGTCTCAGCGAGTCTCAAGTCTCTTGTTCAGGAGGGTCTTGTCAAGTTTGATGTTGTCCTTGTTGCTGCTGCTGCTGTGTGATCCCAATTGATACTCTTTAGGTTTTTTCGGTAAAGTCACGTAGGTAAAAAATAAAATAGTAATAAATGATTTTATTTAGTTATTTTCATTTTTATTATTTTACTTTATTATTATTATTTACCTACTTGACTTTACCGAAAAAAACCTTTACCGAGTATGAATCCTTGCAGTCACAAAAGCTTCAAATCTAGAATTGATCCCTATTGAGTTGATTTGCAGGCAAATGTTTCAGCATTGGGATGTTTGGGCCCACACCGGTTACATTATCTTGAGACCTTTTTTAAATCCTTTATATTAAGTTCACTTGCTTGCTTGCTTGCGCGCTTACGACCGTGCAAATCTTTCGGTCGTTTTTTAACCCACTTCCCGTGATCCAATCGAGCTGACATTTTGCACCCAGACTCGTTGTGCGTGACAATTAATTTTCGTGGAAAAAAAATTCAAAAACTTTCCACTTTTTAGGAAAAAAATAAATTTCATATTTAATTTAAAATACCAATGTGATAAAAATGAAATTCTTACTCAAGAAAAACAGAAATGAATAATAAAATAAAACCGATGCCACACATATAAAGAATTTAAAGTGACAAACTTTGTTTTTACGGGTTAATTTTTTTGTTGCCAGGATCAAAGTATGAAAAGTAAGAATAGGTTTTACCCTTTCTGGCAATAAGGCTGTCTCTGATGTAGGTCAGTCAGCTTCAAAGATAATGCATGTACTATCAGAGGATGTTTGTTTGCATGTGTAGTGACATAGAATGGTCACTACTGTGTCGGCCTGTACGAGGGCTGGGGGCCCCAAGGGGGTGCCTGGGGGGTCACGTGCTGGAGGGATCCGGACCTTCCCAGAGGTGGGGGAAGTGAGGCGTGTCCTGGGAAGGGAGGCGTGGCCTGAAGAGAGCCAGCCACGCCTGGGCGGAGCCGGCCACGCCAAACCAGATATAAGCGTGGTGTGAACGGAGAGCAAGACTGTTGTACTGTACTCCAAAGTGAAGACATCGTCGGTCGTCAAGTCCCGAGTCGTCGTCCTGAGCCAGGCAGGCCGTTGCCTGCCTGGTCCAGTCTGTGTCGCGTTCCAGAGTGTTAGTGAGTTGAGGAAGGTGGTCACCACCTCATGTACAGCGTTATATTATTTACCGTTTAATAAATAGTGTTGCCTCCAAGCTGCGTGTGTGTGCACCTAATTCGGTCCTACTACACATGTCCACCACAATCACGTGTGCTTAATGCAGACTTGGCACCTTGCAAATGGTAAATGTTGTGGCTTTGCTCTCCAACACACCAGTGTGCTGTACTAGTAACGAATTGGCATGTTCTGTTTACGTGACAGCCCTTACTAATTGGCTGTGTCGGGTGGTGGATTTAGCAACTTATTTATATATTTACGTGATCTAACCCAAAAAACCCTGCATTCTAGATGATTTTGGTCGCGAAAGCCTTCGTTTTAAACTATCTATTTGGTGTTTGAACATCTTAACACCTGTTCTATTGCCAGAAAGGTTAAAATCTATTCTTATGTTTCATACTGGCTACATTGTACGTATGTTTATTGATATTTTTCTACGTATCTACGTTGAACTTATTTCGCACCGTATCTAGCCAACCATGCTAATCTACGAGAGAAAATCAATTACAATGCATCTGGAGAAAATCCATTGAGAACACGGGAGAAACCATTCAAATTCCATAGCCGAAAATGCTTATGAGTCGGGACTCAAACCCAGGCCCTTCCTGCTTCGAGGCGCAAATGGCACGGCTGCACTGGCCTGATGACCAGCATTGCTTTGCGCAGCTGTGAAACAAAAGTCATTCCGAGTTCACATTCGACATTCGTCAAGTTCTGTTGCCCAGTCCACGTGTGCGTGGGCCCGACCGATCTGCCACACGACTACGGATTTCTCCTCTACGCTCTTAAGAGCTGCACTCTGCTACTGCTCTGCCAGGCTCGGCACTTGCGTTCGATGCTGAGGGGGTGGTCATCCCCAAGGACCTGGAACGCTTTCCCGGCGGTGAGGAGGGGAGCGCAAGACTCACGGTTTTCTCACGGCTTTTATGCTTCAAACATTATTTCGTTGTCCTTGCGTTTTCATCTCTTTTTTAACCTACAATGTTTCGATGAGCCCCCTCGAGTGAAGGTGATGGTAGATTTAGGTTGAACTGCGATAACGGTGACAGCCGGATTAGGAGTCGCTCCTTGTTTTGACTTTAACATTGGTGCGTGATGGCTGAGAAATGTTCGTGGAAATCAGCCCCAAGGAGGCAAACTGAAACCGGAAGAGAGAACGAAAAAACGTTTCGTGAAGTTGTGAGCCTGAAATAAAAAAAAATTACTCAAGCTAACATTAAACACAAATTATTATTGTTACATTTCCCATTAATCATTTTACGAGTGGTGTTTTTTTCTTTCCCCGTTCGCATTGAAAACTTTGAAAACCTGTATGGATCCTCTGTTGGGAAACTTTACACCATTCCCTTGAAAAAAAAAATGTTCTTGTAACCAGAGAGGTACGTCGTAAATTAACAACGCTGAAATAATAATCACAATAATAGCATTTGCTTGAGCGTGCAATACTGGAAAGCTTTCGCCAGCCTCTAACTTTTCGCGTTTCAAGGCTTTCCTGTCGCTCCCCCACGGTTCATCATCGTCAAGAGGCGACAACCCCTCAGGGCGAAGCGGTCCACACGAGCCACCACCACGTGGTCCGTAGACTCCAAGCCAAGCTCGGGCGAGTGCCGTGTACGTTGAACTTCTATCGCGCCGTACGTAGCCGACCGCGTGATTAAGATCACACGTGATTGAGTTCACCTGCAAATTGAGTTTATGTTTCAATGGAGTTTGTGGATTATTGGGTTTATGTACGAGCGAGATTGGTTCATTTACCTACCTATGTTTCAGTTTCATTTATTAGGTATAACCCTGTGAGCCATACGGCTCCTGACTCGGGTGCAACCGCAATAAACAAAAACACGAACAAGAAACATCTTAAAGTGACTACACGCAACGGAAAAATCCAGGAAAAAAACAGCAAAGGCTTCCAGAAAAAAACACCGCATTTCAACGCTGTGTGCAAAAATCCCAGCGGGATGCAGGTCATTAATTCTAGATTTGAAGCTTTCGTGACTGCAAGGAATCATCTTCTTAGGTTTTTTCGGTAAAGTCACGTAGGCAAAACATCAAAATGAATGAAAATAAAATAAAATAAAATAAAAAATCACGACGTTTCGGAGGCAACACAAGTCTCCGTCATCAGGTGGGACCGTCACAGCCAGATTAGCTGCATCAAGTGAGGCAATGATTCAAGATCATTTAAGGGATTACATCTTGAATCATTGCCTCACTTGATGCAGCTAATCTGGCTGTGACGGTCCCACCTGATGACGGAGACTTGTGTTGCCTCCGAAACGTCGTGATTTTTTATTTTATTTTATTTTATTTTCATTCATTTTGATGTTTTGCCTACGTGACTTTACCGAAAAAACCTAAGAAGAGGATGCAGGTCAAGCAATAATAACGTCCTCCGGAATTGTCCACCATTGCCGATGCCAACATTGGGCGGACAACCGTGCAGAAGAGATTCATAGCCAATCAGGTTTCTTCCAGATGAAATAAAATGGCCGCCGACGTACGTTGAGCTTCGATCGCACCGCACGGAGGTGCCACTGCACATTACATGCCACCACCGTGGATGCACCGCAGACCGCAGGGTTTTGTTTTTTTATTTCCAACGCAACCCGACGGCAAACTACGCCTTCAAACGGCGTGTCCATCAGCAGATTCAGCGAGGCTTCCCAAGGTAATGCAATCGTGTCGATGCAAGTGAAATGCGTCCCCTTCATCCTATACATGAAGGTAACGGGTTTTTTTTGTTTGCCTTTAGTTTGTTGTCCTTCTCCAGCAACCTCCGATTAGCACGGTTGGCTACGTATGGTGCGAAAGAAGTTCATCATACAAACACACGTACGTAGACTCACACAGAGACCCATAGACTCACACAAAGACCCATAGACTCACACAGAGACCCATAGACTCACACAGAGACCCATAAACTCACACCACAGACTCACACAAAGACCCATAGACTCACACAAAGACCCATAGACTCACACAGAGACCCATAGACTCACACAGAGACCCAAAGACTCACACAGAGACACATAGACCCACACACAGACCCATAGACTCACACAAAGACCCATAGACTTACACAGAGGCCCATAGACTCACACACAGAAACATAGACTCACACAAAGACCCAGAGACTCACACAGAGACCCACTGACTCACACAGAGACCCATAGACTCACACAGAGACCCAAAGACTCACACAGAGACCCATAGACTCACACACAGACCCACAGACCCACACAGAGACCCATAGACTCACACAAAGACCCATAGACTCACACAGAGACCCATAGACTCACACAGAGACACATAGACTCACAGAGACCCATAGACTCACACAGAGACCCATTGACTCACATAGAGACCCATAGACTCACACAGAGACCCAAAGACTCACACAGAGACCCATAGACTCACACACAGACCCACAGACCCACACAGAGACCCATAGACTCACACAGAGACCCTTAGACTCACACAGAGACCCATTGACTCGCACAGAGACCCACAGACCCACACAGAGACCCATAGACTCACACAGAGACCCTTAGACTCACACAGAGACCCATTGACTCACACAGAGACCCATAGACTCACACAGAGACCCAAAGACTCACACAGAGACCCATAGACTCACACACAGACCCACAGACCCACACAGAGACCCATAGACTCACACAAAAACCCTTAGACTCACACAGAGACCCATTGACTCACACAGCGACCCACAGACCCACACAGAGACCCATAGACTCACACAGAGACCCAAAGACTCACACAGAGACCCATAGACTCACACACAGACCCACACAGAGACCCATAGACTCACACAAAGACCCTTAGACTCACACAGAGACCCATTGACTCACACAGAGACCCAAATACTCACACAGAGACCCATAGACTCACACACAGACCCACAGACCCACACAGAGACCCATAGACTCACACAAAGACCCATTGACTCACATAGAGACCCATAGACTCACACACAGAAACATAGACTCACACAAAGACCCATAGACTCACACAGAGACCCATTGACTCACACAGAGACCCATAGACTCACACAGAGACCCAAAGACTCACACAGAGACCCATAGACTCACACACAGACCCACAGACCCACACAGAGACCCATAGACACACACAGAGACCCTTAGACTCACACAGAGACCCATTGACTCACACAGAGACCCACAGACCCACACAGAGACCCATAGACTCACACAGAGACCCAAAGACTCACACAGAGACCCATAGACTCACACACAGACCCACAGACCCACACAGAGACCCATAGACTCACACAGAGACCCTTAGACTCACACAGAGACCCATTGACTCACACAGAGACCCACAGACCCACACAGAGACCCATAGACTCACACAGAGACCCTTAGACTCACACAGAGACCCATTGACTCACACAGAGACCCATAGACTCACACAGAGACCCAAAGACTCACACAGAGACCCATAGACTCACACACAGACCCACAGACCCACACAGAGACCCATAGACTCACACAAAAACCCTTAGACTCACACAGAGACCCATTGACTCACACAGAGACCCACAGACCCACACAGAGACCCATAGACTCACACAGAGACCCTTAGACTCACACAGAGACCCATTGACTCACACAGAGACCCATAGACTCACACAGAGACCCTTAGACTCACACAGAGACCCATAGACTCACACAGAGACCCAAAGACTCACACAGAGACCCATAGACTCACACACAGACCCACAGACCCACACAGAGACCCATAAACTCACACAGAGACCCAAAGACTCACACAGAGACCCATAGACTCACACACAGACCCACAGACCCACACAGAGACCCATAGACTCACACAGAGACCCTTAGACTCACACAGAGACCCATTGACTCACACAGAGACCCACAGACCCACACAGAGACCCATTGACTCACACAGAGACCCATTGACTCACACAGAGACCCATAGACTCACACAAAGACCCATAGACTCACACAGAGACCCATTGACTCACACAGAGACCCATTGACTCACACAGAGACCCATAGACTCACACAGAGACCCAAAGACTCACACAGAGACCCTTAGACTCACACAGAGACCCACAGACCCACACAGAGACCCATAGACTCACACAGAGACCCATAGACTCACACAGAGACGTTTAGACTCACACAGAGACCCATAGACTCACACAGAGACCCATAGACTCACACAGAGACGTTTAGACTCACACAGACCCATAGACTCACACAGAGACCCTTAGACTCACACAGAGACCCATAGACTCACACAGAGACCCTTAGACTCACACAGATACCCATAGACTCACACAGAGACCCTTAGACTCACACAGAGACCCACAGACCCACACAGAGACCCATAGACTCACACAGAGACCCACAGACCCACACAGAGACCCATAGACTCACACAGAGACCCATAGACTCACACAGAGACCCATTGACTCACACAGAGACGCACAGACCCACACAGAGACCCATAGACTCACACAGAGACCCATAGACTCACACAAAGACCCATAGACTCACACAGAGACCCATAGACTCACACAGAGACCCTTAGACTCACACAGAGACCCATAGACTCACACAGAGACCCTTAGACTCACACAGAGACCCATAGACTCACACAGAGACCCTTAGACTCACACAGAGACCCATAGACTCACACAGAGACCCATAGACTCACACAGAGACCCATTGACTCACACAGAGACCCATAGACTCACACACAGACCCTTAGACTCACACAAAGACCCATAGACCCACACAGAGACCCATAGACTCACACAGAGATCCATAGACTCACACAGAGACCCAAAGACTCACACAGAGACCCTTAGACTCACACAGAGACCCACAGACCCACACAGAGACCCACAGACTCACACAGAGACCCATTGACTCACACAGAGACCCTTAGACTCACACAGAGACCCATAAACTCACACAGAGACCCTTAGACTCACACAGAGACCCATAGACTCACACAGAGACCCATAGACTCACACAGAGACCCTTAGACTCACACAGACACCCATAGACTCACACACAGACCCACAGACCCACACAGAGACCCACAGACCCACACAGAGACCCATAGACTCACACAGAGACCCATAGACTCACACAGAGACCCTTAGACCCACACACAGACCCACAGACCCACACAGAGACCCATAGACTCACACAGAGACCCACAGACCCACACAGAGACCCATAGACTCACACAGACCCACACAGAGACCCTTAGACTCACACAGAGACCCACAGACCCACACAGAGACCCTTAGACTCACACAGAGACCCATAGACTCACACAGAGACCCTTAGACTCACACATAGACCCATAGACTCACACAGAGACCCTTAGACTCACACAGAGACCCATAGACTCACACAGAGACCCATAGACTCACACAGAGACCCTTAGACTCACACAGAGACCCATAGACTCACACAAAGACCCATAGACTCACACAGAGACCCATTGACTCACACAGAGACCCTTAGACTCACACAGAGACCCATTGACTCACACAGAGACCCATAGACTCACACAGAGACCCATTGACTCACACAGAGACCCATAGACTCACACAGAGACCCATAGACTCACACAGAGACCCATAGACTCACACAGAGACCCATAGACTCACACAAAGACCCATAAACTCACACAGAGACCCATTGACTCACACAGAGACCCATTGACTCACACAGAGACCCATTGACTCACACAGAGACCCATAGACTCACACAGAGACCCAAAGACTCACACAGAGACCCTTAGACTCACACAGAGACCCACAGACCCACACAGAGACCCATAGACTCACACAGAGACCCATAGACTCACACAGAGACGTTTAGACTCACACAGAGACCCATAGACTCACACAGAGACCTATAGACTCACACAGAGACGTTTAGACTCACACAGACCCATAGACTCACACAGAGACCCTTAGACTCACACAGAGACCCTTAGACTCACACAGAGACCCTTAGACTCACACAGAGACCCATAGACTCACGCAGAGACCCATAGACTCACACAGAGACCCTTAGACTCACACAGAGACCCTTAGACTCACACAGAGACCCATAGACTCACACAGAGACCCACAGACCCACACAGAGACCCACAGACCCACACAGAGACCCATAGTCCGTTGTCCTTCCCCTGCACCTCTAATTAGTACGGTTGGCAAAGTACAGCATGAAATGAGTTCAAATTTTTCCGAAACTTCCTTCCCATGGGCGTCGGGGAGATGGCGTCATCCCTGGCTTCTTTAGAGTATGCGGTGCAAAAAAATGTGGACTCCATCTATTCAATGTGTGTGAGATAGAGTGTTGCCCCCTCGCACACGTTGGTCTATTTCAGGTGCTCCGGTTTTCCTTCCGCGTATGAACACTCGTTTGTCGGTCAACGACATCTTGACCTTCGATTTAAAGCTTTCGTGACTGCAGGGGTGCATCTGCTTGGTTCTTTCGGTAAAGTCACTAGAAGGGAAATAATACAATTATTAAAATAAAACATAATAAAATGATTCGCACGACGTTTCGGCCACAACGCAAGCAGCCGTCCTCAGGTGAAGAACAGGTCTGTCGGAAAGACAGCGTCTGAATGGACACCACCAGGCACATGACAAAGGAATTTGCATATCAATATGCAAATTCCTTTGTCAAGGCGCCCCTTCTTCCCTCCAACCCAGCTTAAATATACGCTGACAAGCGTGGTGGTGTTTCATTCAGACGCTGTCTTTCCGACAGACCTGTTCTTCACCTGATGACGGCTGCTTGCGTTGTGGCCGAAACGTCGTGAGAATTATTTTATTGTGTTTAAATTTTAATTATTTTATTATTTCCCTTCTACGTGACTTTGCCGAAAGAACCAAGAAGACATCTTGACCCTTTCCCGTTCCGAGACGTCTGCAAGTTGCAGGGTGGGGTGTCCCGTTCGCCGCTGCATCTCGGAACGCACGAGTGGCTCAGAGTCGATGTTCTTCACCTTACTCTCTTTAAGGCCAGAAGCAGGAAGACTTCTTCACAATCATGGCAAATCGCCTGATGAAGCTGGTGGTTGTAATCAGCGAAACGTCACAGTACTTAATTCGTAAATGCTGTGGGTTCACTCTCCAACACACCGGTGCACTGAAGCAGCAACTCATTGGCACGTGTTGTTTACGTGACAAACCTTACCAATTGGCTGTGTGGGTTGGTGGCGGGTTAGCGACACATTTATATTTCGATTTAAAGCTTTCGTGACTGCAGGGATTCATCTTCTTGGTTCTTTCGGTAAAGTCACATAGAAGGGAAGTAATGAAATAATTAAAATAAAACATAATAAAATAATTCTCACGACGTTTCGGCCACTTTACCGAAAGAACCAAGAAAACATTTATATTTATGCGATCTAACCCGAAAAATATTTTATTATGGATAATATTGGTCGCAAGAAGCGTAGCAACATGACTGCAACTCTTCGATTGCTGGGGCCAAACTGTGCCACACGCCCTCCCCGTATTGGCCCTTTGCAGGAGCCTCTGTGCCTCTTCCGACATGACGTTATTTTATCTTGACGTGTACGCATCGGAAACGGAATCGGAAGAAAAACTGATGACGTACGCGTGCACGTTGCACGCGTACGTCATCGGAAAGGGAACAGGTTTATATACGGAGGACCGCAGAGCTTGGGAAAGGATGGTGGGGGGGGGGAATTGGTGCCGTATTACCACGTGGCTGCTGCTGCTGCCTTTCCCGCTCGTCTGTGGTTTCTCATCCTCGCACCCCCAAGCTTTCTTTCTTCCACAGTCAGCTGCGGAGGTGCCATGCAAGTGGACGCTGTTATTGTAATTATTGACCTGGCACTAACTAGCGTTACGGCGGAGCGACTCATTGGAAGTGAAACATAAAAAAGAGGATCCTTTGTGGCTTTTTTTTCCTGGCGAAACTTTACTGCACGCCAAAGACGCCGTTCCCCTCTGACAGTTGATCCCGTGACTTGTTATGCAACGTTCGCAATTTAGCCGTGCGCCCTCGACCTTCACGCTACGCAAATTTTGTTTTCGCTGGATTCAAAAAGTATCGTGTAGAGTTTTTGGCCACATCCAGGTAGCAAATAACTTTAGAATTGTTCGTCATTTTTAGCTTGACAAATCGCAGAAAACGTGGTCGAATGTTTTTTTATTTGAATTGGCTGTCGTAACGGTTTCGATCCTTATGGAAAGTAAAAAAGAAAATTCTGCGTAGATTCGGCCAAACATTTTCTTTTTAACATACGCGACCAAAAAAAAGTTTCACGGGACGTTTGTGTTTTAGCAATTAATAATTCCACCCCCACCTTGCCTACGTCCACCACCGCCGCCGCCGCCAGCCGCCTCCACCGATGTAGAAAAAAATGCCGATAATTGACCAAAGCGGCCGCATTTTATTCCTCCGTCGCACACTTTGGCTTTCCCTTTCCCTGAGTTACACAGTCGTGGCCCGGTCGCTTCTGGAAACAAGCTCTATAGTAGCTCTGTGGGCCTTACCTGGTTAAATAAGAAATGTTTATACAGTTGAACATGTAGGCTGTCGCGATCAATATTATCCATAAAAGAGGATTTTTTTTCCCGGTTAGATGGCGTAGATACAAATTTGTCGTTAGCAACCGACACAGCCAATTAGTAAGGGTTGTCATGTAACAAAAGACTTTGCCAGTTCAGTACACCGGTGGGTAGGAGAGTAAAACCACAACATTCACAGTTTCTACCTAATTAGATTAATATAGCTCCTTCACCGATGTGCTTTACAGTTATAAAATTATACATAGCTTGATAACAATTTGAAATTAATAATTGTATTATTGTAAGCGCTGGAGAAGTTTTGATGCAGTAAAACAAGAGAGATTGATAAGGAGGGGGATTTGAATAGGGCCTGGTCGTAGTTGGGGGTGGGGGTTGGGGGTCGACAGAAAGCTGGGGAGGGCTGAAAAGTAATCGGGCATCATTGCAATTGAGAAGACAAAGGTGGACAGGGAGAGGCTGGAGCCAGTTAGGGAGAAAGTGGCCTACTATAATCGAGTCGCCCGCACCGCCGATGACGTTCCCGCAACGTCCGTGCAGTGCAGCATCAGAGTCCGTGACATTCCACCACTAATTACAACGAGTCATCATCAGGCCCTGCTCACCTACCGCCCTAGACATTGTCTGCCCTCCACCGTGCGAGGAAGTTGAACGTCTCACCACGGTGGCGAGACGTTAACTGCCTCGCCTTTGCCGTACCGAATTCGCCTGCCAAGCCTTGGTATGGTGATCCTCCAATCCTCGTTGACTCCAACAGGGTTAGATTACAGGCCACAGTGCATAGCCAACACCGTCTGGCTGAGCCCGCTGAGTATATTATATATATTTTTTTTATTTTAACAGGTAAGCCACCATTGAGCTCTATATCTCTTATTGAGAAGTGACCTGGCTTACACAAATTATAGCTCAACGAAGTGGGTTATGGTCACGTGGAAATGTCTAGCAGCCAAACACTCTAAAACGCGTGATGTTGATTTTAAATGTGGAGGGAAAAGCTGGAGGACCCGGAGAAAAATCCACGGGGAGAAAACACAAACTCAAAATATACAACAGGCGTCGGAGTCGCAATCAAACCCATTCATTACCTCCTGTATACCAGGAGACTTTAAACCCCTCGCCAAACCTCCTACGCATTTCACAAGTAGTACTAATTGCATATCTGCATTTCCCATAAATATGCTAAATTCCTTTTTATATGCAAGTTGTTTTTTCAAGGCGCTCTTCGCCCCTCCATCCCAGCTTAAATAGTCGCTCCAAGCCTGGGGCGTGCCATTCAGACTCTGTCTCCTCGACAGACCTGTTCTTCACCTGAGGACGGCTGCTTGCGTTGTGGCCGAAACGTCGTGAGAATTATTTTATTATGTTTTATTTTTTATTATTTTATTATTTCCATTCTACATGACTTTACCGAAAGAACCAAGAAGATGAATCCCTGCAGTCACGAAAGCTTTAAATCGAAATTGAACATGTAATATTGTTCTTGGTTCTTTCGGTAAAGTCACGTAGAATGGAAATAATAAAATAATAATTAAAAAAACATAATAAAACAATTCTCACGACGTTTCGGCCACAACGCAAGCAGCCGTCCTCAGGTGAAGAACAGGTCAGACCTGTTCGTGAGAATTATTTTATAATGTTTTTATTATTATTTTATTATTTCCATTCTACGTGACTTACCGAAAGAGCCAAGAAGACGAATCCCTGCAGTCACGAAAGCTTTAAATCGAAATTGAACAGGAGAGGTAGTTAACATCTCGCCACGGTGTATAAGAACAAGACTGCTGGGAGTAGCTTGTGCTGGGAGTAAGGTGGCTGGGAGTTCGCAGCACCTCAATGGATTCTTCACTCTTTCTCTGCTTAGCTTTGCACGTCACCTCCTCGTACACGTGGTGTGGGTGTTCTTCGGCAACTCAAGTTCCCTCCCCCAATAAACCCAAGCATCCCAATGTGGCAGGGACATCCTGAAAAAGAGTCTTGAGACTCGAAGACGCTTCCCAACGTAATTAATTCGCGTCATGATCGTCAATATTTCAAAGTGCATAAACGTAACACATTTAGGTGGCGAGATGTTCACTACCTCTCCTGGTATACAGGAGGTCGTGGGTTCTATCCCGACCCTGGCGTCTGTATATTTGGAGTTTGCGTGTCTCTCTCCCTGGCCCTTCAGTTTTTCCCTCCACATCTATTAACGTGCGTTTGGAATATTTGGGCTGCTATAAATTTCCACTTGATAAGCCAACTTCGTCGAGCTATCATTTGTGGCCAGCTCGCTTCTCAAAAAGTAAGCTCATAGATCTGGGGCCTTACCTGGTAAAATAAAATAAAAAAAAGTTTTTTAACATACTATATTTAAAAGGGCGATGACACGTCAACACAAGACAAACACAAGTCCCACTCCTCCATCCCTCTCGTTCATGAACGGAAAAAAACGACCAACCATACTCTGCGATCCTGTTTTTGCGCATGATGGCAATAAATTCAGGAGCCAATGTCAATATCTGCTCGCCACGAGAGGGCTTTCTGGATAGATACAGAGATAGAGGGGCTTGCATCGTTTTTGCTGCTCCTTTGTTGAAGGAGTGCATAGATTATGTTTGCATGGCCACAACCACACTTCTGTGGTTTGTCTTAAAAGTGTCTCTGTTTAGCTCTATGTATCTCAATGAGTATCTCTGTACATCTATGTGTCTCTATGGGTTTGCTATATGGTCCATAGTTTGGTTTGCATGGCCACAATTGTACTTACCGTGGTTTGCCTTTCAAGTGTCTATATATTTCTCTGGGTGTCTTTTCTGAGTCTATGCATTGCATTTGGTCTCTTTGTATCTCTATGGGTCTCTATGTATGTGTATGAGTCTTTATGTATCTGTGTGTTTCTCTGTACATCTCTGTGTCTCTACGGGCTTACTCTATCGTCCGCAGTTTGGTTCGAATGGCCTCACTCGCACACCCCTGACTTGTGTCATTAATGTTGGAATTAAGGTTAACGTAGGACCTGTAACGTCCGGCAGCAGGATGTTTATTGTTGGAACTGTACTTTACTCGCTAAGGGGGAGCTTGTTCTAGATTTGAAGCTTTCGTGACTGCAAGGATTCATACTCTTAGGTTTTTTCGGTAAAGTCACGTAGGTAAAACATTAAAATTAATAAAAGTAAAATAAAACAAATTAAAAAATTAAAAAATTCACGACGTTTCGGAAGCAACACAAGCCTCCTCTCATTTACTTGATACAGCTGTCGTGGCTGTGACGGTTCCACCTGAAGACGGAGGCTCGTGTTGCTTCCGAAACGTCGTGAATTTTTTTATTTTTTTTATTTTACTTTTATTAATTTAAATTTTTTACCTACGCGACTTTACCGAAAAAACCTAGGGGAGCTTGTTGTAAACTCTGCAAAAATTTTGACAGTGTGAAAGGGCCCAAAACGCGGGGAATTAAGATGCCTCTGTTTTATGCCAAGGAACCATCACGACTGTGTCACGGGGCCAAATCTGCACCCACCACCGCCCCCACCACCCCGACGTGGGTGATTCATGCCTTTAAATTACAAACCGGTGAGTCGTAATCCAGGACACGTGTCAGTGTTTGGGGCGGGCCGGTGGGGATTGGTAGGTTCCAGCGTGTTGTTAAGCCCCACTTGTAATCGTCCCCCCCTCCCCCGACTTGTCACGTAAAGGCGTCTCGCGGGCAATGACGGGGGCAAAGCCACACGGAGTCCAAACCACATGGGGTCAAAGCCACACGGAGGGAAAAAAAGGGGGCAAAACCACACGGGGTCAAAGCCACACGGGGTCAAAACCACACGGGGTCAAAACCACACGGGGTCAAAACTACACGGGGTCAAAACCACACGGGGTCAAAACCACACGGGGTCAAAACTACACGGGGTCAAAGCCACACGGGGTCAAAGCCACACGGGGGTAAAACCACATGGGGAAAAAACACACGGACAAAAACCACACGGGGTCAAAAACACACGGAGAAAAGCCACACAGGGGAAAAACCACAGGGGAAAAAACACAGGGTAAAACCACACGGGGTAAAAACCAACGGGGTAAAACCACACAGAGGAAAAACCACACGGGGTAAAACCGCACGGGGTCAAAAACACACGGAGAAAAACCACACGGGGGAAAAAACACACAGGGTAAAACCACACGGGCCTAGCTGTCTCGAATTGCAACTGTGGACACTCTTGATTGCCGACATGCAAACAGCTGTGAAATGTACTTCTGACAAGAGCCAACGGGCCGCTCTCGCCCATCTGTCTGTCCGCGTGCGTCGTTTGCTCCCCTCCCGGGATGCTTTGGTTTTCTTCCACGTTCAATGACTGAACAAAAAAAATGGATCGTTGCCCCATCCCCTCCCACTCTCATGCGTGGGTTTTCTCCCGGCACGCACTCATCGTCTTTGCCTATACGGATTAACAGCGGCGGGTGAAAGGCGTCGTTTTAACATGTTGTTATCCACGCGATTGTCCGTTCAGACGCAGAGTGGATCTCGTCCGTGTACCTCTTCGTAAAGGAGGTGAAGGCAGCAGCAGCCACACCGGGCTGAGTCGTCCCCACGACGCCGGTCGACCACCTGGGGATTGGGCATCCCACGCCGCTGGCGATGTCAGCCAATCTTTGACGGCATCGGGTGGCAGCATCGGTCCACTGTGGCCCTGGATCCCGACTCGGTTGACGCTCGACCATTGGTGGGCCGTGAAAGGGTTTTGAAACCCTGGGGGAGGTTCGACGGGAGGGTCGCTGTAAGAGACATTTTTCTTTTGACGTCAGCCGATGGGAATAATTCTCGTCAATTGACTGAATTCGTATTCTTAGGGTCTTTCGGTAAAGTCACGTAGATGGTTCAAAGAACATTTTAAAAAACTACGTTTCGATCACAACACAAGCGATCGTCCTGATCATAAGCCACTTCTCTTGGGCTATCATTTGTGATGGCCAGGTCACTTCTGAAAAAATATCTACATATCCTTACATGATAAAATAAAATAAAGTTTAGTTGAAATTGTTTTAGTTATGAACTAATATCATGTGTCAACCTACACTCGGATAACAGCTAGGATTAGAACTTTTCAAACAGCATCGTATACTTTTCCAACAATAACCTATTGCCGTTACATGCTATCTCTAGACTATTCCGTTGTGTTTTGTTGATGTTGATGTTTGAGTGCGTTTATGTATGATTGACTTAATGGATGAGTTTGTGTATGTTTGGAATGTATGTACGTTTGAGTTTATGTGCGACTGAGTTCACGTGTGATTGAGCTTATGTATGATGGAGTTCACGAGTGATTGAATTCACGTGTGGTTGAATTAATGTGTGATTGAGTTTATGTAGGATGGATTTCACGTATGATGGAGTTCACGTATGATGGCCTTCACGTGTGATCGACTTCATGCACGATTGAGTTCACGTGCACAGTTGTAACGTTCGGAAATACGCAAAGAAGTCGAACGCTTCATTGCCGTGGTTTGGTTTGGCACGTGGGTAGCGATCGCATGTCCACTGCGCAAGCCGTCACCGCCATAGCATCCCTCCAGAGGGCTCCGCCACAACGAGGGGAAGCCTCGCCACGAGCTTCGGGGAGGAGACCGAACGAGGCGTTTCCACGTGCAGATGGCTCGCGACCGGCTCTTGTCCATTTCGGGAAGGTTTAAAACAAGAAAATTGCTCAACTCTTGTCATGAAACTGGGAGGGCGAGTCCCGGAGTCTTGAGTCGCTCGATGTTTCAGCGGTTTGCCCCGAGTCGATGGCTACATCGGTCGCGAATTCTCTCACTCAACATGGCGGGCTGTGTGAAGACTGTCGCCATCTTACACTCACCCTCACTCCTCACCCACCCACCCTCACTCCTCACCCACTCACCCTGAGTGGGTGAGGAGTGAGGGTGGGTGGGTGAGGAGTGAGGGTGGGTGGGTGAGGAGTGAGGGTGGGTGGGTGAGGAGTGAGGGTGAGTGGGTGAGGAGTGAGGGTGGGTGGGTGTGGAGTGAGGGTGAGTGGGTGAGGAGTGAGGGTGGGTGGGTGAGGAGTGAGGGTGGGTGGGTGAGGAGTGAGGGTGGGTGGGTGAGGAGTGAGGGTGGGTGGGTGAGGAGTGAGGGTGAGTGGGTGAGTAGTGAGGGTGAGTGGGTGAGGAGTGAGGGTGGGTGGGTGAGGAGTGAGGGTGGGTGGGTGAGGAGTGAGGGTGAGTGGGTGAGTAGTGAGGGTGAGTGGGTGAGGAGTGAGGGTGGGTGGGTGAGGAGTGAGGGTGGGTGGGTGAGGAGTGAGGGTGGGTGGGTGTGGAGTGAGGGTGAGTGGGTGAGGAGTGAGGGTGGGTGGGTGAGGAGTGAGGGTGGGTGGGTGAGGAGTGAGGGTGAGTGGGTGAGTAGTGAGGGTGGGTGGGTGAGGAGTGAGGGTGAGTGGGTGAGGAGTGAGGGTGAGTGGGTGAGGAGTGAGGGTGGGTGGGTGAGGAGTGAGGGTGAGTGGGTGAGGAGTGAGGGTGAGTGGGTGAGGAGTGAGGGTGGTTGGGTGAGGAGTGAGGGTGGGTCGGTGAGGAGTGAGGGTGGGTGGGTGAGGAGTGAGGGTGAGTGGGTGAGGAGTGAGGGTGGGTGGGTGAGGAGTGAGGGTGGTTGGGTGAGGAGTGAGGGTGGGTGGGTGAGGAGTGAGGGTGGGTGGGTGAGGAGTGAGGGTGGGTGGGTGAGGAGTGAGGGTGAGTGGGTGAGGAGTGAGGGTGGGTGGGTGAGGAGTGAGGGTGAGTGGGTGAGTAGTGAGGGTGGGTGGGTGAGGAGTGAGGGTGAGTGGGTGAGGAGTGAGGGTGGGTGGGTGAGGAGTGAGGGTGGGTGGGTGTGGAGTGAGGGTGAGTGGGTGAGGAGTGAGGGTGGGTGGGTGAGGAGTGAGGGTGGGTGGGTGAGGAGTGAGGGTGGGTGGGTGAGGAGTGAGGGTGGGTGGGTGAGGAGTGAGGGTGAGTGGGTGAGTAGTGAGGGTGAGTGGGTGAGGAGTGAGGGTGGGTGGGTGAGGAGTGAGGGTGGGTGGGTGAGGAGTGAGGGTGAGTGGGTGAGTAGTGAGGGTGAGTGGGTGAGGAGTGAGGGTGAGTGGGTGAGGAGTGAGGGTGAGTGGGTGAGGAGTGAGGGTGAGTGGGTGAGGAGTGAGGGTGAGTGGGTGAGGAGTGAGGGTGGGTGGGTGAGGAGTGAGGGTGAGTGGGTGAGGAGTGAGGGTGAGTGGGTGAGGAGTGAGGGTGGTTGGGTGAGGAGTGAGGGTGGGTCGGTGAGGAGTGAGGGTGGGTGGGTGAGGAGTGAGGGTGAGTGGGTGAGGAGTGAGGGTGAGTGGGTGAGGAGTGAGGGTGGTTGGGTGAGGAGTGAGGGTGGGTCGGTGAGGAGTGAGGGTGGGTGGGTGAGGAGTGAGGGTGAGTGGGTGAGGAGTGAGGGTGGTTGGGTGAGGAGTGAGGGTGGGTGGGTGAGGAGTGAGGGTGGTTGGGTGAGGAGTGAGGGTGGGTGGGTGAGGAGTGAGGGTGAGTGGGTGAGTAGTGAGGGTGAGTGGGTGAGGAGTGAGAGTTAGTGGGTGAGGAGTGAGGGTGAGTGGGTGAGTTAATCCTCTGGAGTTTGTTGATGTGCTGTGGTTGATGGTTGCTGATGTGTCACTCTACAGAGGGGGCTTTGTGCAGCTTGCCATCTTCCACTCCAGGAAGGGTGTCATACCACAACACAAAATTGCTTTAAAATCATAAAAACACAAGAGAAGCAATGCTTATTTAACAAATTGCATTTGAAACGCCAAACAGTGTTCTGCACACAGATGCCCGAATGGGTTTGCAAAATTTCTTAATGAGGATTTAATGATTACAGGGAATTGTGGTTTTGCTCACATTCTTGAACCGTTGTGCATATGGTTGTGACTTGATTCTTGTTCAATCTTAATGCTCGTTAATTTTCCAATAACACCCTAGCATGTATATGAATGTTTCTTTTTTTCCAACTAGCTTTAGTTTAACATAGCTTCGTCCCACTGAGCTTCACGGCTATAGCCCTTTTTCAGAAGTGACCTGGCCACAAAATGAAAACTTAACCAAGTGACGAATCATCGTGTGGACCATAGCTATCAGCCAAATTCTCTAAACACACTCTTGATTTAAAGCTTTCGTGACTGCAGGAATTCATACTTTTTCGTTTTTTCGGTAAAGTCACGTGGATAGAAAATAAATAGATCACGACGTTTCGATAGCAACACAAGCAAGGGAGCGGGACATTGTGCTGCTCGCAGCAGACATCGCAGCTGTCGCGATTTTCACCTGAAGACGGGCGCTTGTGTTGCGTTCGAAACGTCGCGATTCATTTCATTTCTACCTACGTGACTTTACCCAAAGAACCAAAGAGTATACTCTAAACACACGTTCCTAAATGTGGAGGAGAAAACCGGAGGACTCGGAGAACAATCCACGCGAGCGCGTGCAAACACAATATACACAGGAGTCAGGGTTGGCATCGAACCCACGACCTCCTGGATACCGGCCAAAGGAGTTTATATCTCGCCAGCGTGGCGCCAATAAGCTTTAATCAATGCTTGCCACGGGCTCATCACACGGCCGCAGGGCATACAGTACTACACGGGAGTCAATTATTGTGACTCTGATGCCGGGCCACTGTGAAGTCATGTTGCATAATGTTTAAACGGGCTCATAAATCTCATAGCGACAAGGATGAGGCTCAATCTAAAGGGTGACCCGGTATAGATGGTGAGGAAGAGAGACGCGGTGAAGATGGTGAGGAATAGTGTCCCGGTGTAGATGGTGAGGAAAAGAGACCCGGTGTGGATGGTGAGGAAGAGAGACGCGGTGAGGATGGTGAGGAAGAGAGACGCGGTGAGGATGGTGAGGAAGAGAGACGCGGTGTAGATGGTGAGGAAGAGAGACGCGGTGAGGATGGTGAGGAAGAGAGACGCGGTGTAGATGGTGAGGAAGAGAGACGCGGTGAGGATGGTGAGGAAGAGAGACGCGGTGTAGATGGTGAGGAAGAGAGACGCGGTGTAGATGGTGAGGAACAGAGACGCGGTGTAGATGGTGAGGAAGAGAGACGCGGTGTAGATGGTGAGGAAGGGAGACGCGGTGAAGATGGTGAGGAAGAGAGACGCGGTGTAGATGGTGAGGAAGGGAGACCCGGTGTAGGTGGTGAGGAAGAGAGACGCGGTGAAGATGGTGAGGAAGAGAGACGCGGTGTAGATGGTGAGGAAGAGAGACACGGTGTAGATGGTGAGGAAGGGAGACCCGGTGTAGATGGTGAGGAAGAGAGACACGGTGAAGATGGTGAGGAAGAGAGACGCGGTGTAGATGGTGAGGAAGAGAGACACGGTGTAGATGGTGAGGAAGAGAGACGCGGTGAGGATGGTGAGGAAGAGAGACGCGGTGAGGATGGTGAGGAAGAGAGACGCGGTGTAGATGGTGAGGAAGAGAGACCCGGTGTAGATGGTGAGGAACAGAGACGCGGTGTAGATGGTGAGGAAGAGAGACGCGGTGAGGATGGTGAGGAATAGTGTCCCGGTGTAGATGGTGAGGAAAAGAGACCCGGTGTGGATGGTGAGGAAGAGAGACGCGGTGAGGATGGTGAGGAAGAGAGACGCGGTGAGGATGGTGAGGAAGAGAGACGCGGTGTAGATGGTGAGGAAGAGAGACGCGGTGAGGATGGTGAGGAAGAGAGACGCGGTGTAGATGGTGAGGAAGAGAGACGCGGTGAGGATGGTGAGGAAGAGAGACGCGGTGTAGATGGTGAGGAAGAGAGACGCGGTGTAGATGGTGAGGAACAGAGACGCGGTGTAGATGGTGAGGAAGAGAGACGCGGTGTAGATGGTGAGGAAGGGAGACGCGGTGAAGATGGTGAGGAAGAGAGACGCGGTGTAGATGGTGAGGAAGGGAGACCCGGTGTAGGTGGTGAGGAAGAGAGACGCGGTGAAGATGGTGAGGAAGAGAGACGCGGTGTAGATGGTGAGGAAGAGAGACACGGTGTAGATGGTGAGGAAGGGAGACCCGGTGTAGATGGTGAGGAAGAGAGACGCGGTGTAGATGGTGAGGAACAGAGACGCGGTGTAGATGGTGAGGAAGAGAGACGCGGTGTAGATGGTGAGGAAGGGAGACGCGGTGAAGATGGTGAGGAAGAGAGACGCGGTGTAGATGGTGAGGAACAGAGACGCGGTGTAGATGGTGAGGAAGAGAGACGCGGTGTAGATGGTGAGGAAGGGAGACGCGGTGAAGATGGTGAGGAAGAGAGACGCGGTGTAGATGGTGAGGAAGAGAGACGCGGTGTAGATGGTGAGGAAGAGAGACACGGTGTAGATGGTGAGGAAGAGAGACGCGGTGAGGATGGTGAGGAAGAGAGACGCGGTGAGGATGGTGAGGAAGAGAGACGCGGTGTAGATGGTGAGGAAGAGAGACACGGTGTAGATGGTGAGGAAGGGAGACCCGGTGTAGATGGTGAGGAAGAGAGACGCGGTGAGGATGGTGAGGAAGAGAGACGCGGTGTAGATGGTGAGGAAGAGAGACACGGTGTAGATGGTGAGGAAGAGAGACGCGGTGAGGATGGTGAGGAAGAGAGACGCGGTGAGGATGGTGAGGAAGAGAGACGCGGTGTAGATGGTGAGGAAGAGAGACCCGGTGTAGATGGTGAGGAACAGAGACGCGGTGTAGATGGTGAGGAAGAGAGACGCGGTGAGGATGGTGAGGAAGAGAGACGCGGTGTAGATGGTGAGGAAGAGAGACGCGGTGTAGATGGTGAGGAAGAGAGACGCGGTGTAGATGGTGAGGAAGAGAGACGCGGTGTAGATGGTGAGGAAGGGAGACGCGGTGTAGATGGTGAGTAACAGAGACCCGGTGTGGATGGTGAGGAAGAGAGACCCGGTGAGGATGATGAGGAAGAGAGACGCGGTGTAGATGGTGAGGAAGAGAGACCCGGTGTAGGTGGTGAGGAAGAGAGACCCGGTGAGGATGATGAGGAAGAGAGACCCGGTGTGGATGGTGAGGAAGAGAGACCCGGTGTAGGTGGTGAGGAAGAGAGACGCGGTGTAGATGGTGAGGAAGAGAGACCCGGTGTGGATGGTGAGGAAGAGAGACGCGGTGTAGATGGTGAGGAAGAGAGACGCGGTGTAGATGGTGAGTAACAGAGACCCGGTGTAGATGGTGAGGAAGAGAGACGCGGTGTGGATGGTGAGGAAGAGAGACGCGGTGAGGATGGTGAGGAAGAGAGACGCGGTGTGGATGGTGAGGAAGAGAGACACGGTGAGGATGGTGAGGAAAAGAGACGCGGTGTAGATGGTGAGGAAGAGAGACCTGGTGTAGATGGTGAAGAAGAGAGACGCGGTGTAGATGGTGAGGAAGAGAGACCTGGTGTAGATGGTGAGGGAGAGAGACCCGGTGTAGATGGTGAGGAAGAGAGACCTGGTGTAGATGGTGAGGAAGAGAGACCCAGTGTGGATGGTGAGGAAGAGAGACCGGTGTGGATGGTGAGGAAGAGAGACCGGTGTAGATGGTGAGGAAGACTGACCCGGTGTAGATGGTGAGGGAGAGAGACGCGGTGAGGATGGTGAGGAAGAGAGACGCGGTGAGGATGGTGAGGAAGAGAGACGCGGTGTAGATGGTGAGGAAGAGAGACGCGGTGTAGTTGGTGAGGAAGAGAGACGCGGTGTGGATGGTGAGGAAACGAGACCCGGTGTAGATGGTGAGGAAGAGAGACGTGGTGTAGATGGTGAGGAAGAGAGACACGGTGTAGATGGTGAGGAAGATAGACCTAGTGTAGATGGTGAGGAAGAGAGACGCGGTGTAGATGGTGAGGAAGAGAGACCTGGTGTAGATGGTGAGGAAGAGAGACCCAGTGTGGATGGTGAGGAAGAGAGACCGGTGTGGATGGTGAGGAAGAGAGACGCGGTGTAGATGGTGAGGAAGAGAGACCCGGTGTAGATGGTGAGGGAGAGAGACGCGGTGAGGATGGTGAGAAAGAGAGACGCGGTGTAGATGGTGAGGAAGAGAGACGCAGTGTAGATGGTGAGGAAGAGAGACGCGGTGTGGATGGTGAGGAAGAGAGAAGCGGTGTAGATGGTGAGGAAGAGAGACGCGGTGTAGATGGTGAGGAAGAGAGACGCGGTGTGGATGGTGAGGAAACGAGACCCGGTGTAGATGGTGAGGAAGAGAGACGTGGTGTAGATGGTGAGGAAGAGAGACGCGGTGTAGATGGTGAGGAAGAAAGTCGCGGTGTAGATGGTGAGGAACAGAGACGCGGTGTAGATGGTGAGGAAGAGAGACGCGGTGTAGATGGTGAGGAAGAGAGACGCGGTGTAGATGGTGAGGAAGGGAGACGCGGTGTAGATGGTGAGGAAGAGAGACGCGGTGAGGATGGTGAGGAAGAGAGACGCGGTGTAGATGGTGAGGAAGAGAGACGCGGTGTAGATGGTGAGGAAGGGAGACGCGGTGTAGATGGTGAGGAAGAGAGACGCGGTGAGGATGGTGAGGAAGAGAGACGCGGTGTAGATGGTGAGGAAGAGAGACGCGGTGTGGATGGTGAGGAAGGGAGACGCGGTGTAGATGGTGAGGAAAAGAGACACGGTGTGGATGGTGAGGAAGAGAGACTCGGTGTAGATGGTGAGGAAGGGAGACACGGTGTAGATGGTGAGGAAGAGAGACGCGGTGTGGATGGTGAGGAAGGGAGACACGGTGTAGATGGTGAGGAAGAGAGACACGGTGTGGATGGTGAGGAAGACAGACACGGTGTAGATGGTGAGGAAGAGAGACCCGGTGTAGATGGTGAGGAAGAGAGATGCGGTGTAGATGGTGAGGAAGGGAGACCCGGTGTAGATGGTGAGGAAGGGAGACACGGTGTAGATGGTGAGGAAAAGATACGCGGTGTAGATGGTGAGGAAGAGAGACACGGTGTGGATGGTGAGGAGGAGAGACCCGGTGTAGATGGTGAGGAAGGGAGACACGGTGTAGATGGTGAGGAAGAGAGACGTGGTGTGGATGGTGAGGAAGGGAGACACGGTGTAGATGGTGAGGAAGAGAGACACGGTGTGGATGGTGAGGAAGGGAGACACGGTGTAGATGGTGAGGAAGAGAGACCCGGTGTAGATGGTGAGGAAGAGAGACCCGGTGTAGATGGTGAGGAAGAGAGACGCGGTGTGGATGGTGAGGAAGGGAGACATGGTGTAGATGGTGAGGAAGAGAGACACGGTGTAGATGGTGAGGAAGGGAGACGCGGTGTGGATGGTGAGGAAGAGAGACGCGGTGTAGATGGTGAGGAAGGGAGACGCGGTGTGGATGGTGAGGAAGGGAGACCCGGTGTAGATGGTGAGGAAGAGAGACGCGGTGTAGATGGTGAGGAAGGGAGACGCGGTGTGGATGGTGAGGAAGGGAGACCCGGTGTAGATGGTGAGGAAGAGAGATGCGGTGAGGATGGTGAGGAAGAGAGACCCGGTGTAGATGGTGAGGAAGAGAGACGCGGTGAGGATGGTGAGGAAGAGAGACGCGGTGTAGATGGTGAGGAACAGAGACGCGGTGAGGATGGTGAGGAAGAGAGACCCGGTGTGGATGGTGAGGAAGGGAGACGCGGTGTAGATGGTGAGGAAGAGAGACGTGGTGAGGATGGTGAGGAAGGGAGACGCGGTGTAGATGGTGAGGATGGTGAGGAAGGGAGACGCGGTGTAGATGGTGAGGATGGTGAGGAAGGGAGACGCGGTGTAGATGGTGAGGAAGAGAGACGCGGTGTAGATGGTGAGGAAGAGAGACGTGGTGAGGATGGTGAGGAAGGGAGACGCGGTGTAGATGGTGAGGATGGTGAGGAAGGGAGACGCGGTGTAGATGGTGAGGATGGTGAGGAAGGGAGACGCGGTGTAGATGGTGTAGATGGTGAGGAAGAGAGACGCGGTGAGGATGGTGAGGAAGAGAGACGCGGTGTAGATGGTGAGGAAGAGCGACGCGGAGAGGATGGTGAGGAAGAGAGACGCGGTGAGGATGGTGAGGAAGAGAGACGCGGTGTAGATGGTGAGGAAGAGAGACGCGGAGAGGATGGTGAGGAAGAGAGACGCGGTGAGGATGGTGAGGAAGAGAGACGCGGTGTGGATGGTGAGGAAACGAGACCCGGTGTGGATGGTGAGGAAGAGAGACGCGGTGTAGATGGTGAGGAAGAGAGACGCGGTGTGGATGGTGAGGAAGAGAGACGCGGTGAGGATGGTGAGGAAGAGAGACGCGGTGTAGATGGTGAGGAAGAGAGACGCGGTGAGGATGGTGAGGAAGAGAGACGCGGTGTAGATGGTGAGGAAGAGAGATGCGGTGTAGATGGTGAGGAAGGGAGACGCGGTGAAGATGGTGAGGAAGAGAGACGCGGTGTAGATGGTGAGGAAGGGAGACCCGGTGTAGGTGGTGAGGAAGAGAGACGCGGTGAAGATGGTGAGGAAGAGAGACGCGGTGTAGATGGTGAGGAAGAGAGACACGGTGTAGATGGTGAGGAAGGGAGACCCGGTGTAGATGGTGAGGAAGAGAGACGCGGTGTAGATGGTGAGGAACAGAGACGCGGTGTAGATGGTGAGGAAGAGAGACGCGGTGTAGATGGTGAGGAAGGGAGACGCGGTGAAGATGGTGAGGAAGAAAGACGCGGTGTAGATGGTGAGGAACAGAGACGCGGTGTAGATGGTGAGGAAGAGAGACGCGGTGTAGATGGTGAGGAAGGGAGACGCGGTGAAGATGGTGAGGAAGAGAGACGCGGTGTAGATGGTGAGGAAGGGAGACCCGGTGTAGGTGGTGAGGAAGAGAGACGCGGTGAAGATGGTGAGGAAGAGAGACGCGGTGTAGATGGTGAGGAAGAGAGACACGGTGTAGATGGTGAGGAAGGGAGACCCGGTGTAGATGGTGAGGAAGAGAGACGCGGTGAGGATGGTGAGGAAGAGAGACGCGGTGTAGATGGTGAGGAAGAGAGACACGGTGTAGATGGTGAGGAAGAGAGACGCGGTGAGGATGGTGAGGAAGAGAGACGCGGTGAGGATGGTGAGGAAGAGAGACGCGGTGTACATGGTGAGGAAGAGAGACCCGGTGTAGATGGTGAGGAACAGAGACGCGGTGTAGATGGTGAGGAAGAGAGACGCGGTGAGGATGGTGAGGAAGAGAGACGCGGTGTAGATGGTGAGGAAGAGAGACGCGGTGTAGATGGTGAGGAAGAGAGACGCGGTGTAGATGGTGAGGAAGAGAGACGCGGTGTAGATGGTGAGGAAGGGAGACGCGGTGTAGATGGTGAGTAACAGAGACCCGGTGTGGATGGTGAGGAAGAGAGACCCGGTGAGGATGATGAGGAAGAGAGACCCGGTGTAGATGGTGAGGAAGAGAGACCCGGTGTAGGTGGTGAGGAAGAGAGACCCGGTGAGGATGATGAGGAAGAGAGACCCGGTGTGGATGGTGAGGAAGAGAGACCCGGTGTAGGTGGTGAGGAAGAGAGACGCGGTGTAGATGGTGAGGAAGAGAGACCCGGTGTGGATGGTGAGGAAGAGAGACGCGGTGTAGATGGTGAGGAAGAGAGACGCGGTGTAGATGGTGAGTAACAGAGACCCGGTGTAGATGGTGAGGAAGAGAGACGCGGTGTGGATGGTGAGGAAGAGAGACGCGGTGAGGATGGTGAGGAAGAGAGACGCGGTGTGGATGGTGAGGAAGAGAGACACGGTGAGGATGGTGAGGAAAAGAGACGCGGTGTAGATGGTGAAGAAGAGAGACCTGGTGTAGATGGTGAAGAAGAGAGACGCGGTGTAGATGGTGAGGAAGAGAGACCTGGTGTAGATGGTGAGGGAGAGAGACCCGGTGTAGATGGTGAGGAAGAGAGACCTGGTGTAGATGGTGAGGAAGAGAGACCCAGTGTGGATGGTGAGGAAGAGAGACCGGTGTGGATGGTGAGGAAGAGAGACCGGTGTAGATGGTGAGGAAGAGAGACCCGGTGTAGATGGTGAGGGAGAGAGACGCGGTGAGGATGGTGAGGAAGAGAGACGCGGTGTAGATGGTGAGGAAGAGAGACGCGGTGTAGTTGGTGAGGAAGAGAGACCCGGTGAGGATGATGAGGAAGAGAGACGCGGTGTAGATGGTGAGGAAGAGAGACCCGGTGTAGGTGGTGAGGAAGAGAGACCCGGTGAGGATGATGAGGAAGAGAGACCCGGTGTGGATGGTGAGGAAGAGAGACCCGGTGTAGGTGGTGAGGAAGAGAGACGCGGTGTAGATGGTGAGGAAGAGAGACCCGGTGTGGATGGTGAGGAAGAGAGACGCGGTGTAGATGGTGAGGAAGAGAGACGCGGTGTAGATGGTGAGGAAGAGAGATGCGGTGAGGATGGTGAGGAAGAGAGACGCGGTGTGGATGGTGAGGAAGAGAGACACGGTGAGGATGGTGAGGAAGAGAGACGCGGTGTGGATGGTGAGGAAGAGAGACACGGTGAGGATGGTGAGGAAAAGAGACGCGGTGTAGATGGTGAGGAAGAGAGACCTGGTGTAGATGGTGAAGAAGAGAGACGCGGTGTAGATGGTGAGGAAGAGAGACCTGGTGTAGATGGTGAGGGAGAGAGACCCGGTGTAGATGGTGAGGAAGAGAGACCTGGTGTAGATGGTGAGGAAGAGAGACCCAGTGTGGATGGTGAGGAAGAGAGACCGGTGTGGATGGTGAGGAAGAGAGACCGGTGTAGATGGTGAGGAAGAGAGACCCGGTGTAGATGGTGAGGGAGAGAGACGCGGTGAGGATGGTGAGGAAGAGAGACGCGGTGAGGATGGTGAGGAAGAGAGACGCGGTGTAGATGGTGAGGAAGAGAGACGCGGTGTAGTTGGTGAGGAAGAGAGACGCGGTGTGGATGGTGAGGAAACGAGACCCGGTGTAGATGGTGAGGAAGAGAGACGTGGTGTAGATGGTGAGGAAGAGAGACACGGTGTAGATGGTGAGGAAGATAGACCTGGTGTAGATGGTGAGGAAGAGAGACGCGGTGTAGATGGTGAGGAAGAGAGACCTGGTGTAGATGGTGAGGAAGAGAGACCCAGTGTGGATGGTGAGGAAGAGAGACCGGTGTGGATGGTGAGGAAGAGAGACGCGGTGTAGATGGTGAGGAAGAGAGACCCGGTGTAGATGGTGAGGGAGAGAGACGCGGTGAGGATGGTGAGAAAGAGAGACGCGGTGTAGATGGTGAGGAAGAGAGACGCAGTGTAGATGGTGAGGAAGAGAGACGCGGTGTGGATGGTGAGGAAGAGAGAAGCGGTGTAGATGGTGAGGAAGAGAGACGCGGTGTAGATGGTGAGGAAGAGAGACGCGGTGTGGATGGTGAGGAAACGAGACCCGGTGTAGATGGTGAGGAAGAGAGACGTGGTGTAGATGGTGAGGAAGAGAGACGCGGTGTAGATGGTGAGGAAGAAAGTCGCGGTGTAGATGGTGAGGAACAGAGACGCGGTGTAGATGGTGAGGAAGAGAGACGCGGTGTAGATGGTGAGGAAGAGAGACGCGGTGTAGATGGTGAGGAAGGGAGACGCGGTGTAGATGGTGAGGAAGAGAGACGCGGTGAGGATGGTGAGGAAGAGAGACGCGGTGTAGATGGTGAGGAAGAGAGACGCGGTGTAGATGGTGAGGAAGGGAGACGCGGTGTAGATGGTGAGGAAGAGAGACGCGGTGAGGATGGTGAGGAAGAGAGACGCGGTGTAGATGGTGAGGAAGAGAGACACGGTGTGGATGGTGAGGAAGGGAGACGCGGTGTAGATGGTGAGGAAAAGAGACACGGTGTGGATGGTGAGGAAGAGAGACTCGGTGTAGATGGTGAGGAAGGGAGACACGGTGTAGATGGTGAGGAAGAGAGACGCGGTGTGGATGGTGAGGAAGGGAGACACGGTGTAGATGGTGAGGAAGAGAGACACGGTGTGGATGGTGAGGAAGACAGACACGGTGTAGATGGTGAGGAAGAGAGACCCGGTGTAGATGGTGAGGAAGAGAGATGCGGTGTAGATGGTGAGGAAGGGAGACCCGGTGTAGATGGTGAGGAAGGGAGACACGGTGTAGATGGTGAGGAAGAGAGACGCGGTGTAGATGGTGAGGAAGAGAGACACGGTGTGGATGGTGAGGAGGAGAGACCCGGTGTAGATGGTGAGGAAGGGAGACACGGTGTAGATGGTGAGGAAGAGAGACGCGGTGTGGATGGTGAGGAAGGGAGACACGGTGTAGATGGTGAGGAAGAGAGACACGGTGTGGATGGTGAGGAAGGGAGACACGGTGTAGATGGTGAGGAATAGAGACCCGGTGTAGATGGTGAGGAAGAGAGACCCGGTGTAGATGGTGAGGAAGAGAGACGCGGTGTGGATGGTGAGGAAGGGAGACATGGTGTAGATGGTGAGGAAGAGAGACACGGTGTAGATGGTGAGGAAGGGAGACGCGGTGTGGATGGTGAGGAAGAGAGACCCGGTGTAGATGGTGAGGAAGAGAGACGCGGTGTAGATGGTGAGGAAGAGAGACGCGGTGTAGATGGTGAGGAAGAGAGACGCGGTGTAGATGGTGAGGAAGGGAGACGCGGTGTAGATGGTGAGTAACAGAGACCCGGTGTGGATGGTGAGGAAGAGAGACCCGGTGAGGATGATGAGGAAGAGAGACCCGGTGTAGATGGTGAGGAAGAGAGACCCGGTGTAGGTGGTGAGGAAGAGAGACCCGGTGAGGATGATGAGGAAGAGAGACCCGGTGTGGATGGTGAGGAAGAGAGACCCGGTGTAGGTGGTGAGGAAGAGAGACGCGGTGTAGATGGTGAGGAAGAGAGACCCGGTGTGGATGGTGAGGAAGAGAGACGCGGTGTAGATGGTGAGGAAGAGAGACGCGGTGTAGATGGTGAGTAACAGAGACCCGGTGTAGATGGTGAGGAAGAGAGACGCGGTGTGGATGGTGAGGAAGAGAGACGCGGTGAGGATGGTGAGGAAGAGAGACGCGGTGTGGATGGTGAGGAAGAGAGACACGGTGAGGATGGTGAGGAAAAGAGACGCGGTGTAGATGGTGAGGAAGAGAGACCTGGTGTAGATGGTGAAGAAGAGAGACGCGGTGTAGATGGTGAGGAAGAGAGACCTGGTGTAGATGGTGAGGGAGAGAGACCCGGTGTAGATGGTGAGGAAGAGAGACCTGGTGTAGATGGTGAGGAAGAGAGACCCAGTGTGGATGGTGAGGAAGAGAGACCGGTGTGGATGGTGAGGAAGAGAGACCGGTGTAGATGGTGAGGAAAAGAGACCCGGTGTAGATGGTGAGGGAGAGAGACGCGGTGAGGATGGTGAGGAAGAGAGACGCGGTGTAGATGGTGAGGAAGAGAGACGCGGTGTAGTTGGTGAGGAAGAGAGACCCGGTGAGGATGATGAGGAAGAGAGACGCGGTGTAGATGGTGAGGAAGAGAGACCCGGTGTAGGTGGTGAGGAAGAGAGACCCGGTGAGGATGATGAGGAAGAGAGACCCGGTGTGGATGGTGAGGAAGAGAGACCCGGTGTAGGTGGTGAGGAAGAGAGACGCGGTGTAGATGGTGAGGAAGAGAGACCCGGTGTGGATGGTGAGGAAGAGAGACGCGGTGTAGATGGTGAGGAAGAGAGACGCGGTGTAGATGGTGAGGAAGAGAGACGCGGTGAGGATGGTGAGGAAGAGAGACGCGGTGTGGATGGTGAGGAAGAGAGACACGGTGAGGATGGTGAGGAAGAGAGACGCGGTGTGGATGGTGAGGAAGAGAGACACGGTGAGGATGGTGAGGAAAAGAGACGCGGTGTAGATGGTGAGGAAGAGAGACCTGGTGTAGATGGTGAAGAAGAGAGACGCGGTGTAGATGGTGAGGAAGAGAGACCTGGTGTAGATGGTGAGGGAGAGAGACCCGGTGTAGATGGTGAGGAAGAGAGACCTGGTGTAGATGGTGAGGAAGAGAGACCCAGTGTGGATGGTGAGGAAGAGAGACCGGTGTGGATGGTGAGGAAGAGAGACCGGTGTAGATGGTGAGGAAGAGAGACCCGGTGTAGATGGTGAGGGAGAGAGACGCGGTGAGGATGGTGAGGAAGAGAGACGCGGTGAGGATGGTGAGGAAGAGAGACGCGGTGTAGATGGTGAGGAAGAGAGACGCGGTGTAGTTGGTGAGGAAGAGAGACGCGGTGTGGATGGTGAGGAAACGAGACCCGGTGTAGATGGTGAGGAAGAGAGACGTGGTGTAGATGGTGAGGAAGAGAGACACGGTGTAGATGGTGAGGAAGATAGACCTGGTGTAGATGGTGAGGAAGAGAGACGCGGTGTAGATGGTGAGGAAGAGAGACCTGGTGTAGATGGTGAGGAAGAGAGACCCAGTGTGGATGGTGAGGAAGAGAGACCGGTGTGGATGGTGAGGAAGAGAGACGCGGTGTAGATGATGAGGAAGAGAGACCCGGTGTAGATGGTGAGGGAGAGAGACGCGGTGAGGATGGTGAGAAAGAGAGACGCGGTGTAGATGGTGAGGAAGAGAGACGCAGTGTAGATGGTGAGGAAGAGAGACGCGGTGTGGATGGTGAGGAAGAGAGAAGCGGTGTAGATGGTGAGGAAGAGAGACGCGGTGTAGATGGTGAGGAAGAGAGACGCGGTGTGGATGGTGAGGAAACGAGACCCGGTGTAGATGGTGAGGAAGAGAGACGTGGTGTAGATGGTGAGGAAGAGAGACGCGGTGTAGATGGTGAGGAAGAAAGTCGCGGTGTAGATGGTGAGGAACAGAGACGCGGTGTAGATGGTGAGGAAGAGAGACGCGGTGTAGATGGTGAGGAAGAGAGACGCGGTGTAGATGGTGAGGAAGGGAGACGCGGTGTAGATGGTGAGGAAGAGAGACGCGGTGAGGATGGTGAGGAAGAGAGACGCGGTGTAGATGGTGAGGAAGAGAGACGCGGTGTAGATGGTGAGGAAGGGAGACGCGGTGTAGATGGTGAGGAAGAGAGACGCGGTGAGGATGGTGAGGAAGAGAGACGCGGTGTAGATGGTGAGGAAGAGAGACGCGGTGTGGATGGTGAGGAAGGGAGACGCGGTGTAGATGGTGAGGAAAAGAGACACGGTGTGGATGGTGAGGAAGAGAGACTCGGTGTAGATGGTGAGGAAGGGAGACACGGTGTAGATGGTGAGGAAGAGAGACGCGGTGTGGATGGTGAGGAAGGGAGACACGGTGTAGATGGTGAGGAAGAGAGACACGGTGTGGATGGTGAGGAAGACAGACACGGTGTAGATGGTGAGGAAGAGAGACCCGGTGTAGATGGTGAGGAAGAGAGATGCGGTGTAGATGGTGAGGAAGGGAGACCCGGTGTAGATGGTGAGGAAGGGAGACACGGTGTAGATGGTGAGGAAGAGAGACGCGGTGTAGATGGTGAGGAAGAGAGACACGGTGTGGATGGTGAGGAGGAGAGACCCGGTGTAGATGGTGAGGAAGGGAGACACGGTGTAGATGGTGAGGAAGAGAGACGCGGTGTGGATGGTGAGGAAGGGAGACACGGTGTAGATGGTGAGGAAGAGAGACACGGTGTGGATGGTGAGGAAGGGAGACACGGTGTAGATGGTGAGGAATAGAGACCCGGTGTAGATGGTGAGGAAGAGAGACCCGGTGTAGATGGTGAGGAAGAGAGACGCGGTGTGGATGGTGAGGAAGGGAGACATGGTGTAGATGGTGAGGAAGAGAGACACGGTGTAGATGGTGAGGAAGGGAGACGCGGTGTGGATGGTGAGGAAGAGAGACCCGGTGTAGATGGTGAGGAAGAGAGACGCGGTGTAGATGGTGAGGAAGAGAGACCCGGTGTAGATGGTTAGGAAACGAGACCCGGTGTGTAGATGGTGAGGAAGAGAGACGCGGTGAGGATGGTGAGGAAGAGAGACACGGTGTAGATGGTGAGGAAGAGAGACGTGGTGTAGATGGTGAGGAAGAGAGACGAGGTGTAGATGGTGAGGAAGAGAGACGCGGTGTAGATGGTGAGGAAGGGAGACGCGGTGAGGATGGTGAGGAAGAGAGACCCGGTGTAGATGGTGAGGAAGAGAGACACGGTGTAGATGGTGAGGAAGAGAGACCCGGTGAGGATGGTGAGGAAGAGAGACCCGGTGTAGATGGTGAGGAAGAGAGACACGGTGTAGATGGTCAGGAAGAGAGACCCGGTGAGGATGGTGAGGAAGAGAGACCCGGTGTAGATGGTGAGGAAGAGAGACCTGGTGTAGATGGTGAGGAAGGGAGACGCGGTGTGGATGGTGAGGAAGAGAGACGCGGTGTAGATGGTGAGGAAGGGAGACGCGGTGTGGATGGTGAGGAAGGGAGACCCGGTGTAGATGGTGAGGAAGAGAGACGCGGTGAGGATGGTGAGGAAGAGAGACCCGGTGTAGATGGTGAGGAAGAGAGACGCGGTGAGGATGGTGAGGAAGAGAGACGCGGTGTAGATGGTGAGGAACAGAGACGCGGTGAGGATGGTGAGGAAGAGAGACCCGGTGTGGATGGTGAGGAAGGGAGACGCGGTGTAGATGGTGAGGAAGAGAGACGTGGTGAGGATGGTGAGGAAGGGAGACGCGGTGTAGATGGTGAGGATGGTGAGGAAGGGAGACGCGGTGTAGATGGTGAGGATGGTGAGGAAGGGAGACGCGGTGTAGATGGTGAGGAAGAGAGACGCGGTGTAGATGGTGAGGAAGAGAGACGTGGTGAGGATGGTGAGGAAGGGAGACGCGGTGTAGATGGTGAGGATGGTGAGGAAGGGAGACGCGGTGTAGATGGTGAGGATGGTGAGGAAGGGAGACGCGGTGTAGATGGTGTAGATGGTGAGGAAGAGAGACGCGGTGAGGATGGTGAGGAAGAGAGACGCGGTGTAGATGGTGAGGAAGAGCGACGCGGAGAGGATGGTGAGGAAGAGAGACGCGGTGAGGATGGTGAGGAAGAGAGACGCGGTGTAGATGGTGAGGAAGAGAGACGCGGAGAGGATGGTGAGGAAGAGAGACGCGGTGAGGATGGTGAGGAAGAGAGACGCGGTGTGGATGGTGAGGAAACGAGACCCGGTGTGGATGGTGAGGAAGAGAGACGCGGTGTAGATGGTGAGGAAGAGAGACGCGGTGTGGATGGTGAGGAAGAGAGACGCGGTGAGGATGGTGAGGAAGAGAGACGCGGTGTAGATGGTGAGGAAGAGAGACGCGGTGAGGATGGTGAGGAAGAGAGACGCGGTGTAGATGGTGAGGAAGAGAGACGCGGTGTAGATGGTGAGGAAGAGAGACGCGGTGTAGATGGTGAGGAACAGAGACGCGGTGAGGATGGTGAGGGAGAGAGACTCGGTGTAGATGGTGAGGAAGAGAGACGCGGTGTAGATGGTGAGGAAGAGAGACGTGGTGTAGATGGTGAGGGAGAGAGACTCGGTGTAGATGGTGAGGAAGAGAGACGCGGTGTAGATGGTGAGGGAGAGAGACGCGGTGTAGATGGTGAGGAAGAGAGACGCGGTGAGGATGGTGAGGAAGAGAGACGCGGTGTAGATGGTGAGGAACAGAGACGCGGTGAGGATGGTGAGGAAGAGAGACCCGGTGTGGATGGTGAGGAAGGGAGACGCGGTGTAGATGGTGAGGATGGTGAGGAAGGGAGACGCGGTGTAGATGGTGAGGATGGTGAGGAAGGGAGACGCGGTGTAGATAGTGAGGATGGTGAGGAAGGGAGACGCGGTGTAGATGGTGAGGATGGTGAGGAAGGGAGACGCGGTGTAGATGGTGTAGATGGTGAGGAAGAGAGACGCGGTGTAGATGGTGAGGAAGAGAGACGCGGAGAGGATGGTGAGGAAGAGAGACGCGGTGAGGATGGTGAGGAAGAGAGACGCGGTGTAGATGGTGAGGATGGTGAGGAAGGGAGACGCGGTGTAGATGGTGAGGATGGTGAGGAAGGGAGACGCGGTGTAGATGGTGAGGATGGTGAGGAAGAGAGACGCGGTGTAGATGGTGAGGAAGAGTGACCCGGTGAGGCGACGACCACCAGAGCGATGGAGCGACAAAGTGATAGTGCAGCAGTGCAGCATCAAAAGGCCGTGACAGATGGCAGCAGTGTACGGAGGCCATTGTCCACCGGTGGTTCGTGATGACGAAGCTGATGATTGTGTGCTCAGAGGGAACATGTTGAGTGTGGAGCGTAACGTACTGGTCCATTGGTCAGATGACAAGAACATGGCAAGCCAAGTCCCCTCAGATGCGGTACGATTGTAGCATCATGGCTACTTCCGTTAAATTGCGATGTTTTACCGTGAAAAAAAAAAAACCCCACCTCGATAATGTTCTGTATTACAGCAACATTGACTCACGTCTGGACTCGGGGCTTCATACTCAATGGGCGCACTGTGTTGAATGCCAATGTCAAACACCGCGGTAATGCGCGCATCAGAAGAGTAAATGCCAACAGGCCTCGCCCGCTTTGATGGGCATGAACATCACACTTTATCCTTCCAAAACCAAAAAAAAAACCTGTCAAAAAAAGACGTCATATTTGGACTTAGAACCCATGAAAACAAAAACATCATCCGGGATATAATCTTTTTTAGTAAGCCTAGGTTCAAAAACCAGACAGGTTCAACATTGTTTCTGCAACCGCCACCCCCTCTCCCCCCTCTCCCCCCACAATTTTGAGGGGCCAAACACACTTTAAAGTTCAGGTTGTTCCGGTTATAAGAATACACTTCCCTATATACCCCGTTCCAACGGCAAACACACGACCCGCTTGCCTGGCTCCGGTAGCAGGAGGTCGTGGGTTCTATCTCGACCCTGACGATGCCTGCTGTATATTTGGAGTTTGCGCGTCTCTCTCACACAGTGGTGAGATGTTAACTACCTCGCCTGGTACACAGGAGGTCGTGGGATTGATCCCGACCCTGACGATGCCTGCTGTATATTTGGAGTTTGCGTGTCTCTCTCTCACAGTGGTGAGATGTTAACTACCTCGCCTGGTATATAGGAGGTCGTGGGTTCGATCCCGACGCTGACGATGCCTGCTGTATATTTGGAGTTTGCGTGTCGCTCTCACACAGTGGTGAGATGTTAACTACCTCGCCTGGTGTACAGGATGTCGTGGCTTCGATCCCGACCCTGACGATGCCTGCTGTATATTTGGAGTTTGCGTGTCGCTCTCCGTGGTCGCGTGGATTTTTCTTCCGGCCCTCCAATTTTTACCTCCGCGTTCAGAATAAACTATAACGCGCGTTTAGAGTTTTTAGGCTGCTATAAATGACGATGAGCCACTTCATTGAGCTATCATCTGTAATAGTCAGGTCACTTCTGAAAACGAGCAACGTCGCTCAGTGGGCACCTTACCTGGTAAAATACGAAAAATTGTTTTGGAATCTCACCGGACAAACTGCACAATCTGTCAACGCAACCGATTTTAGCGATACGCTGCCGATTATTTTATTTTTTACCCTGTCACCTATGTTCTAAACGAATCATTACCTCTTCGTAAAATAATAAACAAGTTTATTTTAGCTTTTGCATACGCAATTTCTGCTTTGAATAAAATAAAAAATCAGCGTGTGGTAAACATTTTTAAACAAAACAAAATAAATCAGCAGCCTCGACCCTTTGAATCGGTAGGGCTGCCAAACAATGCAGACCCCTGTCGTTTTTTGAACCGACCTCGGCCACAACACCACATAACATCTATGGCTACCAATCGCTCAAACAACACTGTGCTCATGAAGTAATGTATTACATATGGTGGAGTGTTTCATTCTACTGTGTTTATAACGCGTTGAAAGTCTCCATGTGGTCGCACCAACAAACCCAAAAGAATCCCACGGACTTTCTCTCCAGCCGGCATTACCTTCTCCGTCACAATGCCGCACCTGGAGGCTTGGTGAGGCCAGACAAGTCACAGGCCTAGTGAGGTGTGACATGCCACAGGCCTGGTGAGGTGTGACATGCCACAGGCCTGGTGAGGCCAGTCACATCACAGGCCTGGTGAGGCCGGTCCCGTCACAGGCCTCGTGAGGTCTGTAAAATCACAGGCCTGCTGAGGCGTGACACGTCACACGTGTGTTGAGGCCCAACACGGCATGACCTTTTTTGCTGAGGTGGTGGGGGAAGTCGTGTAAAAGTGACTACACCCTCACGTCATCCTTGAAAACAAGACCCCTATCCCGCTGGTCTCTTTTGAATTCTCACCTGGGTCAAGGAAAGTATTGCTGGGTCGATACGTTCACCCCGGGAAAAAAAAGGTCCTGACCTGACCGCATTCGACTTGTTGGCTTGCCATGTTGATTGAAAGTAAAAACCCGCCTCTACTCACTGCACCACCAACACCTTCATGGACGTCACCTAGAAAAGCCACAGTAAGGAGATTGAAAGGCACCATTTGTGACCTAGCGAATTGGGTCCTTCCGTCATGCCCCGCTCTCGTCACCTGACATCACCAAAATGCGCGAATAATGCGTTCTTGTTTTAGGCCACCACCTCAAAGTGGTAAAAATTTCTGCTCATATTATTTTTGGCACCAAAAACTGGACAGGGAAACAACTGATTTTTTCTGGTTTGCTGCCCAGACATCGCCTCTCGTGTGGTCCATTGTCAATATTATTTGTTTTCCAGCCTGCTACTCTTTTCAGTCGGATGAGTTTCTCACCGTTTACAGAGGGTGTGTACTGACACAGCCAATGTCTTATCGGAAGCATGTCTGCACAGATCAATCTACGTGTGTGTGTCGACAGATGCAGTTTAATGAATCCCAGGTTTAATCACGTTGAACTTTTTTTGCACCGTACATAGCCAACCTTGGTTATTGGGGAGGTATACACAGCCTCTTGGCGTATGCAAAAAAACATCACTAATTCTCTGCAGCAGTGTATTGCGGTTATCTTCTCTTTGGCCACCATGGAAATACATCTTAAGCAAAAATGGACAGAGTTTATCTAACAATTGACAGATTTCGTTAGGGTCAAACTTGATTTGAAGCTTTCGTGACTGCAGGAATCCATACTCTGTGGTTCTTTCGGTAAAGTCACGTAGGTAGAAAATAATCGAAACGTCGTGATCAATTATTTTTTACCTACGTGACTTTACCAAAAGAAACAAAGAGTATTTATCAAGGTCGTGTTAGCCAACCCCAATGATTCCATACATTATTTTCGCAGCTCCCAAAATTCCTTTAGAACTTTTCAGAAGCATTGTTGCAGAATGCGGATGTGTGTTAAGTTTAACACGGAGGCTTTTGCAACCATTTGTCTCACAAGTGAAAACATCAAATGTATCACTCTATATAAGACCGAAATAGGAGGATTTCTCCACCATTCTGACTGTCGCCTGACGATGCGAAATGTCGCGGTACTCAAATTATAAATTGTTGTGGGTTTTACTCTCCAACACACAACTGGGGGTGCTGAACTAGTAACTAATTGGTACGAGTGGTGGCGGGTTTAACGACGCATTTATATTTTACGCTTTCAAAAAAAAACCTCTATTACGGATGTGTGTTAATAGCCTGGCCAATGACTCTAAATTCACAAACAATATGAATGCAGTATACCTGAGAGAAAAAGGGAGCTTTCGATTTAAAGCTTTCGTGACTGCAGGGATTCATCTTCTTGGTTCTTTCGGTAAAGTCACGTAGAAGGGAAGTAATAAAATAATTAAAATAAAACATAATAAAATAATTCTCACGACGTTTCGGCCACAACGCAAGCAGCCGTCCTCAGGTGAAGACCAGGTCTGTCGGGGAGACAGCGTCGTGAGAATTATTTTATTATGTTTTATTTTTATTATGTTATTACTTCCCTTCTACGTGACTTTACCGAAAGAATCAAGAAGAAAAAGGGGAGCTGTTGGTGAATCTGTATTCATCGCCAGGATTGCAGGCGTGCATTTCTTTCCAACGAAACTTGAGCCCTTGCTTTTTTGTGTAAACTGGGCATTGAGGTGCAATGTATTCTTCTGGAAGAGAATGTGGACTTTTTATTTAAATGCAGAGAGGAGGAAATGTCTGGAATTAATCATTCAATTTGCTTGGGGCTGAATACTTTACTCCTGCCATTCTCTCACAATACAATTTTCATATTCAATATAAATCCTTTTGGGTCATTATGCCGCCGGCACTTTGCATCGAATCGCCAAAAATTTGTGCGTAAATCGTATAGGTTCAGACGCTAAAACACCGCTTTCTTTCATCGTTTTGCAAGTTCTGATGATTCATTTCGGCCGACTTACTGCTGCCAGGTCTTCTGTGGAAAAGGAGAAAATAGAGTTAACTTTAAATGCGTCAAAGTGGTGTTTTACTCTTGTTATTATTGCTCATATGAAATGGAAATTACGTGACAGATTACTTCATAGTTGTCCGTGCTATGAATGACCACACTGATTTAGTTGAGAGAGAATTACAAGGCAAAGTCTGCAGACTGTAGGAACATGGCACGAGTCGTGGACATCACACAAATACGAAAATGTACAAAGCTCTCCGTTGACAATGCCTGCAAAAGACACTAAAGCACACATTTTAAATGCCTTTGAAATTTCAGGCGATGTGTTCCATATTTTTTTGTTTCCCTTATGTCTGCTCCAACTATACCACATGATTTGAATTAAGCCCAACTACAGCAGCAGGGATTGTGTGTCTCCAGTTAAATCAAGCAGCAGGGATTGTGTGTCTCTTTATTAAAAACTAGTAGTAGGAATTGTGTATCTCCAGCAAAACCAGCAGCAAAGATTGTGTATATCTCGTAAAAACAGTAGCAGGGATTGTTTATCTCTAGTAAAACCAGCAGCAGGAATTATATTTATTCAGCAAAGAACACCAGCACGGAGTGTGTATCTCCAGTTAAAACAGCAGAAGGGATTGTGTATTTCTGGTTTAAAAAACAGCTTCACGGATTGTGTGTCTCTAGTAAGAACCAGCAGCAGGGATATGGATCTCTAGTAAAAACCAGCAGCAGGGGTTGTGTGTCTTCAGTTAAAAAGGCAACAGGGAATGTGTATCTCCAGTAAAAAACAGCAGCATGGATTGATTAGCTCTAGTAAATACCAACATAGGGATTGTGTATCTCCAGTAAAAAAAAACAGCAGCAGTGATTGTGTGTTTCCAGTTAAAAACAGCAGCAGTGATTGTGTATGTCTAAATCTTGACTTAAAGCTTTCGTGACTTCAGGAATTCATATTCTTTGGGTCTTTCGGTAATGCAAAGTAGATAAAAAAAAATAATAAAAATTAAAAATAATAACAATATCACGACTTTTCGATCGCAACACGCAATCGTCCTCAAGTGAATTGCTTGTGTTGCGATCGAAACGTCGTGATATTATTTTTATTATTTTGTCTATCCACGTGGCTTTACCGAAAGACTCAAAGAATATGTGTATGTCTCGTTAAAACCTGCAGCAGGGATTGTCTATTTCTAGCAAAAACTAGCAGCAGGAAGTGTCTATCTCTAGTAAAAAAGAGCAACAGGGATTGTGTTGCTTCAGTTAAACCATCTTGCAGGGATTGTGTGCCTTCAGTAAACACCAGAAGCAGGGACTGTGTTCCATACTTTATAGGTCATCAGATTCTTCCGGGATAAGTAAATATTCTGAATAATAGGGCATGGAAAAGGAGGTGCCATCGTTAGGAAAAACAGCGTAATGTCATTGAGGGCACCAGATCTCTAGCCAGCTGGGAACCACTCTCGATCGAACATTGCATCCAATTCGTGAAATATGCGCACGTTATGAATGGTGTTTGTTATTTTCGTTTTTTTCCATTGCATGGAGATATTAAACAACGAAGGACATATTACATTCCTATTGAATCGTGTGAGTTCTTTTACGAGTCAAATGCGTCATTTATGGCTCCAAGAGGCGCTCATTTGGAATTTGAAACCATGACCTCTCACGCAATAAAATAAGAATCATACCCCCTGCCTAAAATGTCTCCTCCTGAATCTGTACGTAATTTTTCGTCTCAGAGGGAATCTAACCATAATTCAATAATAATTTAGAAATATTGCTGCCACAGCTTAAAGAGCACGGAAAATACGAACACAAAGCATATGTTTAGTTTAAATAATCAATAATGCAACACTGGAGGATGAGACGCTACTCACAGTGACAGAATGTGATGTGTTGATGCCAAATGACATAATGTCAAATCAAACAAATTACTCGGTAATGCTGCTGCTACTGCGATGGCAGTGGTGCAAAAACACAATTAAAAAAATAAACTCAAGACATTTGTCAATAACACCATGGCCTTAAAAGTTATACAATATATCATAGGCAACGTGTCAACATTTTGAACAATGGCCTTAGATTGTTCTAAAGAAGGGCTATTACCCATAATGTATTTTTTTGTTTTCGTTAATTCCCGTAATGTCATCACGCCTGATGTTCTAATGAATGTCTCGAAGTGATAACACGATACAGTTAGGACAGCAATATTCCAGACCAAATGTAAATACACTCATGCCCAGTATTCCAGAAAGTGCCCGTGTCTATGTCGCTCCTGATAGTTCTCATAGTAGAGCAGATAACTTGAATAATCGTAATCATGTTATATCTTAGGGTCACCTAATAAGAAAAAAGAAACAGCCACTTAAAAATCAAGGATGGCCACTGAAAATTAAAGATGGCCACCATAAATTAAGGTGGCCATTTTGGCGGCCATCTTTGATTGAGGTTGCCCACATTTTTTTTTTCCTGAAAAGATCCACCATTTCGAATATCCCTCACAAGTTTTCATGCTGGTATGACAATTTTAAACGATTCTTGGGAACAAAACAATAATGCACTAATCTGCTCCACTATCAGGCTGAGAGCTTGAACCACAGGGGAGCCCTCTTTACTGACTCGTAGGATGCTCCTGCGGTTGCGTCCTCTGGCACAGCCTCTTTGGCATTTACGTGCACCCAACTCCAAGCCTCTTTTCCCAACCTAGAAGGAGCAACAGCTTGCATGTATGTAAGTATGTATGCATTTTGAACTTCTTTCGCACCGTACATAGCCACACTGTACTAAACAGAGGTGTGGAAAATGGCAGTTGTAAACAGAGATTACAGCAAATGGCTTAAGCTCATGGATTGAGACAAATGCGTATCAAGGAGATGGGTGAGTGGGAGCTAATTCCATCTGCTTACCAAGCAATAAGTATTATTTGGGTGTTTCGATAAAGTCATGTAGATAGGTTGAAAGAAAATAACCAAAAACTACGATGTTTCGATCACAACACAAGCGATCATCATCAGGAAGAAAAAAAAGAGGGGAAAATTGCTGAGGCACATTGTTTAAAAGGTTTAAAATGGGTGTAGCCCAAGGGTCATAAACGAAATGGGTGGAGCTAGTGATGTTATTTTATTCTATTCAGACACACGCCAAGACTTGGAGGCAACACGTTTATTTCTTGAACAGCACAACTTCCAATGGATACCGACTTAGGGTGTTGACCACCGCGGGCTAACCACTCAATAGCGAGACTATATATGGCGGTAACCGCCACGGGCAACTTCGTAACAACTGACAAGATAACTATATTCGGCGGGGACCACCATGGATATTTCACAGCCACTCGACGGGACGTCTACCCGCTGGGATGTAGACAGCCACGTGGTGTAAGGTCCACGCTGAAGCCCGGAGACCGTAGATGTAGCCCGCTGAATCCATTCCCCGAGACGAGCCCCGAGCAAGTGCGTGACTCGCCTTTTATCCGCCCCCCTTTCCAGATCTTTCTGGTAGAGTCGGGGCTATGGTCATGTGGCCCGTCACATGCCCCCTGGCCACCGTTATCCCCTCGTCCGGTCACGTGCCCTGCCCAAGTTCACCTGGACCATGTCCGCACACGTCCTCTCCCCACTGGCACTCAGACCATGCCCCCTCGGGGCCCAACCCCTCACTTATACACGCCAGTGCTAGGGAGAGGTCCCGCACCTGTAGTACCTCCTTTCCGCCAGTACAATGCTATAACACTATGTACACCACTACATTAATGTGAGAAATTAGCATGGTAATGTAAGATCGGAGAGTGGCCTCCACAAAGAGGGCGCAGAGGTGGCTATGTTAATGTGAGAGATTAATGTAAGATCGCAGAGCCGCCGCCATGTCGGATCTTGTGTTTGCTCATGATTTTGGAGATCTTTTTGGTGACCCCTGCTATGTATGGCAAGGTGATGATTTTGATTGGGTCCTCAGATGGTTGTTTCCTAACGTTTGGGGTGAGCTTTCCGGATTGTGTAGTCTGAATATCCATTAATCTTGAGAGCTTGGTGTACGTGTTTCAGTTCACTAGCTAGGTGATGATGGTCGGAAATATATGGAGCTCTATGGTGTAGAGTTTTGATGAGGGAATTTCTCTGGGAAGGATGGTGGTGGGATTCAGGTTTTAGATATGCATCCGTATGGGTGGCTTTCATCTAGACAGAGTGTCCCATTGAGCCATCTGGTCTCCTTTCGATTAAAACATTGAAGAATGGTGGCTTGCCATCCTTTTCCACCTCCATGGTGAATTGCATGGCTGGGTGTATGGAATTGATCTGGTTGAGGAATTGGTTCAGAGCTGGTCAGCCATGTGGCCAGATGACGAACGTATCATCTACGTACCTCTTCCACAAGGACGGAAATAAAATGGATGCCTGGATGGCATCTGTCTCAAATTTTTCCATGAAAACATTGGCTACAACTGGAGATAAGGGAAACCCCATTGGGGTACCTTCAACTTGTTTGTAGAAAGTTCCATTCCAGGTGAAGTAAATGTTGGTGAGGCAGTGTCTCACCAGGGCCGGTACATCAGTGTTCAGTCGTTTTTGGACCAAGTCTTCAATGAGTGCAATGGTGTCGGGCACAGGAACTTTGGTAAACAAAGAGACTACATCGTAACTAACGGGCAAATCACCTGGAGATAGTGAGATATATTCTTAGGTTTTTTCGGTAAAGTCACGTAGGTAAAAAAATAAAATTAATAAAAGTAAAATAATAATAAAATAAAAATCACGACGTTTCGGAAGCAACACAAGCTTCCGTCTTCAGGTGGAACCGTCACAGCACGATAGCTGTATCGTCACCTACGTGATTTTACCGTAAAAACCTAACAATATGAATCCTTGCAGTCACGAAAGCTTCAAATCTAGAAATAGTGAGATATCCTTAATTAACGATACCAAGTGAGCTGAGTTAAGCACAGCTGAGGTGGTCTTACCAGTAAATGGTTATAAGGTCTCAGACAGAAATCGGGCCAGTTTGTAGGTGGGTGAGTCACTGGTGGAGACAATAGGACGAAGGAGTGTTCAGTTTTTATGGATTTTGGTAAGCCATCCAATCTGGGTGGTCTAGCAGCAAATTAAAGATCTCGAATCGGTGATGATATTGTTGATTTTCATAACGAGGCTGTTGGTGGGATGTCTTTAAAATTTTTACAAGCTACCATCATTAAGTAGGTCCTGAATTTTGTAATTGTACGTGGTTTTGTCCATGATGACTGGCATTGCCCTTGTCAGCTGAGAGGATGACAATGTCATTTCTCTTTTTTAATTTGGAAAACTCAAAGCGGTCATCCTTACAGATGTTGCTAATAGGTTTTTTAGCATTTTTGAGGATTGCAGCGATTTCAGATCTTGCCATGTCTGCAGTAATGAGCTCTACACCATAGAGCTCAATGTATTTCCGACCATCATCACCTAGCCAGTGAACTGAAACACGTACACCAAGCTCTCAAGATGAATGGATATTCAGACTACACAATCCGTAAAGCTATCACCCCAACCGTTGAGAAAGAACCATCTGAGGACCCAATCAAAACCATCACCTTGCCATTCATAGCTGGGGTCACCAAAAATATCTCCAAAAGCATGAGCAAACACAAGATCCAGGTTCGTTTAAGCACAGTACATAAAATTCATGATCTGATCCCATCTATGAAGGATGTGATCCCTGACATGCAATTGGGGAAACTAAGCGACATGTCTCGGACCGGGTTTGTGAACACAAGGGAGATCTGAAACATGGTAGGACCAATACCTCGGCCGTGGCTGATCATTGTTTTAATGCGGTGGGCTCACAGAAAATGTATTTCTCGAAGATGAAGTTACGTTGCAAACCCACTGGCTATCAACAAAGATTTGTTCATGAAGCCATTCATATATACAGACACAATTTCAATCGAGAAAATGGGTATAAACTGAGCAATCATTTGAAGGACGTCATCAACCAGTTTACGTGATAACTGGCTGTGATGTTCCCATCCTGCCACCTTCCGATGTTAGTTTTTATTTTTCCTCTAGCTTCAGTTCTCCGATTTTACATTAACAGGTTACATTTTTTCACACCAACATCGCCAACTCCGCGTGCCGACCTCAATGTGGCGGCAGCTCTGTGTTATTACATTAACATGCTAATCTCTCACATTAACATGCTGATCTCTCACATTAACATAGCCACCTCCGCGCCCTCGTCGTGGAGGCCGCTCTCCGATCTTACATTAACATGCTAATTTCTCACATTAACATCACTATCCCCACCCACTTCGTTTATGATCCTTGGGCTACACCCCTTTGAAACCTTTAAAACAGTATGCCTCAGCAGCTTTCCCCCTCTTTTTTTTCCTCCTGATGAAGATCGCTTGTGTTGTGATCGAAACGTCGTAGTTTTTTGCTATTTTATTTGAACCTATCTACGTGACTTTACCGAAAGACCCAAATAACATGAATTCCTGCAGTCATGAAAAAAGATTCAAGCAATAAGTGTTAAAGTACAAAATAACTCTTCTCCTGGGCAGCATCACGCTTCTCTTGACGATCCAACTCTCCCACACCAACTGCCGTTGCTCCAAAACCCAGCACTGTTGTGTCTCTGTCTCTTGGAAGAAGCCACTAACTTCTCTGCGTGGACTCCATTATCTCTCCCATGCCTCCACCATCACTTTTAGCAAATAAAGACTTGGGTGCGGTTCCTATTGTCTGCATGTAATCCACCCATTCCCAGGATGTTCTTTGTGTATCCCAAAAAGGGGGATAGATTGTACGTGAGAGACTGCCCTATGGTGGGCAGTGACATGGGGGGGAGGGCCAATTTAGATTGGCCTTTCCCCTCATGGAGTTTGTAACCACCACAACGGCCAAATAGGGGCTATGTGTGGGTGTGAGCGGCTGGTAACCCCTCCACCTTCAATTAATTACCACTAAACCACATTTGAAAAATGTAATTAAGCTTGTGCCGGTGGCTCCGGGGAGACAGGCGTCTATGACGTTTCCTGGCCAAACCCCATTTGGCGGAGGCAGGAGACTGAATCCTTAACCTCGGGGCTCCTCCAGAAACAACAAAAACCACTGCGGATGGCCACGTGGAATGTTCGAACGCTCACTGCGGAGGAGAGGCTGCCAACAGTCTGGACCACTGGCCGGGTTCCACAAAATTGGAAGGATGCCCTGGTGGTCCCGCTCTTTAAGAAGGGGGACTGCACAGACTGTAACAACTACAGAGGCATCTCACTCCTCAGTGTGCAGGGAAAGGTCCTGGCAAGGATTATTCAACATCGCCGTTCCTGGCACGCTGAGGAGAGGCTTGAGGAGCCCCAATGTGGTTTCAGGAAAGGGCGGTCCTGCACAGATGCCATATTTTCCGTCCATCTGCTACAACAGAGGTGTAGGGAATTACAACAAAACCTAAATCTCTGCTTCATTGACCTGTAGGCCTGGGCTCTGAGTTATTATTCGTGCTTTCGGAGTCTCTTTCCCTCTGTTCACAATCATTAAGGACCTTCATGATAGTGAGCAGGCCCGGGTAAAATTATGTGGCTGGGAGTCGGAGCCATTCCCTGTTCACCGTGGGGTGCGACATGGATGTCCTCTTGCTCCCACATTATATAACATCTCTTTCGATCACGTAGCTTGTGAAGCCTTCGATGGCCGTACCGGAGGAATTTTCTTCTGGTACAGATACAATGGGAGGCTGATCGATGTCCGGGTGTGCTCAAGGGATGGCTCCCTATTGGCCAACCACGTTATGTGGTTGGCCAATAAGGAGCCATCCTCAGAGGAGGAGTTGGAGGCGCTGTTGCTGAATCTGTAGCTTGCCAATAAGAGGTGGGGCCTTACCATCAGCCCCACAAAAACTAAGCACCTGCCTGGGTATTTTATACTATCGGACACTCCACCCCCATAACTACCAATTGGTGATGGGGCAGTTGTGGAGAGAGTGGAGAGTTCCCCACACCTAGGCAGTGTGCTCATGACCGGCTCCGGTTTGACAGCAGAGGTCTCACTTCGAATCAGTTGAGCGGCATTATCTTTTCATCAGCTGCGTAACACTCTGTGGAAGCTACCTGGTCTGTCGCTCCACAGTCATTCCCACCCTTCTCTACACTTGGGAAATTTGGACCACCCTAATGGAACATCTTCGCCGGTTATAAACATTTAGGCTGGCCTGCCTCCGATCCATCCTGGGTTTAACCAGGCTGGCTTGTGTGAGGAGCTCACAAATCCTTGAAAGATCTGGAAAAAGTTCCATCGGTGAGCTCTTCCGGCAGGCAAGACTACGTTGGCTGGGTCATGTAGCTCGCATGCCCAGCCAACAAATGCCTAAACAGCTTTTGTTTGGCCGGATAGAGGTGGCTAATTAGGCGCGGCATGGGCTGGAGAAGAGATGGAGTGATGTGGTACAGGAGGACGTGGAGCTGAGTGGGCTTGTCGAAGACTGGTACCATCGGTGTCAAGATCAGCCTCTGTGGAGGAGGCTCGTGAAGGACGCTACTAGGCAGTTGTAGGCAGTCGCCCTCCAACAACAACAGAGGGCGGAGGAGCGACGCTCACAACAACGAGCAGAGCGCCGGGTGGCTAAAGCACAGCAAGTTGGCACAGTAGGGGGCACAAGTGGTGCATCAGCCAGTCATCTCAGTCAGTCGACCCGTGGCACCTGTGTCTATCCCGTGACCTCTTGCCAGCGGGCGTTCAACACTTCACGTGGCTTCAACGTGCACCTAGCCTGGCACAAGCGTTGTGGTGACGTCACCGCCACTTAGTGGCAAATGGCAGTTGTTGTTGTTGCAGTGATTAGCGTGCTGCGCTACGAACCCGGCGACCAAAGTTAAATTCCTGCTCACCGCCACCAACACCAATGACGATTATCCAAACCAGTCTTGGGCCTCCCCTAGATCGACACAATTTCAAATGTGTACCTGGCGCGTGGTGTAAACATCGCCACTAGGGGAACAAAGGCGACCGTCCGTGGTGCTGGGCAGTGGGCACCCACCCCCTCATGTGTCATGCTGGCCTTCATAGGTGCTATTCGCTAACAGCACTTGCCCTAAAAGTTTGTGAAAACTATACGGGGGATCTTCGTCTTGTCTTCGTCTTCAGCAGAACTTTCTCGAGTGCCGCCTTTACATATTTCTATAATCTTATGTTTTTTTTCTTTAAGCCGCTAACTCGGTCACCCTCGTGGCATTCACCAAAGGAACGCCAAACAACCGGGCCACTCTCCAACATTCCCCACCACAATCGCCACAATTGTGAAGTCACTGCAACAAGCAGTAGCAAGGGGTTTGGCGCTGTTAACAGCCCGCCATCAAATGCAGGGCAATGCCCTTTGTAGGATCAATGCAGCGGTGACTCACGGAGAGTCGGAGTAATTCTTCGGGTCCAGGTGTGCACATTGGTCTCATTCACATCACTGGCCACGTGTGATGTGTTTGGCTTACGAGGCGACTGTTAAAAAAGGCACGCTCGATCGAACGCTGTTAGGAATTTAAAGGAATTGCCTCTTGTGCTTTTTGGGCTTTTACGAGAGATCCGAATGTTTTTTTTTACTTCACTCTCTATTACACGGCTCACGCAAACCTCATGGCGCAGCGAAGCACACGTAGTTCGACGCAAGAGGAAACGGAAAAAATGAACCCGTAAAAACAAAGTTTTTCACTCTAAATCCTTTATATGCGTGGCGGCTAGAGTCCTCTCGTCCTCTGGCTTGAGATGGCTGCCACCTATGGGTCAGATGATTGTCTGCCACCATTAAGCAATTGGTAATTAAATATTTTTAAAAATTTCCCTAAACAGTGTAAAATTTTGGAAAAAAATTTTCACGAAAATAAATTGTCACGCACAACGAGTCTGTGTGGAAAATGTCAGCTCGATTGGATCACGGGAAGTGGGTTAAAAAACGACCAAAAGATTTGCATGGTCGTAGGCAAGCAAGCACACAAGCACGCAAGCAAGCAAGCAAGCACTTAATATAAAGGATTTAAAAATAGCACGCGGGTTTGGACGTAACGCAGTGTGTGTGCATTGAAGTCTAAAGAGGACGCGACCTGCAGTACACAATTCGCAATTGCCCACGGTAGAATGCAAAGACAGAGAGGCACGTGAGACTAGGATGTACATCGTGGCCAATGCGGACAACATCCGCCATTCGCCACGAGCTGGCGTTGACATCACCACGGCGATTGTGCCAGGCTAAGCGCACTTTAAGGCCACGTGAAATGTCAAACGCCTACTGGCAGGAGGTCACGGGACAGACCCAGGTGCCATTCGTTGACTGACTGAGATAACTGACTAATGCACCGCCTGTGCCTCCTACTGTGCCAACTTGCTGTGATTTAGCCACCCGGCGCTCCGCTCGTTGTTGTGAGCGTCGCTCCTCCGCCCTCCGTTGTCGTTGGAGGGCGACTGCCTCCAACTGCCCAGTAGCGTCCTTCACGAGCCTGCTCCACAGAGGCCGATCTTGACACCGCCGGTAGCAGTCATCAGCAAGTCAACTCGGCTCCATATCTGCACGCACGCACACAACCGTAATTTGCCACTAAGTCATGCGTACATCAACGGGGGCTTTGTGACAGGCTAGGTGCACTTTGAGGCCACGTGATTTGACCAAGACTCACTGAGAGGCAGCTGCAGGGACAGATCTAGGTGTCGTGTGTAAACTGAGATGAATGCCATTTCGAGCCACCCGTGTTCCCAAGTGTGCCAATTTGCTGGCGCTTTAGCCGCCCGGCGCTCTCTGCTTGTTGTTGTGAGTACCACTCCTTGTTCGCCCTGCAATAGCATCGCTCACCACGAGTCTCCTTGCACATCTAACCTGTGTGGTGCATACTTTCACGCTTCAGGATGATAAGGAGAACCCCTTTATTTTCTTTTGAACATATTTTTGACAAAGTGCTGAGGTGTTGATGACCAGTGTGATGGAGAGACGTGAACAGGATCACTGATCGATTCGATTCGGTGTAATCGAGTCGGCGTTTTATGGCACCGATTTTAGAATCGGCTAGTGGTTCGTATTCTTAGGTTTTTTTCGGTAAAGTCACGTAGGTAAAACATGAAAATTAATAAAAGTAAAATAAAATAAAAAATCACGACGTTTCGGAGGCAACACACGCTTCCGTCTTCAGGTGGAACCGTCACAGCCCGATTGCTGTATCAAGTAAATGAGAGATTACAGGAGATACCACTCCGTATATATAATGGTTGAGGGGGGGGCGGCAAGGGCCAGGAATGGCCCACTTTTTATTATTATGGTAAGGTGCGGCTTGAGACTATGAATAGACTGCATAACAAAAGACTGAGCGGCCAGGGGTGGCGCAGGGATTTGATCGGTGAGGCGTGGAGTTTGTGAAGTTCACAGAGCATTTGGTCGTTTCAGATGGTCGGACATACTCGTGTGCTGGAGAGGCCGGTTCAATAAACTCACCGCGTGTGAACGGAGTCTCCTCCTGGATTCCATAAATGACGTCACGCGATTTTGGACGATTTTTGACCCCCCCCCCCCTCGTCACAGGGCGTCACAAAAAGTCAGACCCCCCCATAAAATATGACGTCACAAAGCTCTACCCCCCCCCCAAACCATATTTCCATTTTGAAAATAAAACATGCTTCAAATCGCTTTAAACTATTGTCATTCTAGTGCGTATTTAATGTGGCGCTGTACTCTGATATTGTAGGAGTGTTGTTATAACAATTCTATATTAATTGAAAGTTGCGCATTTTGATGTGACGTCACATTTCTCAACCCCTCCCCTCCCCTCGTCACAAATGTCTGACCGCCCCCCATAGGTGCGTGACATCATTTATGGACGGCCCCTAAATATATATTGTTGACCACCCCCACTATTTAACACGTAGGCTCTGTGCCCAAGAGGACGATCACGAACCGATACAGGATGCCCGGTTCTCACAACATTACAAATACGACAAAGATCCCCCGCATAGCCTTAACAGACTGTTGGGGCAAGTGCTGTTAGCGAGCCCCTATGAATGCTGGAACCGCACACGAGGGGGTGGCCAGCAACCACACTCGGCCACCTTTGTCTCCCTAGTAGCGATGTTTAGGTACCGCACCAGGTACTCATTTGAGGCTGAGTCGACTTAAGAGAGGCCCAGTACCAGTTCAGATAATCGTCACTGGTGTTGGCCGTGATCGGGAATCGAACTCGGGTCGCCAGGTTCGTAGCACAGCGCGCTAACCGCTACACTACCGCTCCCCACACACACACGCACGCATCCATACCTACATACCGCACAACTAAACCATGTTTTTTTTTTACCTGTCAGAACATTGAATATGTTATGATTGAAAATGAACGGCATCCTTTTAAAGCTGCGTCATCCGATATGATAATCATAGCAAAACAAACAGTTGCATTTTTGTTCGCTTATAGGCTCACCTTTTTTTTTCAATAACTTCAAATTAAATCTGCTTATCTGCGGCACGCAGCACGCTCCCGTCGAATGATGGCACAGACTAAACAAAGAACGAATCCGTAACGACGTCTGTCCTGCGGCTGAACGTAGTAACCACGTGATAAACACGCCGATTGACAGCGTCGGTAGCGGTCACGTGGGGCAGCAGCGGCACCAACTGTCGACCGTTATCCACGGAAGGCCTACGAAACAGAAGTGCCTACAGGGCCTACAATAAGCTTCATCCAGCTCCTGACCGCAGGTGCACGTCTCGTATGTGGACGTCACCGCGAATCTGGGGCACTAAGCGCGGCGATCTGCGACGAACCGACCCCCCAAGCGACAAGCCGACAGGTCCTGATTGGCCTATTGTGGTCCCGTGACAAGATTGTGACGAGCTAAAGCAGCCACGCGTTTGAGAACCACAATCGGATTTCACAGAGCAGGCTGCTGAAAAAAAAGGGGGTTGCGCGATGATTTCGCCGCGGTCAAAGCATAGGCATAAACAAACTAAACTAAGTGATATCTCAATAAATTATGTTACAGTATTGCACACAAATCATCTGTACAGTGAGGGAAAAAAGTATTTGATCCCCTGCTGATTTTGTACGTTTGCCCACTGACAAAGAAATGATCAGTCTATAATTTTAATGGTAAGTTTATTTGAACAGTGAGAGACAGAATAACAACAACAAAATCCAGAAAAACGCATGTCAAAAATGTTATAAATTGATTTGTATTTTAATGAGGGAAATAAGTATTTGACCCCCTCTCAATCAGAAAGATTTTTGGCTACCAGGTGTCTTTTATACAGGTAACGAGCTGAGATTAGGAGCACACTTAAAGGGAGTGCTCCTAATCTCAGCTTGTTACCTGTATAAAAGACACCTGTTCACAGAAGCAATCAATCAGATTTCAAACTCTCCACCATGGCCAAGACAAAAGAGCTCTCCAAGGATGTCAGGGACAAGATTGTAGACCTCCACAAGGCTGGAATTGGCTACAAGACCATCGCCAAGCAGCTTGGTGAGAAGGTGACAACAGTTGGTGCGATTATTCGAAAATGGAAGAAACACAAACGAACTGTCAATCTCCCTCGATCTGGGGCTCCATGCAAGATCTCACCTCGTGGAGTTGCAATGATCATGAGAACGGTGAGGAATCAGCCCAGAACTACACGGGAGGATCTTGTCAATGATCTCAAGGCAGCTGGGACCATAGTCACCAACAAAACAGTTGGTAACACACTACGCCGTGAAGGACTGAAATCCTGCAGCGCCCGCAAGGTCCCCCTGCTCAAGAAAGCACATATACATGCCCGTCTGAAGTTTGCCAATGAACATCTGAATGATTCAGAGGACAACTGGGTGAAAGTGTTGTGGTCAGATGAGACCGAAATGGAGCTCTTTGGCATCAACTCAACTCGCCGTGTTTGGAGGAGGAGGAATGCTGCCTATGACCCCAAGAACACCATCCCCACCGTCAAACATGGAGGTGGAAACATTATGCTTTGGGGGTGATTTTCTGCTAAGGGGACAGGACAACTTCACCGCATCAAAGGGACGATGGACGGGGCCATGTACCGTCACATCTTGGGTGAGAACCTCCTTCCCTCAGCCAGGGCATTGAAAATGGGTCGTGGATGGGTATTCCAGCATGACAATGACCCAAAACACACGGCCAAGGCAACAAAGGAGTGGCTCAAGAAGAAGCACATTAAGGTCCTGGAGTGGCCTAGCCAGTCTCCAGACCTTAATCCCATAGAAAATCTGTAGAGGGAGCTGAAGGTTCGAGTTGCTAAACGTCAGCCTCGAAACCTTAATGACTTGGAGAAGATCTGCAAAGAGGAGTGGGACAAAATCCCTCGTGAGATGTGTGCAAACCTGGTGGCCAACTACAAGAAACGTCTGACCTCTGTGATTGTCAAAAAGGGTTTTGCCACCAACTACTAAGTCATGTTTTGCAGAGAGGTCAAATACTTATTTCCCTCATTAAAATGCAAATCAATTTATAACATTTTTGACATGCGTTTTTCTGGATTTATTTGTTGTTATTCTGTCTCTCACTGTTCAAATATACCTACCATTAAATTATAGACTGATCATTTATTTGTCAGTGGGCAAACGTACAAAATCAGCAGGGGATCAAATACTTTTTTCCATCACTGTAGTACTATTATTGTTGTTGTTGTTGTTTTTTTGTACTTATTAACTTGTCTGTCCCCTCTTACCGGAGGAGAGGAATAGGGCGGGCCGGTTACACATGGCCACAATAGTACTGCTGTAGGTTATGTTGAATGCATCTCTATGCATCTCCGTGGGTCTCTACAGTATGTATAACTCTGGATCTCGTGTATCTCTGTGGGTTTACCTATACGGTCCATAGTTTGGGTTGCATGGCCACAATCGCACTACTATCGTGGCTTGCGACTTTACATTATGTGTGCATTGGCCTGCTGCTGATGGTTTGATGCGGTTGATAGCTCCACCACCGGTGTCTTCGAGGAGGAGGATGTCAAAGCCAGGAGATGCGACATTTGGATCTCGAATGTATGTTGTCAAATTTCTTTGGCACCGCACATAGCCAACCGTGCTAATTGGAGGTGCCGGGGAAGGCCAACAAACTAAACGTAAAAATATAATTGGTGTTGTCCGTGAGCAGGAATCGAACTCGGGTCACCGCACTCGGGTTGATTGAACGTCACCACATTTAGAGTGTTTGTGTAATAAAGGACTCTCTCTCAGATGTCGATCTCCGTTGTCCTTTATTGGGTTCGTAGAATCTCGTTACCACGGCATCCTCGCTCAGGCCCGCGTCCCGCTCGACGACCTCTCCACAGCCTCGGCTGCTCCGTTGTGCAGTCTCCCTGCTGCTCCAATATGCAGTCTCCCTGCTGCCCCGTCAGGCAATCCTTGCAGCCACACCGCTGCCCCGCTATCTAGCGTCACTGCTGCCCCGTACACAGCTAGCCTCTCACTGCCCCGTTAGCTCTCTCCGTCTGACACCGATGGCTGACGGTGTCGACGTCTCCCACCGCGTGGCGACCGCGCCACTCTCTCCGTCTTGCCCAGCGTGGCCTCCTCGTGTTTCACTCCGTTTCCACTCTCCCTTCCCCTTCCGGTTCTCTCCCTAAATCCTCTCACCCACGTGACCCTAACTCCACCCACTCCCCACGTGACCCAGACTCCGCCCCCCCTCAATCCTTGCTCGCATTACATTTGGATGCTGCTATACATTACCACATCGGGGTCTCTTATTGTATGGGGTGAGATGTTAACTACCTCGCCTGGTATACAGGAGGTCGTGGGTTCGATCCCGACCCTAACACCTGCCGTATATTTGGATGGTGTGTGTCTTTCTCTCTCCCCGTGGTCAAGTGGATTTTTCTCCAGGTCCTCGTGTTTTTCTTTCCACATTTAGAATCAGCGTCACGCGTTTAGAGTTATTTAGCTACTGCTAGAAATTTCCATGTGATAAGCCGCTTCATTAAGCTATCATTTGTGGCCAGGTCGGTTCTAAAAAAGAGCCATATAGCTCAGTAGTGGGCCTTATCTGGTAAAATAAAAATATAATTGTAATCGTTTTAGTTTAGTTTTACCACGTAGGCTTTCGTGACCAACATTATCTATACTGCTATAAATGACCACATTGGGGTCTCTTATTGGATCGGGTGAGATGTTAACTGCCTCGCCTGGTATACAGGAGGTCGAGTGTTCGAACCCGACCCTAACACCTGCCGTATATTTGGATTTTGCGTGTCTTTCTCTCTCCCCGTGGTCAAGTGGATTTTTCTCAAGGTCCTCGTGTTTTTCTTTCCACATTTAGAATTAGCGTCACGCGTTTAGAGTTATTTAGCTACTGCTAGAAATTTCCATGTGATAAGCCGCTTCGTTAAGCTATCATTTGTGGCCAGGTCGGTTCTAAAAAAGAGCCATATAGCTCAGTGGTGGGCCTTGTCTTGTAAAATAAAAATATAATTGTAATCGTTTTAGTTTAGTTTTACCACGTAGGCTTTCGTGACCAACATTATCCATACTGAAGGGCGTTTTGTTGTTGTTGCGTTAGATCGCGTTCGTATAAATGTTTCCGTTACACTTGCCACAGCCAGTCAAGTGAGGCTTGTGACTGTTAATGGAAGAACGTCCCCCAAACTTAGTTAACTGCAAAGAAGCGCGCCTTGCGATACGCAACGCTTTTGAACTCCCCGCCCCCCCCCCCCCAAATGCAACAAAACTAAGAACAGATTCCACTGGGAGGGGGTGGGGGAGACAGGGGTGGGGTGGAGGAATAGGCGCCCCCTCTCTCGTTATGCCGCGTCTGGTCTGTGGAATGCGGGAACGCAAGACGGGGGCCAGGAAACTGCCGTGTTAAATTGTCATGATTTCTGTCTTTGAAGGTCAAGTACACGTGGGGTGCGATGATGAGGGAACGGCTCTCTCGTCTTCGACCCAGACAGGGCATATGCTTTTGTTTTCATCGGCTACAATCAAAGGAAACAAAATGTAAATTAGAAAAGTGCCATCTGCCCTGGTGTGCTTTTCTTTGGCGTCCAGATGCGCTGTGCAATTTAGGTGTATATCATACCTGTCGACCCCTTATCAGTGCCCTACCCTATTACAGACCAATTCGGATCTTGTTGGTCACCCCCGTGTGACCCTTATAAATCTCAACGTTCATCCTACAAAGTCCCATCACAAGGGAGAAACACGAACAAATAGACACATAAAATGCCCGTTTCGAAACGGCTGGTTGCTTCTAACAAACAAAAAAATCTACGTAGCTCAGTGGGCCTTACCTGGTAAAATAGAATGTGTTTTTGTTTAGGTTAGAACGGCTCCTAAGGGGCAGATCCAATGACGCAGAGATACACCTGTGGGTGTCTGCACGAGATGGATCAGAGCCTGATTGGTTGATTTAATCAGCGGGAAAATATCGCATTAGCACGTCATTGTGCCTAAGGATGCCCCTTTGTCCACTTGCCTCTGCCGTCCGGTTGGCTGCCACATTTATTGAGAAATGGTGACCCACAGATTCCTCGCAAGCACATTTCTTCGAATAATCGTTACTGATGTTGCTCGTTGAGCGGGAATCGAACTCGGGTCGCCATGTTCGTAGCGCAGCATGCTAACCACTACACCACCGCTCCCCACAGACACACACTTATCTGCTATATATCTGAGCAACATATCTCATGCACCTGTTTAAGTCCTGGTAGTAAGCAAAGCACGTGATCATTTTTTTTTATTTTAAATGAAGTAAGAAAAAATAAACGTTGATTGCATCTGGCCCATCGTTGAATTCAACGTTGTACTTTCACTGAACACAAATTCCCCCGTGTTATTATGCGTAGCCCTCGAAGCGAAGCTTACTCTCCTTGACTTTTAAGCACGTTCATTATTAATCATGCACATAGATAAACTTGCCAATATGGCACTCACTTTAAACAACAACAAACAAACAGCCTACTGAGCCTTTATGTAACTCCATGCTGGTAAATTATAATGCAAGGCATTTTCGCAACCTTACATGTGGCATAATCTGTCGCGACGTGGCCTCAGCACGCTCGCCGCTCGTTGGCAGAGGTTCACGGTTCGAGTCGAGTGGCCCATCTTGGCCATCACCGCCGATGTAATCTCATCTTTAGAGAATTCATATAGCGCCTACGGATGTAATGGTGGAGATGAAGTGATGGGACGACTTCCGAGACACGACTTGTAGAGGGTTTCTTCTTTATTTATTAATACTTTAATGACAGGGTCACAGATTAACATAAGCGCTGACTGACTTACAGCTTAGCCACCCATACAGCGACATCGGTGACATACAACTATATAGCTGGCTGACTATATAGTGACGACGGCGATGGAGTCTGTATAGCTGGCTGGCTATGCAACGGTGACGATGATGAAGAGATGGTAGCATTGACAGCGACGACAGCCAGGACTCGAACGCCCACGACAGCCCCAAACCCCCGTTTCCCTCTCCATTATATTCGCCCAGCGCGGCCAAGCCCCGCCCTTGGCCACGCCCCTCTTCTGGAACTCTCTCGCGGGTTCCAGGAGCTTCCAGTTCGATTCCCTCTTTGACCCTTGGCCCAGTTATGCCTCCCTCGTGGCTGCTTGCATTATGTGCCATTCTATACCGCACCCATACCCGTAGTTAGCCTCCATGGCCACCAGATGGCATACTGTCACTACACTAGTAACGAATTGGTACATTTTGTTTATTTGACAAACCTTTACTAATTGTCTGTGTCGGGTGGTGGTGGGTTTAATGACACATTTATATTTGCGCGATCTAACCCAAAAAAATATATTATGGTAAGCTGAAGCCTGTTTGTCTTTGGCAAGGGGAGGTGGGGTCACACAAACTCTCATAACCGTATCAGGTGACCTTATGTAAATCAGGATGCTCGTAGAAAGAGTTGTATTGCCTATTAAGGACCCACCCTGCAGCGTAGAGACGACAACAAAGATCTTACAAAAAACTATATATTTAAAATATATATACTCAACTGTAAAAAATGTACGCTGAAATATACATTCAATACAATTGCGAATGTACGTTAATGTTTAGTAAGATCAGTTGGTTTCGTTTACTTAATCTTTTTATTTTATTTTGCATCTTGTTTTTTCACTCTCGCTGCCCTTGAATGAGAGCTGTGTATAGCTCAATGGGTAATTTACTCTGACAATTAATGTCTGATTCTAATACGTTCACGTGGCGTACATCTACGCCGGTTTGGAGTTCAATGTCAGATTTGACAGAAGCTACCAATTTTTTTTACGTATGATATACATACCTGTCAACCCCTTATCAATGCCTACCTTATTACAGACTAATTTAGACCTTATTGGTCACCCGTCCCCTTATAAATCTCAAAGTTTATCTTACAAAATTCCGTCACAAGGTAGAAACACAAACGGAGAGACATTTTTTTTGCCCGTATTCAAACGTCTGTACACTGTGTCGACCTGAAAACTCAAATTCCCTGTACAAGAATACGGGTGAACCGTATGGGTTGACAGGTATGTTTATATATACGTAAGGTTTCTGAATTATTGTTTGATCACCCTTGATGGGTATGCAAGGGGTTGTGGATTCGATCCCGACCCTAACACCTGCTGTATATTTGGATTCTTAGGTTTTTTCGGTAAAGTCACGTAGGTAAAACATTAAAATTAATGAAAGTAAAATAAAATAAAAATCACGACGTTTCGGAGGCAACACAAGTCTCCGTCACCAGGTGGAACCGTCACAGCCAGATTTGCTGCATCAAGTGAGGCAATGATTCAAGATTTTTATTTTTTATTTTTTTTTATTTTACTTTCATTAATTTTAATGTTTTACCTACGTGACTTTACCGAAAAAACCTAAGAATATGAATCCTTGCAGTCACGAAAGCTTCAAATCTAGAATGTATATTTGGAATTTGTGTGTCTCTCTCCTCGTGGCAGTGAGGACTTTTCTCCGGATCCTCCAGTTTTTCCCCACCACATTTAGAATCAACGTTATGCGTCTTAAGTACTCTTTGGTTCTTTCGGTAAAGTCACGAAGCAATTGTTTCTTGCTGTGGTTGTCCCACCTGATGACGGACGCTTGTGTTGCGCCCAAAACGTCGTGATTTGATTTATTTTATTTTCTACCCACGTGACTTTACCGAAAGAACCAAAGAGTATGGATCCCTGCAGTCACGAAAACTTCAAATCCAGATTGCGTCTTGAGTATTTAGGTGCTGCTGCTGATACATTTTCACACAATATGCTGCCATGTCGTTTGTGGTGGCCAGGTCTCTTCTGAAAAAGAGCGAATAGCTCAGTGGCCTTTACCGGGTAAAATAAAAAAATATATATAATTTAAATTTCGATTCAAAGCTTTCGTGACTGCAGGGATTCATCTTCTTGGTTCTTTCGGTAAAGTCACGTAGAAGGGAAATAATAACATAATAAAATAATTCTCACGACGTTTCGGCCACAACGCAAGCATTGCATTCAGACGCTGTCTCCCCGACAGACCTGGTCTTCACCTGAGGGCGGCTGCTTGCGTTGTGGCGGAAACGTTGTGAGAATTATATTATTTTATTTTGTTTTATTTTTATTATTTTATTACTTCCCTTCTACGTGACTTTACCGAAAGAGCCAAGAAGATATATAATTTAGTTTTATTTAAGTGGGCGCAGCGAGGAAAATATTAGGCCACATACACACACTCGTCTGCCACAACACAGGCAGAATGTGCCTGGCATTTATTTGATTGACCAGAGCACGCCGCAGCAGATGGTGTCGTTAGCAGCGTCGACGAAATGCTGAGAGACCTCGCAAATATTTACACCAGCGGAAATCCCTAGCAGCAGCAGCAGTGCATGCCGACATTCAGTTTCACTTGGCGCCGCGAGCCATCGTTGATGGATCGTAGACGCTGGTCGTGAAAAAAAATCAAAGGGCATCGCCTCCTCCATCCATGTACGTTGAACTTCTTCTTGGTTCTTTCGGTAAAGTCACGTAGAAGGGAAGTAATAAAATAATAAAAACAAAACGTAATAAAATAATATAATTCTCACGACGTTTCGGCCACAACGCAAGCAGCCGTCCTCAGGTGAGGACCGAAAGAACCAAGAAGATGAATCCCTGCAGTCACGAAAGCTTTAAATCGAAATTTACGTTGAACTTGTTTCGGAGTCGAACCGTGCTCACCGGAGGTGACGTTTGAGGATCGTGACGAGTGTCCATTGGCGTGTGTGCCCAACCCAGCAAAACGATATTTCGCACGTGTGAGACGACAGAAAAACGAGGGTGGTTTACGGGCGCGCTTTGTCGAACATCAGCGTCAACCTGCCAAATGTACGGATTAAACGTCGGAGCCTTGCCGATGAAATGTTTAGGCTTGCGCAGTGCGTGCGGTTGTCGTGCCAAAGCCAGACATTTTTTGACATTTGATTTACGCTTTAGCTCGGAATAATTGTAAAATAAAAAATATATAAAATGCACCAAAATAACCGTGGTCTTGAAAGTACCCATAAAATGAGTAAACACACCGGGTATTCATTATTCCTCTGCCACCTACAGTATGTGGGAAAAAGTACAATCACTGAGTGTCGGCACCAATATTATATAATGTTAAATATTACGTAACGTAAAAGTATATCATAATATCTTATTGGTTCTTTCGGTAAAGTCACGTAGAATGGAAATAGCAAAATAATAAAAATAAAACATAATAAAATCATTCTCACGACGTTTCGGCCAAAACGTAAGCAGCCGTCCTCAGGTGGAGAGCAGGTCTGTCGAGTAGACAGAGTCTGAATGACACACTCCAGGCTTGGAGCGACTATTTAAGCTGGGATGGTATAGTGAATATACAGCAGTGTGATATACATTAGGGTGAGTAGAATAATACATAGTGTAATATTACAATGTATAATATATAATTTAAGGTTGGGTTTGTCTATGGCAGTATATAGTACGGTGTAGACTCGTGTGATGTAAGAGAATAAAGTTTAGCTGGAAGCATATTATATTTTTTGTGACATAGAATTGCAATGTATTACTTACTGTTAGTAGCTGAGCTTATTGGAGAGTATATTTAGTATTCTGATGATACTATGCAGTTTATACTTTAAATAAACTACATAGTAAAAAGCTTTAAATCGAAAAATATGTAGTTTATACTTTAGTTGTTTACGTGGTGGTTTAGTTACTGCAGCTACATACTATTAACATTCCTTCCCTTTATTAATGTTACCTTTATCCCCTCCCTTTGTTGCTGCTAATCCTGCATAATGCACGGGCATAATGACTTTAAACCCCCCGCCAAACCTCCTACGCATTTCACAAGTAGTACTAATCGCATATCTGCATTTCCCATAAATATGATAAATTCCTCTTGATATGCAAATTCTTTTGTCAAGGCGCCCTTCCCCACTCTATCCCAGCTTAAATAGTCGCTCCAAGCCTGGGGTGCTTCATTCAGACTCTGTCTACTCGACAGACCTGCTCTCCACCTGAGGACGGCTGCTTGCGTTGTGGCCGAAACGTCGTGAGAATTATTTTATTATCTTTTATTTTTATTATTTTATTATTTCCATTCTACGTGACTTTACCGAAAGAACCAAGAAGATGAATCCCTGCAGTCACGAAAGCTTTAAATCGAAATATATCATAATAATAACGCCCTTTGTCTATTCACCGTTAGTGAAGGCGTCTCGACACCATGGTCGGCCATATGTATTTTTGACCATACTTCACCACACTGGTCAGTGACGGCCCCGGGTACTGGTTAATGTATAGTTTTATATATATATGGGCCTGGGAATCCAACTCAGGTTGCTGGCTTTATAATAGCACGGTACATTAAGCACAACGCCACCGCTCCCCCCATCGTCGTCATCAATCTCTCGATGGAAGCGATCATTTGAGCGCCATGGCTGATGGCTTCCTGAGTGATTATTACCCCAAGTCAGCGCCGTCCGTGACAACAACCACCGGCACGGATAGAGAGTAAACAACTTGGACGTTTGGATGATTATATATACTCTTAAACAATTTATTTTAGCTATATAGCTCTTTTTTTCAGAAGCGAGACTAGCCACCAGGAATGATAGCCCAACTAAGTGGCTTATCATAATGTGGAAATTTATAGCAGCCAAATTACTCGAAACGCGTGGTGTCGAGTCTCAGTTTGTACGGAAATAACGGTGGACCCGGAGAAAAATCCACGCGACCATGGGGAAAGAGAGAGAGACACTCAAACTCCAATTATACACACATCGTCAGGGTCTAGATCGAACCCACGACCTCCTGTATACCAGGTGGGCAGAGCCGGCTCAGCCACTAAGCGAGCCTTGCAATTGCAAAGGGCCCCGTGGCCAGGAGAGGGCCCCCTAGAGTCACTGCTAGCTAGTGGGTGAAAAAAATCATACATCAAAGGGGCCTCCAACCAAATTTTGCTTAGGGCCCCCAAAGGTCTAGGGCCGGTTCTGCAGGTGGGGTAGTCAACTATAAATTATTTTTCATTTTACCAGGGAAAGCCCACTAAGCTATATATCTATTTTTCAGAAGCGACCTGGAGACACAAGCAATAGCCCAACGAAGTGGCTTATCACGTGGAAATGTATAGCTGCCAAACATACTCTAAACGCGTGGTGATGTTGATTCTAAATGTGGAGAGAAAACCCGGAGGACCCAGAAACAAATCCACGCGACCACGGGGAGAGAGACAGGTCCTTCCACCCACACGTATGGTGCGAAAGAAGTTCGACATACAATTATTACACCATTGGAACCTCCTTTGCAAGTAGCAAATATCATAATTATTTTTTTTACCCTTTTATCTGCCAACAAAACTGACACCTTTTTTTTACAAGGAGTCATGTTTGCATTGACCACAATACATTATCAGAGTTGTCTTTTTTGTTTTCATTCCGACCGCAGGTATTGTGGTCAATGAAAACATGACTCCTTGTAAAAAAGATGTCAGGTTTGTTGCAAGATAAAAGGGTAAAAACAATTATCATACACTATGGGAACCTCATTTGCCAGTAAAAATATGATAATTGGTTCTTTACCCTTCTATCTGGCAACAAAACTGACACCTTTTTACAAGGAGTCATGTTTGCATAGACCGCAATACCTGCAGTCATAATACAAACAAAAGAACATAACTCTGATAATGTGCACTGTCCTTAAAGTTGATTGATCCACACCCGAGACAGCTTTCCTTTGAGCCTAGTCTCATATGGGTTGGACCAGATGACGCCAAAAGGCGCACAACTCAAAGACAATGCACCATCAGAGTATGAGAGCTCGGGGCAAGCATCTACACTATGAGTTGTGCGCCTTTTGGCGTCATCTGGTCCAACCCATATGAGACTAGGCTCAAAGGAAAGCTGTCTCGGGTGTGGATCAATCAACTTTAAGGACAGTGCACATTATCAGAGTTATGTTCTTTTGTTTGTATTATGACTGCAGGTTTTGCGGTCTATGCAAACATGACTCCTTGTAAAAACGTGTCAGTTTTGTTGCCAGATAGAAGGGTAAAGAACCAATTATCAATTATCATACAATTATTATTTTTTACCAGGTAAGGCCCCCATCGAGCCATAAGGTATTTTTCAGAAACGACCTGGCCACAAATCATAGCTCAACGAAGTGGCGTATCATATGGACACGTATAGCAGGAGCCACGTAACTCTGAACGCGCGACGTCGATTCTAAATGTGGAGGAAAAAAACCGGAGGACCCGGGGAAAAATCCACGCCACCACGGGGAGAGAGAGTATAATATAGAGTAGGCGTCAGGGGCGGCATCGAACCCTCCCACCTCCTTCATAGACGCCACAGGCGCCCCGTGGGAAGCATGGCAAGCACTGTAGACATAAGAAGAGAGACGCTTATAATGGGTGGGCCATGTGTGCGCGATGCAAGGGGTCAAGATCACTGAGACGCTGGTGTGCATCCCACAGGTTAGCTGGATCAGCAGGAGCGAGAGCACAACTTGGAGGTGAAGCGTGGCACGAGACGCAATGGAGAGGCGCGATGGTTGCATTGGCTAGAGTAGGGGTCGGTGACCTGCGGCTCTTTAGCCTCTTTCCCGTTCTGAGACGTAATTGCAAGCCGCAGGGTAGGGGTGTGCCAGTCTCCGCTGAACCTCGGAACAGCGCAGGCGGGCTCAGCATTCATATTCTTAGGTTTTTTCCGGTAAAGTCACGTAGGTATTTTTTAAAATTAATTTAAAAATTTTACCTACGTGACTTTATCGAAAAAACCTAAGAATATGAATCCTTGCAGTCACGAAAGCTTCATATCTGGGCTCAGCATTCATTTTATTCAGAGAGGCGTAGTAGTAGCGCTGCTGCATTTAAAGACGTCGTTACTCGCCGCAGAAAACCGTAGCGACATGACCACAAGCTACGATAGCCGGCACCAAACTGTGCCGCACGCCCTCCCCACCATGGCCTTGTGGGAGCCTCGGCAACGATTAAAGTTACTTTATTTTAGTGGACGTCATCGGAAAGGAATCGTAAAAATAAAAAAAAACCTGATGACGTACGAGTACGTATTTTATTTTAGTGTACGTCATCGGAAAATGAATCGTAAGAGAAAAAAAACCTGATGACGTATGTGTACGTATTTCATTTTAGTGTACGTCATCAGTGTACGTCATCGTTACAGGAAAGGGCTCAAGGACCGCTTGGTGACTTCATTAATTAAGGACCACGGTCTCGTATTCACATTGCATTGTGCGACTGTTGAAATATTCAGGGATTTTTTTTCCTCCCGACTTCGTGGGGGAAGAAATGGTTCTTCTTGTATATGTTGGTTTGTCGACCCCGGTCCCTATACTGACTTACCGATATCAGAGGTCGGTTTCTTGTAGCCAATGACAATGATCCACCACCCAACAGGATTGTCACGTTCATAAAGACACCCTTTAAAACGTAGGCTTTCATGACCAATGTGATCCATTACAAAGGGATTTTTTGGGGGGGGGGGTTAAATCGCGTTAACGCGAAGACTTCTTCACAATTCTGACAAATCGCCCGATGAGGCTGGTTGTTGTAATCACCAGCGAAAGATCGTACTCAAAATTGTAAATATTGTTGTGGGTTTACTATCCAGCACACCGGTGTGCTAAAGTAGTTATTAATTGCCGCGTTTGTTCACGCGACAAACCCCTGGCTGTGTCGGATCGTGGCGGGTTTAACGACACATTTACACTTACTCGATCTAACCCCCCCCTAAAAAATAAACCTTTATTAGGGATCACAAATAAACCATGCGCACACGTTGCCAACTCGTTGCCCAGATGCTGGCCGAAAGAGCCCCTTTTCCTCCACAACTCTGCTACGCTCAAGGCTTCTCGCAGCTGAGTCCATCGTCGGCGAGTGACTATAATCCTTCGCCACAAGCCGCTTTTGTGAGCTTCAGGGTGGAAGTGGGACTTTGCATATCGAGCGTTGCTGCATTCGGCTGTCGGCCGCGCGAGGCAAACCGACGCGTTCCCGATCTTGATTAAAGCCCGCAGGGAAACATCTCTGGCCGCATCTTCCGCAAGGGAGCTGGCAAATTCATGCACCCCAGGTCCGCTCTTTTGCGAATGAGACTGCTAATCCTGGTCTCTTGAGGTCGCACCTGGTAAAATAAATTAACTTGAAACTACTCAGAGAATTGCGGTTGACAGACCAGCGACGAGAAAGCCAATGGAAGCAAATACTGTTCTGGTTATGTTGAAGTGTAAAAACATTTTTTCTCCGTCTAGGCCTCTCTCCAGCGCTTGTAAAGCTCTTTTAATACATAACACATCAGTTTTTTTTTTTACAAGTCGCATATGCCCTTTAAAACTAACCATGTCCGGAATTAAAATGTATCTATAACAACAAAAAATGCCTCTTCTCTTTTGTTTTGGTTCAAATTGACTGCAGGAATACGTTTAAAACTCTAAGGGGATTATCTTGCATGTACAAATTACCCCTTGTTAGCAATGCATTCCATTTACACGACCGTGCTGTTCACCGTGAACGCTTGTGAAGACGAGAGGAAAAAAATGCTCCCGAGTCTTTTTTTCTATTTAGACTCGGGATATGGTAACAACGCACAACACCGCGCCGTTGTTAAAAAAACACAAACACCCAATGGTCCCTGTGTGTACTCGGCTGTTACCCAAGCAGCAGCCGCCACGCGTGTGCTTTTGCGTCGCATGCTCATCGACTTACGCACACGCCCGTCTGCGTATGCTGAAAATATTTTCTGCCGAGTTGCGCCAGAAAAGCAAAGTACGTGGTGGACTCGTGCCAGAGGAGAGGCGTTCCAAGGGCGCCCCTCCCTCCCCCCCCCTTAACACGTGCGGGAGTGGGGGGGGGAGATCCACTTTGACGTCTCTCATTGTATGGGGCGAGATGTTAACTATCTGGCCTGGTAATACAGAAGGTTATGGGTTCGATCCCGGACCCTGACGCCTGCTGTATATTTGGAATTTGTGTGTGTCTCTCTCTCTCTATCATCATCATCACGGTGGCTAGGAGGTGTTAACTACCTCGCCTGGTGTACAGGAGGTCGTGGGTTCGATCCCGACACTGACGCCTGCTGTATATTTGGAGTTTGCGTGTCTCTTTCTTTATTTATCTCCCCATGGTCGCGTGTATTTTTTTTATCAAGTTTTCCCCTGCACATTTCGAATCGACGTCACACATTCGGAGTTATTTTACTCCTGCTATAAAATTCCATGTAATAAAACACTTCGTTGAGCTATCATTTGTGGACAGGTCGCTTTTGAAAACGGGCTATATAGCTGAGTGGTGCCTTACCTAGTAAAAAAAAAATGTATGTTGAACTTCTTTCGCACCATACGTGTGGGTGGGGGAGGACGTTCCACAACGACGCAAGTCCAGAGAGCCCGAGAGAGAACCCTGCATTCCATCGATAAGTTCACGGGAACTTTGTTGCAGAACACAATTCAACGATTTACTTTTGAAAGCCTATGGACGAGACTTCAGTTGACTGGTTCTACAAATAACACGTGTATGTATGTGTTAACGCACATAGCTTTATCGGTGGCTCAGCCTGGTCCTATACATGTGAGTATGTACAAAACCAGGCTGTGAGTCTCTGTGTGAGTCTATGGGTATCTGTGTGAGTCTATGGGTTTCTGTGTGAGTCTATGAGTCTCTGTGTCTCTATGCGCGTTTATGAGTCTTTCTGTGAGTCTATGGGTCTCTGCGTCTCTGTGTAAGTCTTTGGCTCTATGTGTCTCTATGTGAGTCTATGGATATCTGTACCCGCCTGGGTAGGTGGGGCTCTATAGCTTTGTGTGGCAACTCTTAGCTCGCTGAGCCACTGTGCACTAAACCTGAGCCTAAAGAGTGGGATCGGTGTGCGCGAGCTGATTTGCACTTTAAACAACCTCTATCACTGGCTGGAGGAAAGTAAATTTCTGCAGCGATGGGGCAAAGGTGAAAACGGTAGGTGCAAGATGGCAGCTTTGAATCAGCATGTAGGTGGCTCAGCCGTATTGGTCATTTGACTGCTGACTAGATGCAATGATATCATCCGGCAGCACCCTAAGCGACCAAGGAGCTTTTTCTAGGGAAAGCACTACGTGCCCCTGATGGAGAGAGGCCTATAAAAGGTGGCCTAAACAAAGCTTGCCTCAACTTAATTCTAGATTTGAAGCTTTCGTGACTGCAAGGATTCATACTCTTAGGTTTTTTTTTTTCGGTAAAGTCACATAGGTAAAAAATTCACTTTTATAAAAGTAAAATAAATAAATACAAAGTAAATCACGACGTTTCGAAGGCAACACAAGCTTCCGTCTTCAGGTGGAACCGTCACAGCACGATAGCTGTATCAAGTGAGAGCTATCGTGCTGTGACGGTTCCACCTGAAGACGGAAGCTTGTGTTGCCTCCGAAACGTCGTGATTTTTTTTTTATTAATTTTTCTTTTTCTTTTTTACCCACGTGACTTTACCGAAAAAACCTACGAATATTTGCCTCAACTCACCCAGTTGGCTTACCACAGCCAACGGGCATCTCTTAACGTGGTCAAAAAAGAAAGGAAGAAACCAAACTTCTTAAAATGTGCATACTGGAACGTTCGCACAATGATGGATTCAGATGAACACAACTGACCACAAAGATGCTTCGCTGTCGTGGCAAGGGAGCTCGCCAAACTTGACATTGACATCGCAGTACTCAGCGAAGTTCGCTTCGCAGAGCAGGGATACCTGACTGAACACAGTGCGGACTACACCCCTCTGTTCTGGGCAGGGAAAGCCAAAGAGGAGAGACGCCTATCAGGCATTGGCCTCAAGATAAAGAACACCATCGCTGGCAAACTCCTGAGCCTTCCAATTGACCATTCATACTGCCTGATGCCTCCACGGCTACCCATCCAGGGTAACCGATTTGCCACCATAATCAGTGTTTATGCACCAACCTTACAGGCTGATCAAGACGGCAAGGATTAATTTTGTCATGACCTCAAAACTCTTCTCCGGGGAGTTGACCGCAAATAGAAGCTTCTTGTGATGGGAGACTTCAAGGCAAGAGTCGGTCAGAACCATGACCTCTGGAGGGGGGCTCTTGGAAAGCATGAAGTGGCAATTGCAACGACAATGGTCGTATGATATTGGAGCTCTGCGCAGAACACAACCTCTGCATAACAAACACATTGTTCAAACAAAAATCCAGATATAAGACCACGTGGAGACTCCCGCGCTCCAAGAATTGGCATCTACTGGAGTACATCCTCGTACGCAAACAGGATGCAAGGGACATACTACACACCAGAGCCATGCTGAGCGCTGACTGCTATACAGGCCACAGATTGGTCAGAGCAAAAGTCACCCTCAGGATCAAACCACCACCCAAGAAGAAAGGTCTTCACCGCAAGAAGCTCCAAGTAAAGAAGCCCCCCCTGTTAAGGGAGGAATTCCAGAAGAAGCTCAATACCAGGCTCAGTGAACATCGAGACCCAGGCACCGATGCAGACCCAGACGAGCAGTGGAAACATCTAAATACACGGTTCTTCTGGAAACAACTGCGGAGATGGTTGGCTTCTCAACAAGGAAACACAAAGATTGGTTTGATGAGAATAATTCGGAAATTGAATCACTCCTTCAGACTAAACGGTCCTGTCATTCCAAACTACTTGCCCGTCCCAATGACCAAGTCACAAAAGCTGCATACAGCGCTGAGTGCAAAACCTTGCAAACAAAGCTGAGAGTGATAATTGTTTTTTTACCTTCTTATCTGGCAACAAAACTGACACCTTTATTTTTTTACGAGGAGTCATGTTTGCATTGACCACAATACCTGCAGTCATAATGCAAACAAAAACACAACTCTGATAATGTATGCACTGTCCTTGAAGTTGATTGGTCCACACCCGAGACAGCTTTTCTTTAGAGCCTAGTCTCACATGGTGTTGGACCAGATGACGCCAATTATCATATTTTTTCTTCTAGCAAATGAGGTTCCAATGGTGTAAAAGCTGAGAGTCCTAATAAACAACCAGCGGACAGACCTCGCAGACAGGATGCAGCTGTATACAGACATAGGGGACTCGAGAGCATTCTATGAAGCATGACGCTCAGTCTATGGACCCTCGCACCAGACACAGGCCCCCTTAAGATCATGAGAGAGCACAACCCTTGTGACAGACAAGGAAGCTATCATGCATCGATGGTCAGAACACTCTAGCAGTCTCTTCGCAGACAAACGGACCGTCCAAGAAGCATCCATAGCCAAGATCCAACAGCGAGAAGTGGGGACTGAAGTTGACAAGCCACCAACATGGCAGAGATTGCAACTCTAATCAAGAAACGTAAATCACACAGGGCACCGGATATCGATGGGATCCCAGCGGAAGTGTGCAATGAGGGAGGAGATGCACATCTGGACAGCCTTTTTTGCTGGGAGAAGGGAGATATACCCTAATATATATGGGAGGCAGTGAATGTCTCCCTATACAAGAACAAGAGGGTGAAATCTGACTGCTCCAATTACTGTGGAATCTTGCTTCTCTCTATTGCAGGTACAATTTTGGTCAGGGTCCTACTAAACAGATTAGTGCCCACCATTGCCGAAGAAGTCCTTTCTGAAAACCACTGCGGCTTCAGGTCAGGGAGGGGAACAGCAGCCATGATTTTGTCCTGAGACAGTTACAAGAAAAGTGCAGGGAACAGAACATGGGCCTCTATGCCGCATTAATTGACCTGAACGAGGCTTTTGGCACAGTCAGTCGTGATGGTCTCTGGAGAATACCATCCAAACGCGGCTGCCCTCCCAGGTTTCGTACCATCATGCAGCAACCACACATCAGGCAGAAAGGCCACGGGGTCAAACATAATGGAAGCCTCTCACGCAGCTTCCCCATCAACAATGGGGTCAAGCAAAGTTGGGTGCAATTCCGAACCGATGGCAGTCTTTTCAATCTTCAGCGTCTCTTTGCCAAGACCAAAACCACAGACTAAAATGTTCTGGAACTGCTCTTTGCAGATGACTGCGCACTTCTTGCACACATGGAGAAGATCCGACAGCTCATTGTGAACTCTTTCTCTGAGGTGGCTAATGCTTTTGGCCTGACCATCAGCCGAAAGAAAACAGAGGTGTTATAATAGCTGCCACCACGTGTAGTGTACACCACACCATAAATCACCATCGACAACACCCATCGCAACGGAGTGGAAAAGTTCACATACCTGGGCAGCATAATATCCAACGACACATCCATCACCAAGGATATTTGACAACGAACTTTCCAAGGCATACTGCTCCTTTGACACGCTCCACAAGCGCGTCTGGCAAGGCCACTCACTTCGCCTCACCACAAAGATGGTATCATGTGGTAATACTCCATCGCATGTTTTAAATCTAGTACACCGTGAATATCTAGCTGAAGCTTGACTTTAAAAAAAATTGGTCGCAAATCAAATCACCTCTACAATCATGCTTTTGAGCGACCCTGAGCTTGGCTCCGCGCCTCTGAGTTGCGGCCACTACGTCTGCAAATTTGCGCGCGTTACAAATTGTACTATTATTATTATTTAAAAAAATCGCAATTAGATATTTTCCCCAAATCGTTCAGCCCTAGAAGCGAGATGGGAGTGGACCTCGAAGACGCTTCAAGGAGCAGCTCAAACAGCGACTGACCGCTGCGGGTATCGACACCCGAATCTGAGAGCTCGGGGCTGCGGACAAACACCGCCGGGCACTCCACAGCCAAGCAAGCAGCAAAAATGGCAGACCGAACGAGGCACCAAGGGGCCGTCCATAAATGACGTCACGCGATTTTGGACGATTTTTGACCCCCCCCCCCCTTCGTCACACGACGTCACAAAAAGTGAGACCCCCCCGTCAAATATGACGTCACGTACGGGTAAGGAATCAAAACCCGTTTGCAACCTCTGGCATTGCCCCCCTCGCGCGCACTCGTGGGTTTTCTCCCGGGTGCTCCGGTTTCAACCCCTCTTGTGCAATGATCACGGCTCGTCATTCATTGGTTGGCTTTTATTGAAATAAAAACAAATCCTGTGCAGCAGCAGGACCCTCCTGAAAAATAATCACACGACTCGGTGTGGTTTTCCTGGACGAGTCAAATCAATGAACCTCGGTGATGTAGATGCTCAAGTCGAAGGGCTTTGTGGATTTGTTTTAATGATTCGCTTTACACAAGACTCAATATTTATCCGAACAGGTTTTCAGGTTTGACGGTGATTAATGGTCGCTTTGTCCTCGTTGCAATGGGACGTTAATGGTGCTTTCACATCAGAGTAATTAAAACAATATATAAATATATAACTTGACCATCCAGCTACAAGTTATATTTTTTGTAACGGGTTGTGGATTGGGTTTTAAAAATGTCTGCCTTTACCAAGTGGTGTGTGAAATGCATCCTTTTTTCTGTATTCGTAGCCTTAAATGTGTTCCCAATTTGTATTCAGGTTGAGGGAGGGGAGGGAAGGGAATTCTGAAAATCTGGCTTAGAAATGGCCATAACAGTTGCTTTCAAGTCTATGGTACATTTCATTGAACAGCATTAATTTCAACATCACGCATCGTTTGGGGGACACCAAAAACATGCAACGCTGTAATAAACGGCGAGAATGTTGCCTTTCATTCTGTACCAACAGAAATACAGCATGTTCATCCAGTCGCGACTCGCTTATTAAGAATTCACGAAGTAAAATTATTTTCTGCCGCAGACAAATCAAGGGGCCTCAAAGCTACTTCAACAGTTGAAATAATGATCTGGCCCCACGGCGCTGCATGTACTTTCACTTCAAATGACCTCTTGTGACCCAACCACTCACTGAGTAGAGGAGATCACTGCTCAAACAAAGTCACCCAAATGCCAGGACAAAACGGTCATTCATAACTATTTTAACACTTCTTCTTGGTTCTTTCGGTAAAGTCACGTAGAAGGGAAATAATAAAATAATAAAAATAAAACATAATAAAATAATAAACTATTATGTTTTATATTTTTTATTTTATTATTTCCCTTCTACGTGACTTTACCGAAAGAACCAAGAAGATGAATCCCTGCAGTCACGAAAGCTTTAAATCGATATTTTAACACTGCCATTAAAACATTTTAATTATTCGTGATATACGTTAATGTTGCGTCTCTTTGTATCGTTAATATAAAAATTTCGTCTTCTTGTTCGGATGAAAATTAAAATTGGAAAGAAAATTAACTGGTTGAGGCAACAACAAAAAAACAATTGATGGATGTTCAAACATTACACCTGTAAACTTTATTTTTTTAAAGTCCTGAATTCATTTCACGGGAGAATTCATGCATGCACGCATTCATGTTAATGGAGTCAGTTTGAACATTTGTTGAAATAAAACACACATATATATAAAATCCTATGTGCCCTGTTTTTTGGTCCAGACTGTACATTTCCTCATGCATACATTTGCATTTTATCCTCAACTTAATCTTGGGTAGATTGAATAAAAAACTTTTGTATGTTCGTTCAGGCTGTTATACAACTTTTTTTTTCCCAAAAGTATTTTATTATTACCAAAACGATTCGGGTACACAGCACAGAGGGAATTAAAGGGCGTTGACACCGGCACAAACCACACAAGTTGGATTAACAGTGCAATGGAAACCTGTCGAAACCGCACGTTTCAATGAACAGTTTCAATAGACTCTACAACCCCCTGGGTGTCTTCCTAAGCTCTGATATCCCAGTAAGAGAAAAATAAAGGGGGGGGGGGGAGGGGAAAGTGCCTAATTACCCTAATGGATACTCTATTGAATCGATGCACACTGGAGGAGAGGTAGTGATGGGGTTCAATGTGATGGGACTCTTTTTTGCCAGTAAGTAAGAATAGGTTGTTCCCTTTCTGGCAATGAAACAGCAGGTGTTAAGATGTTCAAACACCAAATAGAAAACTTTTGCAAGGAATCAAGTCTGCATTAACCACACGTGTTTGTGGTGAACATGCAAACAAACTTTGATAATTTTATAATTTATATGCATTGTCTTTGAAACTGGTTGGCCTATACCAGAGACAATGCATATAGTATCAGTCAACACTGAACAATAGACTCAACACTGCTCATAGACTCAACACTGCCCATAGACTCAACACTGCACCATCGACTCAACACTGCACCATAGACTCAACACTGCATCATAGACTCAACACTGCACCATAGACTGAACACTGCACCATTGACTCAACGCTGCACCATAGACTCAACACTGCACCATAGACTGAACACTGCACCATTGACTCAACGCTGCACCATAGACTGAACACTGCACCATTGACTCAACGCTGCACCATAGACTCAACACTGCACCATAGACTGAACACTGCACCATTGACCCAACGCTGCACCATAGACTGAACACTGCACCATAGACTCAACACTGCACCATAGACTCAACACTGCACCATAGACTGAACACTGCACCATTGACTCAACGCTGCACCATAGACTCAACACTGCATCATCGACTCAACACTGCCCATAGACTCAACACTGCACCATAGACTCAACACTGCACCATAGACTCAACACTGCCCATAGACTCAACACTGCACCATAGACTCAACACTGCTCATAGACTCAACACTGCACCATCGACTCAACACTGCCCATAGACTCAACGCTGCACCATAGACTCAACACTGCTCATAGACTGAACACTGCACCATAGACTCAACGCTGCACCATAGACTCAACACTGCACCATAGACTCAACACTGCCCATAGACTCAACACTGCACCATAGACGCAACACTGCTCATAGACTCAACACTGCACCATAGATTCAACACTGCTCATAGACTCAACACTACCCATAGACTCAACACTGCACCATAGACTCAACACTACCCCATAGACTCAGCACTGCCCATTGACTCAACACTACCCATAGACTCAACACTGCACCATAGACTCAACACTGCCCATAGACTCAACACTGCCCATAGACTCAACACTGCCCAAAGACTCAACACTGCACCAAAGACTCAACACTGCACCATAGACTCAACACTGCACCATAGACTCAACACTGCTCATAGACTCAACACTGCACCATCGACTCAACATTACCCATAGACTCAACACTGCACCATAGACTCAACACTGCCCATAGACTCAACACTGCACCATAGACGCAACACTGCTCATAGACTCAACACTGCACCATAGACTCAACACTGCACCATAGACTCAACACTGCCCATAAACTCAACACTGCACCATAGACTCAACACTGCTCATAGACTCAACACTGCACCATAGACTCAACACTACCCCATAGACTCAGCACTGCCCATTGACTCAACACTACCCATAGACTCAACACTGCACCATAGACTCAACACTGCCCATAGACTCAACACTGCCCATAGACTCAACACTGCCCAAAGACTCAACACTGCACCAAAGACTCAACACTGCACCATAGACTCAACACTGCACCATAGACTCAACACTGCTCATAGACTCAACACTGCACCATCGACTCAACATTACCCATAGACTCAACACTGCACCATAGACTCAACACTGCCCATAGACTCAACACTGCACCATAGACGCAACACTGCTCATAGACTCAACACTGCACCATAGACTCAACACTGCACCATAGACTCAACACTGCCCATAGACTCAACACTGCACCATAGACTCAACACTGCTCATAGACTCAACACTGCACCATCGACTCAACACTGCCCATAGACTCAACGCTGCACCATAGACTCAACACTGCTCATAGACTGAACACTGCACCATAGACTCAACGCTGCACCATAGACTCAACACTGCACCATAGACTCAACACTGCCCATAGACTCAACACTGCACCATAGACGCAACACTGCTCATAGACTCAACACTGCACCATAGATTCAACACTGCTCATAGACTCAACACTACCCATAGACTCAACATTGCACCATAGACTCAACACTACCCCATAGACTCAGCACTGCCCATTGACTCAACACTACCCATAGACTCAACACTGCACCATAGACTCAACACTGCCCATAGACTCAACACTGCCCATAGACTCAACGCTGCACCATAGACTCAACACTGCATCATCGACTCAACACTGCCCATAGACTCAACACTGCACCATAGACTCAACACTGCACCATAGACTCAACACTGCCCATAGACTCAACACTGCACCATAGACTCAACACTGCTCATAGACTCAACACTGCACCATCGACTCAACACTGCCCATAGACTCAACGCTGCACCATAGACTCAACACTGCTCATAGACTGAACACTGCACCATAGACTCAACGCTGCACCATAGACTCAACACTGCACCATAGACTCAACACTGCCCATAGACTCAACACTGCACCATAGACGCAACACTGCTCATAGACTCAACACTGCACCATAGATTCAACACTGCTCATAGACTCAACACTACCCATAGACTCAACACTGCACCATAGACTCAACACTACCCCATAGACTCAGCACTGCCCATTGACTCAACACTACCCATAGACTCAACACTGCACCATAGACTCAACACTGCCCATAGACTCAACACTGCCCATAGACTCAACACTGCCCAAAGACTCAACACTGCACCAAAGACTCAACACTGCACCATAGACTCAACACTGCACCATAGACTCAACACTGCTCATAGACTCAACACTGCACCATCGACTCAACATTACCCATAGACTCAACACTGCACCATAGACTCAACACTGCCCATAGACTCAACACTGCACCATAGACGCAACAATGCTCATAGACTCAACACTGCACCATAGACTCAACACTGCACCATAGACTCAACACTGCCCATAGACTCAACACTGCACCATAGACGCAACAATGCTCATAGACTCAACACTGCACCATAGACTCAACACTGCACCATAGACTCAACACTGCCCATAGACTCAACACTGCACCATAGACTCAACACTGCTCATAGACTCAACACTGCACCATAGACTCAACACTGCACCATAGACTCAACACTGCCCATAGACTCAACACTGCACCATAGACTCAACACTGCTCATAGACTCAACACTGCACCATCGACTCAACACTGCCCATAGACTCAACGCTGCACCATAGACTCAACACTGCTCATAGACTGAACACTGCACCATAGACTCAACGCTGCACCATAGACTCAACACTGCACCATAGACTCAACACTGCCCATAGACTCAACACTGCACCATAGACGCAACACTGCTCATAGACTCAACACTGCACCATAGATTCAACACTGCTCATAGACTCAACACTACCCATAGACTCAACACTGCACCATAGACTCAACACTACCCCATAGACTCAGCACTGCCCATTGACTCAACACTACCCATAGACTCAACACTGCACCATAGACTCAACACTGCCCATAGACTCAACACTGCCCATAGACTCAACACTGCCCAAAGACTCAACACTGCACCAAAGACTCAACACTGCACCATAGACTCAACACTGCACCATAGACTCAACACTGCTCATAGACTCAACACTGCACCATCGACTCAACATTACCCATAGACTCAACACTGCACCATAGACTCAACACTGCCCATAGACTCAACACTGCACCATAGACGCAACAATGCTCATAGACTCAACACTGCACCATAGACTCAACACTGCACCATAGACTCAACACTGCCCATAGACTCAACACTGCACCATAGACTCAACACTGCTCATAGACTCAACACTGCACCATAGACTCAACACTACCCCATAGACTCAGCACTGCCCATTGACTCAACACTACCCATAGACTCAACACTGCACCATAGACTCAACACTGCCCATAGACTCAACACTGCCCATAGACTCAACACTGCCCAAAGACTCAACACTGCACCAAAGACTCAACACTGCACCATAGACTCAACACTGCACCATAGACTCAACACTGCTCATAGACTCAACACTGCACCATCGACTCAACATTACCCATAGACTCAACACTGCACCATAGACTCAACACTGCCCATAGACTCAACACTGCACCATAGACGCAACACTGCTCATAGACTCAACACTGCACCATAGACTCAACACTGCACCATAGACTCAACACTGCCCATAGACTCAACACTGCACCATAGACTCAACACTGCTCATAGACTCAACACTGCACCATCGACTCAACACTGCCCATAGACTCAACGCTGCACCATAGACTCAACACTGCTCATAGACTGAACACTGCACCATAGACTCAACGCTGCACCATAGACTCAACACTCCACCATAGACTCAACACTGCCCATAGACTCAACACTGCACCATAGACGCAACACTGCTCATAGACTCAACACTGCACCATAGATTCAACACTGCTCATAGACTCAACACTACCCATAGACTCAACACTGCACCATAGACTCAACACTACCCCATAGACTCAGCACTGCCCATTGACTCAACACTACCCATAGACTCAACACTGCACCATAGACTCAACACTGCCCATAGACTCAACACTGCCCATAGACTCAACACTGCCCAAAGACTCAACACTGCACCATAGACTCAACACTGCACCATAGACTCAACACTGCTCATAGACTCAACACTGCACCATCGACTCAACATTACCCATAGACTCAACACTGCACCATAGACTCAACACTGCACCATAGACTCAACACTGCCCATAGACTCAACACTGCCCATAGACTCAACACTGCCCAAAGACTCAACACTGCACCATAGACTCAACACTGCACCATAGACTCAACACTGCTCATAGACTCAACACTGCACCATCGACTCAACATTACCCATAGACTCAACACTGCACCATAGACTCAACACTGCCCATAGACTCAACACTGCACCATAGACGCAACACTGCTCATAGACTCAACACTGCACCATAGACTCAACACTGCACCATAGACTCAACACTGCCCATAGACTCAACACTGCACCATAGACTCAACACTGCTCATAGACTCAACACTGCACCATAGACTCAACACTACCCCATAGACTCAGCACTGCCCATTGACTCAACACTACCCATAGACTCAACACTGCACCATAGACTCAACACTGCCCATAGACTCAACACTGCCCATAGACTCAACACTGCCCAAAGACTCAACACTGCACCAAAGACTCAACACTGCACCATAGACTCAACACTGCACCATAGACTCAACACTGCTCATAGACTCAACACTGCACCATCGACTCAACATTACCCATAGACTCAACACTGCACCATAGACTCAACACTGCCCATAGACTCAACACTGCACCATAGACGCAACACTGCTCATAGACTCAACACTGCACCATAGACTCAACACTGCACCATAGACTCAACACTGCCCATAGACTCAACACTGCACCATAGACTCAACACTGCTCATAGACTCAACACTGCACCATCGACTCAACACTGCCCATAGACTCAACGCTGCACCATAGACTCAACACTGCTCATAGACTGAACACTGCACCATAGACTCAACGCTGCACCATAGACTCAACACTGCACCATAGACTCAACACTGCCCATAGACTCAACACTGCACCATAGACGCAACACTGCTCATAGACTCAACACTGCACCATAGATTCAACACTGCTCATAGACTCAACACTACCCATAGACTCAACACTGCACCATAGACTCAACACTACCCCATAGACTCAGCACTGCCCATTGACTCAACACTACCCATAGACTCAACACTGCACCATAGACTCAACACTGCCCATAGACTCAACACTGCCCATAGACTCAACACTGCCCAAAGACTCAACACTGCACCATAGACTCAACACTGCACCATAGACTCAACACTGCTCATAGACTCAACACTGCACCATCGACTCAACATTACCCATAGACTCAACACTGCACCATAGACTCAACACTGCACCATAGACGCAACACTGCCCATAGACTCAACACTGCTCATAGACTCAACACTGCCCATAGACTCAACACTGCACCATAGACTCAACACTGCTCATAGACTCAACACTACCCATAGACTCAACACTGCACCATAGACTCAACACTGCTCATAGACTCAACACTGCCCATATACTCAACACTGCACCATAGACTCAACACTGCTCATAGACTCAACACTACCCATAGACTCAACACTGCTCATAGACTCAACACTGCACCATAGACTCAACACTGCCCATAGACTCAACACTGCTCATAGACTCAACACTGCTCATAGACTCAACACTGCTCATAGACTCAACACTGCACCATAGACTCAACACTGCCCATAGACTCAACACTGCTCATAGACTCAACACTGCACCATAGACTCAACACTGCTCATAGACTCAACACTGCTCATAGACTCAACACTGCTCATAGACTCAACACTGCTCATAGACTCAACACTGCACCATAGACTCAACACTGCACCATAGACTCAACACTGCTCATAGACTCAACACTGCTCATAGACTCAACACTGCTCATAGACTCAACACTGCACCATAGACTCAACACTGCTCATAGACTCAACACTGCACCATAGACTCAACACTACCCCATAGACTCAGCACTGCCCATTGACTCAACACTACCCATAGACTCAACACTGCACCATAGACTCAACACTGCACCATAGACTCAACACTGCCCATAGACTCAACACTGCACCATAGACTCAACACTGCTCATAGACTCAACACTGCACCATAGACTCAACACTACCCCATAGACTCAGCACTGCCCATTGACTCAACACTACCCATAGACTCAACACTGCACCATAGACTCAACACTGCCCATAGACTCAACACTGCCCATAGACTCAACACTGCCCAAAGACTCAACACTGCACCAAAGACTCAACACTGCACCATAGACTCAACACTGCACCATAGACTCAACACTGCTCATAGACTCAACACTGCACCATCGACTCAACATTACCCATAGACTCAACACTGCACCATAGACTCAACACTGCCCATAGACTCAACACTGCACCATAGACGCAACACTGCTCATAGACTCAACACTGCACCATAGACTCAACACTGCACCATAGACTCAACACTGCCCATAGACTCAACACTGCACCATAGACTCAACACTGCTCATAGACTCAACACTGCACCATCGACTCAACACTGCCCATAGACTCAACGCTGCACCATAGACTCAACACTGCTCATAGACTGAACACTGCACCATAGACTCAACGCTGCACCATAGACTCAACACTGCACCATAGACTCAACACTGCCCATAGACTCAACACTGCACCATAGACGCAACACTGCTCATAGACTCAACACTGCACCATAGATTCAACACTGCTCATAGACTCAACACTACCCATAGACTCAACACTGCACCATTGACTCAACACTACCCCATAGACTCAGCACTGCCCATTGACTCAACACTACCCATAGACTCAACACTGCACCATAGACTCAACACTGCCCATAGACTCAACACTGCCCATAGACTCAACACTGCCCAAAGACTCAACACTGCACAATAGACTCAACACTGCACCATAGACTCAACACTGCTCATAGACTCAACACTGCACCATCGACTCAACATTACCCATAGACTCAACACTGCACCATAGACTCAACACTGCACCATAGACTCAACACTGCCCATAGACTCAACACTGCCCATAGACTCAACACTGCCCAAAGACTCAACACTGCACCATAGACTCAACACTGCACCATAGACTCAACACTGCTCATAGACTCAACACTGCACCATCGACTCAACATTACCCATAGACTCAACACTGCACCATAGACTCAACACTGCCCATAGACTCAACACTGCACCATAGACGCAACACTGCTCATAGACTCAACACTGCACCATAGACTCAACACTGCACCATAGACTCAACACTGCCCATAGACTCAACACTGCACCATAGACTCAACACTGCTCATAGACTCAACACTGCACCATAGACTCAACACTACCCCATAGACTCAGCACTGCCCATTGACTCAACACTACCCATAGACTCAACACTGCACCATAGACTCAACACTGCCCATAGACTCAACACTGCCCATAGACTCAACACTGCCCAAAGACTCAACACTGCACCAAAGACTCAACACTGCACCATAGACTCAACACTGCACCATAGACTCAACACTGCTCATAGACTCAACACTGCACCATCGACTCAACATTACCCATAGACTCAACACTGCACCATAGACTCAACACTGCCCATAGACTCAACACTGCACCATAGACGCAACACTGCTCATAGACTCAACACTGCACCATAGACTCAACACTGCACCATAGACTCAACACTGCCCATAGACTCAACACTGCACCATAGACTCAACACTGCTCATAGACTCAACACTGCACCATCGACTCAACACTGCCCATAGACTCAACGCTGCACCATAGACTCAACACTGCTCATAGACTGAACACTGCACCATAGACTCAACGCTGCACCATAGACTCAACACTGCACCATAGACTCAACACTGCCCATAGACTCAACACTGCACCATAGACGCAACACTGCTCATAGACTCAACACTGCACCATAGATTCAACACTGCTCATAGACTCAACACTACCCATAGACTCAACACTGCACCATAGACTCAACACTACCCCATAGACTCAGCACTGCCCATTGACTCAACACTACCCATAGACTCAACACTGCACCATAGACTCAACACTGCCCATAGACTCAACACTGCCCATAGACTCAACACTGCCCAAAGACTCAACACTGCACCATAGACTCAACACTGCACCATAGACTCAACACTGCTCATAGACTCAACACTGCACCATCGACTCAACATTACCCATAGACTCAACACTGCACCATAGACTCAACACTGCACCATAGACGCAACACTGCCCATAGACTCAACACTGCTCATAGACTCAACACTACCCATAGACTCAACACTGCACCATAGACTCAACACTACCCCATAGACTCAGCACTGCCCATTGACTCAACACTACCCATAGACTCAACACTGCACCATAGACTCAACACTGCCCATAGACTCAACACTGCCCATAGACTCAACACTGCCCAAAGACTCAACACTGCACAATAGACTCAACACTGCACCATAGACTCAACACTGCTCATAGACTCAACACTGCACCATCGACTCAACATTACCCATAGACTCAACACTGCACCATAGACTCAACACTGCACCATAGACTCAACACTGCCCATAGACTCAACACTGCCCATAGACTCAACACTGCCCAAAGACTCAACACTGCACCATAGACTCAACACTGCACCATAGACTCAACACTGCTCATAGACTCAACACTGCACCATCGACTCAACATTACCCATAGACTCAACACTGCACCATAGACTCAACACTGCCCATAGACTCAACACTGCACCATAGACGCAACACTGCTCATAGACTCAACACTGCACCATAGACTCAACACTGCACCATAGACTCAACACTGCCCATAGACTCAACACTGCACCATAGACTCAACACTGCTCATAGACTCAACACTGCACCATAGACTCAACACTACCCCATAGACTCAGCACTGCCCATTGACTCAACACTACCCATAGACTCAACACTGCACCATAGACTCAACACTGCCCATAGACTCAACACTGCCCATAGACTCAACACTGCCCAAAGACTCAACACTGCACCAAAGACTCAACACTGCACCATAGACTCAACACTGCACCATAGACTCAACACTGCTCATAGACTCAACACTGCACCATCGACTCAACATTACCCATAGACTCAACACTGCACCATAGACTCAACACTGCCCATAGACTCAACACTGCACCATAGACGCAACACTGCTCATAGACTCAACACTGCACCATAGACTCAACACTGCACCATAGACTCAACACTGCCCATAGACTCAACACTGCACCATAGACTCAACACTGCTCATAGACTCAACACTGCACCATCGACTCAACACTGCCCATAGACTCAACGCTGCACCATAGACTCAACACTGCTCATAGACTGAACACTGCACCATAGACTCAACGCTGCACCATAGACTCAACACTGCACCATAGACTCAACACTGCCCATAGACTCAACACTGCACCATAGACGCAACACTGCTCATAGACTCAACACTGCACCATAGATTCAACACTGCTCATAGACTCAACACTACCCATAGACTCAACACTGCACCATAGACTCAACACTACCCCATAGACTCAGCACTGCCCATTGACTCAACACTACCCATAGACTCAACACTGCACCATAGACTCAACACTGCCCATAGACTCAACACTGCCCATAGACTCAACACTGCCCAAAGACTCAACACTGCACCATAGACTCAACACTGCACCATAGACTCAACACTGCTCATAGACTCAACACTGCACCATCGACTCAACATTACCCATAGACTCAACACTGCACCATAGACTCAACACTGCACCATAGACGCAACACTGCCCATAGACTCAACACTGCTCATAGACTCAACACTGCCCATAGACTCAACACTGCACCATAGACTCAACACTGCTCATAGACTCAACACTACCCATAGACTCAACACTGCACCATAGACTCAACACTGCTCATAGACTCAACACTGCCCATATACTCAACACTGCACCATAGACTCAACACTGCTCATAGACTCAACACTACCCATAGACTCAACACTGCTCATAGACTCAACACTGCACCATAGACTCAACACTGCCCATAGACTCAACACTGCTCATAGACTCAACACTGCTCATAGACTCAACACTGCTCATAGACTCAACACTGCACCATAGACTCAACACTGCCCATAGACTCAACACTGCTCATAGACTCAACACTGCACCATAGACTCAACACTGCTCATAGACTCAACACTGCTCATAGACTCAACACTGCTCATAGACTCAACACTGCTCATAGACTCAACACTGCACCATAGACTCAACACTGCACCATAGACTCAACACTGCTCATAGACTCAACACTGCTCATAGACTCAACACTGCTCATAGACTCAACACTGCACCATAGACTCAACACTGCTCATAGACTCAACACTGCTCATAGACTCAACACTGCCCATAGACTCAACACTGCTCATAGACTCAACACTGCACCATAGACTCAACACTGCTCATAGACTCAACACTTCCCATAGACTCAACACTGCACCATAGACTCAACGCTGCCATGTTCATGAATCAGTCAACCTCCTTAACCCCCTTCCGTTCCTCTCTTAAAGCCTCACCCACCTCCTCCCCATCACCCATTCTCTTTCTCTTCCTTCCCCTCACCCCTCCATGGATTGGATTTTCTGTTTGCACTCAGTCACATATTCACTTTAAGATGTTTTTTTGTTCATGTTTTTGTTTTTTTGTTTGTTGCGGTTGCACCCGATTTAAGAGCCGAATGGCTCACAGGGCTATACCTAATAAATGAACTTGAACTTAATGTTTCTCCATTTCTCCCCCGATGCCCCCTTTATAACCCTTAAGTTCCCTCCATAGCATTCACCCAGTTCCTCGGCCTGCGCGCACCCCTGCCATCGCGTATCATCACTTTCTTTTCAATTGTATTATCCCGTTTTTGTTCTTGTTTTGTAACTACGTTAAGTGCCTTGAGCAAAGGAGCTCTGCAAGTGCGAAATAAGGTAAAGAATGAATGCGCCGTGATTTGATGGACAACTGCAGATGGAGAGCGGGCGGGCGGGCGGGGGGGGGAATGCGTTTGGTGCTTTGGGATGCCCGTTGATCGTGGCAAACGGGCTGCGGGTAGCGGAAGAGAAGACCAAGGGTTTACGTGGAGAAGGGGCTCTCGGCAAGACCCGGGCAGAACGATGACGTGGAGCGTAGCTTTTGCATGGAGCGGAAACGTCGGTTACTGGCGTCTGTGAAAAGAGCTCATCAGAGTCCTCCAGGCTAAATAAAGATTCAGATATAAACGATATCTTTATTTTTGTACCGGGTAAGGCCCACTGAGCTATGAGGCCTATTTTCAGAAACGACATGGCCGTAAATGATAGCCCAACGAAGTGGCGTATCGCTGCGTGGAAATTCATAGCGTGGTGTTGAATATTAATGTGGGGCGGAGAAAGCGGAGGAACCCTAGAAAAATCAACGCGACCACGGGGAAAGCAATAAAGAGACACGCAAACTCCAAATATACAGCAGGCATCAGGGTCAGGATCGGGATCGAACTCACAACCTTCTGTATATCAGGCGAGGTAAGTGAACATCTCCTAGCCACCGTGGCGCCCACAAGACTAGGGAATCCGGGAGGGGAGGTTGTAGAAATGGTCTAGGGCAGGGGTCGGCAACCAAAATAACAAGAAGAGCCATTTCTTTCCAATTCGGTACAAAATTCAGTATTTCAAGAGCCGCAATGCATCTGAGTACATACTGTACATACGTACATATCGTCAAGAAGCAGCCCGCAAAGAGCCGCATGCGGCTCCGGAGCCGTAGGTTGCCGACCCCTGGTCTAGGGGCAACTCCGTACACTTGAGAACCCTGCCTTAAGGGGCCGTTCATAAATGACGTCACGCACCTGGGGGGGGGGTCTGACTTTTTGTGACGCCGTGTGACGATGGGGGGGGGGGGGTCAAAAATCGTCCAAAATCGCGTGACGTCATTTATGGACGGCCCCTAAGATTGGGGTGGTTGCCTGGGAAGATTTGAATGTGCCAATGTGTTACTGCTTGAGCACACCGCCATGCTAGAGGGCAATTGTGGTAATCGCCTGATGATGATGATGAATGATGATTCTGTTTGTTACTCGGAGCGAGACGTCGCGACTCGATTGTCCAACGCGTGTGGATCAACTCTGCAGCAATTCCGGTGGCGTTGAAGCGGATTGGATTGGTAGAGCACGATAGCTGTATCAAGTGAGAGAAATTCCAAGAAAACAGTCCTTGTATATATACTGGTTGGGGGTGGGAGGAGCCAAGGTAGGCCCTGGATATTGTTTTTGTGACGTTCGGTGCGGCTGAAGCACGTTGTGTTGCCTCCGAAACGTCGTGATTTTTATTTTATTTTTATTTAACTTTTATTATTTTTAATTTTTTACCTACATGACTTTACCGAAAAAACCTAAACATATGAATCCTTGCAGTCACGAAAGCTTCAAATCTAGAATGGATTGGCAGAGTTTGTTCGTCACTTGACGGATTCGTTTGTTTGGCTGTGTCGGGTGGAGGGAGGAGGGCGTACGACACACGGTGACATTTTACTCATGTCCCAAAAATATATATATATTATATGAATAGTAATAATTATACCGTATTAAATAGCGTTATTGTGTCTTCGTGGTGCACCTTTATTTAAACCACGGTAAACCCCTTAGGATTCGTATCTCATTTCCAAGAGGTGCCGGCATAAGGAGGCAGTGATGCATTGGCTCCATGTAACATTTATAAAAAAAAAAATCCCCAGACACAATCAATATTGCACACCAGAGTAGTATATCATTCGAGATACTGCAAAAAAAAGACATTACAATCAAATATTAAAGGTGACATTAAAAAAAATAGTTTGAAACGGGTATAAATATTACAACGGGCTATATCTACTAGATGTGAGCTGAGGCTGCTATGCATAATGTTGTAATAACTCAATGTTGTTACTCCTCATTAGATAACACGCGAGATGATCGAGTACTCGTAATGACATTTAGATAAACCATTACTCAACCAATTTTTATAATTTTGAGCTATCATTAGCCGTTATGTTTGCTTACGTTCGATACCGTCAGTGGTATCACATTCAAATTATGTTCTTCGGTTTTTTCGGTAAAGTCACGTAGGTAAAACATCAAAATTAATGAAAATAAAATAAAAGCAAATATCACGACGTTTCGGAGGCAACACAAGTCTCCGTCATCAGGTGGGACCGTCACAGCCAGATTAGCTGCATCAAGAATATGATTCCTTGCAGTCACGAAAGCTTCAAATCTAGAATTCAAATTGTGTGTTTCGTGGTATAAATTCTTACTTTTAAGTTATACACAAGATCATTCTCTAGATTATTCTAGATTTGAAGCTTTCGTGACTGCAAGGATTCATACTCTTAGGTTTTTTCGGTAAAGTCACGTATGGTAAAACATTTAAATTAATAAAAGTAAAATAATACAAAAAAAAAATAATAATTAAAAATTAAAAAAAAAAATGTGTTTTATTTTACTTTTATTAATTTCAAGAGTATCATTCTTCAGGTTAGGCCCACAGAAAATCCAGTGTCTTGTTTAGGACGCCGCTGTAGCGAGGTGTTAACAACCTCTCCTGGTGTGCAGGAGGTCGTTCACTGTAAAACTTGCCATGCGATAATACTCAGTGCGTTCCGTGCACCAATCGTTTGCATCTGCAAATGACTCGAAAACCCATCACAGCAGAAACATTCGCGCAGACCCCAAAAAACAAATCCACTTAACAACAACCGCCATTCGCCACTAAGTGGCGGTGACGTCACCACGACGCTTGTGCCAGGCCATGTGCACCTTGAGGCCACGCGAAGTGTCGAAAGCCCGCTGGCAGGAGGTCACGGGGCAGACCCAGGTGCCACGGGTCGACTGACTGAGACGACTGAGATGACTGGCTGATGCACCACCTGTGCCCCCTACTGTGCTAACTTGCTGTGCTTTAGTCACCCGGCGCTCCGCTCGTTGTTGTGAGCGTCGCTCCTCCGCCCTCCGTTGTTGTTGGAGGGCGACTGCCTCCAACTGCCCAGTAGCGTCCTTCACGAGCCTCCTCCACAGAGGCCGATCTTGACACCGCTGGTACCAGTCATCGGCAAGTCCACTCAGCTCCACGTCCTCCTGTACCACATCACTCCATCTCTTCTCTAGCCCGTGCCGCGCCCGTTTAGCCCCCTCGATCCGGCCGACAAAAGCTGTTTAGGCATGCGGTGGCTGGGCATGCGGGCTACATGGCTCAGCCAACGCAGCCTTGCCTGCCGGAGGAGCTCACCGATTTGACTTTGCCCAGATCTTTCAAGGATTTGTGAGCTCCTCACACAATCCAGCCTGGTTAAACTCAGGATGGATCGTAGACAGACCAGCCTAAATGTTTCTAACCGACGAAGATATTCCATTAGGGGGGGTCCACGTTTCGCAAGCGTAGAGAAGGGAGAGGGAATGACCGTGGCCGAGAAGACCTGAAGCTTCGTGCGGAGCGACAGACCAGGTAGCTTCCACACAACGTTACGCAACCGATGAAAAGATATTGCCGCCATTGCGTGTGCAAATCCCCTCAACCTTATGCAGACCACCAACTCCAAAGAACTGAATGTGTGGACGTTTTGTCGTTAAAAACCACGAGCTCCGAAGAACTGAATCAATTCGTGACCGCTTTGTCGTTTAGATCCACAAACTCCAAGCGGTGGACAGTGGTTTGTTTTGTGTTGCTTGTTGGGTCGGCCGCATTTTCTAGACTCTTTGAGTTGGCGGTCCAAACGACAACACGGCCCACACATGCAGTTATTTTGAGCTCGTGGTGTGGATAAGGCTGAGAGGTTTTTGCACGCGTGCAGTGCTGCACCACCATCGTGTGAGTACGCGCAGTTAGATCTCTCCTTGCACGAGTGTACGAAAAAAATCATTTTAAGAATGCTTTGTGTGACTGTGAAACACCGCACGTGGTTAATGTGCAGTGCTGTGTGTGTGTGTGTTTTCGATGCATCTGTGCTGCCAATTAATTGAACTGGGGACTTTGTAGAGTTCTTTGGCTCTTGATATGAAGATGCACGTGCCGCCACTGCCGTGAAGCTGCGTGGTTGCACTCTGTGCGCCCAATAGTTACCATCGACATCTGAAGTTCAATTTAAATCAGCAGTCACCTGCTGAATTCAACCCACACAGCAGCAGTCACGCTGTGGCGTCTGAATTTTTTTTTTACATCTTCGTAATACATTCTTAATAGCGCGACGCCCGATGTTGAAGCGGAATATTTCTTAGCAAGCGAAACGACATTAAATAAAAAAAAACTGGTTGTTCATTGGGTGTTTAAACCACGGAGACGCGTGTACGTTGTGCCCACGAAGATCATACGAAGCAGCGGTCATAGTCGCCGTGCCATCGTCGTCGACGGGGCCGTCGTTCCGAATGTTCCTCCCGGGGTGTCGGCGGCGATCAATCGCCCCCGAGCCAAGCGACCACCCCTCCTTGATCGAACGCGACGAAGATCGATGATGGAGCACCCGGATGAGGTCGGCCGTTCCCTTGGGTGAGACCTCGCTCAACCGGACCCTGCTCCAAATCCGTGTTTTCGACGCTCCGCCGGATCTCACTCCGGCTCCGTGTTTTCGATGCTCCCCTAGACCCTGCTCCGAATCCGTGTTTTCGACCCTCCGCCGGATTTCACTCCGGCTCCGTGTTTTCGATGCTCCCCTAGACCCTGCTCCGAATCCGTGTTTTCGACCCTCCGCCGGATCTCACTCCGGCTCCGTGTCTTCGATGCTCCCCTAGACCCTGCTCCGAATCCGTGTTTTCGACGCTCCGCCGGATCTCACTCCGGCTCCGTGTTTTCGATGCTCCCCTAGACCCTGCTCCGAATCCGTGTTTTCGACCCTCCGCCGGATCTCACTCCGGCTCCGTGTCTTCGATGCTCCCCTAGACCCTGCTCCGAATCCGTGTTTTCGACGCTCCGCCGGATCTCACTCCGGCTCCGTGTTTTCGATGCTCCCCTAGACCCTGCTCCAAATCCGTGTTTTCGACGCTCCGCCGGATTTCACTCCGGCTCCGTGTTTTCGATGCTCCCCTAGGCCCTGCTCCGAATCCGTGTTTTCGACGCTCCGCCGGATCGCACTCCGGCTCCGTGTTTTCGATGCTCCCCTAGACCCTGCTCCAAATCCGTGTTTTCGACGCTCCGCCGGATCTCACTCCGGCTCCGTGTTTTCGATGCTCCCCTAGGCCCTGCTCCAAATCCGTGTTTTCGTCGCCCGTCCGGTTTGAAGAGGAGCCCCGTGCCCGAAGAGGCACCTGACGGGGGCTCGCGACCTAAGGGGCCATCCATTTAGTACGTGCGCATGGAGGGGGGAGTGGGGGATTAACCCAAATGCGTACGCTTGCGTATGGGGGGATCTACTGATAATGTACGCATAGGAAACGGGGGGGGGGGGTGAAGCCTCGATAATAATGTGTCTACATTGGCCTTCAAATTAGTTAGATAGTCCGGCGGTGGGGGGGGGGGTCCCGAGCCTTATGCCTGTTGTCTATTTGGAGTTTGCGTGTCTCTCTCTGTCTCTCTCCCCCCCGTGGTAGCGTGGATTTTCCTCCGGGTCCTCCGGTTTTTCCCTCCACGTAAAAAAATCACGCGTTCAGAGCATTTGGCTGCGATGCATTTCCACGTGATGATGATGATGATAAGCCACTTTGTTGAGCTATTATGAAAAATGGTTGCGAGGTCGCTTCTGAAAAAATAGCTATATACTTCACTGGGTCTTCTTACGTGGTAAAATAAAAATATATATATTACTGGTAGGAACCTCCTGGTTACACCAGCCCACAGGGGATTATTGTGTCCGTCCGTTGTGCAGGAAGGGGCTGCGTGGGGAGGGAGGGGCTGGGTGGGGAGGGGAGGGTGGGGATGGGCTGGGTGGGGAGGGTGGGGTTGGATGGGGAGGGGAGGGTGGGGAGAGGCTGGATGGGGAGGGTGGGGCTGGGTGGGGAAGGTGGGGCTGGGTGGGGGGTGGGAGGGGTGGGGCTGGGTGGTGATGGGCTGGTCACCCCGTGGTGCCCTTATAAAACTCAACGTTTAACCTACTCACGCCGGCTTGTGCCCGCCCTCACAGTCGGGCATATTTGCGGAATACACCACGCCGCCGTTGACCCTGGCCATTGACCAAGCAACCAAACGTTCCTACCAGCTCCCTCCGCAGGAATGTGTTTTAAAACATGACTTACAGAGTTTAGAAAGGTTGAGACACCGGGAACTCGTGAGCGAAGATTCAGAATGTCCGTTGAATCTTCCCCCGGTTTGCGTTTACGCCCTTCCCGTCACTCGGCTGTGACACACCTCAGAGTCCCTGTGTCTTGGGCCTGTCCTTCTGCACAGTGCGCAGTTCACAAACGCAGGCCAGCTCCACTCACAATCGAGGGAGGGCGTAGACTTGCCCCAACAGCCTGTTAAGGCTACACACGGGATCTTTGTCTTTGCCCCCCCCAACCCTTGCCCCCATCTTCAGTGAGGGCACATTTCTTTAAATATTTTTGTTTAGTTTGTTGTCCCGTCCCCCCCACACCTCTGATTATCACGGTTGGCTATGTACGGTACAAAGGAAGTTCAACATAGACACAACCACAGAGACACACATACCACCCAGACCCATAGAGACCCACAGATTAGCAAGGTTGGCCACGTACAAAGCGAAAGAAGTTCAACATAGACACAACCGCAGAGACACACATACCACCCAGACCCATAGAGACCCACAGATTAGCAAGGTTGGACACGTACAAAGCGAAAGAAGTTCAACATAGACACAACCACAGAGACACACATACCACCCAGACCCATAGAGACCCACAGATTAGCAAGGTTGGCCACGTACAAAGCGAAAGAAGTTCAACATACATACAACCGCAGAGACACACATACCACCCAGACCCCTAGAGACCCACAGATTAGCAAGGTTGGCCACGTACAAAGCGAAAGAAGTTCAACATAGACACAACCGCAGAGACACACATACCACCCAGACCCATAGAGACCCACAGATTAGCAAGGTTGGACACGTACAAAGCGAAAGAAGTTCAACATAGACACAACCACAGAGCCACACAGCTACCCAGACCCACAGAGATCCACAGAGAACCACATTTTAACGCGGTTGGCTACGTACGGTGTGAAAGAAGTTCAACGTACAACCACAGAGACATACAGACACCCAGACCCATAGAGACCCACAGAGACCTACAGATTAGCACGGGTGGTTATGTACGCTGCGAAATAAGTTCAACATACATACAACCACAGAGACACACAGACACCCAGACCCATAGAGCCACAGAGAAGCACAGATTAACACAGTCGGCTACGTACGAGCGAAATAATTTCAACACAGACACCCAGATGCATAGAGACGCACAGAGAACCACAGATTAGCACAATTGGTTACGTACGGTGCGAAATAAGTCCACATACACACACACACTGGTGCATTTTTCTGACAAAAATTGTGTTTCACGAGCATTTGTGACCGCGATATAATCACTGTGGTTTTCCTCCTTTTGGTTAGCATTTCATTTCAAAGTCGTGCATACATCAGAACTCTGCTCTTCAGGTAACCACAGCGGTTCAATCAATATTTGAATCAATAATAACGAATAATTTGCCTCGGGTTACCTTAAACACGTAATGAAGGGATGTTAAGCATTAGATTACACTCAATTAGATCCGCAGTTAATTGAACTCGGCCAAATGCTCATGTTTCATTCGAAACTAAAAGCACATGCTGCAGCACTACGATTATGTATCGCATATTTAGCCAGTCACGAGCGACCAGCTGAGTGACTTGCCGAGTGACTTAAAGTTATGCTTACCACACTTTTTTTTGTATCCCAACAGTCTCAACACCACTATGGGAACCTCATTTGCCAGTACAAATATGATAATTGTTTTTTTACCCTTCTATCTGGCAACAAAACTGACACCTTTTTACAAGGAGTCATGGTTTTATAGACCACAATACCTGCAGTCATCTGGTCCAACCCATGTGAGACTAGGCTCTAAGGAAAGCTGTCTCGGGTGTGGACCAATCAACTTCAAGGACAGTGCACATTATCAGAGTTATGTCTTTTGTTTGTATTATGACTGCAGGTATTGTGGTCTATGTAAACATGACTCCTTGTAAAAAGGTGTCCGTTTTGTTGCCAGATAGAAGGGTAAAAAACCAATTATCAGTCTCAACACCCTTTGGCAAAGAGGCTTACTGCCCCGTGATTTTTCAGCGAGGGGAGTGAGTTTTTTTTCCATGCGTGCGAGCTATTCTCAATCGAGTCACGTTCAGGTTTTGTTTTGTTTATTCTTCTTTAGAATTCCGATGCTTTGCGCCTGATACCAGTTGCGTTGAATGTTGTTGTTGTTGCTTTGTCGAAGCTGTGAGATGAATCTTCTTGGTTCTTTCGGTAAAGTCACGTAGAAGGGAAGTAATAAAATAATAAAAATAAAACATAATAAAATAATTCTCACGACGTTTCGGCCACAACACAAGTAGCCGTCCTCAGGTGAAGACCAGGTCTGTCGGGGAGACAGCGTCTGAATGCAATGCTTGCGTTGTGGCCGAAACGTCGTGAGAATTATGTTATAATGTTTTATTTTATTATTTTATTATTTCCCTTCTACGTGACTTTACCGAAAGAACCAAGATGAATCCCTGCAGTCACGAAAGCTTTCAATCGAAATCTGTGAGATGAAGGCGGAGTACCCCTTGGGAAGCCACGTGTAGACACAGAGAAGAAGAGAACGGGAGAAACTCCACAGCAGAAAAGCCCCCCGAGTTGGGAATCGAACCCAGGTGATTCTCGCTGTGAGGCTGCGAGCATGACCACTGCGCTGCCTCCCGGCCGCACAAGATAAACTTTGTGATTAAACACACAAGTCTATTTAACTAAACTATTTATATAGGTTTTTTGACAGCTATGTAGCTCTGTGTCAGACGCGACCTCGCCACCGCAAGCGACAGGTCAACGACGTGGCTTGCCACGTGAATCACAGATGCTGAAATTATGCTATTTAAACAATTTAACTATGTTTTTCATCTTCTTGGTTCTTTCGGTAAAGTCACGTAGAATGGAAATAATAAAATAATAAAATAGAACATAATAAAATTATTCTCACGACGTTTCAGCCACAACACAAGCAGCCGTCCTCAGGTGAAGACCAGCAGCCCTCCTCAGGTCTTCACCTGAGGACGGCTGCTTGCGTTGTGGCCGAAACGTCGTGAGAATTATTTTATTATGTTTTATTTTATTATTTTATTATTTCCATTCTACGTGACTTTACCGAAAGAACCAAGAAGATGAATCCCTGCAGTCACGAAAGCTTTAAATCGAAAAATATGTTTTTCATTTTGCCAGGCAAGGCACCTCTGAGCTTCATCGCTCTTTCATCAGAAGTGACCTGGCTATCACAAATGATAGCTCAACGAAGTGGGCTTGCCATCATCACGTGGGCATTTATAGCAGCCAAATGCTCGAAAAGCGTGATGTTGATTCTAAATGTGGAGGGGGGAAACCGGAGGACCCGGAGAGAAATCCACGCTGCCACAGGGAGAGACAGACACGCAAACTCCACATGTACAGCAGGCGACAGGTTCGGGATCGAACCCACGACCTCCTGTATACCAGGCGAGGTAGTTAACATCTCCTAGCCACCGTGATGATCATGAGAGAAAGAGAGACATGCAAACTCCACATGTACAACAGGCGACAGGGTCGGGATTGAACCCACGACCTCCTGTATACCAGGCGAGGTAATCAACATCTCATAGCCACCGTGATGATGAGAAAGAGAGAGACACGCAAACTCCAAATATAGAGCAGCAGGCGTCAGGGTCGGGATCGAACCCACGACCTCCTCCATACCAGGCGAGGTAGTCAACATCTCCTAGACACCGTGATGATGAGAAAGAGAGAGACACGCAAACTCCAAATATACAGCAGGCGTCAGGGTCGGGATTGAACCCACGACCTCCTGTATACCAGGCGAGGTAGTCAACATCTCATAGACACCTTGGCACATGATAACACCTGCCTTTTCATCTTCCCTCGGCGAAATGTGCTGTAAAAAATGTGCTCACAACGTCCACTATTACTCTGCCGCCTTCCACTCGCACGCATGCTGACTGCGATTGAGGGGGGGGGGCACTATAAGATAAATATTCAACAATTGTAACGACGCCTCGCGGTGTGGCGGTTGTGCTCGGTACAACTTGATCTCGTGTGAACGTCACGGGGAAAGCTTTAATTAAAATACGTACGGTGGATTTTGTAATGAGACGTGATTAATGCCACAGTCCTAACCCTGAACCGACCATGTGTTTGCACTAAAGCACTCTGTTATTTAAGAGGGTAGCTGCTTTCCCCAAAGTAATTGTTTAACCCTCACGTTCTATTTAAACGGTGGCTCTGCTCCAAAACTAACGTAATAGAAAGCAATTATGCATGAACCATCATTAACACACAAAACGTGCATCAATAACACGGTGACCTTATAAGGAAGCGTACATCATCTGAACTAAACAATTATGTTTATTTTAGCAGGTAAGGCTCACTGAGCTATGTAGATTTTGTTTTGCAGAAGCCACCTGGCCACAAATGATAGCTCAACGAAGTGGCTTATCATCATCATGTGGACATTTATAGCAGCCAAATACTCTAAATGTGGAGGGAGGAAAAGCGGAGGACCCGGAGAAAAATTCACGCGATCACGGGGCGAACATCCAAACTCCAAATATACAGGAGGCGTCAAGGTCGGGAACGAACCCACAACCTCCTGTATACCAGGAAAGGTAGTTAATATCTCCCAGCCACCGTGATGATGATGAGAGAGACAGAGACACGCAAACTCCAAATATACAGCAGGCATCAAGGTCGGGAACGAACCCACAACCTGCTGTATACCAGGAGAGGTAGTTAACATCTCCTAGCCACCGTGATGATAATGAGAGAGAGACCCGAAAAGTCAAAATATACAGCAGGCGTCAAGGTCGGGAACAAACCCACGACCTCCTGTATACCAAGCGAGGTAGTTAACATCTCATAGCCACCGTGATGATGATGAGAGAGAGAGACCCGAAAACTCCAAATATACAGCAGGCGTCAAGGTCGGGAACGAACCCACGACCTCCTGTATACCAGGCGAGGTAGTTAACATCTTGCCACTGTGGCGACGTTTCGGGCAGTGACTCTTCTTCACAGCACATGGCGAGATCAGATGAGTAGCATTCAACCTCTCTGTGTGCTATGAAGAAGGACCGTCACCCGAAACGTTGCCTGTTATTGCCACTTTCCTTTTTAGGCCACGGTGTTGTTGATGAACGTGCGGAATTTTGTTGCGTTAATTACAGCATCACCACATCATTTAATATGGGAGACAACGGTTACTTACATTTTAAATAGATACGTGTAGAATATATTCGTGGTGTGGTGCTTCAAAAAAATGTTAACACTTTCGAGAATTTGAAACAGTACCACGAGAAATGTGCCTCTGGGCTCTGGAAACCACCTGGAGAAGATTCCAGACACGCGTTGACAACGATGGCGAACAAGTGTAAGACTCTACACCATTGGAACCTCATTTGCCAGTACAAAATATGATAATTGTTGTTTTACCCTTCTATCTGGCAACAAAACTGACACTTTTTTTTACAAGGAGTCATGTTTACATAGACCACAATACCTGCAGTCAGAATGCAAACAAAAAACATAACTCTGATAATGTTAGGTTTTTTGTTTGCATTATGACTGCAGGTATTGTGGCCAATGTAAACATGACTCCTTGTAAAAAAGGTGTCAGTTTTGTTGCCAGATCGAAGGGTAAAAAAACAATTATCAAGTGGAAGACTCTTTAGACTTTTTGAAGTTATTAACATATTTTTTTTCGTGTTACAGTGCATTATCAGTTCTTTTTCCGTTAAAAAACTATCGTCCCATATAAGTGTTAACCTTTTCTTTTAAGCAACCTATATATATAAATACACGTATATAAATGATTTAACATCAACCATTTACTGTGTTGTAACGGGATGTCTTGTACTGCGAGCTGGCATCAGGCACACGGGTCACTGGTCGCCCAGTCCTGCGCTTCAGAGATTTCTATTTAACGAGACATGAAGAGCTGCGACATCAACCCAAATGACTGGGAGAAAACTGCCGGCGAGCGACTCAGCTGGCAGCAAGCTGTGAAAACAGGCCTCAGGAGAAGCGAGGAGAAGAGACGCACCGCTTGGCAGGCCAAAAGGGAGCGACGCAAAGAAAAAGCAACAAACACCTCTGGAGCTTTTTTTATTCTTGGTTCTTTCGGTAAAGTCACGTAGAAGGGAAATAATAAAATAATAAAAATAAAACATAATAAAATAATTCTCACGACGTTTCGGCCACAACGTAAGCCGCCGTCCTCAGGTGAAGAACAGGTCTGTCGTGAGAGGGGGGGAAGGGGGGGGGGACGGTGGAGGTGTTTCATGCTGAGCTCCTGGCCTTGCCTTTACACCTTTATTTTTCTCACCCTTTTTTGGGATTTTTTTCACCAACAGTAAGTGTCTTGCTTTATACACATTTGTGATCAGTTTGTTTGTTTATTTAGACTTCTTTTTTATTTCTTTCTTTGTTCTTTTTTGTTGTTTTCACTGTTCAGGGCGCGGCTGCGCTCTCTGCAGTGTACAGGTGTCTTTGTTCTCCGCACAATCCCCCACTTTAACGTGATAGTGGATTGCAATAATTACTCTTTTCTTTGTTTTCATTTCGATTTTGAGTTCTTTTGTTCCTCAAACTTTTCTTGAGTTTTGTGATTTTTTTCGTGATATTTCTTTCGTCCCCTTGTCTGGTGTGCTTCCACGTGGACACACGTGTGTTAGCACTGTGCCACGCGAGTCGGTGTGTGTGCAGTTAATCCCATTTAGACCCCTATGCAACCTATGCAAAGCGGAGGGGCATGTTAAAAATATACTGCCCGAAGATGGAAAATGCCCAATACAACAGCGAGGGAACTGTGGAAAAGGGTGATAAAGAAACTCACCCAACAAGTGTCTCAGGAGAGAGTCCCTCACCACAGATATCACACGAGATGGCAGTAGACCCCGCTCCAACTCCAGCTACTGCCATGGAGACTGAGGCTCAGCTAGCCACCCAGCCGTCATTGACAGCCGGACCTCTGAAGAGAAAATTTATGGAGGATTCAGCTTCATTATCTCCAGAGTCAAGTGGGGATGAGGTCAGTCCCTTTAAAGATCTCCCAAAGTTGGAGTCGGACATTGCACACACGCCTGGGGGAGATACGGAAAGCACTGGTGGCAAAGACGGGGTCTTCGCCATCCCAGATGCCCCTAGAGGTGGGACACGCACAGGGAAGAAGCCCCGTGCAGGAACCAAGATCAAGCGCAGGAGACCTGCAGAAAATCTGCAGCCTTAAAATAGAAGCGGAAGAAAATGCAATCGATGAAGTGGCAAAGAAAACAAGTGAAGAGGGTCGCACTTCAGACCTCGACGATGCACCCAGTGAGGCGGCCGATGGCTCCCAGGAAATGCGAGCAGCCAAGAGCACGGAGGAGCCCAAACAGGACCCCAACTGACCAAACTGCTATGGGTGACCAAGACGGGGACAATGGAAGGCCGTCAATAAAGGGGCAAGCGGCATCACCCAATAAAGCACCGAGAGAGGATACCACGACGACTGAAAATCCTCAAAGCCTCGGGGCTGGGGAGGAAAGCCAAGAAGAGAAGGTGGAAGACACGCTAGGCACAGGAAGTTGGGTGAGCCTGACATCTGCTGAGCTGACTGAAGTGGCACCAATATTCTCAACGTCGGAGCGAAGGAACTTTTTAGATGAAGTGCATGTCTCAGAAGAAAGAGTGACTGCAGCTCTGTCAAGGTGGCAAAATGTGGAGGCAATTATAGCCTCCCTACTCCATATTGAGCAGGACTTCAAGAGACATCGTCTGGAAAGTCGTCATCTGGAAAGTAAATGAAAAGGATCAGGTACTTTCTGAGCAAAATAACTACGTGGAAAGAAAACACACCTGGCAACAACTCCGCTGACACATAATGCTCTGGATAGCTGCAATTAATATAAATGGGTGTAGAGGTGCACTCAAGAGACACTTTGTGCTGTCTCTTCTAAAGAAACACAAAGCTTCGGTGCTCTTTGTGCAGGAGACGCATCTTACAGCCAGCGAGGAAAATGAATGGGAAACAGAGTAGAAAGGGAATTTGTTTTTCAGTCACCTTTATCATTATTCTTCAGGGGTGACAACGTTATTTGCACCAGGGTTTACACCCACCATAGTTAACCAAGTTGAGGTAGTACCGGGAAGAGCCCTCAACGTAACAATCAAACTTAATGACATTTCTGTCCACCTCATAAACATCTATACACCCATCAATGATGCAGAAAAACTGATTTTTTTTTCAATGCATTACATAACTATCTCAAAAACATCCCAAATAACGTGTGTCTGATTTTGGGAGATTTAAACTGTACACCCGATGTCCTCGACCGCAATGGCACGGAGCAGTGCAAAAGCAGTATCCTGAACACCTTGTGGCATGTGCTCCACACGTACAGTCTCGTAGATGTGTGGCGGACGCAACATCCAAAGCAGCAAGGTTTTACCTTTTCAAGAAACCGAGCTGACAAGATACTGTCGCAGTCAAGGATTTACAGTTTTTACATCTCAAACAACCTTGACAATATTGCAGTGTCGTCTAGTATTCAGGCGGCACCACTGGGTGATCATCACATTATACTACTTCAAGTGAAAATACAAGGAGTCTCAAGGGGATCGGTATATTGGCATTTCAATAATGCCCTTTTGCAAGACACCACCTTCACTGATTTTTTTGGGGGTATTCTGGGTGGAGTGGCAGGGAAATAAAGATCGATTTAATAACCTAGCACAATGGTGTGACATAGGGAAAGTACGCATCAAAAAGCTGTGTCAGTTGTATGCCTGGGGAAACGCTAAAAATATTGACTGAGAAATTTGTGAGCTAGAGAACAGGGTCCATAAGTTAGAGCAAAGGCGGAAGATTGGGGACGATCCAGGCCTACCGCAGGAATATGTGGAGACCCTAAAATGTCTAAAAGGGTTGCAGAAAGAATAGGCATGAGGGGCATTTGTACGCTCTCGTTTTAAAGATACCCTTGATATGGACTCTAGCTCGACACTTTTTTTCTCATAAGGGAAGCAGAATGGTAGACGCAAAGCTATGGAGCATTGAGTTGATGACAAGGGGGTCCTTGTTTCAAATACAAATAAAATAGCTACAACAGTAGCACAGTACTATGGAAATCTCTTTGCTCCAGAGCATACTTCCACAGTGGCCTAGAATGAAATTTGGAAGGACCTGCCTACTTTGGGTGAAGAGGACAGGGACCTTCTAGAAGAAGAGGTCAAACAAAGTGACCTGGACATGGGAGTTAGTGCCCTGGCCAGGAACAAATCCCCAGGGATTGATGGGCTGACGGGGGAGTTTTAGCACCATTTTTGGCACTCCATACGTAAAGAATACAAAACCGTTCTAGATGAAGCAGTGGAGACCAACGTGATGCCTCAGTCCTGGAGGAGAGCCGTACTCACACTGATTCCAAAAAAGCGCGACCTCAGGCACTTCAATAATTGGCATCCAGTCTCAGTGCTGAGCACAGACTATAAGATTCTCGCGAAATCTGTGTCTGCAAGGCTTAAGAGGGTGTTGGCTCAGGTTACTGCGAATGACCAGGCATATACTGTTCCAGGGACGACCATCCATGATGGGATTTTCCTAGTCAGAGATTTGATCAGTCTGTCGGAGCATTTGAACTTTTCACTTGCCTTTCTTTCCCTTGATCAAGAGAAAGCCTTTTACAGGGTTGATTACCAGTATCTTCTTGGCACTCGAAAAGCTTTTGGTTTTGGGACTCGCTTCATATGATTACAACATGGCCTAGTGTCTGGTTAAAGTTAATGGTGGATTAATTGCTCCTATAGATTTCAGAAGAGGTATCAGGCAAGGCTGTCCTATGTCAGGACAGCTCTCCACCCTCGTCGTGGAGCTTTTTCTGCATCTACTTCGACGCCAACTCACCGGATTAACTTTAAAAGAGCCCAGTATGACCCTCACAGCGTATGCTGATGACATTCTCCTCTTTTTACTAAGTTTTGACGACATCGAACGACTGCACGAGTGCCAAGAAGTTTACTCCCGTGCGTCCTCCTCCAGGATGAACTGGGAGAAGTGCAGTGGGCTGCTTGTTGGGAAGTGGGATGAAGCCCAGTTCCCTGAGTTGGCCAAAACAATAACGTGGAGCAAAGAGCGTCTTCACCATCTCGGCGCGCTCCTGGGACCTGGAGAAAAACAATACAGAAAAAAATTGGGATTTCTTGGAAGAGAAGGCGAGGAAACGACTGGAGCCTTGGGGGCGTCTGTGCAAATCTCTCACGTTTAGAGGGAAAACCCTGGTGGTGAACCAGTTGATTGCATCCACCTTGTGGCACCGCTTCTTTTCCCTCACTCCACCCACATACCTGATAGCAAAACTTCAGAGACTGATAGCTACCTTCTTCTGGTCACATCGGAAGCACCGTGTGGTTGCTGGTGTCTTGGCCTTGCTACTGTGGGAGGGCGGGCAAGGTCTGGTTTGTGTACGGAGCTAACTCTCTTAATTTCGCCTACAAGCCGTACAGAGGTTTCTCTACACGGCCCCATCACCCATGTGGTGTTCCACAGGATCTTATTTTCTAAATAACCTCTGGGGCCTTCAGTGCAGCAAGCATCTCTTCTTTATGGTATGCTATTCACTTAGATTCCCCACTTCTACAGGAGTATCCTACATACCTGGAGTTTCCTTGTCACCGCCCGACTGAATAAACTTTGGTCAGCATCAGAATTCGCTCACGAGCCGCTGTTACGGAACCCCAACATGGCACTACCCTCTCGTGTGGGCCCTGCCGTGGAGAAACGCGTGGTAGACGCACGTCTCACGAGGGTGGGCAATTTGGTGAAACCAGGCACTGAGAGGCAGTGGCTTCTCCCTACCGAGATAGCTGAAATGGCCGGAATGCACTCAGTGAGACTCCCCGCAAAAGGTCTTTCCCACTAGCAGTGCGCCTGCTGTGAGTGTTGGTGACGAGTCAGCCGGCGGTGGCCCAGTGCCACCAAAATGAATGTCGTCCCAGCAAGGAAGCACACTCACCTCTCTTCCTCACAGCAGCACTGGGAGCACACCTCGGGCAATGACCATTAGGGGTGCTTCTCAGGTGTAGACCGGAAAAAGCTGTACGCCCAAATGGTCAATTTCCACTATCAGCAAATAATGTCACGCAAAGGCTACGCTTGGAGGGACACGATGCCCTGCAGTGGTCGCGTGAGGCCTAATTGGGAGCTGTTTTGCTCAAATCCATTGTACAAGCGCCACGGTGATCTGAGCTGTAGCATTGCCCGTGGGATTGTGACCACGAACTTTCTTCTGATCGTTAAAAAAAGAGAGGGAGGGAGGGAGGCAGGGAGGGATCGAGGGAGGGAGGGATCGAAGGAGGGAGGGATCGTAGTGCTTCTGTGGAGGAGCTCTGGGAACAATCTTCGTGCATGGACTCGAGATGGTTCATCGCGAGCGGCTGAGCACAGGGCATGAAAACAAGGGGGCTGGGGGGTGAAGACATCTGCATTTCTTTTATTTTTTTGGCAATTTCAGAAACGATGCATTTCTTGGAAAAACTCAACTGAGACAGGGCAGGATGGGGGGGGGGGTAACGCACATACGACACGTTACAGTAAGTAAATATGAATACAATGGTGTATTTAAATTAAAATAAAGCAGAACGAGCATGGTTGGGTGCTTGTTGTTGATTCTAGATTTGAAGCTTTCGTGACTGCAAGGATTCATATTCTTAGGTTTTTTCTATAAAGTCGCGTAGATAAAAAATGTAAATTAATAATAGTAAAATAAAATAAAAATCACGACGTTTCGGAGGCAACACAAGCTTCCGTCTTCAGGTGGAACCGTCACAGCACGATAGCTGTATCACTTGATACAGCTATCGTGCCTCCGAAACGTGATTTTTATTTTATTTTTTATTTTCATTAATTAAAATTTTTTACCTACGTGACTTCACCGAAAAAACTAAGAATATGCTTGTTGTTGATTGGAATGTATCGGAAGGAACGATGAACAAAAGTTGTCTGCCGCTCCCGACAATCCTGTCGGGCCCAGGTGTCTTCAGACTTTTTTGATCTGCGTGGAAAGGTGTCGCAGAGTGATCGTTCGAAGTCGCGGAAGAACGCAGGAGGGCATCTAGTCCACGATGTGTTCACACCTCGACACGCTGTGTACGTTCAATGCAAATGAAGTGATTTGACCTTCATCCTAACCCGAAACGGAACGGGTTTTTCTGGTCCATCGGCAATTTGTCGAAGTCTGTCGCCCTTTCCTTCCGCACCTTTGATGAGCACGGTCGGCTGCGTACTGCGCGAACGAAGTTCAGCGTACGTTGATGTGGCGAGGGTTTACGCGGGCACTGTGACGCTCGACAGAGCGCTTTCAATGCGAGTTGCAGCTTCGCGTTCTAAACGAGAGACTCGTTTTATTTTAGCAGCTAAGGCCCCACTGAGCCGTGTAGCTCTTTTTCAGAAGCGACCAGGCTATCGCAGATGAAAGAGCACGTGGAAATGTATAGCAGCCGAATACCTTAAACCCGTGATGTCTCATCTAAATGTGGAGGGGAAAACCGGAGGACGCGGAGAAATATCCACGCGACCACGGAGGAGGGGAGAGAAAGAGAGAGAAAGAGACGCAAAATCCAAATATACAGCAGGTGTCAGGGTTGGGCCCGAACCCACGACCTCCTGCACACCAGGTGAGGTAGTTAACATCTCCTAGCCACTGTGATCATGAGAGAAAGAGACGCAAAATCCAAATATACAGCAGGTGTCAGGGTCGGGCTCGAACCCACGACCTCCTTGCACACCAGGTGAGGTAGTTAACATCTCCTAGCCACCGTGATCATGAGAGAGAGAGAGACGCAAACTCCAAATATACAGCAGGCGTAAGGGTCGGGCTCGAACCCACGACCTCCTGTATACCAGGCGAGGTAGTTAACATCTCGCCTCTTGTGTTCAGTGGCGTAGGGGAAAACGCTCGGGGCAGAGAAACCAAACGCGATCCTCGCACATAATAAGAGGGCGGAATTCGTTCAATAAAAATACAAATCAAATTTCGATTTAAAGCTTTCGTGACTGCAGGGATTCATCTTCTTGGTTCTTTCGGTAAAGTCACGTAGAAGGGAAATGATAAAAGAATACAAATAAAACATAATAAAATAATTCTCACGACGTTTCGGCCACAACGCAAGCAGCCGTCCTCAGGTGAAGAACAGGTCTGTCGGAAAGACTGTCTGAATGTTTGATTTTTATTATTTTATTAGTTCCCTTCTACGTGACTTTACCGAAAGAACCAAGAAGACAAATAAAATTGTGAATATTTATCGGTCACTCGGGTACTTTTTACATAATCGAGGCTTTTGGGTTTGATCGCGTAAATGTAGATGTGTCGTTAAACCCGCCACCACCCAACGGCCAGTTAGTGAGGTTTGTCACGTAAACAACACATGGCAAGTCGTTAACTAGTTCAGCACACCGGTGCATTGGAGAGTAAACCCACAACATGTACCATTCGACTACCGTGGCTTTGTACCCTCCAGCACACCGGTGTGCGTTTTCATGGGATTTTATTGTTCGCGAAAGCCTTCCACGTGTTCAACGTGCCTGGTGCGGGTTACGGTGCTGTACGCACTATTTTTAGAGAGCTCAGAATGAAATGCTGCGAAGAGGGATTTTTTTGGAGACACGATTTTCCCAGGAGGAGCGCTTTAACGGCGTTGTGAGCTAGCTGTGTTGTAGTTATTGGCGAGCTGTGGCGCAGTGTGTTAGCCCACCGTCGCTATAAAACCGATGATCTGAGAGTGATTTGTGGCCAAGGTTGACGTCAGTAGCGGGTCAAGTCTGAACCGGTCCTGAGCACCTCAATCTAACTTTGATTTACTCTTAGTTTTTTCGGTAAAGTCACGTAGGTAAAAAAAATCTGGCTGTGACGGTCCCACCTGATGACGGAGACTTGTGTTGCCTCCGAAACGTCGTGATTTTTATTTTTTTTATTTTGAATAATTTTAATTTAATTTTTTTACCTACGTGACTTTACCGGAAAAAAACTAAGAGTATGAATCCTTGCAGTCACGAAAGCTTCAAATCTAGAATTAACTTTGATTTATCAAACAACCAAACCGTATTGGATCATGCTTGTGCCCTTCACAATAAAAGCGTCGTAGAGTGCTGCGCGTGTGAACATCTTAAAATATTGCATCGTGAACGTTTGAGATACAACAAAATACGCAGTTACAAATGTGTACGAGATTGTTTGAACATATTTCGCCTAATTAAAAAAAACACGCAACATCTTCCTCGGATCAGACGGTAGTCATGGTGTACTCCACCATGAACACCCTACACACTGCACCGTGAACACCCTCCACGCTGCACAATGAACACCCTACACGCAGAAACTTGACTGAGAATGCTCATACTCGGACGACACCTTCTAGAACCGGCGCTGACCAGCACGGTGAAGTATGGTCAAACAAGCCCTATGCCCGACAAGACACGAGAAACGCCGTAATCCAGCAGAGTGGAGACAAAGGGCTATTAAAAAAAAAATTAGGATTTTTTTTATATTTGATATGTTTTTTTTTTAATGGGGGCGATGTTCCTGCTGCCGTGTTCTTATCCCGAGCGAGTAGTTCGCAAATAGGTTTTGCACCATTGGGACGTTTTTGCCAACTACCGGAGCGGTTTTTGGGTGTTTTTGTTAAGCTTTGAGTAGAACGTGGAGAACCTGGAGTTAAAACCCCAACAACAGTAACAGGGAGGGGAGCAAACTCCACGCAGAAAGGAAGCCCCGAGTCTGGAATTGAACCCAGGACCACGTTGCTGTGAGGCTCAAAGTTGTTGCCTCTGCGCTGCCACCCTGCCATGCTGGGCTAGGACTGTGTAGGAGTCCCCAACTAGCCACGGTTGGCTACGTACGGTGCGAAAGAAGTTCAACAGAGGTACACGTTCATAATAAACGGTTTTGGGTTAGATCGCGTTATTATTTATAAATGTGTCGTAACCCTCCACCACCCGACACGGCCAATCAGCAAAAAAAGTGTCAAGTTGACAAAAGACAAAATAGTTCACTGCTTTAGCCCACCGGTGTGTTGAAGCGTGAAACCACAATATTTAAAAAATTTGAGTAGTACGACGTTTCGCTGGTAATTGCATCCAGCATCATCGGGCAATTCGCCAGAATGGTGAGGCTCTGCTGTGTCTCCCGTTCTTATATAGAGCAGCAGCAGGGTGACGTCAAAATTTATAAATAACGCGATCTGACCCAAAAACGTTGATTATGAATAATATTGGTCGCGAAAGCCTACGTGTTAAACTGATAGGCACACGTGGAAGACTTAACAGCTTAAACAAAAAAAAACCCTCTGTGGGAACTCAATCGTCGCTTAAAGTCTCATGTGGGCCATTTCAAAGTTAAAGGAACATTTTTCCACAACCGCGTTAACAAATTAAAAACAGAGAGTTTTAGATTTGAAGCTTTCGTGACTGCAATGATTCATATTCTTAGGTTTTTTTCGGTAAAGTCACGTAGGTAAAAACATTAAAAAAATAAAATAAAATAAAAATCACGACGTTTCGGAGGCAACACAAGCTTCCGTCTTCAGGTGGTAGCTCCTGCAATCTCTCATTTACTTGATACAGCTGTCGTGGCTGTGACGGTACCGCCTGAAGACGAAAGCTTGTGTTGCCTCCGAAACGTCGTGATTTTTATTTTATTTTACTTTTTTAATGTTTTTACCTACGTGACTTTACCAAAAAAACCTCAGAACAGAGAGTTTAACACTCGAACGTCCGGAGGTGATCCTGGGAGATGTTTGATGTTGGTGTTTGGTATTTGCATTAAGGATATAGCCAGACCAGGTAACATTTTTGTTCCCACTTGGTTATTTTGCACGGTCTTTTTTTTTTGGGGGGGGAGGGGGGGGGCAAAGCCAATACTGTCGAGATTAAGTCTGCGATGATTGGTATTGGATCCCAAGGAAACACGAAACTATCGGCTAGATTAACATATCGATTGGTTTGGCGGACTATGCAACTATCTGGTTGATTGATTTTCCAATCAAGTTGATATCCATCTCTTTGGTTACTTACGCAGCGCGATTGCTTCACGGGTTGGTTGGACAACCATCACAGATTCTCTCTAATGTTTTACGGTTGTCCCTGGGTCACTGTTATATATATGTTTAATGGCTGCTGCACTTTGTTATCTCTGGTTATCGTCTAGAGCAGCGGTCCCCAACATTTTTGGCACCCGGGACCGGTTTCGTGGACCGGGGGGAGGGGGGTGGGTTCATCATTGGGTCTTTCCCACTTTGCAAAGAAGCCCTCCAGCGACGTTTATTTTTTACTCATTGTGGCTACTAGGGGTTAGCTCGTGAGCTTACCACAACTGTGACTGAAACAAGTGCGCAGTGCTGGAAAGAGGCATGCACAGAAGTGGTAAATAATAAAACAATGGGGGCGGGCCACTATGCGGTGTGTAGAGTGTGTACACACACGGACTCACCGCTCACCACTATGCGGTGTGTAGAGTGTGTACACACACGGACTCACCGCTCGCCACTATGCGGTGTGTAGAGTGTGTACACACACGGACTCACCGCTCGCCACTTCGCGGTGTGTAGAGTGTGTACACACACGGACTCACCGCTCACCACTTCGCGGTGTGTAGAGTGTGTACACACACGGACTCACCGCTCACCACTATGCGGTGTGTAGAGTGTGTACACACACGGACTCACCGCTCACCACTATGCGGTGTGTAGAGTGTGTACACACACGGACTCACCGCTCACCACTTCGCGGTGTGTAGAGTGTGTACACACACGGACTCACCGCTCACCACTATGCGGTGTGTAGAGTGTGTACACACACGGACTCACCGCTCACCACTATGCGGTGTGTAGAGTGTGTACACACACGGACTCACCGCTCACCACTATGCGGTGTGTAGAGTGTGTACACACACGGACTCACCGCTCACCACTATGCGGTGTGTAGAGTGTGTATACACACGGACTCACCGCTCACTACTATGCGGTGTGTAGAGTGTGTACACACACGGACTCACCGCTCACCACTATGCGGTGTGTAGAGTGTGTACACACACGGACTCACCGCTCACCACTATGCGGTGTGTAGAGCGTGTACACACACGGACTCACCGCTCACCACTATGCGGTGTGTAGAGTGTGTACACACACGGACTCACCGCTCTCACCACTATGCGGTGTGTAGAGTGTGTACACACACGGACTCACCGCTCACCACTATGCGGTGTGTAGAGTGTGTACACACACGGACTCACCGCTCACTACTATGCGGTGTGTAGAGTGTGTACACACACGGACTCACCGCTCACCACTATGCGGTGTGTAGAGTGTGTACACACACGGACTCACCGCTCACCACTATGCGGTGTGTAGAGTGTGTACACACACGGACTCACCGCTCACTACTATGCGGTGTGTAGAGTGTGTACACACACGGACTCACCGCTCACCACTATGCGGTGTGTAGAGTGTGTACACACACGGACTCACCGCTCGCCACTATGCGGTGTGTAGAGTGTGTACACACACGGACTCACCGCTCACTATTATGCGGTGTGTAGAGTGTGTACACACACGGACTCACCGCTCACCACTATGCGGTGTGTAGAGTGTGTACACACACGGACTCACCGCTCACTACTATGCGGTGTGTAGAGTGTGTACACACACGGACTCACCGCTCGCCACTATGCGGTGTGTAGAGTGTGTACACACACGGACTCACCGCTCACTACTATGCGGTGTGTAGAGTGTGTACACACACGGACTCACCGCTCACTACTATGCGGTGTGTAGAGTGTGTACACACACGGACTCACCGCTCGCCACTATGCGGTGTGTAGAGTGTGTACACACACGGACTCACCGCTCACTATTATGCGGTGTGTAGAGTGTGTACACACACGGACTCACCGCTCACCACTATGCGGTGTGTAGAGTGTGTACACACACGGACTCACCGCTCACTACTATGCGGTGTGTAGAGTGTGTACACACACGGACTCACCGCTCACCACTATGCGGTGTGTAGAGTGTGTACACACACGGACTCACCGCTCACCACTATGCGGTGTGTAGAGTGTGTACACACACGGACTCACCGCTCACCACTATGTGGTGTGTAGAGTGTGTACACACACGGACTCACCGCTCACCACTATGCGGTGTGTAGAGTGTGTACACACGCGGACTCACCGCTCACCACTATGTGGTGTGTAGAGTGTGTACACACACGGACTCACCGCTCACCACTATGCGGTGTGTAGAGTGTGTACACACACGGACTCACCACTCACCTCCTGCTGTGCGGCCCGGTTCCTAACAGGCCACGGACCGGTACCGGTCCACCGCCCGGGAGTTGGGGACCGCTGGTCGAGAGGTTCCCACAATGTGATTGTGCGATGCTAAGCCTCCGCCGTCGAGGAGGCCGCCATAAACCATGGGCTCTGCCAGGGAGATGGAGGTACAGCGAAATGTGGACTCCACATGTTCCGTCTGTATGGGATAGAGCAGTTGTTTCTTCATTGATTTTCAGAGGGGGGTCAGCAGGACGATGATGGAGTGCGTCAGGGGCCGCACCGAAGGCCACCAGGGGCAGCCAGTGGGTCGCTGGTCTTGCAATGAAGAACACTGGGATCGAGTGTTGCTCCCTCGCACCACGTGGGTTTTCTCCAGCTGCTCCAGTTTCCTTCAACATTCATGAAACTCATGAAATTGGCTGAAAAAGTCGTAATATATATTGAGGATGGCAGAGCTTGGGGAAGGAGATTAGCCGCCGATTCACAACATGGCCTGCGGTTCTTTCTCGTGCCTCTGAGTAGTTCTCTCTCTTTAGGAGAGCTAGCGACTAACATGCAGTGGTGACATGGTGTTACGACTGTAACTTCATGCAAATACTGCCGTATATAGTCACGCTGAATTATATTTAAAGTGGAATGAATAACTCAACATTCTTTTACTATTCTTGAAACATTTTGCTGCCCAATATGCTGCACCTGGGGTACAACGGTGGAGGAATGTTAACTACCTCGCCTGGTATACGGGAGTTCGTGGGCTCGATCCCGACTCTGATACATGCTGTATATTTTGAGTTTGCGTGTCTCTCTCTCATCATCATCATCATGGTGGCTAAGAGATGTTAACTTCCTTGCCTTGTATGCGGGAGTTCGTGGGTTCCATCCCGACCCTGATGCCTGCTGTATATTTTGAGTTTGCGTGTTTCTCTCTCATCATCATCATCACGGTGGCTAGGAGATGTTAACTTCCTTGCCTTGTATGCGGGAGTTCGTGGGTTCCATCCCGACCCTGATGCATTCTGCATATTTTGAGTTGCGTGTTCTCCACGTGGTGGCATGGATTTTTCTCTGGGTCCTCCGGTTTTTCGCTCCACGTTTAGAATGAACATCACGCGTTCAGAGCATTTGGCTGCCACTAATTTCCACACGATGACAAGCCACTTCGTTGAGCTATCATTCGTGATAGCCAGGTCGCTCCTGATAAAGAGCTAAATGGTAGCTCAGTGGGCCTTACCTGGCCAAATAAAAATAGTTTATAGTTTACTTTTTAAAAACACAGCATTGCAATCACGGTAACTGACTTTATTGCACAGTACTTTTAATGTGCAGGTGTTTATGCCCTTCCAGATGACATTCTGCTGCCCTCTGTTGGCTGATGGAAAAGTGATTCCCAAAGTCACCGCTTTTATGGGAAAAACTTTTACCTTCACAATGAACAATCAACAACAACAAAAACCCACTCAACACGCCCGTCAGTTACACTGCGTGTGGCCTTTGGATAATAAATATATATGGTGACGTTTCGGGCAATGACCCTTCTTCATAGCTCATGAGCAGAGAAGCCAGAGAGATGGAGTTCTGTAAGAGGTGCAGACCGCACTTAACACCATAGGGCCTTATAGTGTTAAGTGCAGGCTCCCACCCCTATTAACTCTCTCTCCATCCTCTCTGTTGGTGTTATGAATGATGATTTCAACTTGAGATGCACACAGTATTCGCTCACTCTCGTACAGACGCGCGAACGAAACCCACGGAGGAGGGGGAAAGGCAGCGGCCAGGCTATGAGGAGCCGGCGCCAGCAATTGCCCAGGCTCTGCGGTCCTCTGTATATGAAGGTGTAAATCAAGGTGTGTGTTTACGTGCCCGGAGAAAACTCACGTGGTGCAAGCGGGAAACCCTCTATCCCAAACAGATTGAACAGAGAGGCGAGTCTACGTTTTTTTTCTGCAACCGCCTTCTCCCGACAATGTACGTGTACATGTTTAAACTTATTTCGCGACGTACGTAGCCAACCGTGCTCATCGGAGGTGCGGGGGGAAGGATAACAAACTAAACACAAAGCGGTTCTAAATAAATTAGTTTTGAAATCTAAATTATTTAAAGTATATAACTCCAGTTGCTTCCGAATACAATTAAGATGTAATCGGCCAATGAATGCGTGTGTGTGTGTTTACGTGTGGTAAGAGACCAGAGCGCCCGGAGAAAACTCGCGTAGTGCGAGGGGGAAACGCTGTATGCACTGCCAAGGGTATGGCACCTCAATGCCCAGCAGGGGGGAGGGAGCTTCATAACATTTATGGTGAGCCACCAACCCCTCGCCGCTGCCTCAACGGGTGCTGGATTACAGGTGTAATGTAGTAACTCCACGGGAGACGACTTCACGGGTAACACACTCTTTATTTTATCAAACTTGGTTACAGGTGACTAACACCTACTTTGTATCTCGGGTGACAAACACCCACTTCGCTACTTGGCGACTAACGCCCACTGAGTTACTCGGATGACCAACATCCACTTAGTACTCGGGTGACAAACACCCACTTAGCTACTTGGCGACTAACGCCCACTGAGTTACTCGGATGACCAACATCCACTTAGTACTCGGGTGACAAACACCCACTTAGCTCCTTGGCGACTAACGCCCACTGAGCTACTCGGATGACCAACATCCTCTTAGCTACTTGGCGACTAACGCCACTGAGCTACTCGGATGACCAACATCCACTTAGTACTCGGGTGACAAACACCCACTTAGCTACTTGGCGACTAACGCCCACTGAGCTACTCGGATGACCAACATCCACTTAGCTACTCGGCGACTAACGCCACTGAGCTACTCGGATGACCAACATCCACTTAGCTACTCGGCGACTAACGCCACTGAGCTACTCGGCTTCACTAGGTCTTCAGCTCCGTCTTCGGGTCTTCAACTGGGTAACTCTCTCCGAGTGCTCTCGCGCGTCCCCCTTTATACCCCACCTGCGGACGTCGCTGCGAGCACCCACTTATTCGACCAATCGCCGGGTGCTGGCTACGATCCTCTTTTCCCACATCTCATCGTGCCTCACCACTCACTCCGCGCCGCCTCGTCATCTGTCACTCCCGGCGCGCGCGTCCACACCACGCCCACAACGCGTGCCCAACCCCGCACCCCGCGCCGCCCCGTGATCCATCACTGTCACAGTCGGCGCACGTCAATACCACCACTACATCACCCCCTACCACATAGCTCGCAGCCGCCCCGGCTGCTACAAAAATTACAAACCCTCCCTGTGTGCCCCGTAACACAACACAACAACAAGAACAACAACTAAGCTAACAACACAACACGACGCGAACACCACCATCCGCAACCCTCAACCAATGCCACCGCGACAATAGAACAATATATACAAACCGGCGAGTGACAATAGCAATGTGTATTCAAAAAAAATAAATGGAAATTTTTTTTTTTCTTTCGACTCGTGCAGTGTCCCCTTTTCTTCCGAGCGTCCCTACAACGGGACATTATCCCGGCAGAGGGGAACACCGGGCGAGCTCGGTGTAGAGCACAAAAAAAACCGTCCTCATGAAAATTGTTGAGACCTAGCCCGAGTCCGCCTTGCCGGTCCGTCGTACGGCACCAGACGCGGTTGAACGTCCGGTGGTGCCGGCGGTTCAGGAAGACATCGGCCATGCATCGAGGACTCGTGCGTGCCCCGGGGTTCAGGCTCTCGATGGTCAGCAGCCGTCAAGCCCGAGGCACCTGGGGGTGGGTCAGGTGGAGACACGTGAGGAGCAGCCTGCGACACCTCCCTCCCCGAGTCGACGGTCACATCACACGCCCGGTCGTCACGGCACAGAACGGGGTCACACGGTGCCGCATAGGGCTTCAGTCGGAAGGGGTGCACATACCAACGGCGTTTCCCCCATTTAATCTGTATACTCTGGGGCCGTGCAACCCGCACAATTTCCACCGGTCCCCTCCAAGGTCTCAACAACTTGGGGGACGTAGCCAACGGTGCATGTGGACAATGCAGCCAGGCCTTATCGCCTGGTTTCCAATCATGCGTATGCACCCTCCGCTCATGCAATTTCTCGTTTGCAATTTGCCGTGACCGCGAATTCAACCTTGCCCCCTCCCGCGCTTCAGTCAATTTGGCGATATTAAATTTGATGTGGTCTGCCAATTTAGATTTTGCACGTGGCTGGGAAATCCCCAGTTGGACGTCCATGGCCGGATCGGCCTCCCGCCCATACATAAGAAAAAATGGGGAAAACCCTGTCGCCGCATGAGGGGCCATTCGATAGGCCGCGAGTACCCCCGGCACCTGTAAGTCCCAATCAACCTGATCGTCGCAGACCTGTTGGCACAACATAGACGTAATCGTTCTGTTCAGACGCTCAACCATCCCGTCAGTCTGCGGGTGGTAGGGGGAAGTACGCACTTTCTTTGTACCCAACAGGTCGCACACCTCGCGCAACAAAACGCTCGAAAAATTCTTCCCTTGATCCGTCAGCAAGCGTTCGGGGGCGCCCTTGTCCAACACATAACCCTGGACAAAGGCGTCCGCCACCGCCGCAGCCGACTGGTTGGCGAGCGGCCATGCCATAGGCCATCGGGTGAAGTATTCCACGCCAACCAGCAGGAACCTATTTCCCCTTGGTGTAACCGGAAAGGGCCCCAAGATGTCCAACGCTACCAATTCGTTTATACGCGAAACCTGAATGGATTGCAGCGGTGGATTAGCCGCCAATGGTGGCGGTTTCCTTTTGGCGCACTCTACGCATCCCTTAAGAATATTTGCCACGTCGTTACCCATCCCCGGCCAATAATAGTCTCGCTGGATTAGGGCGAGCGTTTTGTGAAAACCCAGATGCATGAGCCGTTCATGAGCTGCCAGAACAATCCTACCCCGCATAGCAACAGGCACCACGAGCACGTGACGCCGGGACATGTTGTCCCACCTCATCAACAGGCCCTGTCTGCACACCCAGGAACCGACCCGCGCCTCCCCTTGTTCGGGAGCGCCAACTTTCCGACGCAGCGTAAGTAGGGAGCTGTCGGACATCTGGAGGCGGCCCCACTCAATGAGGGGCAACGACAACAGCGAATCCCTCCCCGTGGGGGCGTCCTCTCCCGGGGTGTCAGTGGCGGCGAGCGCAACTCCCGGGGTGCCGGCGACCGGGGGTTTGCACCGCGCTGATCCCAACAAACATGTGCAGTCCGTGCACGGCGGCAACCGCGACAATGCGTCCGCGTTTGAGTGCCGCAACCCTTTTCGGTAAATCGTCGTGAATTGGTAGTCTTGAAGGACCTCCAACCATCGGGACAATTGGCCCGATGGCTGCGCCACGCGCATAGCGTATTGTAGAGCCGCATGGTCCGTCCGGACCGTAAAATGACGGCCGTAAAGATACGGCCTGAATTGCTGTGTAAAAAACACAATGGCTAACAATTCACGACGAGTTACGCAATAGCGTTGTTCTGCGGGGGAAAGAACCCTACTACCGTAGGCGACCACCCGTTCAACCCCCCCGACCAACTGTGAGAGCACCCCCCCGATACCCGTATTGCTGGCGTCCGTGTCAAGCAAAAACGGTTGTGTGAAATCGGGGTAACACAAGGGGGGAGCCTGCACCAAAGCGTCACGGAGGGAGCAGAACGCATCCTCCTCCTCTGCCCCCCAGTGAAACCTCACACCCTTAGCCGTCAAAGCGTGCAGGGGCTTGGCTATGGTGGCAAATTGCTTGACAAAACGACGGTAATAGGAGGCAAAACCAATGAAACTACGAACCTCCGTGACCGAGGTTGGCGTCGGCCATGAGCTGACGCAATGCGTCTTAGCAGGGTCCGTCGAGATCCCTGAACGACTCACGATATGGCCCAAATACCTGACAGATTCCCGAAGCAGAAAACATTTAGCCGGTTTAAATTTTAGCTTAGCGGAACGCATCCTGAGGAACACCGCTCTCAGTCGCTGGAGGTGCTCCTCGAAAGTCCGACTAAAGACGATAATATCGTCAAGATAAATCAAACAGGTATCCCATTGGAGGCCTGACAAAACCAATTCCATGAGTCTCTGGAACGTGGCGGGGGCGGAATGTAAGCCCATGGGCAAACGGTTGAATTCAAAAAGGCCCCCAGGTGTGCGGAAAGCAGTTTTAGGTTTAGACTCGTTATCGAGTGGCAATTGCCAAAATCCAGAAAGCAGATCGAGTGTGGAAAAAAACTGCGCTCCCGCCAAGGCATCCAGCGACTCATCCATCCTGGGGAGCGGATACGCATCCGCCATCGAGATTTTGTTTAAGCGGCGGAAATAGACACAAAATCGCAAGGACCCGTCCTGTTTCTTTACTAGTGTAATAAACGACTGGACCACGATGTCTGGCTCAGTGTCCTTTATTATTCGGTTCGTGCTGTACACCCACACGGCTGTCTTTACTCTGTAGCTTCTCCACGGTGCTGACTCCAATGTCGGCCCGATCCCCAACAGCAGCTCCGCTGCTGTTTCTCTCACACAGCCCCCCTTGGCTGTACTCTCTGCTGCTCTTCTCCCTCCGCAGCTCTCACAGCTTCTTGCTCTCTCTCTCTCCCTCCGCAGCTCCTCCTGGCAGCCACACCGCTGCCTCTATCAAGCAGCCCCCTCTCTCTCTCTCTCCGCAGCTCCTCCTGGCAGCCACACCGCTGCCTCTAACTCGCAGCCCTCCTGGCTGTCTCCTCCCCAGCTGCACACCACACCGCAGCTTGCTCTTATCTTCGGGGTTGGCTCCCGATCGCCGTCGGCGCCCCCCCTTCTCCACACTTGCCCGCGTGGCCTCACTCTTTTCCGCTCACACCCCGACTGCCTTCCCCTTCCGGTTTACCCGCTTAAAGCCCCGAACCTTACCCCCACGTCACATGACTCCACCCCCCGTGACGTCACCTCCGGAAGGTCGCTTACGCCCGCATTACACCACCCTCCCCCGTAGAAAAATCCCAGCCGACCTCGGCTGACCAATAGCAAATCGTAATGCGGCGAACCGAGCTTCCCCCCCTAAAGGACACTAAGCATATAATGTAACAGCAAGAACAACAACAACGCAATCAACATCAACGATCGTACAAAAGCATGCAATAAATACAACTGTAAGAAGAAAATAACAAGACAACAACACTCAACGAAACGTAAGCGATTTGGAACGTGTGCGGGTCGCCGGCCCGTCCCGGACGGTCGGCGGCCCACTCGCAGAACGGGAACGCGATGAAAGTCGAGGAACGACAGGGGGTAATCCCCCTGTCGCAGCTGGAAGTCCACCGCCGTCCCGTGTCTCTAAAGAGTTAGTCTTGGGCTTGTCCTGTGACCGTGCCCGCAGCTGGGTCGGAAGGGCTGCAGGGCTCGAAGGTCCCGCAGACCTGGCAGGCGTCCTCCGAGCAGGGCCCCTCGTCCCCCGCAATGTCACGGCCGGCCTGTCTGGAACAGGTACGACAGGCGCTCTAGCAAAATCAATGGACGCAGGCAGGGGAGAGTCAGCAGCAACAGACCCCGGCAAGGCAACATTGGGGGATGACGCATCATGTAAGGGAGCAACATATGGTTTCAAGCGCGACGTATGCACAACCCAGCGACGAGACCCAATCTGGACGCGTGCTGTCTGTGGGTTGGGAACCGCAATGAGGCGTACGGGACCATGCCAGGGTTTGTGCAATTTCGGCGAGGTCCCCGGACGTACCTGTGGACAATGAAGCCAGGCTAGGTCCCCAACCTTCCAAGGGCACTCCCCCTCAGACCGTCGCGCATATCGCTCGTTCCGGGCCTGGGCTTTGGCCGTAGCCACGCGGGCATTCTCCCGCGCCTCCGTGACTCGGCGAACCGTGTCCTGAATGTATTCAGGAAGTGGTTTCCGAGGTCCCTTCACCCCAGTTCCCAATTGCACATCCACCGGCGGCACGTTTTCCCGACCATACATAAGGTAAAACGGCGAATATCCCGTAGCCGCATGAGGCGTCATCCTGTACGCCGAAAGCACCCCGGGGATGTGCAGATCCCAATCTGATTGTTGTTCACTCACGGTATGGCAAAGCATGGCAGACAATGTCCTGTTCAGCCGTTCAACCATACCATCCGTCTGCGGATGGTATGGGGATGTCCGTACTTTCTTAGTCCCAAGGCCCGCGCACACTTCCGCCAATAATTTAGAAGAGAAATTCCTGCCCTGGTCCGTGAGGAGTCTCTCAGGCGCCCCCTTATCCATAATATACCCAAACAAAAAGGCGTCGGTAATGGCCGCGGCCGACTGATCAGGCAACGGCCAGGCCATCGGCCAACGGGAGAGGTACTCAACCCCTACCAGCAAATATTTATTACCCCTCGCCGATGGTGGAAAAGGTCCCAATATGTCCAGTGCCACCAATTCATTGACTCGAGACACCTGAATCGACTGGAGAGGCGGCACGTAAGGATGTTTCGGCGGCTTACGTTGTGCACACGCAGGGCACGCGCGCACGTGCCCTACGACATCTGTCGCCATGCCGTGCCAAAAATAATGACGTTGCAACGTCAACAAGGTCTTCTGCACCCCTAAATGTAAGAGAGTGTCACAATGGAGGGTTCTAATCAACTCGAACCGCAAGGACGTTGGTACCACCAGGCGCCAACGTTCCTGGAACCCCTCCCGCCACATAAGCAGACCATCTCGGAGAGCGGTTTGCGGCCCCACAGCCGTACTCGGACTCCCATTGTCCTTAGCAGACCGCTTCCGCAAGGACACCAATGACTCATCCATCATCTGTTCCCGGATCCAGACAGACCGCGGCAGATTCAAAACCCCGTCAGCCGGTCCCGGTTCCATCGGAGTGTCCGACTTCTCGACGGCCAACGTGAGCGGCTGAGGGGGGTTTGGAATCGGCGAACACCTATGCGTCCCCGACTCACATTTACAAGGGGCGCGCCGCGGTAATCTGGAAAGTGCGTCAGCGTTCGCATGGCGCACACCCTTCCGATGTTGAATTTGGAAGGAAAATTCCTGTAGCGTGTCCAACCAACGTGCCAACTGTCCGGATGGCTGGTCAATTTTAAGGGCATATTGCAAGGCCGCATGATCCGTACGCACAATAAAAGAACGACCGTAGAGGTATGGTCGAAATTGCCGTAGGAAAAAAACAACCGCCAATAGTTCTCTGCGAGTGACACAGTAGCGGGTTTCCGCAGGAGACAAGACTCGGCTACCATACGCCACGACACGCTCTACACCCCCTTTAGACTGTGATAACACCGCCCCAATACCTGTGTCACTCGCGTCCGTATCAAGAATGAATGGGTGATCGAAATCGGGATAATCCAATGTTGGGGCCGTGGCCAATAGATCACGCAGACTCCGAAAGGCCGCCTCCTCCGGCTGTCCCCAACCAAACTTCCGTCCTTTACCCTTAAGGAGATGCTAGGGCCTCGCAATCGTCGCAAAACCCGGCACGAATCTTCGGTAATACGAGGCAAATCCCAAAAACCGCCGAACATCCCCCACGGTGGCCGGAGTCGGCCAATCCCGGACGCACGCCGTCTTTTCCGGATCCGTGGACACTCCCTCAGCGCTCACAATGTGCCCCAAATAGCGGACGGACCGTTGCAGTAGGTGACATTTCTTTGGTTTGAATTTCAATTTGGCAGAACGCATCCTCGTGAACACTGTCTCCAGCCGCGTCAAATGTTCATCGAATGTGCGGCTGAAGACAATGATATCGTCCAAATATATAAGACATGTCTCCCACTGCAACCCCGTCAAAACGAGCTCCATCAATCTTTGAAATGTAGCAGGGGCCGCATTCAATCCCATCGGGAGACAGTTGAATTGAAATAACCCCTGCGGCGTACGGAAAGCGGTTTTCTCCCGTGAGGACTCGTCAAGGGGAAGCTGCCAAAATCCCGAAGAGAGGTCCAGTGTGGAAAAGAACTTAGCCCCCGACAATGCGTCGAGGGAGTCATCCATACGCGGCAGGGGGTACGCATCTGCCACCGATATCTTATTCAATTTGCGGAAATCAACACAAAATCGCAATTTGCCATCCTTCTTCTTAACCAAGACGACTGGAGCGCCCCATGGGCTGTTAGATGGCGATATAATGTCCGCAGCCAACATGTCTTCCACTGCCCCCCGTACGTGTTCTCGCTCCGCAGGACTCATCCGATGCGAATTTAATCGAATAGGGGCAGCATCGCCCGTCTCAATGTGATGGTAAAGCAAGGAAGTGCGGCCCAAATCCAAATCATCGGAGCTGAACACATCGGAATATGTCAACAACAATTTACGCAGCGCACCACGTTGCTCCATGGACAGGGAAGAATTTTCGTCACATAATTGAGCAACCCAACGATCATCCGAACTCCTTGGCTCGGAAACCCCAGCAACAACTCCCCGGCTATGTGGACAATCATGGGTCGCAAACGCCGTAGTGGCATGTGCCACAACCGTACCGGCCGGGACACGGACGTTTTCTCCCCCCGCATTAAGCACCTGTAAAAACGGTAATTGATCCGGCCGGACGATGGTCTGTGCCCCCACTAACGCCAACCCGGTTGTTATCGTGGCGGACGGTGACAACAAGACCCCTACTGCTCCTAGCCGATCAGGCAGGGGCTTCCGATACCGCAAGGGTATAAGCATCTGTGTACCAGGTGGAATGTCCACAGATGCGACGGACAGCGCCTGCACTTGTACGGCCGAAGCAGGTCGCCCCCAGGGCGACGGCAGAAACGAGATTTGACGGCCCCCCGGCAGTTCAATACAATTCTCATTGATTTTGATCAAAATGGGCATCTTAGCCAAAAAATCGGTGCCTAACAAACAAGGAACCGCCAAAGATCTCGATATCAACACAACACCCGAGGCCGACACATCCCCAATAGATATCTTAGCATCCACCTGACCCACGATGCCCATGCTACCCCCGTTCGCAGCGACGCACGACCCATAAACCGGACGCACAGCCCCCGACGGAATGCCCAACAGATGGAAAATGACATCCGATATAATAGTCGCAGACGCCCCCGAGTCGACCAAAATGCGCACGTCCACACCTTGTATGGACCCCGGTACAGTGGACGAACCCGTAGCGGCCGCGACAACTCTCCGTGCCAATTTGCGCCACTGCGTAACCGAATGACAAGGCCCCGTCGATGGCCTTTCTTTAACAACAACAATAGGATCGCGCAACACAGGTGGTGGGTGAGGTGGAAAGCCTTGCCGAGTGTCTGGTGCGTGCCGACATGCCTGTTTCGGAGGATCTTTAGCCGACTTGACCGGTGCCGAGGCCTCCTGCTGCGGCGGAGCCGGGAAGCGGGCCCAGCAGTCTCTGGCGTAGTGGCCCCTACGCCCGCAGCGGAAACATTCGGCCTCGTTGCGCCGAAGCGCAGGCCTCGCCTCCTGACGGCCCCGTTCTGGTAGCATCGCGCGCGGTCTCGGCCCGCCGCGTCCCGTCCATGGAGCAGAGGCGGCCGTCAGTTGTTGAGGGCCCCGGTCATCCGGAACATAGACGGCCTGCGCAGGGTCCCACCCCAGCGCATCCCCTTCTTTGACGGGCCCCCCCGTCCACGCCGTCACTTGTTTCCAGCGACGGAGGTTGAATTGCGCATCGAGACACTTAGCAGCCATCCGGGAAGTTAGCTTCTCATGCCCACACACAGGCATGGGGATCCCTAGATCCCGAGACAACTCCAACATTTTCCCTAATATGAGAGGCTCAAGCAGGTCCTGTGGCGTCTCAGGATAAGCTGCCATGGCCAGCTCCAGCACCGCACCCCTGAACGCCACGGGCGACTCCTCTGGTGCTCGTTGTCGTTGAGCGAATCGCCGATGCGCATCATCTGGTGGCTCATAAGCATCGGCCATTTCTTGAAAAACACCACATAAAGTTGCCTTCTTATCGGTCGCTATGGAACGGAAGAATCGGACAGATTCGTCGTCCAGAAGAGTCGGCAACACCTCCAAAGCCTCCGCATCGGTCCATCTTGCTGTGCGTACCGCCGCCAAGAAGCGGCAGGCGAACGCGCTCCAGTCCCCACCGACGGAAAATTCTTTAACTGTTGTAAGGTGGCGACTCCGACTCCTCTTCCCGCCGTCTTCCAATGGTGGTGGTTGTGATGGCAAATTCAAAATGGCGTCGGCCCGCGGCGTGGCCAAGATGGCGGTTTGGCGCCACGGAGCGCGCAAAATGGCGGCCTCTTGCCGCGTGGGCAATGGCGGCGGCAGGACAGGCAACGTGGCGGCCCGCGGAGCACCACTTGCATCATCCATCGTCCCTGGCGCGACGAGATGGCATAGATGCGCCAGGACGTCCTGAAGTGCCTCCAGTTGTACCGCCATCGCTTGCCATCGTTGATCCGCGTCTGATGATGTCGACGGACCCGCCACCGCGCCAACATCCTCCACACCCGTTCCCGTGGTCGCCTCAGCCTGGCTCTCCTCCTCCACCCCAACAGGATCCGTGGTTGGAGGGAGTTCGTCGTCGTCGGACGAAGAAGCCGATGCAGGCGCCGGATTAACTTTCTTCCTCACTTGTTTCGACATGCCGTTGCACTTCCGACACCAGTGTAATAAACGACTGGACCACGATGTCTGGCTCAGTGTCCTTTATTATTCGGTTCGTGCTGTACACCCACACGGCTGTCTTTACTCTGTAGCTTCTCCACGGTGCTGACTCCAATGTCGGCCCGATCCCCAACAGCAGCTCCGCTGCTGTTTCTCTCACACAGCCCCCCTTGGCTGTACTCTCTGCTGCTCTTCTCCCTCCGCAGCTCTCACAGCTTCTTGCTCTCTCTCTCTCCCTCCGCAGCTCCTCCTGGCAGCCACACCGCTGCCTCTATCAAGCAGCCCCCTCTCTCTCTCTCTCCGCAGCTCCTCCTGGCAGCCACACCGCTGCCTCTAACTCGCAGCCCTCCTGGCTGTCTCCTCCCCAGCTGCACACCACTCCGCAGCTTGCTCTTATCTTCGGGGTTGGCTCCCGATCGCCGTCGGCGCCCCCCCTTCTCCACACTTGCCCGCGTGGCCTCACTCTTTTCCGCTCACACCCCGACTGCCTTCCCCTTCCGGTTTACCCGCTTAAAGCCCCGAACCTTACCCCCACGTCACATGACTCCACCCCCCGTGACGTCACCTCCGGAAGGTCGCTTACGCCCGCATTACACTAGGACAATAGGAGCACCCCACGGACTAGAAGAGGGCGAAATGATATCGGCCGCCAACATATCATTAACCGCCGATTGCACATGTTCCTTCTCGGCCGGGCTGAGCCGGAAAGGATTCTGACGAATAGGGGCCGCGTCCCCTGTAGCTATGTGGTGGCGCAACAGGTCAGTGCAGCCGATATCGTACTTATGTTTGCTGAACACGTCAGCAAACTCGATGAGCAAACCCCTCAATGCTCCCAATTGCACCCCGGACAAGTTAGCAGAACCCGCACACAGCGAGTCCAACCACTCAGTCCCCTCATCACTTTGAGGATGCGACTCGACAGTAAAATCTGCTTGAGCCACGAGCCGTTCCTCAACGGGCAGCGGCGCGGCGTGAGCCAGCACCGTTCCCTGCGCAATTACGGCCGGCCGCGACCCCGTATTCAGGACCATTACGAACGGCTCACTGTCCCCTCTCACCATGGTTTGAGCAACCGCTAAGTCGAGGCCCTTACTGGCTCTGTTTGACGGCCCCAACAGCACCCCCTGTGCCTCCGCACCCACCTCGAGTGGCTTCCTGAACCGAAGGGGTACTAACATTTGCGATCCCGGGGGTACCCGTACAGTGTGAGTCGCCAGCGCCTGCACCGTCGCACAAACCGTGCGCACTTTGATAGGGCTTGACAAGAAGGCAACCCGCCGACCTGACGGAAGCTCTATGCAGGCCTGATCAATAAGAATTTTGATGGGCATTTTTGACAAAAAGTCCGTACCTAGCAAACAGGGAACGGCCAGCGATGATGATACAAAAATAGGACCCGCTAATTTAATGTCCCCAATGCAAATAGTCGCCCGAATCTGGCCGATGATCCCCAGGGATCCCCCATTCGCCGCATAAAATGGCACATCTACCGGCAGAAGGGGTCTACTTTGGACGGGAAGGATGTTATAAATAAGGTCCGAGATGATGGTGGCCGACGCACCCGTGTCAACAAGCACCCGGACCTCAACCCCGTCAATGAACCCCGTTACCACGGACGACCCGGCTGACGCAGCCACGATCCTGTGGGCCAATTCGGACCACTCGACTGCTTGCGGGCCGCGTACGGACCCCCCTTGCCGAATTGAACCCCCGGCACCCAGCCGCGAACCCCCCACCGCGAAGCGGCGACCCGAATGTGCCGTGTTTGTGGACCGAACGTGTGAGGTGCCGCGACTTGCCGGGTTCTGTTGGGACGACTTGTGGCCCTGGTCGTCGTCCCGACGTGGTCCTGCGATGCGCGGACGCGGGGCCCGGCACCCGGCTGCGACGTGACCCCGAAGGCCGCAGTTGTAGCAGACGACGGACGTCGTAGGTTTCGGTTGCTCCAGCTTGCGGGGCGAACGTGTGGGCGAACGACCTCCCGTTCTCCACTCCCCCGGACACGGTGCAGCGAAGGCCCGCTCCTGCACCGCAGCTGGCTGAGGTTCGGCGATCGTGGCGGCCAGTGCCGCATTCCCCGGCCATTTGCAGACGACCCCCGGCTTGCGTTTGAGGACCTCGTACGCGTGAATGCTCGTGGCGATCGCCAGGGAGCAGATCTCCATCTCGTCTGCCACGTTGATGGGGACCCCCAACTCGTGGGCCAACACCAGCAGCTGCTCCGTCACCATGGCGTCCTTCCCCTCCTTATCCATGCGGGGAAAAGCCGCGTCCGCCAAGGCGAGCAGTGCCGTGCGGTAGGCTAGCGTCGTTTCCCCAGCCACCTTCCGCCGATCGTAGAACTGGTGGCGGCACGTGGAGGGCGGCCCGAACACCTTCGCCATCAGGTGTAGTGCGGCCTGGAGCGTAGAGCGGGACGACCTTGCAGCAGATGTGAAGGCTGCAAGCGCGTCGTCGTCAAGCATCGCTGGCAACGCACGCAGGGCAGTGGTGTCGGACCACCCCGACATCTCCTGATGAGCGAGGAACCTTCGTTGGAAGGCTCCCCAGTCGCCCCCATCCGCCTTGAACGCCGACAGCGCGGGCAATCTTTGCTGGAGGACCCGATCGTCGTCGACGTCGGAGAGATTTTCCCGCGCTCCGCTGGAGTTGTGTAAAATGTCGGCTCGGTTGTCAGGCGCATAATGGAGGGCTCCGGCGCGCGCCGATGACGTGGGCTGCGCTGCGCGGAGGTGTCCGGCCACGTGGCGTCCGTCTTTTCCGCCAATCGGTGGCGGCCCCCCAAAAACGGCGGCAACTTCCAGGCTTTTGGCGCGAAGCGCCCTTTGGCGGGAATCCTCCACCGTCGCTTCCTCCACGACCCCCGCAGCCGTTTTTTCCGCTCGCCGGAACGGAGATGTCGGCCAAGACAGCGGCGGCGGCGAGTAGCAACTCCGCCAAGCGGGCGTGCGCGTCCTGGAGGCCGGTGTCGGAGGCAAGCGGAGCGTCGGCCATCACCGCGAAGTGCTGCATCGGCGGCAACTCCTCGTCCTCTACTCCCGAGGTCGGTGTCCCCGGTACGCAGTCGTCATCCCGACCTCGCTCGTGGGTACGGGTAGTCTTCCTTGTGTCCATACTTCTTGAAGACAGGTTTACTTCTGACGCCAGTTGTAATGTAGTAACTCCACGGGAGACGACTTCACGGGTAACACACTCTTTATTTTATCAAACTTGGTTACAGGTGACTAACACCTACTTTGTATCTCGGGTGACAAACACCCACTTCGCTACTTGGCGACTAACGCCCACTGAGTTACTCGGATGACCAACATCCACTTAGTACTCGGGTGACAAACACCCACTTAGCTACTTGGCGACTAACGCCCACTGAGTTACTCGGATGACCAACATCCACTTAGTACTCGGGTGACAAACACCCACTTAGCTCCTTGGCGACTAACGCCCACTGAGCTACTCGGATGACCAACATCCTCTTAGCTACTTGGCGACTAACGCCACTGAGCTACTCGGATGACCAACATCCACTTAGTACTCGGGTGACAAACACCCACTTAGCTACTTGGCGACTAACGCCCACTGAGCTACTCGGATGACCAACATCCACTTAGCTACTCGGCGACTAACGCCACTGAGCTACTCGGATGACCAACATCCACTTAGCTACTCGGCGACTAACGCCACTGAGCTACTCGGCTTCACTAGGTCTTCAGCTCCGTCTTCGGGTCTTCAACTGGGTAACTCTCTCCGAGTGCTCTCGCGCGTCCCCCTTTATACCCCACCTGCGGACGTCGCTGCGAGCACCCACTTATTCGACCAATCGCCGGGTGCTGGCTACGATCCTCTTTTCCCACATCTCATCGTGCCTCACCACTCACTCCGCGCCGCCTCGTCATCTGTCACTCCCGGCGCGCGCGTCCACACCACGCCCACAACGCGTGCCCAACCCCGCACCCCGCGCCGCCCCGTGATCCATCACTGTCACAGTCGGCGCACGTCAATACCACCACTACACAGGCAAGCCACGTGGAGCTGCAGTAGCAGCAGCAGAGTAGCCACCAGCGCCACCACCACCACCTACACCACCACCACCACCACCGCCACCACCACCACCGCCACCACCACCACTACCGCCACCACCACCACCACCGCCACCACCACCACCACCACTACCGCCACCACCACCACCACCGCCACCGCCACCGCCACCACCACCACCGCCACCACCACCACCACCACTACCGCCACCACCACCACCACCGCCACCGCCACCATCACCACCACCACTACCACCATCACCACCACCACCACTACCGCCACCACCACCACCACCGCCACCGCCACCACCACCGCCACCGGCACCTCCAACACCACAACCACCACCACCGTCACCTCCACCACCACCACCGCCACCACCACCACCGCCACCACCACCGCCACCATCACCGCCACCATCACCGCCACCACCACCACCTACACCACCACCGCCACCGCCACCACCACCGCCGCCACCACCACCGCCACCACCACCGCCACCACCACCACCGCCACCACCGTCGCCACCACCACCGCCACCGCCACCACCAATCACCACCACCCGGCTAAGACGGGCCCTTGCTTGAAAAGTCACCGAATTCGTTTTTTTTGTTCTTTTAAGGTCACGGTGTAATTAACGAATGTGTGAGGTGGGTTTTTGATAAATTGCGCTTTTGCGCACCACTGCCAACGCAGCAGCAGCATCGCCCACTAACGTTGCTTAAGATTCATAATTAGAACGATTTTCTTGCATTACCCTCCGTTGTTTGAAGTTCGAAGAGCAACATATGGCCCCTAAAATATAGCGAAATGGTCCCTGAGGCATCCTATTTAACTCCTTTTTCCACACAATTGCATTTTTTTCCTTGATCGGTTCACCGGGCGAAATACGTGCCGGCCTTTTAATTTTGAAAACGTTTCCTTCTTAAGTCTCAATTAATGTTTTCAGGCTGGCCGGCCTGAGATCCGTCCTGGGCTTAATGACACTGGATTGTGTGAAAAGTTCGCACGTCCTTGAAAGGTCTGGGACATGGTCCAAATCGGTGAACTCCTATGCAGGCGAGGCTGCATTACTTGGGTCGTGCAGGCCACATGCCCAGCCGACCGCATGCCCAAGCAGTCGCTGTTTTGGCCGGATAGAAGAGGGGGGGGGGTGCTTAATGGTCGTGTCACGGACTACAGATGAGATGATGGGGCTGATGTCCATCTCGGAAGGACTTGGAGCCAATTGGCTTTCCCAGTACAAGGGCGATCAAGATTGACCTCTAACATATAGCAAAGTGGCACAGTGCAGAGTGCAGATAATGCATCTACCAGTCAGCTCAGGTAACCCATGACATGACATCCTGCCAAAAATGTCACACTTCTCGTGGCCTCAAAGTACACCTTGCCTGGCACAAGCGCCGTGGTGACGTCACCACTGCTCAGTGGCAAATAGAAGCTGTTGCCGTGTGCATGATGTAATGTGATTGGTCGCCGAGTTCGCTCTAACCACTCCATTACCGCTCCCTTTACCTATGAAGGCCGGCACGGCACACGAGGGGGGGGGGGGGTGACCAATACCACGCCTGACCGCACCACGTGTTCATTTCAGGCTACCTAGGGGAGACGCAGGGCCAGATGAAATGTGTGTAATATGAGAAGCAGTAATAGAGGTTTTTGCGATAGATCGCGTAAATATATAAATGTGTCGTTAAACCGGCCACCAACCCGACACAGCCAATTAGTGAGGTTTGTCACGTAAACAAATTGTGCCAATTCGTTGCTAGTTCAGCACACCGATGTGTTGGAGAGTAAATCCACTTCAACATTTGCAATTATAGTGTAGTGTATAGTGTAGTGTATAGTGTAGTGTATAGTGTAGTATACTAGTTCAGCACTCACCAGTCGTGTGTTGGAGAGTAAACCCACTACAACATTTACAATTATAGTGTAGTGTATAGTGTAGTGTATAGTGTAGTGTATAGTGTAGTGTATAGTGTAGTGTATAGTGTAGTATACTAGTTCAGCACTCACCAGTCGTGTGTTGGAGAGTAAACCCACTACAACATTTACAATTATAGTGTAGTGTATAGTGTAGTGTATAGTGTAGTGTATAGTGTAGTGTATAGTGTAGTATACTATTTCAGCACTCACCAGTCGTGTGTTGGAGAGTAAACCCATTACAACATTTACAATTATAGTGTAGTGTATAGTGTAGTGTATAGTATAGTGTATAGTGTAGTGTACTAGTTCAGCACACACCGGTCGTGTGTTGTAGAACAAACCCACAACAACATTTACAATTATAGTGAAGTGTATAGTGTAGTATATAGTGTAGTGTATAGTGTGATGTATAGTGTAGTGTATAGTGTAGTGTATAGTGTAGTATATAGCATAGTGTATAATGTAGTGTATAGTGTAGTATACTAGTGTATAGTGTAGTATACTAGTTCAGCGTGTTGGAGAGTAAACCCACTACAACATTTACAATTATAGTGTAGTGTATAGTGTAGTGTATAGTGTCGTGTATAGTGTAGTGTATAGTGTAGTGTATAGTGTAGTGTATAGTGTAGTGTATAATGTAGTGTATAGTGTAGTGTATAATGTAGTATACTAGTTCAGCACCCCGGTGTGTTGGAGAGTAAACCCACTACAACATTTACAATTCGATTACCGTGACGTTTTGCAAGTAATTACAACAACAACAACCAGCATCATCAGGCGGACAGCCAGAGTTGTGGAGAAATCCTCCTCCTGCTTCTGTCTTGAGTAGAGGGCTGGGTTAATGCGATGTCGTAACTTGTGAGCTAATCAGGTGTGAGGGCTAGAGGGGGGTGGAGGGAGGTTAATGTACGCAAATAAATTACAATGGATATCCATTAGCTCCGTGTTAAATTGTGAGGGGCACCGCGTGACACGACTGGCGATGAATACATTGAGAAAGGGATGAATCATCCCAGCTTCGCTAACGACATCGTCGTCATTACAAGCAACGGAATTACAGGTAAGTTATTCAACCATTTAACTCGGAAGACTGCGAAAAAGTTTGGATAAAAAAAAAATAACTTCATCATCATTTTTATCATTCTAAGTTGCACCTTGGCAGACGTCGGATCAAGTTTCACACAGTAAACATAGAATAATAATTTTTCCAGTGGACATGTATTCGATTTAACACAGTACATACAATTTGTGATCTGATCCCATCTGTGAAGGATGTGATCTCTGACATGCAATACCCCGGTGTCTACAAACTAAGCTGTGTCTGCGGCAGTAGTTACATTGTGGAAACTAAGCGACATGTCTGGGACCGTGTTCGTAAACATAAGGCAGATCTAAAACACGGTAGGACCAATACCTCGGCCGTGGCTGATCATTGTTTTAATGCGGTGGGCTCACACGAAATTGATTTCGCTAAGACGAATGTACTTTGCAAGCCCACTGGATATCAACAAAGATTCGTTCATGAAGCCATCCAGATACATAGACACAGACACAATTTCAACCAAGAAGATGGGTACAAACTGACCCATCATTGGAAGGACGTTATCAACCAGTGTTAGTCATAATTGGCCATGATGTTCCCATCCTACCACTTTCTGATGTTAGTTGTGCTTTATGCTTAATTTCAAACTTGCGCTTTCACAGTCACTTCGCGTGCCGACCCCTTGGTTGTGGCTCTGCGATCTGCCATTAACATGCTAATCTCTCTTTAACATGCTAATTTTCACCTGGCAGCCCTTTGATTGGTGGAAAACCAACCACCGTCGGGTTGGCTGCCAACCACTTACATTACCATTGGCTGCTGACATTTGGACTACGCCCATTTCAAACCCTTATAAACAGTTTCCCTTTTCCTGAAGACGACAGCTTGCGTTGCGATCGAAACATCGTAGTTTTCTGTTATTTTAGATTATTTTCTTTGAACCTATCTACGTGACTTTACCGAATGACCCAATAATATGAATTCCTGCAGTCACGAAAGCTTTAAGTCAAGAATAATAGTCACACCCAGATGTACGTCCCTCACCTTTTTCGTCGTTTTGCAAATACGATGTCACATACATAATTAACACGGTCCCACGATTTGCATCCTCCTCAACCCCACGCACTCACATGCGCTGATGGCATCATCCGTTCTTTCTCGTTATCCGCCGGCTCTCCCACCGTGTCGTTCATTCGTTTGTCAATCCACTTGTCCTGGTGAGGGTCGCGGCGGCAGCGTGTTGAGTAGGGTGGTCCAGACCTTCCTTTCCCTGGCAACGGACTCGAGCACTACATTACTATACACGATATACTACTATACACAGATTCTAGCTCTTCCTGGGGAATTCCCAGGCGTTCCCAGGCCAGATGGGTGACCTAGTCCGGCCAGGAACGTGTCCTGGACCGGCCCCAGGGTCTTCACCCAGTGGGACATGCTGCCCGGTAGAGTTCCAAGGGGAGTCTACCAGGGGGCATCCTTACCGGGTGCCCGAACCACCTCAACTGCCTCCCCTCAATGCGGAGGAGGAACTGCGACTCGACTCTGAGGCTCTCCCGGATTTGAGGTCAATGTTTACGCCACTGTTACTGAAAACAGCCTGGGCCATGTTCCGTCGACCCTTCCTAAGGCGTCAGGTAGTTTGCCTCTCCAAACTCCTCCCACGCCCAGGGGCTTTTGCTTCAGCGACTGCTGCAGCTGTCGCCCTCTTGGCAAGCCGGTACCTCTCAATCGAGCCGGGAAACCTTTTTCCAAGCATAGCTCAGAAAGCCTCTTTGTTCAACTTGACAGCTTCCCTGAGCACTGGTGTTCACCAGCAGGTCATAAGGTTACCGCCATGACAGTCACCAACTACCTTCAGGCCACAGCTTTTCGCAACTGCATCCACAATCTAAGTCGTGAACATTGTCCACTCGGACTTAATGTCCACGACCTCTCCAGGGAGTGCATTAGAAGTTTTCCCGTGAGCAGAAGTTCAAATATTTCTGCACCTGGTTCTTCTATCTGGTCGGTGCCCCAAGTGTCGGATCCACCTTACAACCAGGTGGTAATCAGTTGACAGCTCTACCCCTCTTGTCACCCAAGTGTCCAGATCATATGGCCTTAGGTCCCATGATACAACTATAAAGTTAATCACTGACCTTCGGCAGAAGGTGCTCTCGTACCAAGTACAATTATAAGCATCTTTGTGTTCAAACATGGTGTTTGTTATTGATAGTCCATGACTAGCACAGAATTCCAATAGCATCTCACCATTCGGGTTCAGATCAGGGGGGGTATTCATCCCAATAACGCCTATCCAGGTATCTTCATCATTTCCCACGTGTGCATTTAAGCCACCCAGTAAGACTGTGGAGTCGGTAGGCTGCACTCTGTCGAGCACTGCACCCACAATCTCCAAGAAGGCCGAAAACTCTGATTTGCTGTTTGTTGCATAAGCCCAGACAACAGTCAGATTTTCCTTTCTGAGACCTGAAGTCTCATCGAGGCGACCCTCTCATCCACTGGAACAAACTCCAACGGAACAGCACCCAGCCAAGGGCTTGTGAGTATCTCCACAACTGCTCGGGGCCTCTCACCAGGGGTTACTCCGGAACATGAGAGACCACCTTCGAGCGAGAAGTTTGGTTGCAGTGCCAATGCAGTGTGTGGAGGTGAGACCGACTACATCTAGTGGGTACCTTTCCACCACTTCCACCAGCTCTGGTTCCTTTCCCTCCAGTAACATGACATTCCACGTCCCAATAGCTCGTGTCCATCGCCAAGGTCCAGTCCGTCTGAGATCATCCCTCTCCCTGCCATACTGGCATTGCAGCCGACCCTCACCCTTCGTCCTGCGAATGGTGGGGCTCACAGGACGGCAGCACGTAGCCATTTCGGGCTGGGCCCGACCGGGTCACGTGGGTCATCCGGCCACCGGGCACTTGCCGGCAAACACCAAACAATTTAGTCAATCTTAATTTTAGAACTTTCGTGACTGCAGGAATTATTATTTGGTTCTTTCGGTTAAGTCACGTCTAAAGATAAAATAATAAATTATCTTTAGACGTGACTTAACCGAACGTGACTTAACCGAAAGAACCAAATAGCCAACCAATTTAGTCGCCCTTAGCTGAATTTACGTCTCATGCTGGAATTCTGAAAAAAAAACCACGGTGGCTTGGAGATGTTAACTACCTCGCCAAGTATACAGGAGGTCGTGGGTTCAATCTTGATCCTGACGCCTGCTGCTGTATATTTGGAGTGTGCGTGTCGCTTCTCTTTCCCCGTGGTCACGTGTATTTTTCTCCGGGTCCTCCAGTTTTTTCTCTCCACGTTTAGAATCAACGCCACGTAAATTTCGATTTAAAGCTTTCGTGACTGCAAGGATGCATCTTCTTGGTTCTTTCAGTAAAGTCACGTAGAAGGGAAGTAATAAAATAATAAAAATAAAACATAATAAAATGAAATAATTCTCACGACGTTTCGGCTACAACGCAAGCAGCCGTCTTCAGGTGAAGAATGAGACACTACCAAGCTAGGAGCTTATATATAAACTGGGTTGGAGGTGGAAGAGCGCCTTAACAAAAAGAATGTGCATATGAAGAGGAATTTAGCATATTCATGGAAAATGCGTAGGAGGTGGGCGGGGGGGGGGGGGGTTTCAAAGGCATATTATGCCCATGCATTATGCAGGATCAGCAGCACCAAGGGGGGGTGCAGGGAGTAGCATTAACAAAGGAAAGGAATGTTATTGATATGTAGCTGCAGTTACTAAACAACCACGTAGAAAACTTAAGTATAAACTACATAAAAAACTAAAGTATAAATTGCATAGCACCATCAGTATACTTACTATACTCTACAATAAGCTGAGTTACTAACAGCAAGTAATACATTACAATTCTACGTCGTAAAAATTATATAATATGCTTCCATCTAAACTTTATTCTCTTACATCACACGAGCATATACCGTACTATATACTGCCATAGATAAACCCAACATTAAATTATATACTGTATTACTATAAACCACCCTATACCTTATACATTTCAACATAACACTATGTATTATTCTACCCACCCTAATGTGTATCGAAATGGTTTATTACGTCCTTCCAATGATTGCTAAGCCAGAATCCATCTTCTCGGTTAAAATTGTCTCTGTGTTTGTATATGTGGATCGCCTCATGAACGAATCTCTCATGATAGCCAGATGGCTTGCAGAGAACCTCTGTCTTGGAGAAGTCAATGTCATGTGAGCCCACTGAGTTGTAACAGTGATCTGCCACGGCTGAGGTGTTTGTCCTACCGTGTTTCAGGTCAGCTTTATGTTCACGGATGCGGTCCGAGACATGTCGTTTGGTTTCCCCAATGTAACTGCTACCACAGAGGCAACTTAGTTTGTAGACACCAGGGTACTGTATGTCTGGAACCACATCTTTTACAGACGGTACCAGATCACAGATTTTATGTACTGTGTTGAATCGGACCTGGATCTTGTGTTTAATCACGATTTTGGAGATCTTTTTTGTGACCCCAGCAATGTAGGGTAAGGTGATGGTCTTGAAAGGCTCCTCAACAGGATCCTTCTTGATGGTTGGAGTGATGGCTTTGCGGATTGTGTAGTCGGAGTAACCATTAGCCTTAAGAGCTTGGCGTACGTGTTTGAGTTCACTGGAAATGTGTTCATGGTCGGAGATGCATTGGGCTCTATGATATAGAGTCTTGATGAGAGAATTCTTCTGGGATGGATGGTGGTGGGAATCCGGTTTTAGATAAGCATCCGTATGGGTGGTTTTCCTGTAGACAGAGTGGCTCATTGAACCATCAGGTCTCCTTTTGATTAGGACATCCAAAAAGGGTAGCTTGCCATCATTTTCGACTTCCATGGTGAATCTGATGGCTGGGTGTATGGAATTGATGTGGTCGAGAAATTGGTCTAGAGCAGGCCGGCCATGTGGCCAGATGACAAAAGTGTCGTCTACGTACCTCTTCCATAAGGTCGGACGTAGAGTGGCAGTCTGGATGGCGTCCGTCTCAAATTTCTCCATGAAGATGTTGGCTACAACCGGAGATAGGGGGGAGCCCATTGGGGTGCCCTCAATTTGCTTGTAGAAAGTTTCATTCCAAGTGAAGTATGTATTGGTTAAGCAGTGTCTCACCAGGGGGGGTACCCCAGCATTCAGTCCTTGATGAACCAAGTCTTCAATGATTGCGATGGTGTCAGGTACAGGAACCTTGGTGAATAAGGAAACCACATCAAAACTGACAAGCAGGTCGTCTGGGGACAGGGCAATCCCCTTGATTGTCGATACCAGGTCAGTAGAGTTTAGTACTGCAGAGGTGGTTTTTCCAGTGAAAGGCCGTAGAATTTCAGACAAAAAACGAGCCAATTTATAGGTGGGGGAGTTGATAGTAAAAACAATGGGACGAAGAGGTGTATCTTCTTTATGTATCTTTGGCAAGCCGTACAATCTTGTTGGCCTGGCTGCAGAAGGTTTCAACGAGAACTGTTTGGTCTGATCAAATAATGCGGTTGAATCAGAAATGATTTTGTTGGTTTTAGTGACGAGGCTGTTGGTGGGGTCTTTTTTTATTTTTGTATAGCTGCCATCGTTGAGTAGTTCTTGAATTTTGTTGTTGTATTCTATTTTGTCCATGATGACAGTGGCATTGCCTTTGTCGGCTGAGAGGATGACAATGTCATCCCTCTTTTTTAATTGAGCTAATTCAAAACGCTCATCTTTGCTGATGTTGCTAGCTGGCATCTTAGCGTTTTTGAGGGTTGCAGAGATTTCGGATCTTGCTACGTCTGCAGCGATGTGACTCAAGCCCTTGAGAGCTACATCTACTCGAGCAAGTATATCATTAACTGGTATGTGTCTAGGTGTGACTGCAAAGTTTAGTCCTTTAGCTAAAACGGATTTCAAACCTTCAGAAATAGAACTGTTACTGCGATTAATTACGACTTTGTTAACATCTAGCTTTTCAATGTGTGGGTCCGGTTTCTTGTTTGAGAGGCGGTTGAATTTGGAAATCAAGTTGTCCTTACATTTAGTCGACATAGCGGCAGCTGAAGAGGCAGTCATTTTTTCCACATGTTCCCAATCCGATGTGGACATTGTTGCACTCAAAGATAAGTGTGATTTGTAGAGTGTCTTGTCTAACTGATCTAGTTCGGTGCGCGTAAGTCTGATTTTCTCTGAGATAAGAGCTAAGCTAGTTCTAGACAGAATTCGTTTCGCATTAGAAGAAGTTACAGCAGCAGATGTTAGTGTAAATGCGTTTGGTATTACCTTAGAGTCGCGGCATCTCTTGAGAAAGGTGAGAGACTCGATTAGCTGAGCCTTCTTATCACGGAGCTTGCAAGCCATCTGGCTATCATGAGAGATTCGTTCATGAGGCGATCCACATATACAAACACAGAGACAATTTTAACCGAGAAGATGGATTCTGGCTTAGCAATCATTGGAAGGACGTAATAAACCATTTCGATACACATTAGGGTGGGTAGAATAATACATAGTGTTATGTTGAAATGTATAAGGTGGTTTATAGTAATACAGTATATAATTTAATGTTGGGTTTATCTATGGCAGTATATAGTACGGTATATGCTCGTGTGATGTAAGAGAATAAAGTTTAGATGGAAGCATATTATATAATTTTTACGACGTAGAATTGTAATGTATTACTTGCTGTTAGTAACTCAGCTTATTGTAGAGTATAGTAAGTATACTGATGGTGCTATGCAGTTTATACTTTAGTTTTTTTTATGTAGTTTATACTTTAGTTTTCTACGTGGTTGTTTAGTAACTGCAGCTACATATCAATAACATTCCTTTCCTTTGTTAATGCTACTCCCTGCACCCCCCCTTGGTGCTGCTGATCCTGCATAATGCATGGGCATAATATGCCTTTGAAACCCCCCCCCCGCCCACCTCCTACGCATTTTCCATGAATATGCTAAATTCCTCTTCATATGCACATTCTTTTTGTTAAGGCGCTCTTCCACCTCTAACCCCGTTTATATATAAGCTCCTAGCTTGGTAGTGTCTCATTCTTCACCTGAAGACGGCTGCTTGCGTTGTAGCCGAAACGTCGTGAGAATTATTTCATTTTATTATGTTTTATTTTTATTATTTTATTACTTCCCTTCTACGTGACTTTACCGAAAGAACCAAGAAGATCAACGCCACGTATTTAGAGTATTTGGCTGCTGTATATTTCCACGTGACGAGAAGCCGCTTTGTTTAGATCAATGTTGTGATAGCCAAGTCGCTTCTGAAAAAAAGAGCTATATAGCTCAAGTTGAGCCTTACCTGATAAAATAAAAAAGTGTTTCATAGTTTAGTTTAGTTTAATAGTAAAAAAAAAAATCCTTCCCTGAATTCAGCTCTACGTTCCTCTCTCTGCGTCCTCCGTGTCCGCGTGTAAACTGTCTGTGTCTGTCTCTCCGTGTCTCGCATTTTTCATGCCTATCTCCAGTGGAGGGTTATTCGTTTATTTTTGTTGCCAGCAATAGAACAATTGAAAAAAAAACAAAATGCAATTATTTTAATGTATGCCACACTCCCCTGGAGATATCATAGGGAGTGTGATGTATTGCACGGGAATTGAAGATAAATATGCACTGTTCTTCACGTATATTTTTTTCTCCCAATGTCTCATTTGTCTGTTTCTCTGCGCGTCTCTCTCTCTCTCGCTCTCTGTATTTCGCCGTGTGTCTGTCTATGTAACTCTTTCGATTTCTCTCCCAATGCCACTGTCTGTCTCTCTCTCTCTCCCCATGTGTTGTTTTCTTTATTTCTCTACCCCGTGTCTCTCTGCGCGTGTCTCACACGCGCACACCGTACCTGTAAAATGTAACAAAACAAATCCATTTATCCACGTTTAATTTTTTTTTATTTCTTACACAACCCACCAGCCGCACACAATCTATTCCGGCGAGTGCATCATTTCAGCAGCGTTCATTGAATACGAGCAAAACTCTGGACTGGTTTTGACGTACAGCGTCTCATCAGCAACATCGGGCTCGCTTAAATCAATGCTGCTCAAGTGGACCCGTGCATCTCTCTTTGTCTCAGCAAGCTGGTTTCCTCGTCGTGTGGATGTGATCCGTCACCTCCGGGGCCATTCAGCTCCTGTGGCCTCCCTTTCTCTCTGCGTCTGCACTGGCGTGCGCTCAAGGACATTAACTATTTAATAACTATTTATTTGCATATCATATCAAGAGGAATCTTCTTGGTTCTTTCGGTAAAGTCACGTAGAAGGGAAGTAATAAAATAATAAAAATAAAACATAATAAAATAATTCTCACGACGTTTCGGCCACAACGCAAGCAGCCGTCCTCAGGTGAAGACCAGGTCTGTCGGGGAGACAGCGTCTGAATGAAAATATCAAGAAGAATTTAGCATATTTATGCTAAATTCCTATTGATATGCAAATTATTTTGTCAAGGCGCTCTTCCCCCTCCAACCCAGCTTAAATATACGCTCCAGGCCTGGGGTGTTTCATTCAGAGACTGTCTTCCCGACAGACCTGTTCTTCACCTGAGGACGGCTGCTTACGTTGTGGCCGAAACGTCGTGAGAATTATTTTATTATGTTTTATTTTTATTATTTTATTATTTCCATTCTACGTGACTTTACCGAAAGAACCAAGAAGATGAATCCCTGCAGTCACGAAAGCTTCAAATCGAAATTTAAGAGGTTATTTATGTGGCGATGGGCAAGCAAGCGGGGTGTGAGCTGGAAAGGAATTCAATCCCCGGACGCAATCACGTCAGTTGTGTTAATGGGGGAGATTAGGGAGAGAGAGATGTTCTACCTACGTGACTTTACCGAAAGAACCAAAGAGTATGGATTCCTGCAAGTCACAAAAGCTTCAAATCAAGATATTTAACAACTATTTATTTGATCGGCTAAGACTCACCGAGCTACTTTTGTTCAGAAGCGAGCTGGACATCACAAATGATAGCCCCCTCTTCTTGGTTCTTTCGGTAAAGTCACGTAGAAGGAAAGTAATAAAATAATAAAAACAAAACATAATAAAATAATATAAATTGTGAGAAGGGAAGTAATAAAATAATAAAAACAAAACATAATAAAATAATATAATTCTCACAAATTATATTATTTTATTATGTTTTGTTTTTATTATTTTTCACAAATTATATTCTTGTATTATGCTTTGTTTTTATTATTTTATTACTTCCCTTCTACGTGACTTTACCGAAAGAACCAAGAAGATGAATCCCTGCAGTCACGAAAGCTTTAAATCGAAAAATAATGATAGCCCAGCGAAGTGATTTGTGAACAACTAAACTCTAGATCGCAAAGACCTCCCCATTACACCAATAACTGCTCAACACATCATAAACTCGTCTCATTTTATTTTCATTTTATTCAAAATAAATTTTTGTTTTAAACCAGTTAAGGCCCACTGAGCTGTATAGCTCTTTTTTTTCAGAGATCGACCTGCCCACAAATGAAAGCCCATTGAAGTGGCTCATCGTCACGTGAAAATTTATAGCAGCCAAATTACTCGAAACGTGTGATGTCAATTCTAAATGTCGAGGGGAAAACCGGAGGACCTGGAAAAAAAAGATCCACGTGACCATGGGGAGAGAGAGAGAGACACTCAAACTCCAAATATATGAGCATCGTCAGGGTCTAGATCCAACCCACGACCTCCTGTATACCAGGTGAGGTAGTGAACTATAAACTATGTTATTTTTTACCAGGGAAAGCCCACTTAGCTATATAGCTCTTTTTTCAGAAGTGACCTGCCCACAAATGATAGCCCAACGAAGTGGCTTGTCGTGTGGAAATGTATAGCAGCAAAATTACTCTAAACGCGTGATGTTGATTCTCAATGTCGAGGGGAAAACCAGAGAACCTGGAAAAAAATACCCACGCAGCCATAGAGAGAGAGAGAGAACATACAAACTCCAAATATACAGCAGGCATCGTCAGGGTCGGGATCGAACCCACGACTACCTGTACACCAGGCGAGGTAGTTAACATCTCCTAGCCACCGTGATGATGAGAGAGAGAGACGCCAACTCTAAATATACAGCAGGCATCGTCAGGGTCGGGATCGAACCCACGACTTCCTGTACACCAGGCGAGGTTGTTAACATCTCCTAGCCACCGTGATGAGAGAGAGAGAGACGCAAACTCCAAATATACAGCAGGCGTCAGGGTCGGAATCGAACCCACGACTTCCTGTACACCAGGCGAGGTAGTTAACATCTCCTAGCCACCGTGATGATGAGAGAGAGAGACGCCAACTCTAAATATACAGCAGGCATCGTCAGGGTCGGGATCGAACCCACGACTTCCTGTACACCAGACGAGGTTGTTAACATCTCCTAGCCACCGTGATGAGAGAGAGAGAGAGAGAGACGCAAACTCCAAATATACAGCAGTCGTCAGGGTCGGAATCGAACCCACGACCTCCTGTATACCAGGCGAGGTTGTTAACATCTCCTAGCCACCGTGATGATTATGATGAGAGAGAGAGAGACACGCAAACTCCAAATATACAGCAGGCGTCAGGGTCGGAATCGAACCCACGATCTCCTGTATACCAGGCGAGGTTGTTAACATCTCCTAGCCGTCGTGGCGCCAGGTATGGCAGCTGGCTTCAACGCCTCAATATCTATCTCTCTCTCTCCATGCTTTGCCGCCAGTATCGCACGATCATTAAACCCTCCTGAGCGAGACTGGGGGGGGGGTGGGGAAGAAGCAGTGGGCAGGAAAGATGCCGCGAATAAATCTCGAATTTTGTATTTCATTTTATTTTTCTCCTCACGGGAAATTCACAACGCCGGTCTCCCGAATGATGTTGCAACATCCAAAAACAAATAAACAAAACGGCTCGAATTTTTTTTTCTTTTTTCCAAATGAGAAAAAAAGGAAAGCGAATTTTTACAAAAAAAATTACAACAACAAAAACGTGCAGTGCAATATATATATTTTTTTCCCGCCCCAAAAAAAACGAATAACGTTATTGTGTCGCGCGAGTCTATGTGTGTTTCATCCCTGAGGCGAAGAAGGCTGCCTGGAGCGCACCTTCATGAATATCGATGCCCGTGTGTGTGTGTGTGCGCGAGTTTCATTTGAACCCCACTGACCCTGCACCTACATCCCACAATCTCCCACCCCTCCCCTATCCCCCTCCCCCCCCCCTTGACCCTTTCCCTGCATCACTTGTCAATACTATTGCAGCTTCTACGCATCAATAAACAAGTTCAACACGAAACAAAGGCAAAGATGACCCGTATAGCCTTCAACAGATGGTTGGGGCAAGTGCTGCTAGCGAGCACCTATGAAGGCCGGCACGGCACACGAGGGGGTGGGTGGCCAGCGCAACGCCCGGCCGCCTTTGTCGCCCCAATGACGACGATTATACACCGCAGAGGGTGCTCATTTGAGGCTGAGTGAACCTTGGGGGACGAGGCCCAGGACCGGTTCAGACAATCGTCACTGGTGGTGGTCCATGAGCGGGAATCCAACTCGGAGCTGCCGGGTTCGTAGCGCAGCGTAGCGCTAAACCGGTGGTCACTACCGCTCCCCACGCACACATACGTACACGCACACATACATACACGCACACATACGTACACGCACACATACGTACACGCACACATACGTACACGCACACATACATACACGCACACATCCGTACACGCACACATACACGCACACATACGTACACGTACACATACGTACACGCACACATACGTACACGCACACATACACGCACACATACGTACACGCACACATACGTACACGTACACATACACGCACACATACGTACACGCACACATACGTACACGCACACATACGTACACGCACACATACGTACACGCACACATACATACACGTACACATACGTACACGCACACATACGTACACGCACACATACGTACACGCACACATACATACACGCACACATACGTACACGCACACATACGTACACGCACACATACGTACACGCACACATACACACACACATACGTACATACACACATACGTACACACACACATACGTACACGCACACATACACACACACATACGTACATACACACATACGTACACGCACACATACGTACACGCACACATACGTACACGCACACATACGTACACGCACACATACATACACGCACACATCCGTACACGCACACATACACGCACACATACGTACACGTACACATACGTACACGCACACATACGTACACGCACACATACACACACACATACATACACGCACACATCCGTACACGCACACATACACGCACACATACGTACACGCACACATCCGTACACGCACACATACACGCACACATACGTACACGCACACATACGTACACGCACACATACATACACGCACACATACGTACACGCACACATACGTACACGCACACATACACGCACACATACATACACGCACACATCCGTGCACGCACACATACACGCACACATACGTACACGCACACATACGTACACGCACACATACACGCACACATACGTACACGCACACATACGTACACGCACACATACACGCACACATACATACACGCACACATACGTACACGCACACATACACGCACACATACGTACACGCACACATACGTACACGCACACATACACGCACACATACATACACGCACACATACGTACACACACACATACATACACGCACACATACATACACGCACACATACGTACACGCACACATACATACACGCACACATACGTACACGCACACATACGTACACGCACACATACACGCACACATACGTACACGCACACATACGTACACGCACACATACACGCACACATACGTACACGCACACATACGTACACGCACACATACGTACACGCACACATACATACACGCACACATACGTACACGCACACATACACGCACACATACGTACACGTACATACACGCACACATACGTACACACACACATACGTACACGCACACATACGTACACGCACACATACACGCACACATACATACACGCACACATACGTACACACACACATACGTACACGCACACATACGTACACGCACACATACACGCACACATACATACACGCACACATACGTACACGCACACATACGTACACGCACACATACACGCACACATACGTACACGCACACATACGTACACGCACACATACGTACACGCACACATACATACACGCACACATACACGCACACATACGTACACGCACACATACACGCACACATACGTACACGTACACATACGTACACGCACACATACGTACACGCACACATACACGCACACATACGTACACGCACACATACGTACACGCACACATACGTACATGCACACATACGTACACGCACACATACATACACGCACACGTACATACACACATACGTACACACATACGTACACGCACACATACACACACATACATACACACACATACATACACAACAACAACAACAACAACCGCCATTCGCCACTAAGTGACGTCACCACGACGCTTGTGCCAGGCCATGTGCACCCTGAGGCCACGTGAAGTGTCGAACGCCCGCTGGCAGGAGGTCATGGGGCAGACCCAGCAGGTGCCACGGGTCGACTGACCGAGATGACCGAGATGACTGGCTGATGCACCACCTGTGCCCCCTACTGTGCCAACTTGCTGTGCTTTAGCCACCCGGCGCTCCGCTCGTTGTTGTGAGCGTCGCTCCTCCGCCCTCCGTTGTTGTCGGAGGGCGACTGCCTCCAACTGCCAAGTAGCGTCCTTCACGAGCCTCCTCCACAGAGGCCGATCTTGACACCGCTGGTACCAGTCATCGGCAAGTCCACTCAGCTCCACGTCCTCCTGCACCACATCACTCCATCTCTTCTCTAGCCCGTGCCGCGCCCGTTTAGCCCCCTCGATCCGGCCGAACAAAAGCTGTTTAGGCATGCGGTGGCTGGGCATGCGGGCTACATGACCCAGCCAACGCAGCCTTGCCTGCCGGAGGAGCTCACTGATGGGACTTTGCCCAGATCTTTCAAGGACTTGTGAGCTCCTCACACAATCCAGCCTGGTTAAACCCAGGATGGATCGTAGGCAGGCCAGCCTAAATGTTTCCAACATACACACACATACATACACACACACATACGACATTAATTGTGGGCACCTTTGCCCATTCGTCAGTAGGCCACTGACCCTTGAGCTGCACGTACGAAGATCCCCCGTATTTCGCCTTTGGGGCCGTCCATAAATGACGTCACGCACCTGGGGGGGGGGAGGTCAGACATTTGTGACGATGTGTGACGAGGGGGGGGGGAGGTTGAGAAATGTGACGTCACGTAAAAATGCGCAACTTTAAATAAATATAGACAACACGTTCTACTTAATTAAATAGACTTTTCAAATAAATGTGTTCTCCTACAACATCAGAGTGCAGCGCCACATTAAATACGCACTACACAATGACAATAGTTTAAAGCGATTTGAAGCATGTTTTATTTTTTTTGGGAGGGGGCAGAGCTTTATGACGTCATATTTGAGGGAGGTGTCTGACTTTTTGTGACGTCGTGTGACGAAGGGGGGGGGGGGGTCAAAAATCGTCCAAAATCGCGTGACGCCATTTATGGACGGCCCCTTTGCATGGCGCAAATCTGGTTCTCCTATAATTCTGTAGTTGCGTTCCCAAAGAACGTCCGGGTTATGGAGAAATTGCGTTGTAATACGTAACATGGGGGGGTGGGTGGGGGTAAAGCACAGTTCGCGATAACGCGTGAGGTGCATAACGCAGGCGGAACGAAGACCGAGGCGCGTGGGTAGCGTCTAGAAGCATCCAGCAGCATCCCAATGCCTTGTGTGGTGTTACTACGCCGAGGTAGCCGGTACAACCGCTTATTCCTACTCGGGCGACGTAGCTCCGTTCGCTCCAAATTTCGTTCGCTCCATCGCGTTATATCCAATTCGCATCCGCGTTGTACGAAACAATGTCTTCCTTAATACATTAATCGCGTTATATCCAATTCGCGTTATGAAAACAATGCGTTACAGGAGAAAACACCGTATACATGTTGAACTTCTTTCGCACCCTTAGTAGCCAACCGTGCTAATTGAAGGTGCAGTCTTTTATGTTCTCTGCAACAAAAAAACATTGTGCGCATCACAAAATTTCTTTATTTTGTACTACTACTATTAATAAAACAAATCGCGGAGAAACACAATGCTCAACTTTCGCAGGTTCATAGGTTGCTGGGGAGAAGGACTTTTCGTGGTCACCTATTTGGCTCAGAGCATCACACGAGGGCGTCTTATAGCCAGAACCCACGCCCGGCCAGTTTGCTACGTACGGTGCGAGTGAAGTTCAACATAAGGTGCCACGGTGGCCAGGAGATGTTAACTACCTTGCCTGGTACACAGGAGGTCGTGGGTTCAATGCCGACCCTGACGCCTGTATATTTGGAGTTTGCGTGTCTCTCTCTCTCTCATCATCATCACGGTGGCTAGGAGATGTTAACTACCTTGCCTGGTACACAGGAGGTCGTGGGTTCAATGCCGACCCTGACGCCTGTATATTTGGAGTTTGAGTGTCGCTCTCCCCGTGGTCACGTGGATTTTTCTTCTGATTCTCCAGTTGCTGTGTTTCTCCTCCATTTTTTCCATCCACATTTAGAACAAACGTGCGTTTAGAGTGTTTGGCTGTGCCGTTTAACGGTGTTCAGCCATTCCACGGAGGGCATCCGAGGTGCTAGCTGAATGACTAACGACCTCGTTTTAGAGTTATTTGAATACCATAGATGTCCACGTGGTGATTAGCCACTTCGTTGAGCTATTATTTGTGATGGACAGTGGTCCTTACCTAGTAATATAAAAAAAAGAGTTAAATAATGTTTTTATTCGTTTTCCATACATACAGAGGTGGTGGGCGAAGGTGAGCCTTTGCTGCTGCTACTTTTCCAGCGAGGGACAGGAATCAGGTTCGGCAGGCACAGCGTGGGGAGAGAGCCAGCAGTTATTAAGGTCTGTATCAGCGATTGGAGGTGTCTGTAACCAAGACGCCGTGCGAGGCACCCTTTTTATTTGGTGCCAAAATACCATCCCCCAATTCGCATACAAAGGGGCACTCCAGGCAGCAGCAGTGCCGTGTCCGTTATTGCGCATTGAGAAGGCCCGTGAATGAGGAACTGTCTTTAAAACGTGACTTGCAAGTATTAGCAACGTATTCACATCCATTTCGAACCCCGCACATTGCGCCTTTCTTGGCTTCGGCATTCCTCAAAGAGACCGGTGCGACCAATCAACTGCATCGGGACATCATCACCAGGCCGATGCAACAACATCTTCCTAAATGGATAATTAAAGACAATTCTAGATTTGAAGCTTTCGTGACTGCAAGGATTCATATTCTTAGTTTTTTTCGGTAAAGTCACGTAGAATGGAAATAATAAAATAATAAAAATAAAACATAATAAAATGATTCTCACGACGTTTCGGCCACAACGCAAGCAGCCGTCCTCAGGTGAAGAACAGGTCTGTCGAGAAGCCAGCGTCTGAATGAATGTTACTTTTATTAATTTTAATTTTTTACCTACGTGACTTTACCGAAAAAACATAAGAGTAATTACAGACAAGCCACAGTAGTGCGATTGTGGCCATGCAACCCAAACATTGGACCATGCAGTAAACCCAATGTAGTCTGCGCTCATTCAACAGAGGAGGAACAGCAAAACGATATGAACTCTCTCTCTCCTGAAGCACTCTCGTCGTGACCAACAGACCTTGACATTGGCATTTAGCTATTATTGCCCATTCCATCATAACATATTTGACAGGATGCTTCGGAGGTAACACATCAAGGGTGTTTATTGCCATTGGACTGGATGACTGTGTTCTTTTTGTGCAATGTAGGTGGTAATGTATGCAAATACGCAAACATATATACACTGTATAAGTTATTTTGTGAGTTAATAATTTTCACCCCCTATGGGACATAAGGCAGCAATGTGTTCTCTCCACTTCTTAAAGTCCTTGGCAACATGTTGAGCCTTGCCCCAAGAGAGGTTGATCGCTGCTACCAGCTCGTCCTCCACGGTCTTGCGCCAGGTGGCCTTGGGCTGTATTATCTAATAGGCCACAGAAGACGCTGAGCCTAGGGCGTACTCACTCACCCACCTACTCACTCACTCACCCACCAGCGCCGTATTATCCAATAGGCCACAGTTGGCACTGAGCCTAGGGCCTATTCACCCACCCACCTACTCACTCACCCACCCACCTACTCACTCACTCACCCACCTACTCACTCACCCACCCACCCACCTATTCACCCACCCACCTACTCACTCACCCACCCACCTACTCACTCACCCACCTACTCACTCACCCACCCACCTATTCACCCACCCACCTACTCACTCACCCACCCACCTATTCACCCACCCACCTAGTCACTCACCCACCCACCTACTCACTCACCCACCTACTCACTCACCCACCCACCTATTCACCCACCCACCCACCTACTCACTCACTTACCCACCAGGGCCGTATTATCCAATAGGCCACAAGCACTGTGCCGAGGGCCTACTCACTCACCCACCTACTCACTCACCCACCTACTCACTCACCCACCCACCTACTCGCCCACCCACCAGGGCAGTATTATCCAACAATAGGCCACAGGCACTGTTCCTAAGGCCTACTCACTCACCCACCTACTCACCCACACACCAGGGTCGTATTATTCAATCGGCTACAGTAGGTACTGTTCCTAGGGCTAACGAAAACTAAAGGGCTTATGAAAAACAAAATTGATCATGTTTTTTTGTTTGTATGATATAAACAAAATGTAACCTAGATATATTATTTCATAAATATATTCTTATATACAGCAAGGATAGGCACAGTGTATATGCAAAGAGGCAGTCATTTCAATGTCAATGGTTTTTTTTTCTTTATAAAGTGAAATAGAAATTAACACCGGAGTTTATTTTTTAGAGATATTTCCATTGCCGAATTAGCAACAACATCTTCAAATGTTGTTTTTTTCGTATAATCTCATTCTCAATAGAGAGCAGTGCAATGGGGAGACAAAGCGGCGTCGTTGTCCTACGCGTGCAACAAGCGAGTGACATTTTTCGATTTAAAGCTTTCGTGACTGCAGGGATTCATCTTCTTGGTTCTTTCGGTAAAGTCACGTAGAAGTGAAGTAATAAAAGAATAAAAATACAATTACTTCCCTTCTACGTGACTTTACCGAAAGAAACAAGAAGAAGCGAGTGACAGTGGCGGTTATCGTAACAAGGGGCAGCAGTGCCAAACGTAGAGAGTTGTCGCTGAAGGTCGACGACGCAGAAGTGCGTAGGGCCTACAAGAACCTTAATCTGACCCTGGTCTTGGGTTTTCTAAGGTTTAATTTTGCCCGGTGGTGTCCATCGTAGGGAAATTTTTGGTATATGGTCCTTGTCCATTCTGAGAACGTGTGCGAGCCATCTGAGTCCGCTGTATCTTGATGTCTCGTGTGATATTAGGATTACATATATATACACTTCATAACCTTATAATCAAATGTATGTATTCTACAAAATAAACTGGAAGCAACGGAAATGTGTGTTGTTATTTTATAAGAAGGATGCTTTCGATTTAAAGCTTTCGTGACTGCAGGGATTCATCTTCTTGGTTCTTTCGGTAAAGTCACGTAGAAGGGAAATAATCAAATAATAAAAATTAAACATTATTAAATAATTCTCACGACGTTTCGGTCACAACGTCACAACGCAAGCAGTTCAGAATTCAGACGCTGTCTCCCCGACAGACCTGGTCCTCATCTGAGGACGGCTGCTTGCGTTGTGGCCGAAACGTCGTGAGAATTATTTAATAATGTTTAATTTTTATTATTTTATTTTGTTTTATTTTTATTATTTTATTGATTCCATTCTACGTGACTTTACCGAAAGAACCAAGAAGATGAATCCCTGCAGTCACGAAAGCTTTAAATCGAAAAATAATGATAGCCCAGCGAAGTGATTTGTGAACAACTAAACTCTAGATCGCAAAGACCTCCCCATTACACCAATAACTGCTCAACACATCATAAACTCGTCTCATTTTATTTTCATTTTATTCAAAATAAATTTTTGTTTTAAACCAGTTAAGGCCCACTGAGCTGTATAGCTCTTTTTTTTCAGAGATCGACCTGCCCACAAATGAAAGCCCATTGAAGTGGCTCATCGTCACGTGAAAATTTATAGCAGCCAAATTACTCGAAACGTGTGATGTCAATTCTAAATGTCGAGGGGAAAACCGGAGGACCTGGAAAAAAAAGATCCACGTGACCATGGGGAGAGAGAGAGAGACACTCAAACTCCAAATATATGAGCATCGTCAGGGTCTAGATCCAACCCACGACCTCCTGTATACCAGGTGAGGTAGTGAACTATAAACTATGTTATTTTTTACCAGGGAAAGCCCACTTAGCTATATAGCTCTTTTTTCAGAAGTGACCTGCCCACAAATGATAGCCCAACGAAGTGGCTTGTCGTGTGGAAATGTATAGCAGCAAAATTACTCTAAACGCGTGATGTTGATTCTCAATGTCGAGGGGAAAACCAGAGAACCTGGAAAAAAATACCCACGCAGCCATAGAGAGAGAGAGAGAACATACAAACTCCAAATATACAGCAGGCATCGTCAGGGTCGGGATCGAACCCACGACTACCTGTACACCAGGCGAGGTAGTTAACATCTCCTAGCCACCGTGATGATGAGAGAGAGAGACGCCAACTCTAAATATACAGCAGGCATCGTCAGGGTCGGGATCGAACCCACGACTTCCTGTACACCAGGCGAGGTTGTTAACATCTCCTAGCCACCGTGATGAGAGAGAGAGAGACGCAAACTCCAAATATACAGCAGGCGTCAGGGTCGGAATCGAACCCACGACTTCCTGTACACCAGGCGAGGTAGTTAACATCTCCTAGCCACCGTGATGATGAGAGAGAGAGACGCCAACTCTAAATATACAGCAGGCATCGTCAGGGTCGGGATCGAACCCACGACTTCCTGTACACCAGACGAGGTTGTTAACATCTCCTAGCCACCGTGATGAGAGAGAGAGAGAGAGAGACGCAAACTCCAAATATACAGCAGTCGTCAGGGTCGGAATCGAACCCACGACCTCCTGTATACCAGGCGAGGTTGTTAACATCTCCTAGCCACCGTGATGATTATGATGAGAGAGAGAGAGACACGCAAACTCCAAATATACAGCAGGCGTCAGGGTCGGAATCGAACCCACGATCTCCTGTATACCAGGCGAGGTTGTTAACATCTCCTAGCCGTCGTGGCGCCAGGTATGGCAGCTGGCTTCAACGCCTCAATATCTATCTCTCTCTCTCCATGCTTTGCCGCCAGTATCGCACGATCATTAAACCCTCCTGAGCGAGACTGGGGGGGGGGTGGGGAAGAAGCAGTGGGCAGGAAAGATGCCGCGAATAAATCTCGAATTTTGTATTTCATTTTATTTTTCTCCTCACGGGAAATTCACAACGCCGGTCTCCCGAATGATGTTGCAACATCCAAAAACAAATAAACAAAACGGCTCGAATTTTTTTTTCTTTTTTTCAAATGAGAAAAAAAGGAAAGCGAATTTTTACAAAAAAAATTACAACAACAAAAACGTGCAGTGCAATATATATATTTTTTTCCCGCCCCAAAAAAAACGAATAACGTTATTGTGTCGCGCGAGTCTATGTGTGTTTCATCCCTGAGGCGAAGAAGGCTGCCTGGAGCGCACCTTCATGAATATCGATGCCCGTGTGTGTGTGTGTGCGCGAGTTTCATTTGAACCCCACTGACCCTGCACCTACATCCCACAATCTCCCACCCCTCCCCTATCCCCCTCCCCCCCCCCTTGACCCTTTCCCTGCATCACTTGTCAATACTATTGCAGCTTCTACGCATCAATAAACAAGTTCAACACGAAACAAAGGCAAAGATGACCCGTATAGCCTTCAACAGATGGTTGGGGCAAGTGCTGCTAGCGAGCACCTATGAAGGCCGGCACGGCACACGAGGGGGTGGGTGGCCAGCGCAACGCCCGGCCGCCTTTGTCGCCCCAATGACGACGATTATACACCGCAGAGGGTGCTCATTTGAGGCTGAGTGAACCTTGGGGGACGAGGCCCAGGACCGGTTCAGACAATCGTCACTGGTGGTGGTCCATGAGCGGGAATCCAACTCGGAGCTGCCGGGTTCGTAGCGCAGCGTAGCGCTAAACCGGTGGTCACTACCGCTCCCCACGCACACATACGTACACGCACACATACATACACGCACACATACGTACACGCACACATACGTACACGCACACATACGTACACGCACACATACATACACGCACACATCCGTACACGCACACATACACGCACACATACGTACACGTACACATACGTACACGCACACATACGTACACGCACACATACACGCACACATACGTACACGCACACATACGTACACGTACACATACACGCACACATACGTACACGCACACATACGTACACGCACACATACGTACACGCACACATACGTACACGCACACATACATACACGTACACATACGTACACGCACACATACGTACACGCACACATACGTACACGCACACATACATACACGCACACATACGTACACGCACACATACGTACACGCACACATACGTACACGCACACATACACACACACATACGTACATACACACATACGTACACACACACATACGTACACGCACACATACACACACACATACGTACATACACACATACGTACACGCACACATACGTACACGCACACATACGTACACGCACACATACGTACACGCACACATACATACACGCACACATCCGTACACGCACACATACACGCACACATACGTACACGTACACATACGTACACGCACACATACGTACACGCACACATACACACACACATACATACACGCACACATCCGTACACGCACACATACACGCACACATACGTACACGCACACATCCGTACACGCACACATACACGCACACATACGTACACGCACACATACGTACACGCACACATACATACACGCACACATACGTACACGCACACATACGTACACGCACACATACACGCACACATACATACACGCACACATCCGTGCACGCACACATACACGCACACATACGTACACGCACACATACGTACACGCACACATACACGCACACATACGTACACGCACACATACGTACACGCACACATACACGCACACATACATACACGCACACATACGTACACGCACACATACACGCACACATACGTACACGCACACATACGTACACGCACACATACACGCACACATACATACACGCACACATACGTACACACACACATACATACACGCACACATACATACACGCACACATACGTACACGCACACATACATACACGCACACATACGTACACGCACACATACGTACACGCACACATACACGCACACATACGTACACGCACACATACGTACACGCACACATACACGCACACATACGTACACGCACACATACGTACACGCACACATACGTACACGCACACATACATACACGCACACATACGTACACGCACACATACACGCACACATACGTACACGTACATACACGCACACATACGTACACACACACATACGTACACGCACACATACGTACACGCACACATACACGCACACATACATACACGCACACATACGTACACACACACATACGTACACGCACACATACGTACACGCACACATACACGCACACATACATACACGCACACATACGTACACGCACACATACGTACACGCACACATACACGCACACATACGTACACGCACACATACGTACACGCACACATACGTACACGCACACATACATACACGCACACATACACGCACACATACGTACACGCACACATACACGCACACATACGTACACGTACACATACGTACACGCACACATACGTACACGCACACATACACGCACACATACGTACACGCACACATACGTACACGCACACATACGTACATGCACACATACGTACACGCACACATACATACACGCACACGTACATACACACATACGTACACACATACGTACACGCACACATACACACACATACATACACACACATACATACACAACAACAACAACAACAACCGCCATTCGCCACTAAGTGACGTCACCACGACGCTTGTGCCAGGCCATGTGCACCCTGAGGCCACGTGAAGTGTCGAACGCCCGCTGGCAGGAGGTCATGGGGCAGACCCAGCAGGTGCCACGGGTCGACTGACCGAGATGACCGAGATGACTGGCTGATGCACCACCTGTGCCCCCTACTGTGCCAACTTGCTGTGCTTTAGCCACCCGGCGCTCCGCTCGTTGTTGTGAGCGTCGCTCCTCCGCCCTCCGTTGTTGTCGGAGGGCGACTGCCTCCAACTGCCAAGTAGCGTCCTTCACGAGCCTCCTCCACAGAGGCCGATCTTGACACCGCTGGTACCAGTCATCGGCAAGTCCACTCAGCTCCACGTCCTCCTGCACCACATCACTCCATCTCTTCTCTAGCCCGTGCCGCGCCCGTTTAGCCCCCTCGATCCGGCCGAACAAAAGCTGTTTAGGCATGCGGTGGCTGGGCATGCGGGCTACATGACCCAGCCAACGCAGCCTTGCCTGCCGGAGGAGCTCACTGATGGGACTTTGCCCAGATCTTTCAAGGACTTGTGAGCTCCTCACACAATCCAGCCTGGTTAAACCCAGGATGGATCGTAGGCAGGCCAGCCTAAATGTTTCCAACATACACACACATACATACACACACACATACGACATTAATTGTGGGCACCTTTGCCCATTCGTCAGTAGGCCACTGACCCTTGAGCTGCACGTACGAAGATCCCCCGTATTTCGCCTTTGGGGCCGTCCATAAATGACGTCACGCACCTGGGGGGGGGGAGGTCAGACATTTGTGACGATGTGTGACGAGGGGGGGGGGAGGTTGAGAAATGTGACGTCACGTAAAAATGCGCAACTTTAAATAAATATAGACAACACGTTCTACTTAATTAAATAGACTTTTCAAATAAATGTGTTCTCCTACAACATCAGAGTGCAGCGCCACATTAAATACGCACTACACAATGACAATAGTTTAAAGCGATTTGAAGCATGTTTTATTTTTTTTGGGAGGGGGCAGAGCTTTATGACGTCATATTTGAGGGAGGTGTCTGACTTTTTGTGACGTCGTGTGACGAAGGGGGGGGGGGGGTCAAAAATCGTCCAAAATCGCGTGACGCCATTTATGGACGGCCCCTTTGCATGGCGCAAATCTGGTTCTCCTATAATTCTGTAGTTGCGTTCCCAAAGAACGTCCGGGTTATGGAGAAATTGCGTTGTAATACGTAACATGGGGGGGGTGGGTGGGGGTAAAGCACAGTTCGCGATAACGCGTGAGGTGCATAACGCAGGCGGAACGAAGACCGAGGCGCGTGGGTAGCGTCTAGAAGCATCCAGCAGCATCCCAATGCCTTGTGTGGTGTTACTACGCCGAGGTAGCCGGTACAACCGCTTATTCCTACTCGGGCGACGTAGCTCCGTTCGCTCCAAATTTCGTTCGCTCCATCGCGTTATATCCAATTCGCATCCGCGTTGTACGAAACAATGTCTTCCTTAATACATTAATCGCGTTATATCCAATTCGCGTTATGAAAACAATGCGTTACAGGAGAAAACACCGTATACATGTTGAACTTCTTTCGCACCCTTAGTAGCCAACCGTGCTAATTGAAGGTGCAGTCTTTTATGTTCTCTGCAACAAAAAAACATTGTGCGCATCACAAAATTTCTTTATTTTGTACTACTACTATTAATAAAACAAATCGCGGAGAAACACAATGCTCAACTTTCGCAGGTTCATAGGTTGCTGGGGAGAAGGACTTTTCGTGGTCACCTATTTGGCTCAGAGCATCACACGAGGGCGTCTTATAGCCAGAACCCACGCCCGGCCAGTTTGCTACGTACGGTGCGAGTGAAGTTCAACATAAGGTGCCACGGTGGCCAGGAGATGTTAACTACCTTGCCTGGTACACAGGAGGTCGTGGGTTCAATGCCGACCCTGACGCCTGTATATTTGGAGTTTGCGTGTCTCTCTCTCTCTCATCATCATCACGGTGGCTAGGAGATGTTAACTACCTTGCCTGGTACACAGGAGGTCGTGGGTTCAATGCCGACCCTGACGCCTGTATATTTGGAGTTTGAGTGTCGCTCTCCCCGTGGTCACGTGGATTTTTCTTCTGATTCTCCAGTTGCTGTGTTTCTCCTCCATTTTTTCCATCCACATTTAGAACAAACGTGCGTTTAGAGTGTTTGGCTGTGCCGTTTAACGGTGTTCAGCCATTCCACGGAGGGCATCCGAGGTGCTAGCTGAATGACTAACGACCTCGTTTTAGAGTTATTTGAATACCATAGATGTCCACGTGGTGATTAGCCACTTCGTTGAGCTATTATTTGTGATGGACAGTGGTCCTTACCTAGTAATATAAAAAAAAGAGTTAAATAATGTTTTTATTCGTTTTCCATACATACAGAGGTGGTGGGCGAAGGTGAGCCTTTGCTGCTGCTACTTTTCCAGCGAGGGACAGGAATCAGGTTCGGCAGGCACAGCGTGGGGAGAGAGCCAGCAGTTATTAAGGTCTGTATCAGCGATTGGAGGTGTCTGTAACCAAGACGCCGTGCGAGGCACCCTTTTTATTTGGTGCCAAAATACCATCCCCCAATTCGCATACAAAGGGACACTCCAGGCAGCAGCAGTGCCGTGTCCGTTATTGCGCATTGAGAAGGCCCGTGAATGAGGAACTGTCTTTAAAACGTGACTTGCAAGTATTAGCAACGTATTCACATCCATTTCGAACCCCGCACATTGCGCCTTTCTTGGCTTCGGCATTCCTCAAAGAGACCGGTGCGACCAATCAACTGCATCGGGACATCATCACCAGGCCGATGCAACAACATCTTCCTAAATGGATAATTAAAGACAATTCTAGATTTGAAGCTTTCGTGACTGCAAGGATTCATATTCTTAGTTTTTTTCGGTAAAGTCACGTAGAATGGAAATAATAAAATAATAAAAATAAAACATAATAAAATGATTCTCACGACGTTTCGGCCACAACGCAAGCAGCCGTCCTCAGGTGAAGAACAGGTCTGTCGAGAAGCCAGCGTCTGAATGAATGTTACTTTTATTAATTTTAATTTTTTACCTACGTGACTTTACCGAAAAAACATAAGAGTAATTACAGACAAGCCACAGTAGTGCGATTGTGGCCATGCAACCCAAACATTGGACCATGCAGTAAACCCAATGTAGTCTGCGCTCATTCAACAGAGGAGGAACAGCAAAACGATATGAACTCTCTCTCTCCTGAAGCACTCTCGTCGTGACCAACAGACCTTGACATTGGCATTTAGCTATTATTGCCCATTCCATCATAACATATTTGACAGGATGCTTCGGAGGTAACACATCAAGGGTGTTTATTGCCATTGGACTGGATGACTGTGTTCTTTTTGTGCAATGTAGGTGGTAATGTATGCAAATACGCAAACATATATACACTGTATAAGTTATTTTGTGAGTTAATAATTTTCACCCCCTATGGGACATAAGGCAGCAATGTGTTCTCTCCACTTCTTAAAGTCCTTGGCAACATGTTGAGCCTTGCCCCAAGAGAGGTTGATCGCTGCTACCAGCTCGTCCTCCACGGTCTTGCGCCAGGTGGCCTTGGGCTGTATTATCTAATAGGCCACAGAAGACGCTGAGCCTAGGGCGTACTCACTCACCCACCTACTCACTCACTCACCCACCAGCGCCGTATTATCCAATAGGCCACAGTTGGCACTGAGCCTAGGGCCTATTCACCCACCCACCTACTCACTCACCCACCCACCTACTCACTCACTCACCCACCTACTCACTCACCCACCCACCCACCTATTCACCCACCCACCTACTCACTCACCCACCCACCTACTCACTCACCCACCTACTCACTCACCCACCCACCTATTCACCCACCCACCTACTCACTCACCCACCCACCTATTCACCCACCCACCTAGTCACTCACCCACCCACCTACTCACTCACCCACCTACTCACTCACCCACCCACCTATTCACCCACCCACCCACCTACTCACTCACTTACCCACCAGGGCCGTATTATCCAATAGGCCACAAGCACTGTGCCGAGGGCCTACTCACTCACCCACCTACTCACTCACCCACCTACTCACTCACCCACCCACCTACTCGCCCACCCACCAGGGCAGTATTATCCAACAATAGGCCACAGGCACTGTTCCTAAGGCCTACTCACTCACCCACCTACTCACCCACACACCAGGGTCGTATTATTCAATCGGCTACAGTAGGTACTGTTCCTAGGGCTAACGAAAACTAAAGGGCTTATGAAAAACAAAATTGATCATGTTTTTTTGTTTGTATGATATAAACAAAATGTAACCTAGATATATTATTTCATAAATATATTCTTATATACAGCAAGGATAGGCACAGTGTATATGCAAAGAGGCAGTCATTTCAATGTCAATGGTTTTTTTTTCTTTATAAAGTGAAATAGAAATTAACACCGGAGTTTATTTTTTAGAGATATTTCCATTGCCGAATTAGCAACAACATCTTCAAATGTTGTTTTTTTCGTATAATCTCATTCTCAATAGAGAGCAGTGCAATGGGGAGACAAAGCGGCGTCGTTGTCCTACGCGTGCAACAAGCGAGTGACATTTTTCGATTTAAAGCTTTCGTGACTGCAGGGATTCATCTTCTTGGTTCTTTCGGTAAAGTCACGTAGAAGTGAAGTAATAAAAGAATAAAAATACAATTACTTCCCTTCTACGTGACTTTACCGAAAGAAACAAGAAGAAGCGAGTGACAGTGGCGGTTATCGTAACAAGGGGCAGCAGTGCCAAACGTAGAGAGTTGTCGCTGAAGGTCGACGACGCAGAAGTGCGTAGGGCCTACAAGAACCTTAATCTGACCCTGGTCTTGGGTTTTCTAAGGTTTAATTTTGCCCGGTGGTGTCCATCGTAGGGAAATTTTTGGTATATGGTCCTTGTCCATTCTGAGAACGTGTGCGAGCCATCTGAGTCCGCTGTATCTTGATGTCTCGTGTGATATTAGGATTACATATATATACACTTCATAACCTTATAATCAAATGTATGTATTCTACAAAATAAACTGGAAGCAACGGAAATGTGTGTTGTTATTTTATAAGAAGGATGCTTTCGATTTAAAGCTTTCGTGACTGCAGGGATTCATCTTCTTGGTTCTTTCGGTAAAGTCACGTAGAAGGGAAATAATCAAATAATAAAAATTAAACATTATTAAATAATTCTCACGACGTTTCGGTCACAACGTCACAACGCAAGCAGTTCAGAATTCAGACGCTGTCTCCCCGACAGACCTGGTCCTCATCTGAGGACGGCTGCTTGCGTTGTGGCCGAAACGTCGTGAGAATTATTTAATAATGTTTAATTTTTATTATTTTATTATGTTTTATTTTTATTATTTTATTATTTCCCTTCTACGTGACTTTACCGAAAGAACCAAGAAGAAGAAGGATGCTCTTTAAAAAAAATACGTACAGATACAAGATGTCAGTTTAACAGATAGTAGGAGGCTTTGGAGACCAATATTATCCATAATAAAGGTTTTTTGGGTTAGATCGCATTAATATAAATGTGTCGTTAAACCCGCCACCACCCGACATAGCCAATTAGCAACGTAGTACACGAACTGTAAATGTTGTGGGTTTAATCTCCAACATACCGGTGGGCTCAAGTAGTAACTAATTGCCACGTTTTGTTTACGTGACAAACCTTATTAATTGGCTGTGTCGGTTGGCGGCGGATTTAATGATAACATTTATATTTACGCGATCTCACGCAGAAAAAAACACATGTATGATAGACACCAAATGTGTGACATCAATGTATAACGGAAAATTAATAAGATAAATCCGAGCAAGGCTGGGTTAGATTTATTGTACACGTAATGGGAAAACAAGAGACTGAATATAAATGTTTTGAACGAGGAAATTATAGGTACAAGAAGCCAGGAGAAGACAGGAAATCAAGTTACGTAAGCGATGCGAACAATTAAAATGCAATTTGAAGGATAATCTGATGCAAAATTCGTGAGTAAATGTCATGGACGGAGCTATATGGAAGGGCATGGCCGTGATCGTGACATCATTGACAAAGAACACGTCACACAAACACACGCAATGAGAGAGAGAGAGAATGTACTCCGTCTAACAAATCTGGAATTTTATTGAGATGTTATTTCTTTTGGCCAAAAAACTCATTTGTGACCAATTTCATTGACCCTACCAAAGGAGATTGACATAACAGGCCATGACAATTCACTCTCGTTTATTAGCCTGTTGATACAGAAGCAGCAGCAGTCACGGACTGGTGTACGCATCATCAGCTTAATGGAAGGTGCGTGCCAGGTAATGCTCTTGAGTTCACATTTGACTTTTACTGGTAGGAACCACCTGGTTCCACCAGCCCACAGGGGATTATTGTGTCCGTCCGTCCGTCGTGCAGGGAGGGGCTGGGTGGGGATGGAGGGGCTGGGTGGGGAGGGTGGGAGGGGCTGGGTGGGGAGGGTGGGGCTGGGTGGGGAGGGGAGGGTGGGGTGGGGCTGGGTGGGGGGTGGGAGGGTGGGGCTGGGTGGGGAGGGGCTGGTCACCCCGTGGTGCCCTTATAAAACTCAACGTTTAACCTACTCACGCCGGCTTGTGCCCGCCCTCACAGTCGGGCATATTTGCGGAATACACCACGCCGCCGTTGACCCTGGCCATTGACCGAACAAGCCAACGTTCCTACCAGCTCCCTACGCAGGAATGTGTTAATCCAGACTGTCTCACAAAGCTTCGGTTAGTTATTCATTTACATTTTTCCGCCGCATGGTAAATATTATTCATTCAAGCATGAATGACTACAAATTCTGATTTATACACGCATGCAATTATTTTATAGATTTCATAACCTGTCTCTGAAATCTACTTAAGATTCAAAGTAATCCAATCTGGATTTCACGTAATCTAATAAAAATGAATTTTTGAACACTGTGTAACAGGGAATTCTTATCTCCAAAGCAACTATTAAATCTTGTCAAAACATTGTCTGCGTTTATTAATATACGTACAATGTATTGCAAGCTCGGATTAATTACATTTACAACGATAAATGTAGCATGGATTTAACATCAAACAAATGTTTCCTGGTATTTAATTAGACCGGGCATGCCAATATTTTGTGTTTTGATGACACCTTTGAAGTGTATGTGTATATATTATCGATGTTAGCAAAATCACAGGCCATTTATAGGTCAGATTTATCGACATACACGTTTATTTGAGCTTCACCCAAGTCTCAAGACTCTTTCAGGAGAGTCCCTACAGTTGCAATCTTTGGCCAATTCCAGAATTGATCGGTGTTTTTGGAGGGTCGTTAGAACAATGAGTGCTGTACTCAGCAAAAAAAAAAATGCCACGTACATGAAAGAAAATAACACTGGGAACATCCACACAGACGGATTTAGATATCCTTCCTTAAATAAATGCCACTGGGAAATTAGACTTTCGTGAAGGGCATTCTGTCATTGCGCTAAACGTAAAGTTGGTGGCGATAAAGTATTCCCATTGCCACCGTGTGCCGCGTGCATTTCGAGTTGCTTTGTACTGGTAGGAACGAAGTGAACCAGCCTACAATAGATTATATCATCCGTCCGTCCGTCCGTCCGATGTCCGATTAGGTATAGCAACATCGCCCCCTACTGCAAACACTTGGCAGGACCCTACAAAAACCTTTAGACTCAGTGAGGCTTTCCTGGCTAAACAAGTGTAACATTCACTTATAATTCCCTGAGATAGTTTTTAATTAAAACATTTCAATTAAAAATTAACTCACAGCGGCCTAAAGCCTACAGCTAGGCCTAAAGCCTAGAACCAGGCCTCAAACTCTCCCTTCGTATCGTACCCCCGCCATTTCATTTTATTATAGCCATTCATTTGTTCGTTCCTACCAGCCCACCCCGCAGGGACCTGTTTAATTCTGCGATGTGCCGTGACGATTCCGTCAGCTCTCATCGCGGGGTTAAAGGGAAGAGAGCTCCAGTAGGTTATTTTAAAACCTCAACGAGTGCTGCAGCGGACCCACTCTGGGTAATACATTTAACAAATCACCTTTTGTCCCGTATTGCCACCTAAAAATCTAATTTAGTATTTTATCAGCCCTTCCATTTGTTCTCCCGGACTGAAGCTAACCAGCGGCGTATTCATATTCTTAGGTTTTTTCGGTAAAGTCACGTAGGTAAAACATTAAAATTAATGAAAGTAAAATAAAACAAAACAAAAATAAAATTCACGACGTTTCGGAGGCAACACAACGTCGTGAATTTTATTTTTGTTTTGTTTTATTTTACTTTCATTAATTTTAATGTTTTACCTACGTGACTTTACCGAAAAAACCTAAGAATATGAATCATTGCAGTCACGAAAGCTTCAAATCTAGAAGCGGCGTATTCGTTTGGGTACCAGGGTTTGTTGCGCTCAAGCAACAAAAAAAAACCTGCCAGTTAACAGAAGCCGGGAAGGCCAATAGGCTGATGAAACTAAAGTATCTATTTTGTTTTAATGTGACGATACGGAAGGGGATGGTCATTATTTTGCTTCGTTGAATACCACCACGCCGTGCCATGAGAAGCCACGGAACTGATGCGCTGTGGTTAGATGTCTGCAGCATGCTTGCTTGCCCAGCTGCAAATCGAAAATAATTAGAACATAATTTGAACATAAATTTCACGTAAATTTGAACGTAATTTGAACCACGCCATCAATGTTAAGGGCCTGCGGGCAAGCGTCACTGCCCAAGAAACACACTTTACGATTACCCAACTGTATTCTACACATAATGAGACCTTTATGGCAGTTTTTTAAAAGTATGAAAAAATAAGAATAGGTCTAACCTTTTCTGGTAATAAAACAAGAGGTGTTAAGATGTTCCAACACCCAATAGAAACCTTTTTGCAAGGAATCAAGTCTGCATTAACCACACAGAGTACTTGTGGTGAACATGCAAACAAACATGCTCTGATAATGAATATATGGAATTGTCCTTGAAACGGATTGACCTACACCAGGGACAGGCTTATTTATGGCCTAGTCTCACCAGTGTCAGAGCAGAGAACGCCAAAAGGCGAACAGTACGTGTTATATACATGCATCACAAAATGAACGTGAAATTTCGATTTAAAGCTTTCGTGACTGCAGGGATTCATGTTCTTGGATATTTCGGTAAAGTCACGTGACTCTATATTCTGCATAGCAGCACACGGTGACGAGACGTTAAGGGGCCGTCCATAAATGACGTCACGCGATTTTGGACGATTTTGACCCCCCCCCCCCCCTTCGTCACACGGCGTCACATTATATTTGTATTGTTTTATTATTTCCCTTCTACGTGACTTTACCGAAAGAGATAAAATAATAAATTAAATTAAATAATAGAATACGACGTTTCGATTGCAACACAAGCAATCATCATCAGGTATAATGAAATAGCGACATAAAATCTAACCAGAAAACTATAGACAGACATATTAGCAGACAGATATCACCAAGATACATAGCGAGAGCAACACAGGTAACAGAGAGGGGTGATCGTCTCTGTGTGGTGGCCTTAAATAGACAGAGGGGGGGCGGAGGCAGAGAGAGGGAGGAGGGTTAGAGAAAAAAATAGCATATCAATGAGTGGTCAACATACGTGGTGCTGCGAATGCGATGGCACGGCAAGCAAGCCTGAAAATCAGGAGAAGGACACACTAAAATTAACCACACAGAGACGATCACCCCTCTCTGTTACCTGTGTTGCTCTCGCTATGTATCTTGGTGATATCTGTCTGCTAATATGTCTGTCTATAGTTTTCTGGTTAGATTTTATGTCGCTATTTCATTATACCTGATGATGATTGCTTGTGTTGCAATCGAAACGTCGTATTCTATTATTTAATTTAATTTATTATTTTATCTTTAGACGTGACTTAACCGAAAGAAACAAATAATAATTCCTGCAGTCACGAAAGTTCTAAAATTAAGATTTTACCGAAAGAACCAAGAATATGAGTAGAACGTGTTGTCTATATTTATTTCAAGTTGCGCATTTTTACGTGACGTCACATTTCTAACCCCCCCCCGCCTCGTCACACATCGTCACAAATGTCTGACCCCCCCCCCCCCTAGGTGCGTGACGTCATTTATGGACGGTTCCTAAATCCCTCGCCCGACTCTACCGCCTGTATATTTCGAGTCTCCATGTCTCTCTCCCCGTTGGCACGTGCATTTTTCTCCAGGTCCTCCGGTTTTTCCCTCCACATTTAGAATCGACGTGCATTGAGAATATTTGGCCGCTATGAAATTACACCTGTTAAGACCACTCTGCTGTGCGATGATTTGTGGCCAAGTCGCTTCTGAAAAATATATTCTAGCATTAGTGGGGCCTTGCCTGGTAAATGTGTTTGCGTATTCACCGTCGTCCTTGAACGAGAGATATTCACAACGCCCATCCCAGGGTTCAATAAAGCTCCGTCACTTCAAATGAAAATGAATGTCAATGACCCGATATGCAATTTCCAGACAAACAACAGCACGGTCTGTGACAATCGTTTAACTGATTGTTCATATTTCGATTTAAAGCTTTCGTGACTGCAGGGATTCATCTTCTTGGTTTTTTCGGTAAAGTCACGTAGAAGGGAAGTCTGACAATTTTATTATGTTATTATGTTTTATATTTATTATTATTTTATTACTTCCTTTCTACTTGACTTTACCGAAAAAACCAAGAAGATGATTGTTCATACTTTCTGTGATTTTTCACATCCCCCCCCCCTCGAATGCGCCCTGCTAACGACGGGCCTGCCTGCCGGAGATGGCTTATTTGCCTGTCAATTCTTAAACAGGTCACCGCAGTCATTTAAGTAATAAACGACCAAGGGTAATGGGGAAAAAAACCAATATCGCCCCCATATATCAGTGCTTCCATCTTCTACCCCGTGCACTTTCATCGGGCCATGAATGCATCTCAACGTCTCTCCCTCTCTCTCTCCCTCCTCCTCTTCTGCTCCTCCCCCATGACTCCACTCACCCTCGCCATGGCCCACAATCCTTCTCTCCTGTCCCCAACGCGAACAATCTTTACTTACAACTAATTTATCTATTCATCCATTTCGGTGGCCATTTATCAGTCTTTATTTCCACGCAATCAATTCGTTTTGCTTTGGGAGCTCTAACCGAGGACGAATGCTTCCAGGGTTGACGTTAGGAAGCCACCGGAAAACCCTGCAATGTAATTTTGCTTGAGCAAGACTGTAGTACTCTCTAACCATACAAAGAGTTATCATGTATAATGCATGAAGTACATTAATCACTTTACGTTGTGTGCATGACACAGTGTATATCATTTGTTTAGAGCCGCAGGTTTGTAGCCAATAAACGTGCCAAAACATCGCACACAGAATGTGCACAATTCCTGACAAATGGACACATAATCGCAAATGAACGTCATTGCAAGGCAGTTAATTGGAATTAAAGCCAGATGTTGCCCAATGCCACTGCCTTAAAAGAAAAAAACATATACAGAGAGAGAGAGATCATGTTTTCACGTGGTGATACAGAAGGGTAGAGCCATTTCCAAATTATATTTACCAGTTTTTTTCATTTGAAGAGCACAGTTGTGATTGACGGACATGTTAAGTTGGTTTAAATTCATGTTTTCTTGCATTGCGATAGCATCACTTCAGAATCAGAATATGCATTTGAACTGAAGGAATCTGATAAACTCTAGATTTGAAGTTTTCGTGACTGCAAGGATTCATACTCTTTGTTTTTTTTCGGTAAAGTCACGTAGGTAAAAAAAGAAATTTTGATTTAATTTAATTTTAGTTGTTTTCATTCTATTTAATTATATTTATTTTCTTTTTTACCTACATGACTTTACCGAAAACAACAAAGAGAATGAATTTGATAAGCTTTATTCACAGATGTCAAGGAGGGGGCACGGGGTAGGAACGTTACACCAACAATCAGTACAAAAACACGACAGGAATGCAAAGTACAAGAAAGGTAAACAAATCACCCAAACACAAATAAATAAAACACTAAACCACCCCCATCCTACCAGTCAGCCCCACCATAAATTAGTCTAATTCTGCCCAAATGCAGTGGCGCCATCAATCCTCTTTCTTTCCATTACAACATTTCACAGTTGCTGAGTTCACGTGCATGACAGTTACACCATGATTCCCCCTCATCTGATATAGATGAGCTGAAAGCCATGGGTGTGTGCATAACGTCTGTGTAACAGACATTGAAACTAAAGACCAAAACCAGTTTATTTTTTTATTTTTTACCAGGTAACGGGCCGTCCATAAATGACGTCACGCACCTAGGGGGGGGGGGGGGTTAGACATTTGTGACGATGTGTGACGAAGGGGGGGGGGTTTGAAAATGTGACGTCACACCAAAATGCTCAACTTTAAATAAATATAGACAACACGTTCTACTTAATTAAATATACTTTTTAATAAATGATTTCTCCTACAACATCAGAGTGCAGCGCCACATTAAATACGCACTACAATGACAATAGTTTAAAGCGATTTGGGGGGTGGGGGTAGAGCTTTGTGACGTCATATTTGAGGGGGGTCTGATTTTTTGTGACGCCGTGTGACGAGGGGGGGGGGGTCAAAAATCGTCCAAAGTCGCGTGACGTCATTTATGGACGGCCCAAACGGTAGCTCAACGAAAGTGGCTTATCATCACGTGGACATTTATTGCAGCCAAATGCTCGAAACGCACGTTGATGTTGTTTCTAAACGTGAAGGGAAAACCCGGAACACCCGGAAAAAATCCACGCGACCACGGCGAGAGAGAGACAAGCAAACTCCAAATATACAGCAGCAGGCGTCAGGGTCAGGGTCAGGATCGAACACACGACCTCCTGCACACCAGGCGAGGTAGTTAACATCTCCTAGCCACCGTGATGATGATGAGAGAGAGACACAAGCAAACTCCAAATATACAGCAGCAGGCGTCAGGGTCAGGGTCAGGATCGAACACACGACCTCCTGCACACCAGGCGAGGTAGTTAACATCTCCTAGCCACCGTGATGATGATGAGAGAGAGAGACAAGCAAACTCCAAATATACAGCAGCAGGCGTCAGGGTCAGGGTCAGGATCGAACACACGACCTCCTGCACACCAGGCGAGGTAGTTAACATCTCCTAGCCACCGTGATAATGATGAGAGAGAGAGACACGCAAACTCCAAATATACAGCAGCAGGCGTCAGGGTCAAAATCAAACCCACGACTTTCTGCATATGAGGCGAGGGAATTAACATCTCGCCACCGTGATGATGATGAGAGAGAGAGACACGCAAACTCCAAATATACAGCAGCAGGCGTCAGGGTCAAAATCAAACCCACGACTTTCTGCATATCAGGCGAGGGAATTAACATCTCGCCACCGTGAGATGTTAATTTCCTCGTTGCGCGTGCGCGTCACTAGTACAGCACACCGATGTGTTGGAGAGTAAACCCACAACATTTACCATTCAAGTACGACGTTTCGCCAGTAATTACAACCAGCCTCGTCAGGCGACAGCCAGAGTTGGTGAAATGTCGTACTCGAATTGTAAATGTTGTAGTGGGTTTACTCTCCAACAAAAAAGTTTGCTGGACTAGTAAAGAATTGCCACGTTTTGTTTACGTGACAATCCTTACTAATTCGCTGTGTCGGGTGGTGGCGGGTTTAACGACACATTTATATTTACGCGATCCAACCCACGAACCTGTATTATGGATAATTTTGGTCGCGAAAGCCTCCTATTGCGTGTTAAACCAATCTCAAACTCCCCTTCCCAAACAACAAAAAATCCCATCAGTTTCCCCAAAGCCTCGCAAGGAATACAATACACACTTTCGTTTCATGTACAGTAGGTTCATATGAATGTATTCATTAATTTTTTATATTTTAATATCTCTCTCTCTCTCTCTGCCATGTCCTTTTTCAAAAATGTCAGCGACCATGGCCTTCCGTCCATTTAGCTGTGTCCATGATATTTGCTCAAGAATTCTAGATTTGAAGCTTTCGTGACTGCAAGGATTCATATTCTTAGGTTTTTTCGGTAAAGTCACGTAGGTAAAAAATTAATAAAAGTAAAATAAAATAAAAATCACGACGTTTCGGAGGCAACACAAGCTTCCGTCTTCAGGTGGAACCGTCACTGCCCGACAGCTGTATCAAGTAAATGAGAGATTACAAGAGATACCACTCCGTATATATAATGGTTGAGGGGGGGGGGAAGGGCCAGGAACGGCACACTTTTTATTTTTATGGTAAGGTGCGGATTGAGACTATGAATAGACTGCAGTCAGACGGAAGCCTGTGTTGCCTCCGACACGTGGTGATTTTAAATTAATTTTATTTTTATTTTATTAATTTTATTTTTTTACCTACGTGACTTTACCGAAAAAATCTAAGAATATTTGCTCAAGAACTTTGCATTAGATGCTCCCACAGTTGCATCCAACCATTAACTCTCTTCCCCAGCCTCTTGTTCTACCTATAATTTCCCGAGTCAAAAACCATTTATATTCAGTCTCTTGTTTTCTCATTACATGTCAAAGAAAATCTAACCCTGCTTTGCTCTAAATATTCTCATTAATGTTTTTGTTGTTCCCGCTGCCTCTTCGTAACACATTTATGTCACTCATCTTGTGTCTGCCAATGAATTGTTTAACATTTATGTCACTCATGATGTCTGTCAATTAATAATTTAACATCCTTGCCCTATAGGGTCTTTGTAATTCTAGATTTGACGTTTTCGTGACTGCAAGAATCCGTACTCTTTGGGGTTTTTCGGTAAAGTCACATAGGTGAAAACAAAATAAAGTTAAAATAAAACAACCAAATTAAATCACGACGTTTCGGAAGCAACACAAGCATCCGTCATCAGGTGTGACTGCTCCAGCAAAATTACTGTAGCGTATGAAGAGAGCTATTTAGAGACACGTGTTTATATAGGGTCAAGCATTCACATTCCCATTGGATAACGGACCATATTTGACACTGCAGTCTTTTTCGAATACAGGAGGTCGTGGGTTCGATTCCGGCCCTGACACCTGCTGTGTATATGACGCCTGCATGTCTCCCTCTCTCTCTTTCCAGTGGTCGCACGGATTTTTCTCCGAATCCTCCGGTTTTTTTCCCTCCACATTTAGAATCGATGTGCGTTCAGCGTATTTGGCTGGTATATCAATTGTAGATTCGAAGCTTTCGTGACTGCAAGGATTCATACTCTTAGTTTTTTCGGTAAAGTCACGTAGGTAAAAAAAATGAAATTAATAAAATAAAAGAATAAAAAATCACGACGCTTCGGAGGCAACACAAGTCTCCGTCATCAGGTGGGACCGTCACAGCAACGTCGTGATTTATTATTATTTTATTTTATTAATTTTTATTTCATTTTTTTACCTACGTGACTTTACCGAAGAAACTAAGAGTATGGTATATCAATGTCCACGTGATAAGCCACTTCGTTGAACTGTCATTTGCGGGCAGGTTTTACTTCTTGAAAAAAAAAACTAAAGAGACAGGTCACTCGGTGGGCCTTACCTGCTAAAATAAAAAATTAACCCGTAAAAACAAAGTGTGTGGCGGCTAGAGTCCTCTCGTCCTCTGGCTTGAGATGGCTGCCACCTATGGGTCAGATGATTGCCTGCCACCATTAAACAATTGGTAATTAAATATAATCTATTTTTTCCTAAAAAGTGTAAAATTTAGAAAAAAAATTTTCACGAAAATAAATTGTCACGCACAACGAGTCTGTGTGCAAAATGTCAGCTCGATTTGATCACGGGAAGTGGGTTAAAAAACGACCGAAAGATTTGCACGGTCGTAAGCGTGCAAGCAAGCAAGTGAACTTAATATAAAGGATTTAAAAAACATAGTTTCGTTGAGAATATAGAACGGAGAAATCTTTCACTGTTCTTATTTGTTGCGGCGCTTTACGTGGAAAAATGCTTCAGACGTTCCTGTCTCTACAATTCTCTCTTTTTGGCACAAAGTTATGCAGACTCTTTAGTTCTTTCGGTGAAGTCACGTAGGCATAAAAAAAAAAATCACGACGTTTCGGGCGCAACACAAGCGTGATTTATTTTATTTTCTACACTACGTGACTTTACCGAAAGAACCAAAGGGTATGGATTCCTGCAGTCACGAAAGCTTAAAATCAAAGTTATGCACTCGCGCTGATTGCTCTTGCGTGAGATTCGTGCAGTTTTAAAACATTCAACATGCGACGCGTCGTGCTGTAACTTGCAATGCATCGACTCGTTTTTTTTCTTCCCACGGATGGCACCGTTGGCTTGTTAATTGCCAGTTTAACACTTTGGCTTTCGCGATCTGTCGCCTGATGAAGCCGGTTGTAATTACTGGCGAAACGTCGTACTCGGATTGTAAATATTTTGGATTTCTTCTCCAACACACCGGTGCTGTACTAGTACAGTACACTATACACTACTATACACTACACTATACACTACACTATACACTACTATATACTACACTATACACTACACTATACACTCCACTATACACTACTATACACTACTATACACTACTATACACTACACTATACTACACTATATACTACACTATACACTCCACTATACACTACTATACACTACTATACACTACACTATACACTACACTATACACTACTATACACTACACTATACACTACTATACACTACACTATACACTACTATACACTACACTATACACCAGAGGTGTGGACTCGAGTCATGTGACTTGGACTCGAGTCAGACTCGAGTCATGAATTTGATGACTTGCGACTCGACTTGGACTTGCATAACAATGACTTTGTCCCACCTATGAGATGTGGACTCGAGTCATGTGACTTGGACTCGAGTCAGACTCGAGTCATGAATTTGATGACTTGCGACTCGACTTGGACTTGCATAACAATGACTTTGTCCCACCTCTGCTATACACTACACTATACACTACTATACACTACACTATACACTACTATACACTACACTATACACTACACTATACACTACTATACACTACACTATACACTACACTACTATACACTACACTATACACTACTATACACTACTATACACTACACTATACACTACACTACTATACACTACACTATACACTACTATACACTACACTATACACTACACTACTATACACTACACTATACATTACTATACACTACACTATACACTACACTACTATACACTACACTATACACTACTATACACTACACTATACACTACACTACTATACACTACACTATACACTACTATACACTAGACTATACACTACTATACACTAGTGCTGTACTAGTAATGAATTAGCACGTTCTGTTTACGTGACAAACCTTACTAATTGGCTGTGTCGGGTGGTGGCGGGTGTAACGACTAATTGCTCATTGTGTTGCGTAATCCAGAACGTTTGTGAAAACAAATATTTTAGCTTTGGCGTGAAGTATTTTTCATCGAGTGTCTTCATTTCATTTTACATTACCTTTGTCTAAATCTATACAGGTCTTCATTTATTCGGTAGTTTAAACAAGAACGGAATAAAAATATAAAATTAAAGTCAAGCCGGCACGAATAAACGCTATATTCATCATAATAAAAACAGTTTAGGCAGAATGCAGACTGCATTCCTCCAAGGAATTCTGTGCGTCTTTGCTAGATTGAGATTGATCACACACAACAACCACTCGCATTGAAGAACCAAATTTATGCATCTAACATTAAGGGGCCGTCCATAAATGACGTCACGCGCTTGGGAGGGGGGGGTCAGACATTTGTGACGATGTGTGACGAGGGGGGGGGGGTTGAGAAATGTGACGTCACATCAAAATGCGCAACTTTAAATAAATATAGACAACACGTTTTACTTAATGAAATAGACTTTTTAATAAATGTTTTCTCCTACAACATCAGAGTGCAGCGCCACATTAAATACGCACTACAATGACAATAGTTTAAAGCCATTTGAAGCATTTTTTTTGTGGGGGGGGGGGGGGAGTAGAGCTTTGTGACGTCATATTTGAGGGGGGGTCTGACTTTTTGTGACGTCGTGTGACGAAGGGGTGGGGGGGTCAAAAGTCGTCCAAAATCGCGTGACGGCCCCTTCGTACTCTGATACAATTTCCATGCAATGCTGTTTCCTATACCAGTTAGAACGGCATTTCGCCAGCATTGATTCCAAAGCAAGCCTTACTTCTGCTGATGAGACATTGAATGTCTAAACCAGTCCGTGCCTGTGCAATGACCACAATTAACAAGCACTCATCACAAGCCAATGCATCCTACTCCCAGGTTTTTTGTCGGTAAAGTCACGTAGGTAAAAAATAAAATTAATAAAAGTAATAATAGAAATAAAATAATAAATCACGACGTTTCGGAGGCAACACAAGTCTCCCTCATCAGGTGGGACCGTCACAGCTAGATTTAGAGACTTGTGTTGCCTCCGAAACGTCGTGATTTATTATTTTATTTCTATTATTACTTTTATTAATTTTAATTTTTTTTTTTCCTACGTGACTTTACCGAAAAAAAACCTGGGAGTATGAATCCTTGCAGTCACTTCAAATCTAGAACCAATGTATCCTATTGGCGGAAAGAGGCCTCCACGGTGATTGGTCGGGAGGCAGGGCTTTTGTAGTGATTAGAGGAGAAGGTTTTTGAACGGGAAAAGGCGAGAAACAGAATGGGACCCAGAGGCAACGGTTGGGAACCGTCAGAGCAGAAGGACTGGGATTGGCTGCGGAAAGGGGGGGGGGGAACAGCGAGGGAAGATTCGAGAAAGGGGGGCTCGAGAAGGATTAAAGGGCAGAGCACAAGAGGAGGAGGGGACGTTTGAGGGAGCTTCAACACCAAGCGTGAAAGCCAGGACCTAGTGTTGTTACTGCGTCTTCATAAAATAAGTAATATTTAAAAATACTATTCTTAGGTTTTTTTCGGTAAAGTCACGTAGGTAAAACATTAAAATTAATAAAAGTAAAATAAAATAAAAATCACGACGTTTCGGAGGCAACACAAGCTTCCGTCTTCAGGTGGAACCGTCACAGCCACGACAGCTGTATCAGGTAAATGAGGATTTTACTTTTATAAATTTTAATGTTTTACCTACGTGACTTTACCGAAAAAACCTAAGAATATGAATCCTTGCAGTCACGAAAGCTTCAAATCTAGAATTTAAAAATACTATTTTTTTAAAGACGCTTTAATGAAATGTACCGTACGAGTAATGGCAGAACTCCACGACTCCAGGAAGTGGCCCCGAAGCTTGCCACAATGTAAGTGGCCGTGGTGATTTATAGCCAACGTGAGTTGAGCGTGGACACTTAGACCCAAGCCGAAACATAACATATAAAAAATATTGCTTAAAATATTTTATTATTTTTAATGATAGAATATAGTATTGTCATCAATATGACATACGTATACCAAGTTTGCAGTCGATACGACATTGGCAAGTGGGTTAGAATTGAGTTACAAGATTTGAGGCTACGACAACAGACAGAGTTGAGGATACAACAGACAGAGGTGAGTTAAATAAAAGCGTGTAAAAGAGGATCCTAGTAAGACAGTCGTCAGAGTCATTTCGCCTGCAAGAGAGCAGCAATTCGCCAGGATTGATTCCCAAGCAAGCCCTAATCTGCTGATGAGACACTAAATATCGAAACAAGTCCGTGCCTGTGTAATGACTGACTTGGAGACGTAACTCTTGGAGGCAATTCTTTAATTAAACACCGAGCACACTCTGTTACACTTTATACAACACACACCCTACACTGTTACACACTCTCAGTCTCTCGCTTATACGCAACTCTACACTGGTTGCTAGCCTACACACAACACTAGCCGTCTGACACTGACGGCGCTGAACCGAGACAGCTATCAACGTCTAGCAGCGCAATTATCAAGTGGAGATGACAGCCACGAAGGCACGAGACTCACAGCGACGATGGCGACGATCTTCAGCAGCAACAAGACTGGGATCCCATTCCAAACGACAGCCCCGAGCTCCCGCTCGGGGTCCCCTTTTATCCTCCCAGCGTGGGCCTCGCTCCGCCCCGACCACTCCCCCCTTCTGGAACCTACTAGCAGGCTCTCGACGTGTCCCTTCCGTAGCCTTTACCCTTGATCCTCTCGGATCTATCACGTGGCCTGCTATCAGTCAGGGCTGCTTCAAGCTGCAGATCCCCTTCCCTGCCAGCAGCCATTGAATAAGAATATGAATAAGCAGCCATTGCTATGCTGCTTAGTGACCAATTATATGTCACTGCACCTGTAAGAGAGCGGCATTTCGCCAGCATTGATTCCCAAGCAAGCCTTACTCTGCTGACGAGACACTGCGTGTCAATACTGATCCACAGTTTTGCTTGTGTTGAAACAACGCTGCTCAAACGGTGCACTCCCAGAAGGCCCTGGCTGTAGCTGTTGGGTTGAGTAATGGATACTTTTATTTCTTTTTGTGGAGAGGCGGCTTTCGTGAAGGAAACATATCACTTGCTTGTGTATTTTCGTTATTTGTATTCTCCACAACGATTCTGAACATTATTATTTTACGCGATACATTTCCCGTGTCATCCCTGTCACGTGAAGTCCTAGCATGTTTTAGGCCACCTTACTACAGCCTTGCAACCCTTTGATTCAAAATCATTTTTTTATATACATATTTTTTAAATCCTTTATATTAAGTTCACTTGCTTGCTTGCGCGCTTACGACCGTGCAAATCTTTCGGTCGTTTTTTAACCCACTTCCCGTGATCCAGTCGAGCTGACATTTTGCACACAGACTCGTTGTGCGTGACAATTTATTTTCGTGAAAAATTTTTTCCAAAATTTTCCACTTTTTAGGAAATGTTTTTTTTATATTTAATTTAAAATACCAATGTGATAAAAATGAAACTCTTACTCAAGAAAAACAGAAATGAATAGTAAAATAAAACCGATGCCACGCATATAAAGGATTTATAGTGAAAAACTTTGTTTTTACGGGTTACTTTTTATATATTAATATATAAATAGGTTTAATAAAAACAAAGTAAGTTGTTGTACTTACATGCCCCGTGTTTAATTTGTGTTTCGATGATTTAACTTCTAAAAAAAAACCTGCCCATGTCTTGCACCCCCAGAAAGGGCATCTCGATAACCCCAAGGGGGGTGTGCACCCCAGGTTAAGAGCCACTGTTTTCGGCCCGAGACTCTAAACCAAAAATCTAGTTGCCTAGATTATAAAATACACTGAAACAGAATGTACCGTAGACAATATCCTCCTTGGATCAAAGAGCACTGGGTGCAGCTGGTGTATGGGGAAATTGCATTCATCATTTGGAGGGCGATTGAAACACGCAGCCAGATTTCCCATCAAACGCAACCCCCCAGAGGCTCACTGGGGGCACAGGGTCGATTAAGCTATGGAGGCCTCATGTAAAATTTCCCAAGCGGTGGTTTACTATCAGCATAATTGGGGTTACTGGAAATATCCTGCGTTCTATACTAAATGTACATTCATTGCTTTGTCATGCCTAGACCGTACCGTATACAGCATTTTAATCGAATTAAATAGGACTGCTCTGTGGGTATCCTCATTGGACGAATGACAATCGCTGCCCATATCACTGTGGGACGTTGCTTCCAGCCAGACAGCCAGACGCCACGGTGATTTAACTCTGGATAATTAATTAATTTTCGAATAATATAACAATTATCTTCGATTGCTTTAACAAATTCATTCGTTGATGTAAATCCTGCTGAAGTTTAATCGACGGAGGCCTCCGTGCAAAGTTGATCAATGTCGGCCTGTAAATACATATATGGCGTCGTCTATCAGGGCCCCTCACGCTGTGTGTCAATATTGCAGCTTGGGTCAAAAGGTCTAACAGCAGGAGAGAGGCCAGCCTCCGGACCTGATTGGGACACCACGGTGGCTAGGAGATGTTAACTACCTCGCCTGGTATGCAGGAGGTCGTGGGTTCGATCCCGATCGCGACCCTGACGCCTGCTGTATATTTGGAGTTTGCGTGTCTCCCTCTCTCATCATCATCACGGTGGCTAGGAGATGTTAACTACCTCGCCTGGTATGCAGGAGGTCGTGGGTTCGATCCCGACCCTGACGCCTACTGTATATTTGGAGTTTGCGTTTGTCTCTCTCTCATCATCATCACAGTGGCTAGGAGATGTTAACTACCTCGTATGGTATGCAGGAGGTCGTGGGTTCGATCCCGACCCCTGACGCCTGCTGTATAGTTTCACCCAGGTCCTCCGGTTTTTACCTCCACATTAAGAATTAACACCACGCGTTTAGAGTATTTGGCTGTACCGTTTAACAGTGCTCAGCCATTCCACGGAGTGGAAAACGACCTCGTTTTAGAGTTATTTGGCTGCTATAAATTTACACTAGTGTCTCTCTCTGTCCGCGTGGTCGCGTGGATTTTTCTCCGGGTCCTCAAGATTTCCCCTCCACATTTAGAATCAGCATCGCGCGTTCAGAGCATTGGGCTGCTTTAAATTTCCGCATGACGGTGATGAGCCACTTCGTTGAGCTATCATTTGTGGCCAGGTCGCTGCTATAAACGATTACACTATAAACTATATTTTTTATTTCACCAGGTCAGGCCCACTGAGCTATGTAGCTCTTTTTCAGAAACGACCTGGCCACAAATGATAGCTCAACGAAGTGGCTTATTACGTGGAAATGTATAGCTAGCCAAATACTCTAAACCAGAGAACCCGGAAAAAAATGCAATGCCACCACGGGGAGAGAGACATCTAAACTCCACATATACAGCAGGCGTCAAGGCCGGGATCGAACCCACGACCTCCTGCATACCAGGCGAGGTAGTTAACATCTCACCACCGTGAGAGAGTTCACCGCTTACAAGGCCCAGAGGTCGCATCTCAACAGTGCTGGCACTGCTGAGATTCTGAGTTTGCAACCCAGTGACTAATCTGGGTTCTCGAGTCTGGAGAGAGTGAAAGAGAGTTGATGATCTCAGCGCGCTCACCGATGCCTACACATTAACATTTTACCCGCGTGCTAAATTTGGCACGCGAAAAATGCCAGTTGCGAGTATGCAAAAATATCGGCTTCGCTGTCACACGATGAAGGGTTACACACTGCTGCACGACAGATCCGAATGGGTGCTTCTTAGCTCACGACATGACATCGATAGCACAATTGGGATGAAATTTGGAGAAAGAAAAGATTAAAGGGAGTACATGACTCCAAGCTGACAGCAAAGGGGGGGGGGGGGGGGGGGGTTGGGATTCGGCGTTCGGATTTCATCTTCTGACTGGACGAGGGCAAAAGTCTTCCCATTGTATTCTCGCCGCTCTCACAAGAATAACCGCTGTCCTTGTAAGCTCTTTCAAGGGCAATTCAGAGAGAGATTTGCAGACACGACATTGCGCGGCGCGTTGAGTCCTTTTCGCACACTTGCACCTGCAAAAGAAAAAAACACGAATTTGTTATTCACGTTACTGTTATGAGTTTTCTCTGCACGGCACCGTTGTTTGTCATCGTCCTCGTAAATGATTGCAACTGTTGTAAGCCGTGTATGGTAATACTGCTCTCTTCATTGCAACGCAGACTTGCGCGGTATTACAACCCCCCCTGAAGGTCAAGTCAGCACAGCAGCAACAGCAGCTACGGAAATGACGTTATAGTCATCACTACAATCATCGCCACGATGTCATCATCGTAATCACCCAGTGGAATGGTGGAATATAAATTGCAATTGCAACTTGTAACGAGCCGCCCGCGCAATATTCGCTCGCTCTCGTATAGAGAGAGAAGAACTCAGAGGCGTGGGGAACTGGACAAGCGGGGAAGGCAGCAGCAGCCACGGGATGAGCCAGCGCCAAAAATTACCCAAGGTCTGCAGTCCTCTACATGTCAAGGCGTTATCGGCCAACTCATGAGCATTTTCTCGCGGGAGGAAACCGGAGCACCCGGAGAAAACCCACGCGTGCGAGGGGGAAACGCTCGATCCCACACAGCCAGAGCAGACGGAGTCCACATTTTTGCTGGCAAGCCAGAGTATGACATCCTCTTCGACGCAATGTAGCAATTCCAAATTGAAAACTCATTTCGTTAGAACTGCTTTTTGTGTTTCGTTTGTTATCCTTACCCCGCACCTCCGATTAACACGGTTGGCTACGTACGGCGCGTAAGAAGTGCAATGCACATACGAACATATGTGCCGTGATTCACCAACTCTGATTGCCTCGACAGTGCTGGATTACAGGGCACGTGCACAGCTACCAGTGCCTGTTCAAAGGCATTAACGTTAGAAACTGCTTGGGCTCCCTTTGTCAAATCACATTGAATGAATGCATGTATGTTTGTTGAACTTCTTTCATTGTTGAGTCTATGGGTAGTGTTAGTCTATGGGCAGTATGTATGTACGTTGAACTTCTTTCGCACCGTACGTGCTAATCAGAGGTGCCATTGTTTCATCTGCAATGCCGGGAGGTTGAACTGACGAACTCGAGATTGCAAGTTTAGTCAAATCAAATCGGCAGTCAAAGACCCAACGTCGAAGATCCCTGGGGGTTTTAACTTCCACGAAGCTCACGGTCCACCCTGAACAGCATCCACTGCGCAAACCATGGCAGATGCGGATACCTGATGCACAAATGTCTAATTGAAAACTGTCCAGTAGTGCCACTGTGGTCACCCAGAATAGACACAGTACAACGTGTAATGATGCAGCAATACCCGATCCACAAATACAAAGGAGGCATCGCAGCGATATCACTGCTCTGCTACTCCTGATGCGGTTATCTGGCTTGAACCACCTGAATGTGAAATTGTAAGTCGTTACATCAGCAGCCGTATGAAAGAAGAAGATTAGTATTTGGTGTGCACGCCAAAAGCGCCAAGGCGGATGTGCGGGGCAAAGGACAACAACATTCAAAATCACGATTTAAATCATTGCCACCGTTACCCAGCATTAAGACTAAAAAAACAAAAATTATTATTTCACCAGGTGAGACTCGCAGAGCTGTATTGCTCTTTTTTCAGAAGCGACCTGGCCACAAATGATAGCTCAACGAAGTGGCTCATCATCGCCATGCGGAAATTTAAAGCAGCCCAATGCTCTGAACGCGCGATGTTGATTCTAAATGTGGAGGGCAAAACCGGAGGACCCGGAGAAAAATCCACGCGACCAGGCGGAGAGAGAGACACACTCAAACTCCAAATATACAGCGGCAGGCGTCAGGGTCGGGATCGAACCCACGACCTCCTGTACACCCGGCGAGGTAGTTAACATCTCCTCGCCACCGTGATGATGATAAGAGAGAGAGAGAGAGACACAAACTCCAAAAATACAGCAGGCGTCAGGGTCGGGATCGCACCCACGACCTCCTGCATACTGGGCGAGGCAGTTAACATCTCTTAGCCACCGTGATGATGAGAGACGCAAACTCCAAAAATACAGCAGGCGTCAGGGTCGGGATCGCACCCACGACCTCCTGCATACTGGGCGAGGCAGTTAACATCTCTTAGCCACCGTGATGATGAGAGACGCAAACTCCAAAAATACAGCAGACGTCAGGGTTGGGATCGAACCCACGACCTCCTGCATACCGGGCGAGGTAGTTAACATCTCCTAGCCACCGTGATGATGATGAGAGAGAGAAACACGCAAACTACAAATATACAGCAGATGTCGTCAGAGTCGGGATCGAACCCACGACCTCCTGCATACCGGGCGAGGCAGTTAACATCTCCTAGCCACCACGGCGGCGAGACGTTAACCACTGTCGAGCAAGCTTAACGTCCCCTCCGTACCATTCGCCCCGCGCGTCCAGCAGCGGCACTGAGCGTCGTTGTTTTTACAGCCGGTTGAGCGTGGCGGTTCACGTGGTGGTGGTGGTGGTGCACGTGACGGTGGTGCACGTGACGGCGGTGCACGTGACGGCGGTGCACGTGACGGCGGTGCACGTGACGGCGGTGCACGTGACGGCGGTGCACGTGACGGTGGTGCACGTGGTGGCGGTGCACGTGACGGTGGTGCACGTGACGGGTCACGTGGTGGTGCACGTGGCGGTGCACGTGGTGCTTGTGCACGTGACGGTGGTGCACGTGACGGGTCACGTGGTGGTGCACGTGGCGGTGCACGTGGCAGTGCACGATCGTCAGCAGCATCACCCCCCCCCCCCCTCCAGGCTTTAGCGGGAAGCTCTTCCCCAGCACAGCAGAGAAAATCCGGGCCGATAAGCTGCCCCTGAACACGAAGATGAAAACACATTCACGGAGGTTTATGGGCAATCCCGAGTATATGAACTATTGCCGATAGGGTTGTATCTTGGTTTCTATTTATTTATTTGCTTTCCTATATCCCTGTTTTGCAGTTTGTCGACGGTATTTTTTATTATCTAATTTTAAAAAGGGTTAGTTTGTGATTTAAAAAAAAAAACATTTTGGTGGGATACAAATGCGAGCGCTCTCCGTCGCAAACCGAGAAAATGCGTTAGCCAGATTTAAAAAAAAAACACGTGCTGACTGGAAGCGTGAGTCTAATAGCACTCACGAGAGAGTCATTTAGTCAGCAAAGCGCACAACAAGAAATCCCAGAATGCACTCAATCTTGCAGATAATCTTCGCACAATCTCGAGTGTTGTCACCTGTCCGGCTATGACCGAGACGTTCCGGGAAATTGGAATCTGTGTTTCGAGTGGCAGTAATTGATTTGTAACGAAAGCTGGTGGGGGTGGTATTGGGTTGAACTTCCTGACGGTGAGCTACGCGGGTTTCATAGGACGAGGAACGCACCTCGAGGTTTGGTCCACAATGGAAACATTGGTGGCAGACCTTAACAAGGCAGCAAGACAAGAACCTCTATCCCCTCCCTTTGATGCTGCTAATCCTGCATAATGCATGGGCATAATGACTTTAAACCCCCCGCCAAACCTCCTACGCATTTCACAAGAAGTACTAATCGCATATCTGCATTTCCCATAAATATGCTCAATTCCTCTTGATATGCAAATTATTTTGTCAAGGCGCTCGTCCCCCCTCCATCCCAGCTTAAATAGTCGCTCCAAGCCTGGGGTGTGTCATTCAGACTCTGTCTTCTCGACAGACCTGTTCTCCACCTGAGGACGGCTGCTTGCGTTGTGGCCGAAACGTCGTGAGAATTTTTTTATTATGTTTTATTTTTTTTATTATTTCCATTCTACGTGACTTTACCGAAAGAACCAAGAAGAAGACAAGACCACTCTACCGGAGTTTCACCAATACTCCGACTCATCAGTACAGTATAACCATCAATCTGGCGATGGCCATTATATATATAGTTTGAAGCGGTGTTCAGCTCGACGCATGGTTTATGTTCTCGTTAAAGTGTGGTGCTGGTTCGTAACGCGTTTGCCACTGTGCCCAGTGACGGGATCACGGTTCGAATCCAGCAGCCGCCCTGGTTATTACTGCGGTGGTGATAATAATAATAATATGAATAATGCTTCACAACGGACGTGACATGTCCCGTGACGCCCTACGCAAAGAGCAGTGCCGCCGTGTGCCGGCGTCACGGTCAACATTTTTTCGAATTTCGAAATTACTCATTTGTGGTTTATAGACACACACATAACAGCAATCAATGCCCCCGACTGGCAGACTAATGTCTCAGGTTACGTTTGCAAATTAACAAAAACAACTATTAACTATTTTTTTTTATTTTACCAGGTAAGGCCCACTGGGCTATATAGTTGTTTTTTTAAGCGACCTGGCCACAAATGATAGCTCAATACAGTGGCATATCGTCTGGAAATTGATATCAGCCAAAAACTCTGAACGTTGATGTTGATTCTAAATGTGGTAGGGAAAACCGGAGGACCCGGAGAAAAATACACGCGACCACGGAAAGAGAGCCACGCAGACTCCAAATATACGAGCAGACGTCAGGGTCTGGATCGAACCCATGACCCTGTATACCAGGCGAGGTAGTTAACATCTCCTAGCCACTGTGATGATGATGATGATGAGAGAGTGAGAGAGACACGCAAACTCCAAATATACAGCAGGCGTCAGGGTCGGGATGGAACCCATGACCTCCTGTATACCAGCCGAGATAGTTAACATCTCCTAGCCACCGTGATCATGATGAGATAAGGAGAGAGACACGCAAACTCCAAATACACAGCAGGCACCGTCAGGGTCGGGATCGAACTCACGACCTCCTGTTTACCAGCCAAGGTAGTTAACATATCCTAGCCACCGTGATCATGATGAGAGAGCGAGAGAGATACGCAAACTCTAAATACACAACAGGCATCGTCAGGGTCGGGATCGAACTCACGACCTCCTGTATACCAGGCGAGGTAGTTAACATATCCTAGCCACCGTGATGATGATGAGAGAGCGAGAGAGACACGCAAACTCCAAATACACAGCAGGCATCGTCAGGGTCGGGATCGAACCCACGACCTCCTGTATACCAGGCGAGGTAGTTAACATATCCTAGCCACCGTGATCATGATGAGAGAGCGAGAGAGATACGCAAACTCTAAATACACAGCAGGCATCGTCAGGGTCGGGATCGAACCCACGACCTCCTGTATACCAGGCGAGGTAGTTAACATATCCTAGCCACCGTGATCATGATGAGAGAGCGAGAGAGATACGCAAACTCCAAATACACAGCAGGCATCGTCAGGGTCGGGATGGAACCCACGACCTCCTGTGTACCAGGCGAGGTAGTTAACAGCCTGGTCTCTTGATGAGTGATCACGTGGTTAAACAAACTAAACTTGACAGAGGAGTCATGAATTGCACATCATAAACCACCGTTCATGAACGATGAAAGCAGCAAATGCGACAGGTCAAATATTTATCACTAAATCAGTTTGAAGATTTTTGTTTTCCTGCAATGCATCGTCTTGCGAACACAAGGCCTCACGTAAACAAGGGCGATATTTACATTCGGACATTCTAGTGTACGCACTCGGTACTGTGTTTCACTGTTGTGCTGGGTTTTATTAAGAGCCAATTGCCCTACGGGAGCCGCGAAAGTGTACCAGTCTTCTGCGGGAAAAGTTAAACGCTGTTGGAAAACTGCAAAATATCACGAAATCAAATCCCAGCGCCGCCGAGGTTATATAATGGTCACGGTTTGTTATTTTCAGCCCCGCGCAAATGCTGGTGAAGGTTTTAGTGTTGCAGGAGAAATCAAGTGGACGAAGCCAGTGCTTAAGGGAATGTCATTTAAATGTCAACCTGTTTCATCGTTACAGCTGGGCTTGGCATTACCAACCAGCGCCACATGGCAGATCGCTTAACTGCTCGTCCGGCGCTGGGATATTCAAAAGCAATAAAACCGCTAAGTTACTGAAATTAATACTACTACTTCGGCAAATCATTTGCAATCTTGACGTGACACTAAATTACTCCACTTGAGAAAAATCTCTGCGCGTATAATTTTGCACGGTTATAAAATGATGAGTACACGCTTCTGTGCAGATACGGCAATCAGCAAACGTGTAGAATATAAAATACTGTACTTTCCCGTACCTAATAACGTTTAAAATTATATAACGAGCATTAGTATTGCCATTCACACCTTGTACAAAGCTTAGGGGACATATCTTCTTGGTTCTTTCGGTAAAGTCACGTAGAAGGGAAGTAATAAAATATAAAAATAACACATAATAAAATAATTCTCACGACGTTTCGGCCACAACGCAAGCAGCCGCCCTCAGCGTCTCCCCGACAGACCTGGTCTTCACCTGAGGACGGCCGCTTGCGTTGTGGCCGAAACGTCGTGAGAATTATTTTATTATGTTTTAATTTTATTTTATTACTTCCCTTCTACGTGACTTTACCGAAAGAACCAAGAAGATGAATCCCTGCAGTCACGAAAGCTTTAAATCGAAATCTTAGGGGACATGCTCAGATAGCAGAGTTTTAACTCGTGTGGTGGCAGACATGCTGCTGGTCGCGAGATGTTAACTCCTTTGCCTGGTATGCAGGAGGTTGTGGATTCCATTACGACCCTGACGCCTATATATATTTGGAGTGTGCATGTTCTTACTCTTAGGCTTTTTCGGTAAAATAACGTAGGTAAAAAAATATATAGTAATAAAATAAAATAATAATGAAGGAAAATAACTAAATTAATTTAGTTTTTTTTAGTTCTTTTCCTTTATTATTATTTTATTATTATTAATTTTACCTACGTGAAAAAACCTAAGAGTATGAATCCTTGCCGTCACGAAAGCTTCAAATCTAGAAACCCTGTGCATGTTCTCCCTGTGATCGCGTGGATCTTTCTTTGAGTCCTCCGGTTTTGATACAGTAACAAAAATGTCCTCTCCATATTTAGACACGTGCGTTTCGGAGCATTTGCCTGCTATGCATTTCCACGCGATAAGCCACTTGGTTGAGCTATCATTTGTGGTGGCCAGGTCGCTTCTGAAAAACAGCTCTGTAGCTCAGTGGGGGCCCTTAACTGGTACAATAAAAATTGTAACAAAAAATAGTAAGATTTGGCCAAATTCCATCGTTATATCATCGTACCAGCCACACTGACCCATGCCCAAGCGGATCGATGATAAGCTACTTGGTTGAGCTATCATTTGGGTTGGCCAAGGCGCTTCTGAAAAATAACTTAATACCTCTGTGGGCTTTGCCTGGTAGGATGGGGATGGTTTAGTTGTCTTGGTGACTTAACTCTAGATTTGAAGCTTTCGTGACTGCAAGGATATTATATTTTTATGTTTTTTCGGTAAAGTCACGTAGATAAAAAATTTAAATAAAAAAAGTAAAATAAAAATCACGACGTTTCGGAGGCAACACAAGCTTCCGTCTTCAGGTGGAACCGTCACAGCACGATAGCTGTATCAAGTAAGAGAAATTCCAAAAAAACAGTCCTTGTATATATACTGGTTGAGGGTGGGAGGAGCCAAGGTGGGCCCTGAATATTTTTTTCACGAAAAATTATTTTCACAAAAATAATATTCAGGGCCCACCTTGGCTCCTCCCACCCTCAACGAGACTTTACCGAAAAAACCTAAGAATATGATTTGTTGACCTCTCCTGCACTTTGCACTCTGGTCGTTGTGACGTTCTTACCCCGTTTGGTTAGCATGTTAACATTGAGAGTTGGCACGTTAACATGATTCGTGGGGGTCTTCATCTTCTCCTGCTTTGTTCGCTATTCTGCCCACTCCCTCGGCTCTCTTCTGGACCCCCTACCTGTGCCCCCGTCGTCTCTTGTACCGGACATCTGTAAAGTAGAAGAAAAAAAAAGCTTCATAGCTCATCGGATTCCCCCAGTGTAAATAAACATTCCGATTCCGGGCAGGGCTTCAGAGCTGCGTATCTCGGCGTGGAGGGTTTCCGTCAAGGCCGTAGCCATGGAGTCAACATTGGGGGGGACCAAATCTTCCAGGGTGTCTGGGGGTCCCAACCCAGAAAAATATCAAAATTTGAAAACGAATTTCCTGCCTAAAATATAAAAAAATTCACTAACACATGGCATGGACTTTTTATTAATTTTTTACAATAATGTCTAATAGTGTATTGTATTACATTTTTACTTTTTTTTTACCATTTCTTCTTTCATTGTATGTAATGGCAGAGATTAGGGATTAATAGAGTACAACCATAACCATAATCATATAAACAGAAATCTATGCGTTGATTTATATGAAGACAAGTCCAGATATTGTGGCCAAGGTTTAGCAAATTGTTATTTTTATTTACAAAGCATAGCAATTATTTGTATAGCAATATATTGGGGGGGGGATGGGCATTTTGAGCAGATTGGAATATTGGGGGGGATGTGTGGGATGTCCCCCCCCCCCCGATATATATTATAATTACGACCTTGATATATATAAATATACATTTATTTTTTCAACGTTTTAAAATCAGCCATCCGCCGCGGCGTCCGGACACCTCTGCAGCGCCTGCGGTCCGTCGCCGCTTCTCTTCGCGACGTCCGACACCGCATGCGATGCAATGCGGTGTCTGTTCACCTTGAACACCGCAGCCCGAGTGACAGGCGGCGATGTTCGGTGAACATCTCTGTCCACGATAAGCGATTTGAAGCATGTTTTTTTTTTTTGGGGGGGGGGGGGGGGTTAGAGCTTTGTGACGTCATATTTTAGGGGGGGGTCTGACTTTTTGTGACGCCGTGTGACGAAGGGAGGGGGGGGATCAAAAATCGTCCAAAAGCGTGTGACGTCATTTATGGACGGCCCCTAACTACTTCGCCTGGTATGCAGGAGGTCGTCGCTTCAATCCCAAGCCTAACCCCTCCATAGAGATATACAGCAGGCGTCGTCATGGTCGGGATCGAATAGAGATCATAACTGAAGATGACAATGAAAAATAAAACATAATCAAATAATTATTTCCCTTCTACGTGACTTTATCGAAAGAACCAAGAATATGAATCCCTGCAATCACGAAAGCCGGTGGGCTAAAGCAGTGAACTATTTGTCTTTTGTCAGCGTGACACTTTTTTACTGATTGGCCGTGTCGGGTGGTGGAGGGTTACGACACATTTATAAATAACGCGATCTAAACCCAAAAACGTTGATTATGAATGACAATGAAGTTAACTCTTAATTTTGGAGCTTTCGTGACTGCAGGAATTATTCTTTTGTTCTTTCGGTAAAGTCACGTATAAAGATAAAATAATAAATTAAATAATAGCATACTATGCTATGTATGCTATTATTTAATTTCTTATTTTATCTTTATACGTGGAGCTAAAGCAGACACGGAGGGCACTGCACGATCGCAGTCGGAACATCTCAATGTGTGTGTGTGTGTGTCTCTTGGCACAGGTATCATTAAGTGCCTAACTTAATTTCGGGTTCGGTCCGGGGAGGGAGAGGAGGAGGAGGAGGAGGGGGTGGGGGAGGAGATAAAGATTGAAAAATAATGGCGAGCCAAAATATGACTCGTTATTCTTCGTCACGACTACGCTACACATGGAAGTGCATCCGCGCAGGGCAAGCGAGAGGCGCTTGGCTCTGAGGAGTTGCTCGTGCACTCAATCAATAGACAAATTACGGTGGAGTAACAATCGTTTATCAGGGTCTCACTTGCAACCGGGCACATTGATCTGAAACCTATTGAGTGACACCCACTCGCGCTTGCAATGCCATTAGCATTCCGTGTGCAATTTTCATCAAGACGCACAGGATGCTTGCTGCTTGCTGTTGCTGCTTGCTGCTAACAGTTGTGTATCAATGCTGGTCCACGAGCCGGGGTTGTTTACCCGGTGATGAATCCGGTGGGTAGGAGGTGGGGAGACGCAACGCGTTTCGCTGGTTTCGCCATTGTGAACACAATTTGTAAGCATGTTGCTCATCAACGGACTGATCTTAATAAGGGCTACCTACGGCTTTTGGGTGTTTCTTTTCTGCGACCGTCCGGGAACGCTCTTCCGATATTAGGAAGAAGCGACTGGGAGCTATGTGCTTTTAAATAATAGAAATTGAAAACTCATTTAGTTGGAACTGCTTTCTGCGTTTAGTTTAATGTTCACCCCCCCCGCCCCGCACCTCCGATTAGCACGGCTGGCTACGTACGGTGTGAAACGATCTTGATTTGAAGCTTTCGTGACTGCAGGAATTCATATTCTTTGGTTCTTTCGGTAAAGTCATGTAGTTAAAAAATTATAAAATAAAAATAATAAAAATGTTAAAAAACGTCGTGAGTTTTTTATGTTTGAATTTTATTATTTTGATTTTATTATTTTCTATCTACGTGACGTTACCGAAAGAACCAAATAATATTCTAGATTTTAAGTTTTCGTGACTGCAAGGATCCATACTCTTTGGTCTTTTCGGTAAAGTCACGTAGGTGAAAACAAAATAAAATTAAAATTAAACAACTAAATTAGTATCCTATATAAACACGTGTCTCTGAATAGCTATCTTCATACGCTACAGTAATTTTGCTGGAGCAGTCACACCTGATGACGGGTGCTTGTGTTGCTTCCGAAACGTCGTGATTTAATTTAGTTTTTTTTTTACCTACGTGACTTTACCGAAAAAACCAAAGAGTAACCAAATAATATGTTTACTTTGGCCCTCCGATTAGCACGATTGGCTACGTACGGTGAGTGCGATAGGTGTTCGACGTACACACATTGATTTGCAATCTTTGAAGTCAAATTTTTGGTTATTTGCAACAACAAAAAAGGCAGCAAATAAAAAACAACTCCAAGGGCCTGCGTTGATATCGCTACCAACGTTCCCACCGTGTGTCGATGGAAACCACGGACAATTTCCGCGTAAAATTGTCAACGTGTTGCAATTATTAATCTACGGCCAATTTCCATGTAAACGATTTCCCACCACTGTGTAGTACTGAAGCAGTTGACACAAGTCACGGGGTGATGGACCTGGGTAGGTGGGTGGAGGGGGAGAAAGGGGTGATGAACATACCGCTATAAATCCAGTGACCTGACAGTGACCCCAGTTCAATACCAGGCCACGGTTAAGTGGCAATTGGTTATTTCGAGCCGATCTTCCCAGCAGGAAACGTGCCCACTTTTCTCCAACGTCGGCGTTCGGTTTGAGATCGTTGGCGGGCCAACATTCCCGGTGAACGGCGCTCCGTGTTTACCGGGAAGGCCTCAATTTGCACAAAACACGACTGAGCGGCGTGATGAATTACGGTGAAATCCTCTTGACCGACACGGTGGAAGGTGGCCTTCAACCGGTAATGGAATGACAAAGGGCTATAAATTATTTTTATTCATTTTTTTTGTATTATTACCAAGGAGGATGAGAAGCCACTGGGTGATGTGCACTTCAATTTAGCAATCTGTGACGTTTGCTGTGATCTAGCAAAGCCGTCGCAAGCAGCCTCGATCACCGTCTATTTTTAATCATTGCCTTTGATTTTAACAAGCGCACGTAATTTATAGCCCCTTTTATCAAAACCAACGGCTCGAACCTTTTTGAGTGGATGCAGTAAAATCTCTCACGGCCAGAGGACTCAGGAAAAATGCAACGTTGGGTGAACATTGCCATTTGCTTGGAAACTGTTGGATTAAGGTTGGTCCAATGTAGACCCAATATTGGCCCAACGTTCCATGTTTACTAGGTAACTGGCCGAAGAGTCTTTCTGGTGACTGAGGGTGTCCTGTATACAGCAAATTATTAAAATAACGTTTATTAAATTCACCGAAAATTAGCACCTAAGACTTACAACGTACGAACAACTTATTCTTGGTTCTTTCGGTAAAGTCACGTAGAAGAGAAATAATAAAATAAAATAAATATAAAACATTGGTTTATTTTTTAATACATTTTTATTACAATAATATATTTATTATTACAATAATTGTATTATTTCCCTTCTACGTGACTTTACCGAACGAACCAAGAATATGAATCCCTGCAGTCACGAAAGCTTTAAATAAAAAATTTACGAACAGCGTATGAATTGTTAAAGAATAAAAACAACAATTATCGACTAATTAAATTATCCACACAATATCTCTTTCAAACATCACTGTTGTCAACTTGAATTCGCTTGCAACCATGACCATTGGAAATGGCCACCCGATTACTATTTATGTGTTGTCAAGAAGGGCCATTGTCTGAAACGTCACCTATTATATAAACTATTTTTAAAAATAAACTATTATAATTTACCAGGTAAAGCTTATTTAACTCTTTTTCAGAAGCGACCTGGCCACAAATGAATGCTCAATCAAGTGGCTTATCATCATGCGGAAATTCATAACAGAAAAAATTAACCCGTAAAAACAAAGTTTTTCACTATAAATCCTTTATATGCGTGGCGGCTAGAGTCCTCTCGTCCTCTGGCTTGAGATGGCTGCCACCTATGGGTCAGATGATTGTCTGCCACCATTAAGCAATTGGTAATTAAATATAAAAAAAAAATCCTAAAAAGTGTAAAATTTAGGAAGATTTTTTTTCACGAAAATAAATTGTCACGCACAACGAGTCTGTGTGCAAAATGTCAGCTCGATTGGATCACGGGAAGTGGGTTAAAAAACGACCGAAAGTTTTGCACGGTCGTAAGCGCGCAAGCAAGCAAGCGAACTTAATATAAAGGATTTTAAAAATACTCTAATCTCACGTTTTGTCGAAATGTGGAGGTAAAAACCAGAGGACCCAGAAAAAAATCCACGCCACCGCGGAGAGAGAGACGTGAAAAACTCCAAATATGCAGGCATCAAGGTCGCGATCGAACCCACGATCTCCTGCATACCAGGCGAGAAAGTTAACATCTTCTAGCCACCGTGGCGCCCACAGTGCAATTGGCGAATGTGTTGAGTTGTTTATTTTTTTCTTTCCAATCGCCGTATACTTCACAGTGGCGAGGAAGGCCGCTTTGACGGCTCCTCTCATATATGAACACCGACACGAAAACAATGCACTCGACGCAAAAAAACAACGGTGGCAAACGACCACCGTAATCATTGTGATGGTATCCCTGTGGTTAGTCTAACAATAAGTACACATACAACAATTCACTAAAAGTATAAGTACCACAGCCATAATGTAATCTAATTACAATACAATTGACGGTAGTAGTAGTAGTAGTGGCAATAATACTGTAATATGATAATCACAACCATGATACCGCAGTTATTCGGAGGTGATAACGTTTTTAAAACATTTAATTTAACACGATTTAACATTAATCAAACGGCAGCCTTTCTTTGCTTGCTTATTTGGGCAACGCGGTGTTGTATGCCTATGTGGATCAGTGCACCCGTGTAGCATGTGATGCGATAAAACAAGTATAACCCGTAAAAACTAAGTTTTTCACTATAAATCCTTTATATGCGTGGCGGCTAGAGTCCTCTCGTCCTCTGGCTTGAGATGGCTGCCACCTATGGGTCAGATGATTGCCTGCCACCATTAAGCAATTGGTAATTAAATATAATATATTTTTTCCTAAAATGTGTCAAATTTTTGAAAATATTTCACGAAAATCAATCGTCACGCACAACGAGTCTGTGTGCAAAATGTCAGCTCGATTGGATCACGGGAAGTGGGTTAAAAAACGACCGAAAGATTTGCACAGTCGTAAGCGTGCAAGCAAGCAAGCAAGTGAACTTAATATAAAGGATTTAAAAACAAATGCCTCGTGTTTGACTTTAACCCCCACACTCCACCTGTCATAAATCCGGAGGAGAGAGAAAAAAACTAAAATATATTGTGGCAAAAGTCTGGAATAGTCGCATATGTAAATAACATGACATGCGGTTAATGTCTAATGTGCATACCCTGCTGTTGCTCATGAGTATGTAAGTGATAATAAGAAGACCCATCTTTAAATTAAAAAGTATACATTTGATCGGTTTAACACGGAGTAGGCTTTCGCGACCAATATTATCCATAATAGAGGTTTTCGGGTTGTATTGTTAAACCCGCAACCACCCCACACAGTAAACCCACTGCAACATTTACAATTATAGTGTAGTCTATAGTGTAGTATATAGTGTAGTGTATAGTGTAGTGTATAGTGTAGTGTATAGTGTAAAGTGTAGTGTATAGTGTAGTGTATAGTGTAGTATACTAGTTCAGCACACCGGTTGTGTGTTGCAGAGTAAACCCACTGCAACATGTACAATTATAGTGTAGTGTATAGTGTAGTGTATAGTGTAGTGTATAGTGTAAAGTGTAGTGTAGTGTATAGTGTAGTGTATAGTGTAGTGTATAGTGGAGTATACTAATTCAGCACAACGGTGTGTTGGAGAGTAAACCCACTACAACATTTACAATTATAGTGTAGTGTATAGTGTAGTGTATAGTGTAGTGTATAGTGTAGTATAAAGTGTAGTGTACTAGTTCAGCACACCGGTGTGTTGGAGAGCAAACCCACTGCAACATTTACAATTCGAGTACCGTGACTTTTCGCCGGTAACTACAACCAGCATCATCAGGTGACAGCCAGAGTTATAGATATATTTTATCCACGAGATATTACAGTGTGTGCAAACATAAAACACTAATTATGTTGGCGAACCTGCTGCTGAGTTGGCATTGGTGCAAAAACACAAATAACAACACTCAACACATTTGTCAATAGCGCTGTGGCCTTAAAAAGAAAAGTACGTATTATAACTTTTCGGTCTCGAGATTTATGACCTCAGCTGGCAAGGTTCCCATTGTGCCCAGCTAGCTCTGTTACAAGGACAGACCGCAGCCCTCAGATCGTCGGCAATGACGGCAGTTAGATTACATTGCAGTTTCGTCGAGTTACATTATATTGATGTAGTTTATACCTAGTTTTTTTTTTCACATCGGTTTCTTGTATGGTAATAGGGTAGAAGCAGTTCTTTAGCGTCAATATGCTAAATTCCTCTGTTGATATGTAAACTCATTTGTCAAGGCACTCTCCTCCTCTCACCCAGCTTAAAAATACGCTGCCAAGCTGAGCAGTGTTCATTAGGACGCTGTCTTTCCGACAGCTCTGTGTTTAACCTGAGGACGGCTGCTTGTGCTGTGGCCGAAACGTCGTGAGAATTGTATTATGTTGTATTTTTATTATTTTATTATTTCCCTTCTACGTGACTTTACTGAAAGATCCAAGAGTATGAATCCCTGCAGTCACGAAAGATTTAAATACAAAATTGAGACCCATAAAGTTACATAGATACCCATACTGTTACACAGAGACCCATAGAGTTGTATAGAGACCCATAATGTTACACAGAGACCCATAGAGTTGTATAGAGACCCATAATGTTACACAGAGACCCATAGAGTTACATAGAGACCCATAGAGTTATATAGAGACCCATAATGTTACACAGAGACCCATAATGTTACACAGAGACCCATAGAGTTACATAGAGACAGATAGAGTTAGAGATTAATAGTTACAGAGATAAATAGAGTGACACAAACATCCAGAGAGTTACATGGAAACTCATGGTTTGAAATAGATTCAGAGAGTGACACAGAGATTCATAGAGTTACACAGAAACTCATAGAGTCAAGCATAGATCCATAGAGTTGCATTGAGATGCGTAGAGTTACACAGAGATTCACAGAGTTACACAGACTCATGGAGTCATATTCTTAGGTTTTTTTCGGTAAAGTCACGTAGGTAAAACATTAAAATTAATAAAAGTAAAATAAAATAAAAATTAAAATCACGACGTTTCGGAGACAACACAAGCTTCCGTCTTCAGGTGGAACCGTCACAGCCACGACAGCTGTATCAAGTAAATGAGAGATTGCAAGAGCTACCACTCCGTTTATATAATGGTTGGAGAGGGGGGGGGTAAGGGCCAAGTACAGCACACTTTTTATTCATATGGTAAGGTGAGGCTTAAGAGGGTGAGCCTTTGTTATGGAGAGGTACGGTTTGTGACTCAACCTGTGACAAGGAGAAAACAACTAAACATGGTAAACCTGTAATAGTTGTCTGTCAAATAAGACGCATGGAGTGACGCAGAGAGACTTCATAGACTCAGCTGGTAAGCCGCATTGAGCCCAGCGGCTCCGTAACAAGGCTGACCGCAGCCGAAGAGGCCGTCAGCATTGGCGGCAGTCACAGGACATCGGCAGGGCGGAGGGAATGCGCAAACGAACCGGGGCAACAACAAAAACAACAACAAAATGTTTACACGCAATCCACCGTCAGAATTTAATGCAAACAGGATACACAACAGAAAACAACAAGAAAGTGCAGAGATACAAATAATTAAAAAAACAGTAACAGACGTGAATAACGAAACCGGCTATACAACCGCAGACATCATTCCACTTGTTATATAAGAACGCCTATTATATGATTTTGCTTAAAGGCCACACGCCGCGTAATTGACGAACGCGTCAATTTTTTTTTAGGTTGTGCTCTGCTTGCTACCGCGCGCAAAACGCTGCACCGTTAACGATGGGAATCTCCCCGAAACCGCCGCTGCAAACACCGCAGATGGTGGCCACGTCGTCCGCTAAACTTTAACTATTGACAATTTTTTTTATTTTACCCGGTAAGGCCCACTGAGCTACTATATAGCTCCTTTTTAACATCTCCTAGCCACCGTGATGATGATGAGAGAGAGAGACACGCAGACTCCAAATATACAGCAGCAGGCGTCAGGGTCGGGGTCGAACCCATGTCCTCCTGCATACCAGGCGAGGTAGTTAACATCTCCTAGCCACCGTGATGATGATAAGAGAGAGAGAGAGAAAACGCAAATTCCAAATAACACAGCAGACGTCAGGGTCGGGATCAACCCACGACCTCTTGCATACCAGGCGAGGTAGTTAACATCTCCTAGCCACCGTGATGATGATGAGAGAGAGAAAGAGACACGCAAACTACAAATATACAGCAGGCGTTAGGGTTGGGATCGAACCCACGACCTCCTGCACACCAGGCGAGGTAGTTAACATCTCATAGCCATTGTGATGATGATGCGAGATAAAGAAAGAGACAAGCAGACTCCAAATACAGCAGCAGGCATCAGGGTTGGGATCGAACTCACGACCTCTTGCATACCAGGCGAGGTTGTTAACATCTCCTAGCCACCATGGCGAGGAGATGTTAACTACCTACGTTCTACAAGTCTCCAATACGTGGACCTGGCCCCGAGCTGTGGTCCTGGTCTGTCGTAGCTAGTTAAGTTGTAATTAGTTAGGTTGTTAATCTGGGCCAGTTAGCCCGTGTGTTGGTGTTAAATACATGTGTTGCCTCCAAGAGTACGTCTGCGATTCAGTTGAACTCACTACGCATATACGATGGGGTGTTTTTTTTTTGGGGGGGGGGTATATTTTGCTGTTGGTGTCGTTGTTGCACGTGTACAGTATTTATTTTCTCCTATTGTTGAACAACGCATCGGTATTTGTGCGATTGTAAGCAAATTCTAAGAAAATACAACATTTTCTCGGAGGGGAAAAAAATCCACTTATACCGAAGCACACACCTTTCCAAATCTAAACCTCTGAGGGAACCGAAATCTAATTTGGCAATTTTTTCATTTGTGTTCTGTCACAGACATGAGGCATTATACACTGTACGGTACCTTATATTAAAAAACAATGAAAGTGTTCAATATAAGCCCTTCGCGGTCAACATGGCAACACTGGGCAAACATTAGACGTGTGGTTGGAACCGTTGCTTCAACACGTTTCTCCAACGTTCCATGTTTACCGGATTTCTTTTTGTTCTGTCAGTGCCTGCACATTACAATTTTACATACATCTTAATGCGACGGATGCTTTGTGTATGTGCGTTTACATTTCACTGTGTAATAATCACAAAAAAACATTCCTGCGGAGGGAGCTGGTATGAACGTTGGGTTGCTCGGTCAATGGCCAGGGTCAACGGCGGCGTGGTGCATTCCGCAAATATGGCCGACTGTGAGGGCGGGCACAAGCCGGCGTGAGTAGGTTAAACGTTGAGTTTTATAAGGGCACCACGGGGTGACCAGCCCCTCCCCACCCAGCCCCACCCCTCCCACCCCCCACCCAGCCCCTCCCCAACCTCCCCTCTCCACCCAGCCCCACCCCTCCCACCCCCCACCCAGCCCCACCCTCCCCACACAGCCCCTCCTCACTCTCCCCTCCCCACCCAGCCCCTCCCTGCACGACGGACGGACGGACACAATAATCCCCTGTGGGCTGGTGGAACCACGGGGTTCCTACCAGTAAAAAAGAGTTTATACTGTTGTCTTGCTGAGATTAACCACACAAAGTCGCCGATGGAAGCACTTTCTTAATAAAACTAGATTCAAAGCTTTCGTGACTGCAAGAATTATTCTTTGGGTCTTTCGGTAAAGTCACGTAAAAAGAAATTAAATTAAATAATAATAGAATACGACGTTTCGATTGCAACACAAGCAATCGTCATCAGGTACGAGTGAATGAGAAAACAAACCTGTTTCATCAAAATATAATGCAATACAACACAGAGAGTCGGCAAACATAACAGTCAACACCGTACCTGGTTGATTACGTTCTTCCAAAGAGTGATACATTTGAGAGATAGAGACTAAACACAGACACACACAGACGCAGAGAGACACTCACACCGAGACAAACAGAGAAACACACATAGGCACACACGTGTTAGCCTACTCTCTGTGTTTTATTACATTATATTTTGATAACTTTACTAGGTTTGTTTTCTCATTCATTCGTGCCTGATGACGATTGCTTGTGTTGGCAATCTAAACGTCGCATTCTATTATTATTTAATTTCCTTCTACGTGACTTTACCGAAAGAACCAAAGAGTTTATCCTCGCAATGTTTTGGTCGGCCCGGCCCTCGGAACAACGAGCAGTCTCATACTGCACTCGGCCCTGGACACGTGTAAGCCTGGCCAGCAATTTACACTATGAGATCTCTTTCACCAGTGGCAAAATATAGTAGTAGGTTTTCACCCTTTTAAACTGGTACAAAACTGACACCTTTATTCAAGGCGTCATGTTTGCAATAACCACAACACAAGCAGTCAAAAAAGCAAAAAAAAAGAAGCAACTCTGATAATGATAATAATATGCACTGTCCTTGAAGTTGATTGGTCCACACCCGAGACGGCTTTCTTTAGAGCCTAGTCCCCATTGGTGTTGGACCAGATGACACCAGAAGGCGTACAACTCAAACACAGTGCAATATCAGAGTATTGAGAGGTCGGGTTAAGCATTTACACTATGAGATCTCTTTTACCAGTGGCAAAATATAGTAGTAGGTTTTTACCCTTTTAAACTGGTACAAAACTGACACCTTTATTCAAGGCATCATGTTTGCAATAACCACAACACAAGTAGTCAAAAAAGTAAACAAAAAGAAGCAACTCTGATAATGATAATAAAAAAGGGTAAAAACCTACTACTATACCTGGCCAGCAAGTTGAAAGTCTACCCAGTGCTGTAGCTTTTGTCAATTTTGTTGCTGTACCGGTGGGGCTGAGGCCATGGACATTACTTCAAGACGATTTCGATCGGCTTGCCAGTCCTTGCTCACGCGATGCCAAAGTCGTCTTTTCATGGCGATCTGATGGTCTGACTCTTGTCAGAAAATGTCACCGCTGCATCTGCGACCGGCTCACATCGGCGATGATCGAGAGCTTCTGTTCGAGGTGATAGTTGACGGCTGTCACTTTTGTGGACGCCCCGTCACCTACCACCTACCCCCCCCCCCGCCTCCTCCCGTCTCGATGCGCAAACTCCTGCAGAAAATTGCGCTCACTTCAGTGAGGATTGCGAGCACTCAAAGGAATGGCGACCCCACCCACCCCTCCACCAGTGATACGTGGCTCAAACAAATCACTCGAGATGCTGGTTTACGGCAGCGAGAGTAGTTTGTACGCATACTGTCGCGAGAGGTCACGCGCGAGATGTATATTTACGCGATCTAACCCCAAAAAAAAAAACCTCTTTTATGGATAGTATTGGTCGCGAAAGCCTACCACGTGCTAAAGTGAAGCGGTCCCACGTCTGGCGCAGCAACGGTCCTTCGCTGACTATGCACGAGGTATTCATCTAATAATGCGGATTCAGCCCTGCGGCACCACAATGCACTCCTTGTGGTTTGGCAATGCCAACCACAGAAGCGGTGACCTGCGCAGAATATTGGGCAAAGACTATATAGGTTGGGCAGAAGACACGAAAAAGAGGATAACAAGTGACCAAAACCATTTGTATCTGCCACGTGAACAAAGGCTCCCCAATACAGACCAGCAATCTCACCTACCCCCGCATGATACTTTCGAACGAAAATTGAGACACGCGCCCTAAAATATTGAAGACGGCATTGTTCAGAAAATATTTCCAAACTTCTCGCCAGCAAGAACTTCCCCGCCGGGAAATCGTTCCACTCCGTTGATGTGCAAAGGTTACCGCCGGTTTGTTAACCCCTTTCCCATTCCGAGCCGTCTGCAAGCTTCAGGTTGTGGGGGGTGTCTCCGTTCAACGCTGAATATCGGAATGCGCAATGGGCTCAGGGTTCATTTAATTCAGAGAGGCGTAGTAGCGCCGTTGTTTTTCAAGACGTTGTTACTCACTGCAGAGAACCGTAGAGACACGACCGCCCCACTCTACGATAGCCAGCGCCAACACTGCCACACGCCCTCCCCCCGCATGGCCTTGTGGGAGCCTCGGTACCGATAAAGCTATTTTCTGGTTAGTTTTAATTGCCTGTTCCGTTCCGATGATGTAGACGTACGTCATCGGAATGGGAAAGGGTTGAAGAGGAATGGGTGTGACATCATTCCACGTTGAATTCAGCAACCAATCACAAGCTAGGGGAATGGGCAAGGCCAATCTGGCTCAGGGCATCGTGACATCACGACACAGTCCATGTCCGGTGAACCAAATTTCAACTATCACATCTTTTTTATTTAAAGCTTTCGTGACTGCAGGGATTCATATTCTTGGTTCTTTCGGTAAAGTCACGTAGAAGGGAAATAATAAAATAATAAAAATATGAAACAATAAAATTCACACGACGTTTCGACTGCAACACAAGCGATCATCATCAGGTGTGAAATCCACAGCAAGAAAAAACCGCCACTTTGTTAAATTTTCTTGCTGTGGATTTCACACCTGATGATAATTGCTTGTGTTGCAGTCGAAACGTCGTGAGAATTTTATTGTTTTGTATTTTTATTATGTTTCCCTTCTACGTGACTTTACCGAAAGAACCAATACTATATATATCACATCTCTCTCACGATCAGGGCAGGTTGAGAAATGTCACCCCTCAAGTGAGAATAAAATGTCACTTGGAAAGAGTCATGAGATACTCCAGAAAAGATGCATCACTGGTGCCCGACGTTGGTATGCGCTTGAATCCGTTGGGACGAACGTTGGGCCCCCGACGTTGAGCCAACGTTACCACGTTTGCTGGGGCATCTCCTTCCTTGAACCGTTCTCTAACGAGGGGTGGATGCATCGGCTGTGCGCAGCCCTGCAGGCGGACTCTTCGTCACGTGACACAATGCCGATAGGTCAAACGGGGATGAAATTGGGGCAGAAGAAAAAAATATCCCTTCAAACCGGTTCACATCTATATCGTCTTCTCCTCCTCCTCCACCTCCTCCTCCTCCACCTCCTCTGCCTCCTCCTCCTCTTTCTCCTTCTTCCGAGTGATTACATTTTTTTTATTTTAAATGTATACGAATTGCCACTTTCCCCGCCTGCCCCCCCCCCCGCCCGAGCGAAAACGATACCGCATAATTGTCTCGCGTGAGAGTGCACGCGGGTACGTTGGACGGGTGCGCGCAGACATGTTAAATTCGCGTGAACATCGGCAATCGACGCGTTTGCACATCTTCATCTCCTGCTTTTTCGTCTTCTTCGTTACGGCTGACGTCGTGTGTAGTCCCGGCGTTTCACGATCTTGTTTGTGGGCACCGCAGATCGCTCGGCCAATACAAATATTTGCACGGGCCACACAACGCCCCTGGTGACCAAACGCATTTCACTCATCTCTATAAATACCACTCACACTAAATGATTCACATTGCCGGAATATTATAGTTTTTTTAAACGTAGCTATCAGGTTTTATTTTTTTAGTGCGGGTGGGAGGGAACATTTAGATCTTCGAGTTAGGGTAGTTTACCTAACTTTTCAATTAAATATCACGAATAAAATATTCATATCTGAAGCAAAAGATATAACTATTTACTATTCTATTTTACCAGGTAAGGCCTACTGAGCAAAATCGCTCTTTTCCAGAAGCGACCTGGCCACACATGACAGTTCAACGAAGTGGCTTATCATGTGCACATTTACAGCAGCCAAATGCTCTGAACACTTGCCGTTGATTCTAAATGTGGAGGGAGAACCCGGAAAAAAAATCCACGTAAAGAATGGGGAGAACACGAAAACTGCAAATATTCAGTTGTTATGGTTTGGATCGAACCCACGACCTCACGTATACCAGGCGAGGTAGTTAACATCTCGCCACAGCGGTGCCCAAACATGGTCATGATATAAACATTGTCGCTTTTTAAATCCTTTATATTAAGTTCACTTGCTTGCTTGCTTGTGCGCTTACGACCGTGCAAATCTTTCGGTCGTTTTTTAACCCACTTCCCGTGATCCAATCGAGCTGACATTTTCCACACATACTCGTTGTGCGTGACAATTTATTTTCGTGAAAAAATTTTTCCATAACTTTACACTTTTTAGGAATTTGTTTTTATATTTAATTACCAATTGCTTAATGGTGGCAGGCAATCATCTGACCCATAGGTGGCAGCCATCTCAAGCCAGAGGACGAGAGGACTCTAGCCGCCACGCATATAAAGGATTTATAGTGAAAAACTTTGTTTTTACGGGTTAATTTTTTAGCGGATCAACCTGCACTTGCATCACAGGCGCTGATGGGCGACCTGGAGGACCGTCGCGGACCACTGCTGGTGGTCCGGAGACCACCCCTTGAGAACCGCCGCTGTAGATCAACAACGAAAGTTACTCACTGAGTTGGCCGAGCCAGATAATTGCGACGGGAGTAGCGGGAGCGGTGAATCGGCGCTGTGACGATGCCTCCTTCATTTGCATTTGTGAATCGGGCACTGGAGCCATTCGTTGTACGTTCCACGGTTCTGTTTTGGCTGCACACCGCCGGAGAGTTTAACATTTTCCATTTTGTGCATCGCTAAGTATCCAGAATCATCTGCGGCCATGGGTCTGTACAGTGGATGCGGTTTTAGGGGTTGCGCCCGTGAGCTTTGTGGAAAAATAGAACCCGGGGAATCTTCTTACATATCTCGATAGCGACAATGGACATTAGTGGTCCTTGTTTTGTAAGAGGCACAATTCCAAATGGAAAATTGGAAAACTAAGGTGGGAATATGAGTCGTGAATTGGGGTGTTTTTTCGCGTTATATCGTACAGGTATGTAACTATAACCCTCCACCACCCGACAGAGCCAATCAAATGAAGTTGTCACATGAGGGCGCCATGGTGCCGAGATGTTAACTCCCTCGCCTGCCATGCAGGATGTCGTGGGTCCGATCCCGACCCTGACGCCTGCTGCTGTATATTTGGAGTTTGCGTGTTTCTCTCTCTCATCATCACGGTGGCTAGGAGATGTTAACTACCTCGCCCGGTATGCAGGAGGTCGTGGGTTCGATCCCGACCCTGACGTCTGCTGTATTTTTGGAGTTTGCGTCTCTCTCTCTCATCATCACGGTGGGCTAGAAGATGTTGACTATCTCGCCTGGTATACAGGAGGTCGTGGGTTCCATGCAGACCCTGACGCCTGCTGTATATTTGGAGTTTGCGTGTCTCTCTCCCGTGGTCGCGAGGATTGTTCTTCGAATTTTTCCCTCCACATTCAGAATCAACATCACGCGTTTAGAGCATTTGGCCGCTGTGATTTTCCACGACCTCCCGCACACCAGGCGAGGGAGTTAACATCTCGCCACCGTGGCGGCATCCCGTTACCACCCCTCCTGCCTCTTCTTCACCTTCCCTCTTAATCCGCTACTCCTGATCGTTGTCCCAACGACTGTGGCAGGGGCAGAGAGCCCAGGTGCCTCCAATCGGTCCCTCCATTTGAGGGTGCATCGCTCCGGGTTCGTTATGTGCTCGTGACCTTGCGTTTCCCTCTTTGATGTCAAGCGCACCGGTGTGTTGGAGAGCAAATCCGCCTGATGAAGCTGGTTGTAATTACTGGCGAAACGTCTGACTCAGATTGTAAATGTTGTGGATTTGCTCTCCAACACACCGGTGTGCTGTACTAGTAACGAATTCTGTGTTTTGATTTAGTGCGCTGATCTTAAAGGTGCATTGAAAAATGTTGATACTCCGACTGATGCTCCTGCTGCTGTGGAGTGACTCATGCAGCCAGCTATGGCTGCAGGGTTTGGTGGTACATGTTGTTCACGTCGTTTATTGTGAAAATTCGGTCACAGTTCCTATGACCACTGTTTCATTGCTTTTATGGCTTTATTTTGGTGATTTTCGAAAAGTTTTTTGGTTTGGCCATGTTTGTTTGTTGTAGTACAGAGTTAGACTGATGGCCTTAATCTAAGTTGTCTTGTGGTTGTTGTTGTTTGACTTGCATCCCACTGGGAGTTTTGCACACAGCGTTGGTATACGGTGCTTTCTCTGCTATATTTTGCTGTCTTTTCTTGGATTTTCTGTTTGCACTCAGTCACATTCACTTTAAGATGTTTTCTTGTTCATGTTTTTGTTTTTTGTTTGTTGCGGTTGCACCCGATTCAAGAGCCGAATGGCTCACAGGGCTACACCTAATACATGAACTTGAATTGGCCACGTTCTGTTAACGTGACTAACCTAACTGATTGGCTGTGTCGGATGGTGGCGGGTTTAACGACACATTTATATTTACGCGATCTAACCCAAAACATATATTACGAATGACATTGGTCGCGAAAGCCTACGTGTAAAATAATAATAAAAAATTACAGAAATATATTTTCACAAAATGATTGATCGCGTAACCTGCGAACTCGCGCGATGAGGGCGGAGGCACGTGATGCGAGGGGTGCCTCTGCGTCGTGAAAGTGTCTGTCCAGCGATGTTAGGTGAACTCCCAAGCGAAGGGTTCCTTCGTGCGTTTTTCGTTGTCCATTCACGCTCTGCAGCGTTCACAGGCGGCGTTACTCGGCACAGCCAACAACACCACTGCCGCGCCGTGTCTCCAGGCATCGTCCCGGAGTTTGTTCTCAAAACTCACGTGACCACCACCAATTCCAAACACCCCGCTATTCGCCACCTAAGTGACGGTGACGTCACCACGGCGCCTGTGCCGGGCTAGGTGCACTTCGAGGCCACGTGACGTGTCGAAGGCCCGCCGGCAGGAGGTCACGGGACAGACCCAGCAGGTGCCGTGGGTCGACTGAGATGACTGGCCGATGCGCCACCACCATCACCATCGTTGCCACTCGCGACTCACGGATGTTTTGATGCCGTCAGCTGTCGTTGGTCAGCAGGGTTGCCACCGTTTGGCGCCGCACAACCAAAAAGGTCCTGGGATCGATTCCCGAGCGGGCCGCCTTGCCGTGGGGGACTTTGCGCGTTCTCCTCTGGATTCTTCAGTTTCCTACCACGGCGCGACAATGAACACACGTTTGTACATGGTGCGAACACAAACGTTCCAACGGCGAAACAACACGTGCTCATTACGCGAATAGTAGCAGCAACATTGCCGCCAGCTCAACAAAAGATAAACTAACTTTGCAGGACGCTCCTGAAAATCAACCTTGAGAATCAAAGAGGCTTTCGTAAACGAGCACAATCATATTATTAATAAATAAAAATAAGACAATTATCTTCACATGATGTTGTCATCATCATTATTATTTCCGCGGGATGCATATCAACAGCACCTCCGATGAGCACGGTTGGCTACGTACGATGCGAACGAAGTTGAAAAAAAATCGGAACTCACTCTTTGTGGTCGTCATCGTCTTCCTCGTCAGCCACCGCACGGCACGGCGCTCCGCGGGGGGTCCCACCTCATCGGCCGACAGTTCCGCGAGAGCCTCCCGGGAAGCTGGGAGCCGGCGACTTCCTCCACTGGAGGAGAACCGTAAACTCCCTGCGAACATTCTTTTTACGTGCGTTTTAGTTCGCTGTTTTTCCCCACCCCCCACCACCTCCTGCTCATAGACTAATACTGCCCATAGACGAACACTGCCCATAGACCCAACACTACCCATAGAGTCAACACTACCCATAGACTAACACTGCCCATAGACTAACACTGCCCATAGACTAACACTGCCCATAGACTAACACTGCCCATAGACTCAACACTACCCATAGACTCAACACTGCCCATAGACTCAACACTGCCCATAGACTCAACACTGCCCATAGACTCAACACTACCCATAGACTCAACACTGCCCATAGACTAACACTGCCCATAGACTCAACACTACCCATAGACTAACACTACCCATAGACTAACACTGCCCATAGACTAACACTGCCCATAGACTAACACTGCCCATAGACTAACACTACCCATAGACTAACACTACCCATAGACTAACACTGCCCATAGACTAACACTGCCCATAGACTAACACTGCCCATAGACTCAACACTACCCATAGACTAACACTACCCATAGACTAACACTGCCCATAGACTAACACTGCCCATAGACTCAACACTACCCATTGACTCAACACTGCTCATAGACTAACACTGACCATAGACTCAACACTGCCCATAGACTAACACTGCCCATAGACTAACACTACCCATAGACTAACACTGCTCATAGACTCTACACTGCCGACAGACTAACACTGTCCATAGACTAACACTGCACATAGACTCACCACTGCCCATAGACTCAACACTGCACCATAGACTCAACACTACCCATAGACTAACACTGCTCATAGACTAACACTGCCCAAAGACCCAACACTGCACCTCCGATTAGCGCGGTTGGCTACGTACGGTGCAAAAGAAGTCCAACACACGTACACATACGTACGAGTAAGCGTGTAAAAACCACACGGCTGGCGAATGATTCCTCTTTGAAGGCTGGCTCCTGATCAGTGCAGCTGACGGATGTGGTGAATCCCACTTCTAAACTAAACAATTTAATTTTTTTATTTTAGCAGGTAAGGCCCCACTGAGCTATGCAGCTGTTTTTTTTTTTGCGAATCGACTTGGCTGTCACAGATGATAAGCTCGACAGAGCTCAACGAAGTGAGCTTATCGATCACGTGGACATTTATAGCAGCCAAAAAACTCCTAAACGCACGGTGTCGATTCTAAACGTGGAGGAAATAAGTATAACCCGTAAAAACAACGTTTTTCACTATAAATCCTTTATATGCGTGGCGGCTAGAGTCCTCTCGTCCTCTGGCTTGAGATGGCTGCCACCTATGGGTCAGATGATTGCATTGCACCATTAAGCAATTGGTAATTAAATATAATATTTTGTCCTAAAAAGTGTAAAATTTTGGAAAAATTGTTTCACGAACATTAATTGTCACGCACAACGAGTCTGTGTGCAAAATGTCGGCTCGATTGGATCACGGGAAGTGGGTTAAAAAACGACCGAAAAATTTTCACGGTCCTAAGCAAGCAAGCGAACTTAATATAAAGGATTTAAAAACCGGAGGACCCGGAGAACAATCCAGGACATGCAACAAACTACAAATACACAGCAGGCGGCAGGGTCGGGATCGAACCGAGAACCTCCTGTATACCAGGCGAGGGAGTTAACATCTCCTAGCTCCCCGCGCCGCCTTTCAAGAGTTGAGAAAGCCCCGGACAAAAGCGCGCGGCTCCTTTAGCGATCGGCTATTACCCCATCAATTAAACAGCGACTTTTAACTGCGCGTGTGATTACTGAAAACTGTAATTACCGAACGCCTTTTTGTTCGCAGTGCACGCGCTCACCGCAGCGGTTCGTGTGCGCCAATGTGCAAGCCGCGTGAACTTCTGTCACAATAAGACCGGTGGGTTATCTTGAAGGAGCGTAAAGAAAGAATAAAAAAAAGCCTCACCTTACCATATTAATAAAAAATTGTGCCGTACTTGGCCCTTCCCCCTCTGCAACCATTATATATACGGAGTGGTAGCTCTTGCAATCTCTCATTTACTTGATACAGCTGTCGTGGCTGTGACGGTTCCACCTGAAGACGGAAGCTTGTGTTGCCTCCGAAATGTCGTGATTTTTATTTTGTTTTACTTTTATTAATTTTAATGTTTTACCTACGTGACTTTACCGAAAAAACCTAAGAATATGAATCCTTGCAGCCACGAAAGCTTCAAATCTAGAATGCGATTGCAGTGTTCGCTACCCGTAAGCCCGCTGTCAAGAAAAATGTGATCGATTACCGTCACTTCATCTTTCAAGATAAGTCGAGGCGTTCTTTAGTCCAGGGGCCAGTGCAGCAATTGTAAGCAACATCTTTAGTGATACCCAGAACCAGAATGTGCATTTATCCGGGAGAAATCCGATGAGCTATGAAATTCTTTTTCACAGATGTCCCATTTATTTACAGCAGAACCCCCTCTTAATGACGGTAATAGGTTCCGGGAAACCGGTCGTTAAGCACGTTAAAGGCTTATTTCGTTTCGCTAGCATCGAAAGTTACCCTTTTTCACCCAAAAAACGTACTTTATAATATTTATAAACAATGCATTTTAAGATAATTGTTTTTTTACCCTTCTATCTGGCAACAAAACTGACACCTTTTTACAAGGAGTCATGTTTGCATAGACCACAATACGCCAAAAGGCGCACTGGTCCCACCCATGTGAGACTAGGCTCTAAGGAAAGTTGTCTTGGGTGTGGACCAATCAACTTCGAGGACAGTGCACATTATCAGAGTTATGTATTTTTTTGCATTACGACTGCAGGTATTGTGGTCTATGCAAACATGACTCCTTGTAAAAAGGTGTCAGTTTTGTTGCCAGATAGAAGGGTAAAAAAACAATTATCATATTTTTACTGGCAAATGAGGTTTCCATGGTGGAATGCATGTTAATTCATAAATATACTAACAAAATCATAAACACATAATATTTAAAGAAACACGGTTAATCAATGCATGAATTAATATTTACTGTACCTACAACAGCCCGTCGTTAACCGGGGAATGTTCGGTAACCGAACACATTGATGTCCCGTAATAGCCTTAACAGAACTGTTGGGGCAAGTGCTGTTAGCGAGTAGCACTTTTGAAGGCCGGCATGGCACACAGGGGATGGGTGGCCAGCACCACGCCCGGCCGAGTTTGGCTCCCTAGTGGCGATGTTTTCACACCGCACCAGGTACTCATTTGAGGCTGAGTCGACCTAGGAGAGGTCCAGGACCGGTTCAATTAATCGTCACTGGTGTTGGTGACCGTGAGCGAGAATTGAACTCGGGTCGCTGGGTTCGTAGCGCACCAACCACTACGCTACCGCTCCCCACACGAGCGCTGTTATTCCCTCTACACATCACAAAATAGTACACGGGCCTCTAATTCCTCATAGCGTAAGTACTTCAGTAATAACCGGCAGGGCATGGGAACTCACGCACCCACACACACACGATCTCAGGGATTTGTGCCTTAGCTTTTGCCATTTACACAGCATTTCCCCATGTAATTGGCTCTCCTTGAAAAAGCTATGATTATTTGCTCTGCCCCTCTGCGTTTTATTTTCGCGTGGATAGCCCTTGGCCCTGTCGTAAGTATGCCACGGTTTAATAGACCCAGCCGTGCACCAGAGATATCTGAATCTGCGTTTTATACTGGAGGATTCCGATGAGCTAATAAACTTTTTCCACAGATTTCTAGTCGGGGCAGGGGTCAGAAACTTAGGGCAACAAATAATAATAAAAGAACACATGATGGGCGTGCAAAAAATATAGGAAAGGTAAGAAAATCATAAAAAAAAACGAAAACTAAACTTTCTTTTTGTAACCAGGTAAAGCTCGCTGAGCTATGTTTAGCTTCTTTTTCAGAAGCGACCTGGCCACAAACGATTACTCAACGAAGCGGCTTGTCATCGCGTAGACATTTATAGTAGAAGCCAAATTATCTAAAAAAAATCTGAACCAGTTCAGATATAACGAATAACGCCAAAGATATATACAGTTCGAAAATTGGCAATTCAAACACATTTCAGATTTCACTAAAAACCATTATAATGATCTAGAAATTACAAAACCAAAATCCAATAAAGATTCCTTTCACTGGTTTAAGCAACATCTCACCTCAAACATGTGCAGGATGGTTCAGATGTCTCGTGACCTCCGATTAATTGACCCTGAATATTTTGTTTTTCCTTTGCACTTAAATTTCTGTTTTGAATTAAACGTACTTTTTAAAAAAGCCATTAGGTTTTGATAGAGTTAAATTGGGGTCACGAGACATCTGGGACCACCCTGTACATTTCTTGATGGACTTGTCATCAAAGACACGATGGGAGGCGGGACAGAGACCAACAGAGACAGACAGACGTGAACTTCCGTGGTAAACTGGACTCCCGTGGTGGACCGGACTTCCATGGCGGACCGGACTTCCATGGTAATCCGGACTTCCATGGTAAACTGGACTCCCATGGTAAACTGGACTTCCATGGTGAACTGAACTCCCATGGTAATCCGGACTTCCATGGTAAACTGGACTCCCATGGTAAACTGGACTTCCATGGTGGACCGGACTTCTATGGTGAACCGGGCTCCCATGGTAAACCTGACTTCCATGGTGAACTGGACTTCCATGGTGAACTGAACTCCCATGGTAAGCTGGACTCCTATGGTAAACTGGACTCCCATGGTAAACTGGACTTCCATTGTGAACTTGACTTCCATCGTGAACTGAATTTCCATGGTAAACTGGACTCCCATGGTAAGCCGAACTCCCATGGTAAACTGGACTCCTATGGTAAACTGGACTCCCATGGTAAACTGGACTTCCATTGTGAACTTGACTTCCATCGTAAACTGAATTTCCATGGTAAACTGGACTCCCATGGTAAACTGGACTCCCATGGTGAACTGGACTCCCATTGTGAACTCGACTCCCACGGCAAACTGGACGACTTCCACGGTCGTGGGTTGACAACCAAAATAACAAGAAGAGACATTTTTTGTTTTCCAATTTCCAGAGCCGCCACTGCAGTCCCTTAAAGAGGCACCGCACGCCCCACGCGGCTCCGTATCCGCTGGCCGACGACCCCCTGGGCGAGAGTCGTGGCGAGCTGCCTTCCGAAGCGGTCAGTTTAACACGTCGTCGTCGGAGGCTTTCGCGACCAATATTATCCATAGGACGTTTTTTTGGGAGGGGGTGGTTAGATCGCGTAAATATAAGTGTGTCGTGAATCCCGCCACCACCCGACGCAGCCAATTATTAAAGGCTTAAATCTTGACTTAAAGCAGGAATTCATATTCTTTGGGGCTTTCGGTAAAGTCACGTAGATAGGTTCAAAAAAAAATAACAAAAAAATACTGTTTTTAAATGTATTTATTATTTATTTTTCTTTGAACCTATCTACGCGACTTTACCGAAAGACCCAAAGAATATTAAAGGCTTGTCACGTAAAAAACGTGCCCAAATTTCGATGTAAAGCTTTCGTGACTGCAGGGATTCATATTATAACGACATGCCTCGGACCGCATCCGTGAACACAAAGCAGACCTAAAACACGGTAGGACCAACACCTCAGCCGTGGCAGACCACTGTTATAATTCAGTGGGCTCACATGACATTGACTTCTCTAAGACGGAGGTTCTCTGCAAGCCATCTGACTACCATGAGAGATTCGTTAATGAGGCTATCCACATATACAAACACTGAGAGAATTTCAACCGAGAAAATTGATTCTGGCTTAGCAATCATTGGAAGGATTTGATAAACCATTTCGGGTCTTAATTGATTGTGTTCACGCTTACAGTGACTTTCAGACCGCATTCCATTCTCTTTCTCTCACCCCTCCTCCGTTCCGAGCATCGATGGACTCGTCCGTCTGAACGACCGCCAGTTGCTGTCTGTGGTACTGACGTTAAGAAAAAAAACGCCACTTTTTACAAATTTTCTTGCTGTGGGTTTTACACCTGATGATGATTGCTTCTGTTGCAATCGAAACGTCGTGATAATGTTATTGTTTAATTTGTATTATTTCCCTTCTACGTGACTTTACCGAAAGAACCAAGAATATGAAAACGTGCCCAATTCGTTGCTAGTTCAACACACCGGTGTGTTGGAGAGTGAAACCCACAACGTTTACAATTCCGAGTACGTGAAAATGTCTATTCAGAACCAATCAGTTTTAATGTTTTAACCCATTCACAGGGTGGCCCCTGGTGTCGGCACCACATGAGAAGCAGATGTCATCAAGAGCAACTTCTGATTCGAGCACGAGTATCTTGTCAAAATTTTAAACAATATTCACGATAACTATTCCTTAATGATGTTTAAACACGTTTTTTTGAGACATCTCCTTTACCAGTGGCAAAATATAGTAACAGGTTTTTACCCTTTGAACTGGTACAAAAACTGACACCTTCATACAAAGCATCATGTTTGCAATAACCACAACACAAGCAGTCAAAATGCAAACAAAACCCGAGCTCTCAATACTCGGATAGTGCGCTGTTTTTGAGTTGTACGCCTTTTGGCGTCATCTGGTCCAACACCATGTGAGACTAGGCTCTAAGAAAAGCTGTCTCGGGTGTGGACCAATCAACTTCAAGGACAGTGCATATCATTAGCATCATCAGAGTTGTTTCTTTTTGTTTGCATTTTGACTGCTTGTGTTGTTATTGCAAACATGATGCCTGGTGTAATAAAGGTGTCAGTTTTTGTACCAGTTGAAAGGGTAAAAACCTATTACTACGTTTTTTTGCTTGTAAAACCCAGGAAATGCCACAAAAATAATTCGCAGCCTCTCAAAGCGAATTGACTGCATGACAAAATTAGTTTTAATAACATTTGTAATGTGGGTGTGTTGATGAAAAGACCCGCTTCTAATTTGGAGGTCACAGCACGGGCTGCCCTCAAGACTGCTTCTGCTGCTGTGAGGAGTCACGTGACGCGGCTGCCGCTCAGTGACGACAGCAAACAGGGAAACCTTAAAAACGCCGCTTCCAAAGGCGAGATGGCCGAGGCGAACGACTGGTGGCAAGTGTGAAGAGCTAGCAAAACGTCACGCCGGAATTCAAAGTGGTTGGGGGTGTTCTGTTTTGTTGTTGTTCTTCTGCCTGCTGTCCAAACGCACCCCGTGATGAAGACGGACGTCCCCTGCCCAGTTTGGCGTTTCCCACACGGTTCCCAAAACCGGTTCACGATCTCGTTCTTTGAAGCCGCGGTTGGCAAGATGTTGACTCCCTCGCCTGGTATGCAGGAGGTCGTGGAGTCGATCACGACCCTGACGCCTGCTGTATATTTGGGGCGTGCGTGTCTCTCTCTTTCTCTTTCTCCCCGTGGTCGCGTGGATTTTTCTCGCCGGTCCTCCGGTTTTTCCCTCCACGTTTAGAACCAAAGTGCGTTTTAAAAGAGTATTTGGCTGCTAGAAATTTCCCCGTGATAAGTCACTTCTCGTTGGGTTTTCGTTCGTGGCTCGGCCGCTTCTGCAAGATAGCTACATAGCTCAGTAGTGCCTTGCCTTTTCAAATAAAATACGTTTAGTTGTTTAGTTTTTAGAATCTTTTACAGAATTTACATTTACGTACAAATTTCTTCTCGAGCTCCGCCCACTTACCCTTGGGTTGAGCCCACCAAAATCCGATGTAAATTCTTGTTGCAGCAGCTCACACCTGATGACGGTTGCTTGTGTTGCGATCGAAACGTCGTGGTCTTTTATTTTTTCTACCCACGTGACTTTACCGAAAGAACCAAAGAGTATGGATTCCTGTAGTCACGAAAGCTTCAAATCTAATTTTTTTAATCTTGTTGCAAATTATTTCAATAAAGAAAAAAGGTTGGCAGCGATCGATTGAATCATTCTGCAACGTAAAAGCACTTTACTTCGGTGCCAACATTTTTGGCTTCCCGATACCGGATGTATTATGATGGTGTTAGAGAAAACCCATAACTCATAATCAACGTTTTTGGGTTTAGATCGCGTTATTTATAAATGTGTCGTAACCCTCCACCACCCGACACGGCCAATCAGTAAAAAAGTGTCACGTTGACAAAGGACAAATAGTTCACTGCTTTAGCCCACCGGTGTGTTGAAGTGTGAAACCACAACATTTACAATTTGAGTACGACGTTTCGCTGTGGTTTCACGCTTCAACACACCGGTGGGCTAAAGCAGTGAACTATTTGTCTTTTGTCAACGTGACACTTTTTTGCTGATTGGCCGTGTCGGGTGGTGGAGGGTTACAACACATTTATAAATAACGCGATCTAAACCCAAAAACGTTGATTATGAATAATATTGGTCGCGAAAGCCTACGTGTTAAACTGAAAAACCCATAACTACTACATAAAAACACCAACAACAGCAAAGCATCGTGAAGTGCACGAGCATCGCTTGCACCACCACCATCACTATTCCAGCGAATTCTATAGCCGATGATTAATACAAAAAACGTCAAATGTCCATACAAAAAAAAAACCTCCCGTGTTTCGCTTTTAGCTCGAAATATTTTTTTATTTTTTTCCACGGTGGACCTAAGACGAGAATGAAGCCAAACCAAACCGATGCTCTTCTCCGTGAAACGGCGACAGTTTTTTATTGCCCTCCTTCTCCCTCCTCTTCCCTACTCCTCCTCCCTCCCTCCTCCCTCCTCCTCCCTACCCCCTCCTCCCTCCCTCCTCCTCCCTACCCCCTCCACCCTCCCCCTCCACCCTCCTCCTCCCTCCCTCCCTCCTCCTCCCGACCCCCTCCTCCCTCCCTCCTCCTCCCTCCCCCTCCTCCCTCCCTCCTCCTCCCTACCCCCTCCTCCCTCCCTCCTCCTCCCTCCCTCCTCCTCCCTCCCCCTCCTCCCTCCCTCCTCCTCCCTCCCCCTCCTCCCTCCTCCTCCCTCCCTCCCTCCTCCTCCCGACCCCCTCCTCCCTCCCTCCTCCTCCCTACCCCCTCCACCCTCCCACCCCCTCCCTCCTCCCTCATACCCCCTCCTCCCTCCCTCCTCCTTCCCTCCTCCCTTCCCCCTCCTCCCTCTCTCCTCCTCCCTCCTCCTCCTCCCTACCCCCTCCTCCTCCATCCCTCCTCCTCCCTCCCTCCTCCTCCCTCCTCCTCCCTACCCCCTCCACCCTCCCTCCTCCTCCCTCCTCCCTCATACCCCTCCTCCCTCCTCCTCCCTTCTGTTGTATGTGTTGGGTTATGAAATTTTGATAAAAATAATAAAAATAAATAAATTTCCGAAAAATGCGCAAATCGCATTAAGTATGTTAATGTATGTATTAACATGCATAAATTATGATAATGCGTGTAATTATATGCATAAATTATGATAATCGCGGAGATAATCGTAGTAATTTATGCGGATGCTTGCGATTATGTTAATGTGTGCAGTTGTGATAATTAGCTTAGCTTCGTTTATCCAGTGTTATATCAATCAGGATAACACGATTATCATCGATTAAACGTTTACTGATTATCTTAGTGTGTTTATGTTATTTTAGGTCTCCATTTTCATATCTCATCACAGGATACAGTTATCAAGAATAAGATAGTTTTGCATGGACTTGGAAAGAAGCACTCGAACAGTTGGTGTTAAGCAATTTTATTCTAAACAAGCACATGACACTCTCTTATCCGAAAGCAAGTATACGTCAATAAATTCATGGGTAAGATTATGCGATTAACGAAAATGAATGACTAAAAATACTTCTTCATTGGCGTGATTATGCAGTTAACGAAAATTAATGACTAAAACATTTCTTATTCATGTAACTCGACGGCAGCAACTGCATTGCACGATCAGTTGATATTGAACGCACCACCTCGAAATGGCAACCCTTTTTGAAACGCAAAGACAATTTTTTTTTTTAAAGTCTTATTCGTGTGCGTGCTGTGTGTGCGTTGTCCCCTTGTAATATTAATTAATTCTTAGAGCCGGGAGTTGTGTCATTAGCTTGTGTGGTGTGGGAGGATACGAACAGCGGCCAGAAGTTTTCTCTGGGTTGGGCGTGGCCGCCGCTCTGCTCCTGCTGCTCCCTCGCTCGGCGTGTCTCGGCTTGTGCGCTCTCTCTCTCTCCACTGCTGGACGACGAGTTGGCACGACGCTCGGTGACGCCCGGTGACGTCCGAGTCGTGCTGCTCTTGCGCTCTCTCTCCCTCTACTGCTAGATGACGAGTTGGCACGACGCTCGGTGACGCCCGGTGACGTCCGAGTCGTGCTGCTCTTGCGCTCTCTCTCCCTCTACTGCTAGATGACGAGTTGGCACGATGCTGTCCTTGAAGATGCTCGGTCGCTCGTGTCGCTCGGTGTCGCTCGGTGGCGCTCGGTGGCGCTCGGTGTCGCTCGGTGGCGCTCGGTGGCGCTCGGTGGCGCTCGGTGGCGCTCGGTGGCGCTCGGTGGCGCTCGGTGGCGCTCGGTGGCGCTCGGTGGCGCTCTCTGCTGGCGCTCTCCTTCTCTTTCTCCCGGCTGATTGTTCGTTAGCGCAACTCCAGCTGCAGCTGTTGGCATTCGCTCTCAAAATTTATAATTGTATTTGCACACCTCTTAGCCGACTGTGAAAACTTAGTACAATCAATGTATCGCAATCCTTGACTTTGCGAGCAACTCAACACATCAGGATAACTGTAGAAGAAAACTTTCAGCGATACTCTCTCGGCTCATGCCGACACCTCGTCCCTCCTCTTTGCGAGACACGACACCCATGGTTGGTGTCGGTGCCTGCTGGCAAGCTTCTGCCCCAACTCCCTCACGAGCCTCCCTCACAAAGCTGCGTCGCAAGCCGAGTTGCGAGACTGAGCACGACTCGACCCAGACTGCTCTCAGGCGGTCACTTTAACGAAGTCTCGTCGTCCCATCTCTTCTCGAGGCACGACTGCCACACCTCCCTTGCGAGCCCCGTCGCAACGCTGAGCGCGACTCGGACTAACTGCTCTCAGAATGTCACCTTAACGACCCCTCGTCGTCCCATCTCTCCTCGAGGCACGATCTGCCCCAGCTCTCTTGCGAGCCCTGTCGCAACGCTGCGTCGCAAGCCGAGTTGCGAGACTGAGCACGACTCGGACAGACTGCTCTCAGGCTGCCACTTTAACGATGTCTCGTCGTCCCATCTCTCCTCGAGGCACGAATGCCACAGCTCCCTTGCGTGCCCCGTCGCAACGCTGAGCTCGACTCGGACAGACTGCTTGTTCGCTGTGTGCTTGTGCTTAACTCAAAACGTGACTCCCCTCTCTGCGCATTCCTTGCGAGCGGGCAACAAAACACAAACAGAGCGAGAAGAAGCAGACACCCCCGCGACCCCTCCTCGCGACCTTTTCTAACCCTCCAAGTATTCATGGGCCATCTGTTTGTGCCGGACCGTTGGAGACAAAGGTGGCTGAGGAGATTTTTGCTATACATTTATGTGGTCCTGTGTGTTACATTTATTCTTGAGTTATATTTTAATGTCCTGAGGTTAAGTGCAACTAAGTTTCCACTTACGCTTCCTTAACTGTTGGAATTCGTAATTATTATTTTTTTTGGTCAGGTAGATAGAAACATACAATACAAAAATAATATATATATATATACGGTGAATACGAGGAATACAAGGGAATTACTAATAAAAAGCCCCTATTGTTTGTTGGTTCATTCTTTTTGTTAAGTTTCTACTTTTCGGTACAGAAACAGTATAAGGAAAACGCGAGTTGTAAAAGTTGTTTTTCTCTGCTCTGCACCCTATCAGTGCATCTCAAGATGTCTTGGGAGGTCAGGCCATCGATCTTTGTCCATCTGGATGTCTCTGACCTCTCTGTGACCGACTTCTTACCAGTTTAATGCCCGTTTCACAGATTCCTGGTGTGCTTGTAGTGGGTTGTTTTCATTATTTAATTTAAATATATATATATAGATATAAAAAAAATGTGTTAATTATTCTTAATATTAATAACGGAAAACAGGGCATAGATACAACACTTCCCCCTCCTCCCTCCTCCTCCCTCCCTCCTCCCTCCCTCCTCCCTCCCTCCTCCTCCCTCCCCCCTCCCCCCTCCTCCCTCCTCCTCCTCCCTCCCTCCCTCCCTCCTCCTCCCTCCCTCCTCCTCCCTGCCCCTCCCCCTCCTCACTCCCTCCCTCCTCCCCGTTTTCGGACACGTCTCAAGTGCTTCGCTTTGAACCCCCCCCCCCCCGAGGAGATCCATTTCGGCGAGCTCAAGCAAGGAAGGGAAGGTTAACTTCGCCCGACGACAGAAGGCACGGTGGTGGGGGGGGGGGGGTTAGAGAATGGAAGAAACGAACGCGCAAATGGAGCCATGGGTGGAACAACATCGGGTTGGAGGCATCATGTCAGTTTATTACAGCCCAGTCAGAGTAGAAACAAGCATCGGTTAGACATTCAATGTTACGTTACGTAGCGTAACTTGCACCCCCCAAACACGTTAACATGCATAAGGTCATCATTTTTCTATTGCTTATATTCTTTTTTTTAATTACCGTATATCAGTTGTTTAATAATATTTACAGATACATGTTAACAACAAGTCAATTTGATTACTTTTACAGTATATGTTTTTATTTTTTAGTCCCACTGAATATTCACTTTTTTTTACGTTCAATTAGAAATGAGAAAAAAAAATCGCCACCGCTTTGAAACTAGACGCATTGCATCGATAAGGTGTTGCTGCATAGGCATTTATCATACGGTTAAGCTAAGTCATAGCATTTGCATAACTGCAGTATGACGAGAGTGTATCAACTGTACAAGAAGGTAACAAATGGCTGCAAACGAGAATAAAAAAAACAAAAAACACAATTCACAGCAGATGCGTTTCCACCAGAGGTATCTGTACCACGGCGCATGCTACAAAACAAGGTTGTGCCCAGCTTACAGCAACACAAACTATTTGTTTGGTGTCACAGACGTCCATAATGTGGATTAGGAGTTTAATGGGAATTGGGGTTTTTTTATCTCGTAATCGTCCGTGATATCTAGCGATGGTAGATTATTATGATTATGATTAATATTCGTATTTGCCACGGCAGATTTCACTTGTTTTTGGCGGCTCTGGTAAAACGCACACGGCTGGAAACCATTGAATCGAGACAAAACAGCAGGTCTGGAGAGCTTTTTTTGTTTTACAAAGTGCTAATGTTTTTTCTTTATCAAGTAAATATATATGACCTCTATCTTCCCTATTATATTTTTCTTACAAGTGGGGAAATTAAATATTGTGGACTTTTGATCATTCAAATGTTACTTTTCGCACCGCCCAAGGTGTCTTGGCAACGGGCATTTGTATTCGAGTTGATCCGATCGTGATTGTGGTTTCAACACTGATGCATTGACATATACCACGGCGCACCGAGGCAAAACGATATTTACATTTGGTACTCTCTGCTTTGATGTTTCTTCACGTCACTTAGAACATCACTACCAAATACTCTTCTTCTTTTTACACAATTGCCACGCGCACTGTAACAATACTACGAACGTGTACTTGAAGGCGTTCTTGTGCTGACCATAGCCCATTCGTAGAGACCAATCGACGCCAAGATCACGTGAGATGAAACGATGCGGGGTTTGTTTATTTTGTTGTTGTTCTTGTTGTTGTTGTTGTACCACAGTGCCATGATAAATAAAGAGCTCGTAATCAACGTTTTTGGGTTTAGATCGCGTTATTTATAAATGTGTCGTAACCCTCCACCACCCGACACGGCCAATCAGTAAAAAAGTGTCACGTTGACAAAGGACAATTAGTTCACTGCTTTAGCCCACCGGTGTGTTGAAGCGTGAAACCACAACATTTACAATTTGAGTAGTACGACGTTTCGCTGGTAATTGCATCCAGCATCATCGGGCAATTCGCCAGAATGTGACACTTTTTTACTGATTGGCCGTGTCGGGTGGTGGAGGGTTACGACACATTTATAAATAACGCGATCTAAACCCAAAAACGTTGATTATGAATAATATTAGTCGCGAAAGCCTACGTGTTAATAAAGAGCTCGTTAAAAAAATAAAACTAACCTTCGAAACCACGCAACGTGTTTATTACATCGTTACACGTTACAATTGCGTATGCACCGTGTGAATGAGTCCCAACGCGGCACTGATCAGACGATGAAGTATGGTCATTTTAACCCCCACGACCGGACATGGCGTTCGGGGGGGGGGGGGGGGGGCTTTATCAAGCGTTGTATTTTCGACAAACAGCTGAAAGTTATTGTGTAGAGTGGAGCTGTTTTTAACTTAACTTCAAAATCACCGTCCATATCCACTTGAGTGTTGGATTATCCGACGGTGAATTAACAAACGATCTCTGTGAGACATCTCCTTTACCAGTGGCAAAATATAGTAGCAAGTTTTTACCTTTTAAACTGGTACAAAACTGTCACCTTTATACAAGGCATCATGTTTGCAATAACCACAACACAAGCAGTCAAAATGCAAACAAAAAGAAACTCTGATAATGATAATAATATTCAAGGACAGTGCATATTATTATCATTATCAGAGTTTATTTTTGTTTGCATTTTGACTGCTTGTGTTGTGGTTATTGTAAACATGATGCCTTGTATAAAGGTGTCAGTTTTGTACCAGTTTAAAGGGTAAAAACTTGCTACTAAACGATCTCTGTCCGATATCCCTCTTTTCAATTTCACATGAGACCACACACAGTTTGAGAGCAAAGGCCTTCACGCCATGAATAACATTAATAACAATAAAAATAAATAAAAACAAGACAGTGTCATAATTTCGATTTAAAGCTTTCGTGACTGCAGGGATTCATCTTCTTGGTTCTGTCGGTAAAGTCACGTAGAAGGGAAATAATAAAATAATAAAAATAAAACATAATAAAATAATATTATATTATTCTTTTATTATTTCCCTTCTACGTGACTTTACCGAAAGAACCAAGAAGACAGTGTCATCTTTCATCCAAAACGAGAACCATCGGAGACCTCTTTTTTTTGTTCTACAAAGTGAGGCCAGTCGGTGATTGGGTCTCACAATGCAGATCGAACAGATATGGCAACGCTTAAGAGTTCACGGGGAACCATCCGATATATACCTGCCACTGAGCATGATTATTTAAAAAGACAAAAAAAATGTCACACCGACAAGTTTCGCAAAAACCCGTGACCCACAATCGCACGGCATGAGCCCCATACAATCCTATCAGGCCCACATCTCACCATCCTCCACCGATGGATCATAAGAGCAAGCCCCCCCCCCCGCCCCTATATGCCTATGGGGTGGAGCAAACCCACGCACCACATCCTAGAAGTCTTCTCAATCCACAAAACACCCTCAACACAGCAGGACCGGGCAGCAACCGCTCCGCTTAGGGACTTTGCATTCGCTGAATAGAAATCCTATCAGACAGAAAGCTAAGCGAGAGTTCAGCCTGGATAGTGCTTGGGATGGGTAACCCCCTCCAAACCCCCACCCATGCACCGAATACTGGTGTAGTGGGTACGGTGCAGAGTAGAGGTCAGTGGAGGAAAAAAAAACACTCAAATCTGGCTGTCGCCTGATGAAGCTGGTTGTAATTACTAGCAAAACGTCGTACTCAGATTGTAAATGTTGTGGCTTGGCTCTCCAACACACCGGTGTGCTGTACTAGTGACGAATAGGCTACGTTCTGTTTACGTGACAACCCTTACTAGTTGGCTGTGTCGGGTGGTGGTGGGTTTTAACGACACGTTTATATATTTACGCGATCTAACCCCCAAAATAAAAACCTATATCATGGACAAAACCCACTGTTGTTCTGTTACCCTCTACGCCTTCACCTACCCCGCACTGCACCATCACGGTGAAGTATGGTCAGATGACGCTCACTGCCTGCGTGGCACGGATTGACTCACAGGCTGTAGTAGGTGGGCGTATTCACCCATATGTATCAATGCTCTATATGGTACTGTGCGTAGTAATGTGTATACTCTTAGTTCTTTCGGTAAAGTCACGTCGGTAAAGAAAATGAAAATAAAATAAAGGTAAAAATAAATCAATTAAATCTAGAATGTAGTAATGTGGTCAAATCTTTGAGTCGTGTATCTGAACAAGAGTTGCAAATCAATGAGGAATGTATTGGCACTGCAGTCTATGGTAAGAGATGGTAATAGACAGAAAATTCGTTTGATAATGCAGGGCAAAATACCAAAAAAAAGCAATTCGTATTGGTACTCTTTGTTTTTTTCGGTAAAGTCACGTAGGTATTTTTTTTTAATGTCATAACTCTGACCACGACCAATACGAATTCTATATTTGAAGTTTTCGTGACTGCAAGGATTCATACTCTTTTGTTTTTTCGGTAAAGTCGCGTAGGTGTGTCACGTAGGTGTGACTTTACCGAAAAAAACAAAGAGTATGAATCCTTGCAGTCACGAAAACTTCAAATCTAGAATTCATATTGGTCGTGGTCAGAGTTATGAAATTGATCAAAGTAAAATTGAACATGCGTAGGTCTTCTGTGACCAACAGAAGGATTCACAATTGAAAATGTGTTTGGCCAGATCGCCACGCGAGTAGATCAAATGTGTTGTAAAACCCTCCTCCACCCCGACGGAGCCAATGACATTGAAAGTTAAATTTCGATTTAAAGCTTTCGTGACTGCAGGGATTCATATTCTTGGTTCTTTCGGTAAAGTCACGTAGAAGGGAAGTAATAAAATAATAAAAATAAAACACAATAAAATAATTCTCACGACGTTTCGGGCACAACGCAAGCAGCCATTCAGACTCTGTCGCCTCGACGGACCTGGTTTTCACCTGAGGACGGCTGCTTGCGTTGTGGCCGAAACGTCGTGAGAATTATTTTATTGTGTTTTATTTTTATTACTTTATTACTTCCCTTCTACGTGACTTTACCGAAAGAACCAAGAAGACATTGAAAGTTGTCGCGCGACGGACAGACGGGGAAGAGCGTTACTACCGCTTTGGCAGGGCACCGCGGCACGATCCGCGTCAACGTTTAACACTTCGGGAAAAGGTGTAACGCTTTTTTATTACACGCTTTAATTTAACTCACTCCGTCTGTTGTCGTATCCTCAAAAAATATTTCTAATTAAATTCTTACCCACTTCCCAATGTCGTAGCGACTGCAAACTTGGAATACTTACGTCATACCGATGACAAGACTATATTATATTAGTACAAATTAAAAATATATATTTTAAACATTTTACACGCTATTTTTTTAACTCACTGTCTGTTGTATCCTCAAATCTTGTAACTCAATTTCAACCGTCTTCCCAATGTCGTATCGACTGCAAACTTGGAATACTTATGTCATACCGATGACAATACTATATTCTATCATTGAAAATTAAAAATATATACTTTAAAACAATATTTTTCACGGCTCAAATTGTCCACGCTCAACTCACGTTGCCTGTCAATCACCACGTGGTCCCTTACGTCACGGCAAGCCTCGGGGAGCCACGCCCAGGGGCGGGGGATGTGGAAGGAGGGGAGGGGCGATGGGGGAAGGGGGCAGGGGGAGGGGCAGCTCGGACAGGACATTTCATTAAAGCGTGTTTAAAAAAAAAAGTATTTTTAATTTTTTAACCACGCGATACACAGAAGGGTGCCACAAAGCAGGCGTGAAGATGCTGGTGACATTACATGCTTGATGTCGCGAGGTACAGGATGGGTGGTACCGTTCTCCGAGTGAAACGTCGCATGCGTCATTCCGGGAACGTTTAATCTCGAACAAACCAAATGCTGCCTCACGGCAGATGCTAAAATGACGCGATATTATTCTCTTTGGTTCTTTCGGTAAGGTCACGTAGGTAGGAAAATAATGGATCGCGACGTTTCGATCGCAACACAAGCAATCGTCAGCCACAGCAAGAAAAAACTGCTGTGGTTGTCCCACCTGATGACGATTGCTTGTGTTGCGATCGAAACGTCGTGATCTATTATTTTTCTACCTACGTGACTTTACCGAAAGAACAAAAGAGTGTGAATTTCTGCATTCACCGAAAGCTTCAAATCAAGATATACGATATTATACGTTTAGATTGCTTGTATCGTTACAGTATTCGATATTTACAAAGTACAGTTTTACCCAGATGTGAGGTAGATAATGCATGACAGACGTGGGCAAATATAAATGTGCAGATGACAGCGAAATTAGTTGTCAGTTCAAAATAACTCAAAAATTATGTATTAGCGTCTAAGTCGATGTGTTTCTATGTGTGTGGGTCAATGTCTGTGTGTAAGTCCATGTGTGTATCTGCCTTTTTCACCCGGGCACCGCCGGGTACTTACCGCTAGTTAATTATAAATGAAACCAAATTAGGCTCCAGTTAAGTAAAATTCATGTTTTTGATATAATATTCCATTTTCAGGCCAGATTAAGAGTTGAATCACCTACATTTAGTTTGTTGCGGTTGCACCCGACTTAAGAGACGCATGGCTTACAGGGCTATACCAAATAAATGAAACTTGAAACATTTATGATTCATTCGCTATGCTTACATAACCCCCCTTTCACTCGTATCAGCAGCCAGGGTGGAATATTACATTTCTGGAGAAATGTGGGTTTTTTTTCTTCTTCAGACTTTTGGGATTTTAGATCGCCATTTTTACATGTCACATTTCAAATGGATAAGATATTGCGAGGACAACGCATAATTTATACGATTAACAACATGTGGCATTCACCAGAGCTGGAATTAAATCTTACACGCCAGTGACAAACATAAACATGCAGCATTGAAATCATCTTGATAGTGGCACTGATCAGTGCCACTATCAAGATGATGATGTGAAAGGTGTCTATTTAGTGTTTGAATATCTTAACAGCTGCAATTCTTCCCAGAAAGGGGTTAAGCCTATTTTCTTTGCACATACTGTAGGGTTATTATAGTTAATTTAACAAATCACGTGGGTCATTTCATTTCACGTTTTTTGTGTTTAAATGTTCATCAATTCTCATTAATGCACGCATGAATTCTCTTTTGAAACGAATTTAGGACTTTTGTTTTAAGGGTTACAGATGTCATCTTTGATACGTTCATCGATTGTGTTTGTCTAAATTCATTCGGGGCTCTTGATCGAGTTTTTAAACAACGGATTTGAGAGAATAAGCCATCAAAATGTTTTCATGCCAGTGTTAGAATAAATGAAATCTCCCAATTCAAGTCAAGTCGATTTCATTTTTGCTTTTCTGCCACAAATCCGGCACTCAAGGCGCCAGAATGTGTCCTGACTTCTGGGCCACCCTGTGCAACGCAGATCTTGCATGAGTGCACTTGAGGTGCTTTGCAAATCACCCCCTCCCCTCCTCCCACAGGATTAGCATGTTGATATTTAGTTTTGGTGTCCTGGGCTATAGATTATGAGCTGTACATATCTCAGTGCCACGTCTCCCCGGTTCCTTCTGGACGAAATGACCCTGCTGAGTGAGAAATAACGATTAAGGCCACCACCATCATCATCATCATCGACCAGGCGACCGTCAATCAACAATCAACGATCTCCCGGTCTCTAGAGGAATAACGACTCACCCATCCATCCTCACGCCAACGCTCACTCAACCACTCCTCACCCAGCCACCAGAGTGGGAAGATGGCAACAGCCTTCACAAGGCCCACTCTGACTTAAAGCTTTCGTGACTGCAGGAATTCATATTCTTTGGGTCTTTCAGTAAAGTCACGTAGATAGGTTCAAAGAAAATAACAATAACTACGACGTTTCGATCGCAATACACGCGGTCGGCATCCTGATGATATCTTCTTTGAACCTATCTACGTGACTTTACCGAATGACCCAAAGAATAAGACCCACTCTGTTGATCAAGATTGAACCACAGATTACTCGCATAAAATAAACAATTGCCGGCATACAAAACTGAGTTTCCGCGGTCGTCATCCTGATGACATCTTCTTTGAGCCTATCTACGTGACTTTACCAAATGACCCAAAGAATAAGACCCACTCTGTTGAGTGAGAAATCACGAATCTGGCCACCATCAACCCAGTGACCATCGACCAGCAATCTCCCGGCCTTCAGAGCAACAACGGCTCACCAATCCACCCTTACTGCTCACCCACCCTCACTCAACCACTCCTCACCCATCCACCAGAGTGGGAAGATGGCAACAGCCTTCACAAGGCCCACTCTACACCATTGGAACCTCATTTGCCAGTAAAAATATGATTTGTTTTTTACTCTTCTATCTGGCAACAAAACTGACACCTTTTTTACAAGGAGTCATGTTTACATGGACTACAATACCTGCAGTCATAATGCAAACAAAAAAACATAACTCTGATAATGTGCACTGTCCTTGAAGTTGATTGGTCCACACCCGAGACAGCTTTCCTTAGAGCCTAGTCTCACATGGTGTTGGACCAGATGACGCCAAAAGGCGCACGTGTCTTTACTGGCAAATGAGGTTCCAATGGTGTAAATGCTTACCCCGAGCTCTCATACTCTGATGGTGCATTGTCTTTGAGTTGTGCGCCTTTTGGCGTCATCTGGTCCAACACCATGTGAGACTAGGCTCTAAGGAAAGCTGTCTCGGGTGTGGACCAATCAACTTCAAGGACAGTGCATAACATTATCAGAGTTATGTTTTTTGTTTGCATTACGACTGCAGGTATTGTAGTCTATGTAAACATGACTCCTTGTAAAAAAAAGGTGTCAGTTTTGTTGCCAGATAGAAGGGTAAAAAAAAACAATTATCAAGGCCCACTCTGTTTAAGTGAGAATTTACGACAAATTCCATTATCAATGGTTAATGACCTCCCGGTCTCCATAGCAACAACTCAACTGATAAAACAAACTCTTGTGATTCTGCATTGGCAGTGGTTCACAACCACAAATATTATAACATGTGACGTTTCAGGCAATATACCTTCCAAATGTGTCGAGTTTTCACTTTTTTGTACTGGACGTTTGTGTGTGTGTATACTCTACGCGTATTTCCACATGTTCTGCATATTTACGTATGCGCGCGTGTTGTCTGTGTATATGGTTGTGTAATTATACGGTATTATATACGACTCTAGTATAGGTCTGTGCATCCACGTGTATGTTTATGTGCTTCTCTGCTGAGATAGACTGCGGCACATTATGCAAGCTGCACGCATGTGGAACATTTTCGTTCTCTGCTTATGTAAAGCAGTGTGGATAGTCATGCTGCCCTCTAACGGTGGTCTAATACCATCATCAATTTTCGTTCACCAGGGGTATTTTTTTTGTTTACACCTGGGTCAAAGCAACGAATCATCAAAACCACAAGTCATATAGTCTTTGGTTCTTTCGGTAAAGTCACGTAGGTGTCTAATAAAATAAATACATTATTTTACCGAAAGAACCAGAGTATGGATTCCTGCAGTCACGAAAGCTTCAAATCAAAGATTGAACCACAGGTCACTTTGATTACTCGCGTAAAATAAACAATTGCCGGCATACAAAACTGAGTAAAGAATTAACAGGACGATGGCACGCATATTCTTTGGGTCTTTTCGGTAAAGTCACGTAGATAGGTTCAAGTTAATAAAAAAATAAAATAAAACAAAAAACTGCGATGGTGATGACGACCGCTTGTGTTGCGATCGAAACGACGTATTTTTTTGTTTATTAAGTTTTTTATTAATTTTAACCTATCTACGTGACTTTACCGAAAGACCCAAAGAATATGAATCCCTGCAGTCACGAAAAGCTTTAAGTCAGGATGGCACGCACATGAGTCATTTGATGTACGCGATTCACGACTTTTACGCGATTCCAGTAAGGGTTATCATCAGCGCGTGAAAATTACTCATCGCAAGGTAGCTGTGGCCTCTCCACCCGCACCTCCAATTAGCATGGTTGGCTACATACGGTGCGAGTGAAGTTCAACGTACGTGCATGCGACCTGGTGGGCAAAAATATGCCCCAGATTCTTTAGCTACTGTGAACAAAAAATGCATCAATAATCCTGGTCTATAAATCGTCCAATTTAATATTTTACACTTTTTGTTTAATTCAAATTTAAACACATGCCTATGGCCAAATCACCCACAGTGTGCTGGATTATGCCACATCGTGAAAGCTAACCAGGGGGTTAGATTGAACGTGGATACTGCATTACAATATAAATGACAGTACAAAAAAAACATTAATTTTTAAATCCTTTATATTAAGTTCACTTGCTTGCCTGCTTGCTTACGAACGTGCAAATCTTTCGGTCGTTTTTTATCCCACTTCCCGTGATCCAATCGAGCTGACATTTTGCACATAGACTCGTTGTGCGTGACAATGTATTTTCGTGAAAAAAATTTCCTAAATTTTACACTTTTTAGGAAAAAAAAAATTATATTTAATTACCAATTTCTTAATGGTGGCAGGCAATCATCTGACCCATAGGTGGCAGCCATCTCAAGCCAGAGGACGAGAGGACTCTAGCCGCCACGCATATAAAGGATTTATAGTGAAAAACTTTGTTTTTACGGGTTAATTTTTTACCAGGTAAGGCCCACTTGAGCTACTATATAGCTCTTTATTAGAAGCGTCCTGGCCAGCGCAAATGATAGCTCAACGAAGTGGCTTATCACGTCGACATTTATAGCAGACACACAAATACTCCGAGCCAGTGATGTTGATTCGAAATGTGGAGGGGAAAAACTGGCAAACCTGCGGAAAAAGCCACGCCACCACGGTGAGAGAGAGACACACAAACTCCAAATATACAGCAGGCGTCGTCAGGATCGGGATCGAACCCACGACCTCCTGCATACCAGGAGCGGTAGTTAAGATCTCCTAGCCACCGTGACGATGATGAGAGAGACACGCACACTCCAAATACACAGCAGGCATCAGCGTCGGGATCGAACCCACGACCTCCTGCATACCAGGAGCGGTAGTTAACATCTCTGAGCCACCGTGACGATGATGAGAGAGACATGCAAACTCCAAATTTCAAGCAGGCGTCAGGATCGAACCCACGACCTCCTGTATATCAGGAGCGGTAGTTAACATCTCCTAGCCATCGTGATGATGATGATGAGAGAGAGACACGCAAACTCCAAATACACAGCAGGCGTCAGCGTCGGGATCGAACCCACGGCCTCCTGCATACCAGGAGCGGTAGTTAACATCTCCTAGCCACCGTGACGATGATGAGAGAGAGACGCAAACTCCAAATATACAGCAGGCGTCGTCAGGATCGGGATCGAACCCACGACTTCCTGTATACCAGGCGAGGTAATTAACATCTCGCCACTGTGGCGCCCCGATTGATGGGGCGAGCACCGTACATAAGAGGTGTTATAGGCTGCTGTGGAGCTACGTGGTGGGCAGCTAGAGGACTGCGCAGCAACATTCACTGCATTCCACTTCTATGGCTCCTCCACCTCATCAACCCGAAATTGACCAGAGTGGTGAAGTTTGGTCTAAAATAGCTCATCACCCACACGGAATGAGACCTTCATCTACCAGTGGGGTGACAGGGCCGCAAGTGTGTATGGTATGGTTCGTAAGTGCGTCCTGTACTCAACTTGACCATTTAGTTAAGCGTTGCTGAAGTTATACTCGAAACATTTTGCCCAGGTCTTTTCTGAAAAAAATAAATCTCTGGCGGTTAAGAAATGGATGTGCGAAATGCGTTTTATTTTGCCTTGCGAATAGTTTACGTGCGAGTTCAAAGGTCAACGGACGTCCCTGGAACTTATAAAATAGACGCTGAACAAAATACGCTTGAAATTGTGACATTTTTTTGCGTGGCTTATTCCACAGATAAAACCTCGCGATTGGAGACGCTGCACGTTTGATATCATATTTGTATGTACAATACAGATGAACTGGCCTATGCAAAGACAAAAATCCCCCGGATCGCCTTAAACAGACTGTTGGGGAAAGTGCTGTTCGCGAGCACTCATCGAGGCGAGCCCGGTACATGAGGGGGTGGGTTGCCAACACCACGTCCGGCCGCCTTTGTCTCCCCAGTGACGCTGTTTACACACAGCACCAGGTACTCGTTTGAGGTTGAGTCGACCTAGGGGAGGCCCAGGACCGGTACATTTAATCGTCACTGTTGTTAGCCATGGGCAGGAATCAAACTCGGGTCGCTGGGTACGTAGCGCAGTGTGCTAACAGATACCCTACCGTTTCCCCTATGCACACAACAACAACAACCGCCATTTGCCACTAAGTGGCGGTGACGTCACCACGACGCTTGTGCCAGGCTATGTGCACCTTGAGGCCACGTGAAGTGTCGAACGCCCGCTGGCAGGAGGTCACGGGGCAGACCCAGGTGCCACAGGTCGACTGACTGAGATGACTGGCTGATGCACCACCTGTGTCCCCTACTGTGCCAACTATGCATACAGACAGACACACACACGTATAATATTCTATATATTTTGCCAAGAGTTTGGCTGGAAGCCACACGTTATCACCCCTTCCTCCCAAATGGGTGAACAAGTCCGACATAATTTTCACGGTGAAAATTGACAATTGAACGCAGAACTGAATCAATCCACCATGAATAATCCACATGAATATAACACTGTCATTCAACCACCAATTTTAAATAGTTAAATCCTTTATGGATTTTATAGTGCCTTATGCCTTCCAAAGTGCTTCAGAGCAATTCGAAAAATTGTAAATTAGATGATAGGTGTTGATTAAAAGTATTTGTGTAGTACATTTGAATAATATCTATTTTTACTAACATAATGAACATTGACTATGACTACAGCTCTACATACAAATATAAATGTTGTTCAAATAAGTAGTCGATGTTGTAAAGTTTTAGCAGAGTCCAGATATTTATGTATTCATGACAACATATTTACTCGAAACGGGGGCCAATTCGGTGAAGGTTATAACCGTTATAAAACCATGCAGCAACTGCAGCGGCATATCATTATTTTGGTTAACCATCGAACAAATACGCTCGCCGCATCGCGCGGAGCTTTCAGATGCGCTTTTGTAGTCATCTGGGGAACGCTCTTCCCAATATCAGGCCGCCGCTGGAGCTGAACATTAAATCATCATCTAGATGGACAAACACCTTTAGAACTGCTTTTTACGTATAAATTATTGTCCTTTCCCACAACTCTAATTAGCACGGTTGGCTGCGTAGGGTGCAAAAGAGATTCAACGTTACGTATGTAAATACATAGAGAATGTTCCGAGAAGGAACTCTGCTGGTTGCTCCAGTTGCCCGCCTTTGTGACAAGGAGGGAACAATTCTCATCAGAATCACTGGAGAGACGCCAGGCAGTGGCTAGGAAGGTGCGTACTCTTAGGTTTTTTCGGTAAAGTCACATAGGTAAAAAATAAAATTAATAATAAAATTAAGATTCATAAAAGTAATAATAGAAATAAAATAAAATAATAAATCACGACGTTTCAGAGGCAACACACAAGTCTCCATCATCAGGTGGGACCGTCACAGCCAGATTTACTTGATACAGTAAATCTACTTGATACAGTAAATCTAGCTGTGACGGTCCCACCTGATGACGGAGACTTGTGTGTTGCCTCCGAAACGTCGTGATTTATTATTTTATTTTATTTCTATTACTACTTTTATTAATTTAAATGTTTTACCTACGTGACTTTACCGAAAAAACCTAACAGTAGGAAGGTGCGTTTTCCGTAACATTCAAAGGACCTCTCCCCGGCAAATCTGCCGCTCCCGCTCGTTGCTCCGAGGGTGGTAAGGGAGGGCAGTGAGCCCAAAGTGCTTCCAGTAGGTGCCCTACCCGAGGGCAAATTGTTATTGGAATAATAAAATAATAATTTAAGAAATTTTTCGTTTTTTTTAAAAACGACCAACGAGCTGGAGAATTCAGTAACCACCTTGGGAGACGTAGAGGAAAAAACGCCAGCGAAACAGCACAGCCTAGGGATGACGAGCCAGTGGGAGTGAGTGTGCGTCATTGCTGCCGAGATGTATGCTGACCTTCTTTGAACGAGGCGGACGACAGGTGCCGGGAGGAACTGCTTAAGATGCATCCGCATGGAGAAGGAGTCAGTTGCTACAGAGCTGGAATAAATATCATTATCATCCCACGATGTCATACGACGTAGGATAAAAACGTGTCATTCTAGAGCAGCAGCCGGCAGCCTTTCGAAGAAGAAGAAAAGCCATATTCTTAGGTTTTTTCGGTAAAGTCACGTAGGTAAAAACATTAAAAAGTAAAATAAAATAAATAAAAATAAATAATAATAATAATAATTTACTTTTTAATGTTTTTACCTACGTGACTTTACCGAAAAAAACCTAAGAATATGAATCATTGCAGTCACGAAAGCTTCAAATCTAGAAAGAAGAAAGCCATTTTCTAGTTTTTGTCTTTGACAAAAATAATTGGAGAGCCGCATCACACGCAGAGCTACTTGAACACAAACACAGCAGCTGCTATACAGCAGATAACAAACAAATGATGACTAATACAAACTAAGAAGTTGATGGAATAAACTGCATCTATTTAGGTTTCCCCATCCCCTTAGTTTTTCTTTAACAATGCAGTTTGTGACTGTTGTACATTTTGCCAATACATTCCATAGTGACCCCAATTCACCTACCACATTTAATAATCTTTACGTAAAATTATGTTCTAAGGTTTAAAAACTAACATTTAAACGGCTGCGCGCCAGGGAGACAGCCAAAGAACCACCGCGTGCGACTCCGCTGCTCTCGAAGGTCAGAGGTTATATCCACGGAAGGGGTGCACCAGAGTTTTGTTAAATAAGAACAGCTCTGTTGCCGAACAGGTTAATGAACCAGATATATGTGTGCTTAAGGGAAACACAGTGGCTTGTGTGCGTGTGTGTGATTAGAGTGGGCGGGGGGGAAGGGTTTGTACTGATCAAATGTTTACAAAACCATCCCAGCTGGGAATTTAAGGATTATCATTGAATTGTGTTGTGTATGCCTCAAACAAACACTCGATGGCAGTTTTAGAGAAGCATTGTGGAGAATTTGCAGGCTGTCGTGGCACTCCAGGCAAGATAAAGAGGCCACCTCAAAAACCTCGTCCGGAACGAAACTCACGGCGCTTGTACCCAGAATGAGATCACAGAGTGACTCAAAATGTCGTGCTCAGAATGAGACCTCAGAGTGTCTCAATGTCGTGCTCAGAATGAGATCACGGAGTGGCTCAATGTCGTGCCCAAATATGCGTTCGCGGAAACCTCAAACGAGTTTAGAAACAGCAGAAGAAATTGTGGGATCCCGGTGGGTCCCATTTGCAGCTCAAGAGATCTGCAACGACCTAGCCCAGGGATTGGCAACCAGCTGCTCCGGGGCTGCACGTGGCTCTTTTACGGACTGCTTCGTAACGTACTCACGTGCACAGCGGCTCTTGAAAAGTTGAGTTTTTGTACCGAATTCGGAAAATTTTTAAAATGGCTCCTCTTGTTATTTGTTTGAATGTTGAACCCTGACCTAGCCCAAATGAGGGCCTTGGACTGGGTCATCGCAGCCTTTGGCAGATTATAGGCACCAAGGGTGGACAACTGGCTGTTAACTGGAGATGTCCAAAAAAATGCTAATGGCAGCGATAAGGGAAAGGCCCCAAGCATCTATCACAGGTGTCAGTAGGAAATAAGAATGTGTAAGTGTTAAAGTTAGTAGGTGCCTTCGGGAGGGACTCAACAAACCACTTTTGTGAGCATAGAAAGGTCAACATAAGTATGAAGAGAGAAGCGTTTGGTGCAGAAGAAAATGCATTACTGCATGGGGCAGAGAGCTGGACAAAGGTGCCTCGTCTTCTACAGGTGCGCAGGAAGGACGCCTCAGCGTTTCGCGACGAGAAGGAACGCCGCTCGGAAAGTCGGAATCGGGAACGTGGCAGAAAAATGTTGCGGAGGCGAATGAGAATGGCAGCAGGGGGGAGGGTACCGAGAGAAAGGCGGCGGCGGCGTCGTGACAACCCAGAGGTCAACGTTGAGGACGGGAGAGCTTCATCGCTGCCGTGGCATCTAGCCGACGGCGATGGTGGTGCCGAGGGGAGATGCACTCAGCATTGGCAGTGGTGACCTCGTCACGCGACCGGTAAAACTACGTCTTCACGACACACGGAGAGGTTCATCACAAGTTGTAAATGGACAAAAAAATCACCGGCTTCATGGAGTGAAATCAACCTACATTGATGTACCCACTGCACAAGTTGTACGACACGGTATCGTGAGGCTATTCCCAAACATAACACTTCACGGAGAGTTACCGACTTGACAACAGTACGCCCTTTCATTTAAAACTACAATAAAAACTATTCTTTATTTTACCAGGTAAGGTCCACCGAGCGATAGAGCTCTTTTTCAGAAGTAACTTGACTACAAATTATGGCTCGACGAAGTGGCTTATCGTCCGGTGGAAATTTATAGCAGCGCGATGTTGATTCTAAATGTGGAGGGGAAAACCGGACGACCCGGAGAAATATCCACGTGACCACAGGGAGAGAGAGACATGCAAATGCAAATTATACAGCAGGCAGTATCAAGGTCAGGGTAGAACACACGACCCTCCCGCATTCAAGGCGAGGTAGTTACCATCTCGTATGCGGCTCACCGATGTCTACCGTAATATCTGCGCCCATTCCATCCTGATTCCACGGCCGTGCGATGGGGGGGGGGGGAAGCAAAACCCTTCCCCCAAACCCTCGCAACGCCGGCAACTCTCCCCGTGTCACGAAATCTGCTTGGTCGGGTCGAGAGGAGAAAAAGAAGACAAAAAAATGTTTCACCACTTAAGACGATCAATGGACACCTGGCTGCACAAGTCTGAACACGCTCGTATAAGCCCAGGCTCGTCAGCCCGCGCGTGCCTGTACCAAGCGGACATGCAGGGAGCGAGGGGGGGGGGTGGAATAAGAATGGAACCACTGTTCCTGCTACGGTTCTCTTAGAAGCTATTTATTGAGCCACTAATGCGGCGTAATGGGCCCTTAAGAAAAGCCATGCCTTGGGGTATCTGTCACGATAGCTGCCCCCCCCACCCTTTAGTTTTGTTAGAAGCTCCGTACGAAACCCAACTTCATTAAGGGGACCGAGTGTGCCTGCAAGCGGTTTCACCTTGTCAATGCGCGCGTTGTGAACGCGCGCGTCATTCACAAAGGATCGTGTACCGCACCCATTCAGCATTGCCCCCCGTCTATGCCTTCAAGGCGCTTTGGAATTCATCGACGTCTGACCACGCTTCACCGGCTCACTCCCTGTTCTGAGCATGGTTTGAGCAACCCAACATGTGCAGTTGCTCCGGTGGAACAAGAGGACTAATCGCTCCACTCTAAACTAACCGTTTGTTTTTATTTGACGAGGTACTGTATGGCCCACTGACCTGTTGTAAATTTGTTTTTTTCAGAAGCGACCTGGCCACCACAAACGATAGCTATAGCTCGACGAAGCGCCTCGTCATCCTCATCATCATCATCACCACGTAGAAATGTAAAAACAGTCGGCAAATAACTCGAAACACGAGGTCGTTAGCCCACTCGGCTACCACCCCCGAATGCCCGCCGTGGGATAGATGAACAACCGTGAAACGGTACAAAACCAAAGCGCCCCCCCCCCCCCCCCTTTGACTGCTGCGTCTGATGATCACCGTGCGAAAGAGGAGGACGTGTTAGCCACTCGAGACGAAGTCGAAAGCCAAGGAATGGGCCCTCTTTTTGCGCTTTACGCAGTTACGACGGCTTTGTGAAAATGACAAGAAAAAAAGAGACGTCGACTAACCCCTAATTTACGGAGTACCGTAGTAATGTCTAAAACGCGATACTGGGATGGATACGCTGGACAATTTTTCTTTTTTGCGATTCTGCACACCGATGATTAGCTGCTTCATAGGCGCGATTGAAAGACTCACCACGTGTCTCGTAACGTCGCGGGAGTTGTTGTTTTTTAAGTTTGGTTTATTCGTGCGTTCGGGACCCGCCGCTGGCAATGCAGTGGCCTAACTCGATCTTTTTTTGCGTGTTCTTCACACAGAATGCAAAGTTGGTTGGTGTTTTTTTTGGGTTGGGCGATGAGAAAATTGAAGGATTTGAAAGAAAAAAAAACACATTTGGGAGACAAATTAATAAGTCGAAGAACAGTGTTACTGTTTGGGTTATTGTTGTTGCTGCTGCTGCTGCTGCTGTTGTTGTAAACACTGAGTCTTTGGAAACGTGAGCTCTCCAGACCTGCTATGAACAATCTACTTCGGGCAGATCTGTACAACAAAAGTAAAACGTGTGGGGGCGATCGATCGACGACACCGGAACAAAAGACGCGTAAAATGGCGAAAAGGGAAAACGTTAAAGCCAACCAATCCCATTAAGCGGGCCTTCCATATTTATTGTTTAAATTTAAAGTGACACTATTTAAAGCACATGCCAGCGCACATGCATCTATTTACTTATTTTTAAATCACATCATCGATGGTGGTGTTCCACAATGAGCTTCGGACTTTACGCACTTTTGATCTTAAGTCTTTTTTTTTTTTACAAGTCGGATACGACACACACACAATGCAAAATCGGTTCGTCTGTACACGTACGGCACTTTTTTGTTAAACCAGTGGACCCCCCCCCCACCCCCCCCCCCCCCCAAGTTGTCACGCTGTGTGGCCATCCCCTTGCAGCGCAGCAAAACACTTTTGGACTTTTTTTTTTGCATGCCCACGAAGCTACACAAAGAGTAGGAGAAGACGACTGCCACCGCTGTTGTTGCTGCTGCTCTCACGCCGTAAAGGCAGAGAGTCAAAGCACCCCCCCCCCCCCCGCCCCGCTGCCCCCTAAACCCACCCCGCCTTCATTAGATTCTCGCATGCCGAACAAACGTGATTTTTTTTTTGACGTATATATTTTTTTAAAAAGCTAGTACTTTCTTTAATGTTTTTTTTGTTGTTGCCATGTGAAACATAATTTTTTATATCACGTTCATGCAAGTTCACCTCTTTTTGTTTATGTACAGATACAATATATTTTTTTTACAAGTATTTGTTTTCGTTCGTTGTTGCAACACATTTTTTTTTATATGAGAAATTTTTGACTTGAAAGGCGGGCGTGAAGTGGTCGAGAATCTTGGCAGGAAGATGCTACGTCTGGAACTACACTTCCTTGACAGTATTATAGATATACTTTATTAAGTTCCTTTTTGCAAGGGAAAATAAATCGATGAACACGTACCTGCATAAACAACATTTGTTTCACAGCAGTCAATGAGCCACCTCCCAACTCATTACATTCTGAATCACATGTTTGGACCGAGGATAAATCAACAAAAATAATATTCTACATAATGCACTTAAGTAATGCACTGCTTTGCGAACAACCACCTCTAGCCGACCCACGCAACGCTTGCTCATCTTATTGGTATAAAGGGCGCTAATGGATTTACCGCTGTAACTGAAGATAACAAGCAAATCTATCAGCAGTCATTGACAATGGCATGTACAACCTGCTTATGTAACACATTTCAGGGTTATTGGATAGTGACAGAGTAAATTAGAGGTAACCCTATGCAGATTCACTCGAGATATATTACCACTACCACCGTTGAGTTCAGCTGGGGTCTATGAGCAAATTTTTATAGGAGGGGGGAGGGGGGGGAGGAAAACGCCAGAGGTTATTTTTAACATATCCGTGTCCTTTGCTGCTATCTTCATGCAACTTCGCATGCTTGTCGTTCAGAATACAAGATCACGTTTTTTTTAATCGGTTGAATGGCGCGCACGGTGTGCACGCGTGCCGTGAGTTATCAAAATGTAGAAAAGTGAGCCGTCTGGTTTGGTTTTTTTTTCTTTAGGGAAACGTAGCTGAAAAATGATCGATCTTTCAGCCAAAGAGGTCTTCGCAAACGACGTCTTACATTTTGGCGACTGCTTGGGACACAAATGCGCGTCTGCCATCTCTCCGACACTCGGCCACT